>NC_134014.1:2957500-3647923 GCF_040712315.1 Castanea sativa
CCAGTCACGTGGCATTCTAATATTGCATTTAACCTTTTTTACCTTTTTTCATTAAGTTTTTTTCACTATTACCCAATAGATCATAGTAACTTATTTTTACTATTATATAAATTTAACATTTTTTACCTCTTTTTAATAAGTTTTTTTTACTGTTACCCAATAGATCATAGTAACTTTTTTTTACTATTATATAAAATATGAGATCTTGACAATTAGACACATTAGACCAAAATTAATTCACTATAAAATAAACTACCTTTTAAAAGTAGACCAAACTTTATGAAAAATTCAAGCCAGTTCTTATCTTACATATTATGACCCAAGTTTGACCATTCCCATGTGTAAATCATAGCAAAATCTCTTACCCTCTTACAAACTCTCTTCTTCCTCCCTACGTATAGGTGATACTTCTAGAAAATCTCATCCTCGTGAAATCATGTCTTCATTTTTCCTCAATTTCAATTCAATATGCGTTTGTCTATTAATAATGTTCTATCCAATTTATGTAGACAAATTCTCTATCATCGACCAGTGCAACAAAAATATATATAAATCTTAAGATCCTTGAGGTTGCTAAAATAATTGACAAGTGCATATTTCTAAAATTTATAATAACAAAAAAGTCTAATAAATATCATATACTATCTCACAAAATGCCATTAACTTAATATTTTCTTTAAAAAAATTCAATGATAGGAATGGTAAAAAACATGATCCTATACAAGAAATACAAAAAATACATGCAAAAAAAATTTCATAGGAGGATTTATCTTTAAATATTATGAAGACAATAGTAAAGATAAAATGCATTAAATGAGATCATACGAAACATGTTTGTTATTCATTTCAATTTATACTCATCATTTACGTAAAAAAAAATCATACATCATATTATTTACATTAAAAAAGTAATACATATTAATTTCAAAGTTCATTGCAAGATGTAAACTGTTAGGGTATTGCGATAATAAGTAATATTGATACAACAATAGGTTGGTATTACATTTTATACGTACTTTGTGAAAGGAATGTCAAACCACAAGCAAAATCATTTTGGTATGCAAAATGTGAAACAAAAATAAATCTTTCTATCCCAAAGTTAGAGGCACTCACATTAACTACATACCCTCCAAATATTTATAATATATTTATCTCACTATAACCACTATATATATACAATTGCAAACTACTTCAGATACATGATTCAAATTGAAGTTTTTGATACAACTATCAAAACAAATTTTGTAATATTTGATTGAGATGTCGAGAAAATCCTAATTGAATCTACAAGATATTTTGCTGAAAAGTACAACTTATTTAAATTATTGTAAAAAAATTGATATTGGAGAACGAATTCCACGTGATTTGAAAAAAAAAATTAGGAAAAAAATGGATTTCTCTACTTCATTTGAATGAATTCAATTTAAAGGGTGATTTTGAAAATTACATGGTTGCTAAGATTTTTGATGCACCTTCAAATGATAAAAAGGTATGGAAGAAAAAAAAATACACAATTTAATATGCTATATTAATTCTTTTTGCTGCACTATTCCAAAATTAACAAAAATAAAAAATAAAAATATTTACAAAAAACTGTAACATCATTGAAATTTAATATAAATGCAAATACTATGAAAAATCTTAGCAACAAAGTCTAAATTTTGTAAGATTCAATTAAGAATCTCTTGATGCTAATTCATTAGTAATTAACATAAATACTATGGAAAATCTTAGCGACAAAGTCCAAATTTTGTAAAATTCAAGTAAGAATCTCTTAATGCCAATTCATTAGTGATTAACACAAATGATGCAACAAAAGAAAAAAATTGATGAAAGCTCAAAAATTGAACACATATGGACGGACTAAACTTCAAACGTTGAAGATAGAGAAATTGATGATCATAACAAGCACCACCATACCTTAATAACAAAGATTGAAGAAACAAAAAAAAAAAAATCATAGTGAAGCTTTTTATTACATCATATAATAAAAATCAATAATGTAGAATGAATTAATATGCTTTTATCAACTTTTATTATACAATATTACTCCAAGTGGTTTTAATTATTGTCCATTACTTGAACAAAATAATTATAATAGATATATGTGAGCAATTTATAATTGTTACTTTTTATGATGAGCTCATTACTAACAAAGTTTTATAATAAATATGCTATAATATATGTCTAATATTTTTCAAAAACAAATTTACATAAAACATTACAACAGTATCCGTGCTGTGAAAGGTAGTTTGAGTTATGATCACAAAATATAGGAAGTCTTTTGATGGTTTCATACTTTTGCAAAATGGAAGGTTTGTTGGAGTCCTATCAGTTTAAATTATTTTGGTTGTTTTAGTAGCACACCTCTAATTAATGGCATTTATGCATAAGAAACTTTGAATTTTCTGCAGTAATTTTTCTGCATAATTGTGTTTATGATGGTCTTTGGTTTAGACATGGTTTGATATTTATGGTTTCAATTTTAAGAATTTGTGAATTTCTTTTATCAATTATAAAAGCAAATCAATATATATATAAAAGCAGAGACCTCATGCGGGAGAGCATGAGGCCCTGCCATGTGGCGCTCTATTTGAGCTCTATTAAACCAATTATTGCATTTGACCTTCCAAATCACCTTCACTTAAAAATTAGATTCCAAAGTCCTTTTAGAAATTGAAAAGATGCACATTACTTATTACTTTAGCAAAATCCAATTCATTTCTTAACTCTTCAGTTCCACTTTAAATTTGATGTACACTAATATATTTCTTTTTAAATCTATGTACACTAATATATATATATATATATATATTATCTATAGCCCTTAGAGCTCGCTGGACACTGAGGAAAATAAATCAATGTAATAGTTCTTTGGATAATAACCCAAATCTCATTAGATACCTC
The DNA here is from genome assembly GCF_040712315.1 of Castanea sativa. Classification (NCBI taxonomy): domain Eukaryota; kingdom Viridiplantae; phylum Streptophyta; class Magnoliopsida; order Fagales; family Fagaceae; genus Castanea; species Castanea sativa. The sequence continues at coordinate 2,960,408 of NC_134014.1, forward strand.
TACTCTTTCTAGCTCCATTGAGAGCTGTGATTTAGATCCCAAATTGAATCGTAAGGTAATTCTTCCACTAAAAGGTGGGTATATAATCTCTAAAAAACAACACTTTCTTTGTCAGTTTCTTAAATTTTTGCTTTATTACTTTGATCTCTTTAATTTTACTTTATAGTTTTGGTTTGGATGCAATTGCCTTTTTGTTATATGCACGCAAATTGTTTGATAAAACAACTGAGTGTTTTGCTATAGGCAACAGTTAATGCAAAAGCAGCAAACTATTTTTCATGTGTTCATATTATAAATTGTAGCAAGACATAATAAATATGGTCTGTGTTAGAAGTAATGTTGTAAATTACTTCAAATAAACACTATTTTGGTTTTGCTTTCTTTCCTACAATGTTTATGGTTTGCTTAACTTGATAATTTTGTCACTAAACCAGGAAAAAAAAAAAGACAGAAGAATTCTGTAGCTATGAAATTTATCTTAAATGATGCCCATTTTGCAACATTTTGATTGTGTATGTGTGAGTGATATTAGAACATTTCAAAACATTTAAGAATATATATATATATATATATATTACAAGTCAATTATTTCCATTTTTTATTTTTATTTTTATTAGTGGACTGTTATTTATTCCAACAGTACTATAAGCATGAATTTTATAGAAAGGTATATAACAAAATTTGCCAATTGTTTGAAATACAAACTCTTTTGGTCTTTGATCTGCACTTTGCCGCTTCTTTTTATCATAAATCAAACATTAACTTTCTAAATACTGTATTTGTACTTTTGCTTTCCTATAAATTGTTTTCAAATTTAAGTTATTGGTTGAGTGACTATATTCAGTAATTAGTTTATTGTCATACGTGTATTGAAGATGGATTGTGGGTTAAGAACAAGTTTTTGGACTAGGTTTTAGGATAATTATATCTAATTATATTTATTTAAAATAGGTGGAATTATATCTATGCAGATCAGAATTGTTGATACCTAAAGCATCCTTAACATTATAAGGCTAATATAAGGAGGCTCAACTCCATGTTTCAATGAATTCTATGAGAGAGTGTTGATGCCCTAATGAAGGACGAAGTCCTTACATCTTTCAATTGAATGTCCAAAACCACCACAAAATTGGGTCATTACTTTTAATAGTTGGAGAAAAACCCCATTTTCCACAACCAAAGATTTTTTTTTTTTTTTTTTTGAGAAGGCACCAAAGAGATTAATAATGGGCTAAGTGCTTTGCCTATACATGACTCACTATGTGACCTTGACACTGCTATATATAGTTAAAACATTATTGAAGATACTTGATGAGATCGATGCATTGGTTAGAAATTTCATATGAAAAGTGATAGGTTCAACGAAGTCTGATATATACAACATATGCTTGCAGTTAATTGGATTAATGATCAACTGATGGTAGGGAACAAAATATGCCTACTTGGTCTGAAGTTTCAGCTATAATTGTAGGTGATTTTAGTAATGAAAATATCCACCATTTGTGTTATTATATATGTACTACATTTTTCAAAATCATCTTATGTAAAAGCTTATATAGCATTTTCCGCGCATCGCGCGGGTAACTTCCTAGTTTACATAAAAGCAGAGACCTCATGCGAGAGTGCATGAGGTTCTGCCATGTGGCGCTCTATATGAGTTATTTGCAATCCTCTTTATTATGAAATAATGTTTTCCAACTTCAAAAATTAAAACAATGCAGCTTTTATGTTTAGCACTTATTGCTTCATCAAAAATCAATTCACTTCTTCCTCTCTCCTAACTCTTCACTTCTTTCCATAAAAAAAAAAAAACTATTCACTTCTTCCGGACAAATAAAAAACTTTCACTTCCCCGTTCAAATTTAAATGCACAATATGTATAAGCACCTGGCAAAGTGAGACCAAGTTTTGCACTATTACACCTTTACAATAATATTATACTTTCCAAGTAATTTCTGTTGAGATCAAACCCATCTTAAATTTTTTAAATTTCATTCATTCTCTTTCTTAACCCTTCACTTCTTCTAGCAAAAACACAAACAAAAAACTCTTTCACTTCCCCTTTCAATTAAACGCACACTATTGTACCTATTTCTTTTGAAAATTATATATTGATGGATCAACGATTCCTCTTTGAGTTCATGGATAAAAGCTCCTTTCTTAGTGTCTGTAAATAAATAAATAAATATTGCCAACTCTCTCTCTTTGTTTCTTTCTTTCAATTTTTTTTTTTCAAAATTTTATTTGGGATACTAAGTTTACGGTTTGCAATGTTTAAGGGAAGATAGACTCGGGTAGATTGAAGCTTCAACTTTACCATGTTTTGGCCGGGGACTAAAGTCACTAAACACAAGGAGAAAATGCCACCAGCCCCTAATTTATCAAACCCTTCTTCAGTATCTAAGGGGTACAAAATACTAATACTCAATTTGTTCATTCTTTGTTGTTGTTTGGTAATGGGTTTTTGATAATCGAACTAGATGGTGGTTTTCATTTGAACTGTTTACTGGTTGAGATTTTTACTGAGCCACACTGTTTTTGTAATTCATGATTTGGCTTTTGGTGAGTGATTTAAATATGTTACATGAGGATGTGATTAAGAAAATTAGTTGAATTGGGTAATATTTAGACCCTAAGGCAAAGACAAAGCCGAGTAACTAATCTGGTTTTGTTTACAAGTAGAAAGATCAATGAGGAAGAAGCTTAATCAATAAATCAAGCTTAATCAATAAATCAAGCTCCTCCAAGCCACATGTAGTCGGAGCACAAATACATGTATCTCTATGGATTGGGTCACATTCAAAGCGCCAATGGATGCAAAACTTTTGTGGGATTCAAAGTGCAAAGAGCCCAAGAGTAATCATATATTTTATTTTGAATCTATAATATTTGATAAAATGCTTAACAGAAAATTTATAATTTTTATTTGGTTGTATGATGTAGCAGCCTATTTAATTGACATAAGTGAAACAAATTAAATTAGCTACGGGTAAGAAAGAAGTTAGTATTTTTAGGTGAATAATTTTCTTTTACCTATTGAGGGGTTAAGTATTATTTGGTAGCAAATTTTTAAAATAATCACCACAATCTACACATATTCTATGTCCTACTATATGATAGAAACTCAATTGTCAAAAATAAGAACAAAGAAAGAAACAATAGAATCCTAAAGGTACAAATTAAGAACTAAGTGGGCAGAAAAAAAATTATGTGGTGTCTCCATTATTTGAAGGTTAGCTTAGAATCTATATAAACTCAAAATGGTATTAAAAAATTGTTAAATATATTATACTGGTACACCTTTGTTAAAAAATTGTTTTATTTATTTATTTATTTTTTTATAGAAGATAGAATTTCTATTCTAGCCTAATTGACATAAGTGAAACAAATTAAATTAGCTACGGGTAAGAAAGAAGTTATTATTTTTAGGTGAATAATTTTCTTTTACCTATTGAGGGGTTAAGTATTATTTGGTAGCAAATTTTTAAAATAATCACCACAATCTACACATATTCTATGTCCTACTAAATGATAGAAACTCAATTGTTAAAAATAAGAACAAAGAAAGAAACAATAAAACCCTAAAGGTACAAATTAAGAACTAAGTGGGCAGAAAAAAATTATGTGGTGTCTCCATTATTTGAAGGTTAGCCTAGAATCTATATAAACTCAAAATAGTATTAAAAAATTGTTAAATATATTATACTGGTACACCTTTGTTAAAAAATTGTTTTTATTTTTTATTTTTTTATAGAAGATAAAATTTCTATTCTAGCCTAATCTAAGTGTATATGTGTGTGAATGTCCTTCCTAGAGACTTGAACCCCGACCCTTGCCTCCCACACCCTATAAGTACTTATACTTGTGGAGTGAGTATCGCACCAAGGGTGTGCGGTGGTTAAAAAATTGTTAAATATGTTGAATCATGTCTACCTCAACCATCATTGAAACTACTTGCTTTATTTATTTATTGTTAAATATCAAAGTGTGTTTGTTGCTTTGCCTAGACACGAATCACTATGCAACCTTAGCACTGCTATAGTTAAAATATTATTGAAGATGCTTCTTAGGGTCAATGCCTTAGTTAGACATTTCGTATGACAAGGGACAGGTTCAAGGAGTTTGATATGCATAATGCATGCTTGCAATTAATTGGTTTACGATCAACTGAAGATGCTTCATAGGGTCAATGTCTTAGTTAGACATTTCGTATGACAAGGGACAAGTTCAAGGAGTTTGATATGCATAATATATGCTTGCAATTAATTGGTTTATGATCAACTGATGGTAGACAACAAAAGATGCCTACATGCTCTGGAATTTCTACTATAATTGCAAGTGATCTTAGCAATGAAAATATCCACCATTTATGTTATAATATATGTACAAAAATTTCAAAAACCATTTTATATAAAAGCTTACAGCATTATCCGCGCAACGCGTGGGCAACCTTCTAGTAATAACAATAGCACAACTATTCCATGGAAGTCATTGGGACTTTGGGAGAGTACGTTGGCCTGAAGATTATAGGAGCATTGTACGTGATGGTTTTCGTGATTCTGAGGCTTGGACAATCAAGTCATCCACGAAGAAAAATCTACCACCCAAACTCATGCAAAATGAGTGTGCATGCATTCAAGTAACCTTTAAACTTAGATAGTTTGTGCTGTTTTCCTCGTTACAAAAATGATTTGTTTGGATTTGGATTTGTTCCATTGATTTATGTTTGTTAGAAATACAATGATTGTATTGTTTATTGTATTTCTCTAGGATAAACTGTACCTAAAGTGTACCGAAAACCCAATGGACCTATGCACATTAACAATATTTTTAGGATGTTAAGAAATTCATTTTTCATGTGGTACGAAAATATCATGACCATCATTGTAGGATGATTTTTACTGCTCTTACTACTATGATTTCTAGTGCATTGGATTAGGATTTTATGTGGATAATTCTCATAGATTTTGTGTTTAGGATACAAGTTAAATGTTGTTTCACTTAAGATCGAAATTAATCGCTCGAAATCATGTCATTCATGCATTGCATCAGATATTTCCACCATGTTAACTTAGTTTGGCATCACATAAATAACAAAAAAAAAAATGGTTTTCTTTCTTATGTATCATCAACATGTCATATAAATTAGGTTCATGAATTTGAGAATTCACATGAATGATAAAAGATTGACTAAAAGAATGGAAAGCTTAATATGAAAATCTGACTGTTTAGGGCTACTTGTGAAATGATCTCATGAATCATGTAGGAATCTAATCTAGATTTTGAATTCCAACTCTCTCACGTGTTCATGCATTTTTACTAAGATACTAATTAGTATCCTAGTAATGTTCATGCATCTTTGAATAGGTTACATTTTATGCTTATCTTTTTGCTTGTTTTTCATTCAATGTCATTATGCAGTTAACCCTTTTAAAAATTGGATAAATGTCACCACCACACACCTTTGGTGCGTTGGTCATTCTACACATATAAGTACTTGTGGGGTGTGGAGGACAAGGGTTAGGGTTCTAGTCTCTAGGAGGAAGCTTCACACACATATACACTTAGATTAGGCTAGAGTAGAAATTCTATCTTGTATAAAAAAAAAAGGGTAAATGTCACAAAATTATATAATTAACTTAATCCAATGCCTGTGGTCACCCAAATTACCCAACCATTAACCGGGCACTCCCGCATTTCCTAGACGCATGATCTTTTTGAATCTTCAAGCCCACTATTTATGCCACTGCTATTAATTTCAATGAAACTGTCATTGATGATCCATGACTCTTATCATGGCCAAAACCATGCGCGTTGAAAATCTGACTTTGCATTATATATCTTTATCAGCTTTGTAACTGTCAAATGGAACTATCTTTATGCCAAGCCAACTCACTGGTTGCCCTAGTCAATTCTACAATCTTTGTTTTGATAAGTAGTCACTTCTGCAATCTAATTGAAGCAAGATAAACAGTCTTAGAGGTCGCTTGAATAATCAAGCATTTAACCTTAAAGAGTACAATGTATACAGCCTTTAATCTTAATACTGTTTCAATTTTTTTTAATATTATTATTCAAGTGTTGGATGACTTGGCATATCCAAGTCACATGGCACTTATTCTCCCTCTAGATGAGTAGTGGGGAAGATCCCAAGATGAACAATGAAACCTTGTATTCTGACCAAACAAAAAAAGAGTCAAGGGACCAGGAGAAGAATTTCATGTCCAAATTAATGATGATTTCGTAGAACTTGTGACAAAGGAAGAAATGGGAGAATTGCCTGAAGAAGTTGACAATAAAGAGGTGATGCCTCTGTAGAGGAGGGTAGCTAAGGGTGTGGATGAAAAATGAGAGACAAACAGGCCACTTCACCTCAGGATACATCCAACAATGCACAAGAATCAGATTCCAATGTACATAATTTTGCATTTTCTATAGTTTCCAACTTTTCACATCCTTTCTCTTGTTTCCCGTGATCTCTCTTGTTTAGTACAAATGGCTGTTACTAGAATTCTTCTTTGGTTTTTTTCATTCATTCTCTCCTCACTCAGTCCTAGAGCTCTGATAAAAAATAGTACAATTGGCCTGGGTTCCAGCATCACTGCAGGATCCAATTCTGCATGGAAATCACCCTCTGGTGATTTTGCTTTTGGGTTCTACCCTCTTGTCACCAACAAGTACCTTGTTGGTATTTGGTATGATGAAATCTCAGAGAAAACTCTGGCTTGGTCAGTAAATCGTGACGATCCAGCTGGTAAGGGATCAACCATCAAGTTATTACTCAATGGCCAACTTGTACTCACACACACAAATGGGACTCAGCTTTTCATATGCAATCACACGTCTACAAAATCAGCTTCAATGCAAAATGATGGCAATTTTGTATTGCGAAACTCTTCCTCTGGAATCATTTGGCAGAGTTTTGATTTTCCAACAGACACCATTTTATTAGGCCAAACTTTGGTGATGGGCCAGAAGCTGCATTCCAATGCCAATGGCACAGTTGACTACTCCACTGGTGAATATCAGTTGGAGATTCAGCAACTTGATGGGAATATACTGTTATCTGCGTTTCGTTTTAGTGGTCCTACTTACTGGTTCAGCGATACTGCTGGCAATGGCAATGTGAGCCTAGTTTTCAACAAGACCACAGCTTTGATGTATGCTATTTACTTGGAAAATAATTCAAAGGCATACAATATGACAAACACAGTGCCTCCTACTGAAGATTACTACCACAAAGCAACTATCAATGACAAAGGAAATTTCCAACAGTTAGCTTTTCCTAAAGGAAATGAAGCTAGCCAATGGATTGTTGTGTGGGAGGCTATTGCTAAGCCTTGCACTGTGGATAATATTTGTGGGGTGTTTGGCTTTTGCACTACACCGGATGATAAAATAGTCAATTGCACATGCTTGCCTGGTTATTTACCTTTGGATCCAAACACTCCTTCCAAAGGGTGTTATCCAAATGTAGTGATGGATTTTTGTGCACCAAATTCTTCGGCTTTGAATTTCACTATTCAAACACTCGATGCAACTGATTTCCGAAATGGTGGTTTTGCAGATTTGGCTAGGATTCAACAAACAGATGCGGATAAGTGCAAGAAGGAAGTGATGGATGATTGTTTTTGTGTAGCTGCTGTTTTTAACGGCGGTAATAATGTTTGTTACAAGAAAAAGATGCCTTTGGTGAATAGTAGAAGAAGCGACCCCACCACTAATAATATGGTGGCATTCATAAAAGTCCCTGTGGAGAATCACAATTTGAACCATGAGGATAAAAAGGAGTCTCCATCCAGTGCAGTTCTGCTAGCAAGCTTTTTGTCATGCTCAGTATTTGCGGTGCTATTTGCAGTCATTGCCATTTATCATCACCCTTTGGCTCAGCGTTATATGCGTGTTCAACTTCAGTCGCCTCCCAAAAGAAAGCCAGTGGAGATAAACTTGAAGGTATATTCCTTCCAAGACTTGCAAGAATCAACAAATGGATTCAAGAACATGCTAGGCCAAGGAGCATTTGGTACTGTCTACAGTGGGGTTTTAACCTTAGAAGATGAAGAGGTTGAGGTAGCAGTTAAAAAGTTGGAGAAAGTGATTGAAAGAGGTGAGAAGGAATTCTTGACAGAAGTACAAGTAATAGGTTTGACACATCACAAGAATCTTGTGCGGTTGTTGGGTTATTGTAACGAGCGTAATCACCGGCTTTTGGTTTATGAGCTAATGAAGAACGGAACTTTATCTAACTTCTTGTTTGGTGAAGGGGAAAGACCTAACTGGGAAAGTAGAGCTGAAATTGCTCTTGGGATTGCAAGAGGCTTGTTATATTTGCATGAGGAGTGTGACACCCAGATCATCCACTGCGACATAAAGCCACAAAATGTTCTACTTGACAACAATAACACTGCTAAGATAGCAGATTTTGGCTTAGCAAAGCTACTGAGGAAGGATCAAACTCGAACAAACACCAATGTAAGAGGAACAATGGGATATATAGCACCAGAATGGCTAAAAAATGCACCTGTAACAACCAAGGTGGATGTTTACAGCTTTGGTGTCATGTTGCTTGAGATTATCTTTTGTAGAAAGCACATGGAGTTGCATCCAGCTGATGAATCAATGGAGGAAGAGTACACAATTCTAACAGATTGGGTTGTGAGCTGTGTCAGAGCTGGGAACTTAGAAGCCAAAGTGAGTCATGATACTGAACTTTTAAGTGATTACAAGAGGTTTGAGAGGATGGCTTTGGTAGGAGTATGGTGCATATGTTCTAATCCAACTCTACGTCCATCTATGAAGAAGGTTGTCCAGATGTTAGAAGGAACTGTCGAAGTCGATGTTCCACCTTTGATTGATGCACAAGTGTTTTAAGAGAAATTTTATTGTCCTTTGTTTATGCTTCCAGTTTCGATTCGGATTGTAAATTAATTTCAATTTGCAGCCTGATTTAATAGAAGTTCTAATTTCTCTTTTGCTAGAAGAAGATCTGATTATTTAGAGAGCACCATGTAAGTTCTGATTATCATCAAATATAGAACCATTGAAGTAGTGAAAAAAAAAAAAGCGTGAACATTGTAGCCTGTAGGTACTAAGCCATGCTTCCATATGCTTTAATAAAAAACAATAAAAGAACATAAGATGACATGGCCAACCATTAATGCATCATTTTCTGAAATTGACTGACACTTTTATAAAGGTTGATCCTCTTTTTTAATTAAATTTTTTTTTTTGGGTGGGGGGCTAGATTAAAGGGAGATACAAATGAAATATTATTCGCCCATGGAGTAATTTGATAGTTGAGATAGAGGAGATTTGATCTCTAGAATTTTTATTTTTATTATTATTAGTTTTTTTATATAAGATAAAATTTCTACTCTAGTATAATCTAATTGTATATGTGTGTGAAGCTCCCTCCTAGAGACTTAAATCCCGACCTTTGCCACCTACACCCCACAAGCATTTATACCGGTAGAGTGACCACTGCACCAAAAGTATGCTGTAGTTTTTTTTTATTTTTATTTTTTAAATACTAAGAAATGTTAATTGAACTATAACGTTCTTGACATTACTTGTTCATTGTTAGATTTTCAAGAATTCCATATTTGTAGTTGGTGTATGATATAATAAGTTCTTTCTTAGGAAAGGGGAAAATAAGTTTAGAAATTGCACATTTGTGTGTGTGTTTCTCAAAAATAAAAAAAATAATTGTAAGCCATTATGGAGCCATGATTTTTTTTCTAGTCTATGGGTGCAAATTCTAACTAGAATATATACATATATATATATATATATATATATTAAAATTTTGGTCCATCAGGTTTGATTCTATTTTAAAAATGAAAATTTCGTTCATCTCTATGATTAATTTGGTCATTCAGAGAGAGAGAGAGAGAGAGAGAGAGAGAGAGAGAGAGAGAGAGAGAGAGAGAGAGAGAGAGAGAGAGAGAGAGAGAGAGAGAGAGAGAGAGAGAGAGAGAGAGAAAAAAGAAAAGAAGAAGAGAGACCGATCTCTCATCCTTTAGCTTCAAAGGGGATCAATGGAAGGGCTTGATTAGTTTTCCGTAAGTTGGGCTTGAGAAGGGAAGGGTTTTTGATTGGTGATGGATTAAGGATTTTTGTGCATGTGGGTTGTCAATTGGAAGAGAAAATTTGTACAAATCTAGGTAATCAATTGAGATTGGTATCCATTTGGATTCCAAGAAAAATGCTTAAGAAAACGTTATGGATTTTTTTTTATTTTAAATTTAGGTTATATTTTAAATTTATGTAATTTTTTAAATATTATTTAGAGATTTTTTTTTTAATTTTAAAATAATTTTGGGATTATATAAGTGATGTGGCATAACTAATTGACATGACACTATTCTATTGGATTAATTAATACATGTGGGAAACGTAAGTGTTACTTGATAGACACATAAATATTAGCATTATCAAAGGGGTTTATCAATTAAAACAAACCCTAACGTTAGGGGAGTGGATTAAAATTTTTAAATATTAAGGGACAAAATCAAAATGACCCAAACTTGAAAATTTTAATTTAGACTTATCCCTCTTATCATAACGAAGTTGTACTATTTATTTAGTATGACTATTCTTGTATCTCATTCCCGAAGATAATGGAGTGCTCACCACCAAGAACACTTGCGAATACAATGGCATAAATGCATTACCATTGGACTGGATTTCCTACTACTAATCGAATTCGATGGACCAACAAAGCATGGAATTTTTTTTTTTTTTTTTTTATTGGTTGTTGCTAAAACCAAACTTGCATTTATGCTAAGAAAGAAATGCAGAGTCGTTCTTGTCAGGGAAGAATTATTACAAATTAGTAAAAACAGAGATCATCAAAACCACATTTGGCAAGGGCATGGTGTCTCTCCTGAGTCCCATGTAAATAAGCTAGATGAAAAAACTTTCCTAACCTCTCTCAGTACATTAGAGAGAATGCTTGAGATGCTTCAATGGCAGTCCTCTACAGTCTACACTATTAATGGCATCAAAGCATAGTTTTCAGTTGAGTCACCTTCCACCACCACAGGATGGTAAATGATGATCTTTCCCATTATAACGAAGTTGTATATATTTCATATGACTTTTCTGGTATCTTATCCCGGTTGATAGTGGACTAAGTGGAGTGCTCCCCAACAAGAACACTTGCACATGCAATGGCATAAATGCAAGTAACGATCGGCCCTGAATTTCATGCCACTAATCGAATTCCTTGGACCAAGTCCCACAACTCATGGAAAGCCCAAAAGTCTACAATTTAATCATAAGGTAAATGAATATCTATCTATAAGTCAATGAATGTCTTAAGAGTATTAGTTTAATGAATGTTCTAAGGCTAGTTTAGGAAATATTTTTAAAATCTTTTTTGTAAAAAGAAAAAAATAATAGATTTTTTTTTTCAGCTTTTTATATTTTTAAGGGTAATTTGTAAAGTACAACTTTTTATATCAAAGTAATATCAAAATTTTCTCAAAATAGCTTGTTAATAGATATCTTTTTTTTGAGGAGGTTGTTAATAGATATCTTAAGGGCACTAGTTAACTAGACCCAATTAATTATAATGAATTTGTATTTATTCATTATGGCTTTTATTGTATCTTATCCTTAGAGATAGTATAATGCTCACCCACGAAAACACTTGCAAAGACAATGGCAATATGGCATAAATTTAATTGACCATTGGACTTGAATTTCCTACTACTAGTTAAATTCATTGGACCAACAGCTCATCGAAGTTCAAAGGTCTATGACTTTTTTTAGTACCTTATTTCAGCCATGAGGTAGGTGGAAAGCCACAAAAAACATGGAGACCAATTTAAAGATTCCATAAAATTTGATTGATAAGAATTTAATAAAAAAAAAAAGAAAAGAAGAAAGATTCTAATTAATAACCTAACATAAGAGGACCTAATTTGACTAAAAAAACAATAAAAAGACCCTTAAAAAATAATTACCCTAAACTTAAATTACATAAAAATATTGAAATTAAGAACTATTAATAACAAAACGGCATATTCTATCCTGCATCAAACCACAAGCATGTGAGAAAAATTGCAACTTAAAAACACTAAAACAAGAATATAATAAAGTCTATTAAACAACGTAATGTCAAGCCTTATTCCATCAATAAATCATTGTGGGAGCATTTGAGATGAGGCAAAACTTGGGTTAAGTGTCTCCGGTGCACTGAACTTATTGTGATGATGACGTATGGCAAAGTGGCCAATGCACTGGAGCACTAAATTTAAGCCAAATCCTTTGAGATAAAGTACACAACTTTCAATGTTAGGTCGTTTGGCACATCTCAAAGACAAATGTGACGGATGGTAGCAAATTTTCAATCAATGACACTATGACATGGAAATATGCACGATTCATGTCAACCACTTGAACTGAGTTTGGATAAGCGTATCTGTAAAGAATCTAAAATATGACTCTAGTAAAAATTACAACAACGTTGCATACATGACCAATTTTACCTTAATAAGAATCTTGTAGCTGAATTTTCGGGTGTTTTCAACCAAGATGTCTCAAGTCCCCCTCTCCCCATTATCGAAATATTTATTAAAAAAAAAAAAAATTAGACTAACTGTGATGAGTGTAATATCACTTCACAGACCACCAAAACATCACGTTTATTGTAAAAATAAGTTGTTCTACACCAATTTTCCAAGAAATTTTACATATAGCTCCTTATAAAATGATTTCTACCTATGCAGATTCTTATGACTCTTAAAAATGGTTCTAAGGAAAATTATAATTCCTTGTGTTCTACTACTATTTTTGAATTCATGTGGCTTACATGCGCAGATGATATCTCCCAACATAAGCGTACGTTCTAACATCACTGCTGGGTCCAATGCTCCTTTGCTGTCCAGCTCAGGTGATTTTGCATTTGGATTCTATGCTCTCCCAAGCAGCATCTACCTTGTTGGGGTTTGGTTTGATAGAATTCCAGAGAAAACACTAGTTTGGTCTGCCAACCGTGACCGCCCAGCAGAAAAAGGATCAACAATCCAACTGACTGATGCCGGAGAGCTTGCACTGACATATGCTAATGGCAGTTCCCTACAAATATTTAGTGGAGCTGCTGCAAGCGTAGGCACCATGCAAAATGATGGTAACTTTGTCTTAAGAGATAACAGTTCAAGAATCCTTTGGCAGAGCTTTGATTCGCCAACAAACTCACTCTTACCAGGGCAAGTTCTAGTCCAAAGCCAAAATAAGCTCTATTCCAATGCAAAAGGAAGTTCAAATTCAAATTACTCAACGGGGGATTTCATGCTGGAAATGCAAATTGATGGAAACTTGGTGCTCTCTGCATATCATTTTGCAGATACTGGTTATTGGACCACACAAACCTTTGCAACCAATGTGAGTCTAGTCTTTGATAAGAACGCTTCCTTGTACCTTGTCAATGGTACTAAGGATGAAATTTACTCTATAACAAAGAACCTCTCAAGCCCAGTTGAAGACTACTATCATCGAGTAACAGTTGAAGATGGTGGTAATTTCCAACAATATTTTTACCATAAAAGAAATGGCAGTGGATGGAAAAGGGTGTGGAGAGCCAATGACGACCCTTGCTTCGTGAACTCTATATGTGGCATGTACGCCATGTGCACTTCACCGGATAATGAAACTGTGAGCTGTAGTTGCTTGCCGGACTATCTCCCGAAAGATCCAAGAGATATATCAAAAGGATGCTACCAGGAAAACATGGTGAATTATTGCACAGACCCTTCAATGAGGAACTTTAGCACAATGGTAATGTAAGATTATCTCTATTATGATAATTATTATAGATTTTGATTTATTTTACTGATATAATAGTAAGAGTGATAGATGAATATTGATCCTATTAAGAGTCTATTTTAAACAGTTATTTGTTGAAACTGTTGATGAACAATTCAATAGGTAAAAATTTGAAGCGTCCCTAGTCTACTGTATTGAAGAACCTACGTTCCATCCAAGGTTTTCTAATGTGTAATACACTAATTTTCAGTAAGTTTTTCTCTACAGGATAAGTTAGCTTAGTTCCATAAGCGCAAAAATATATTAAGTTTCTCCTTTAAAATCAAGTTCATAACTGCATTGAATTTAATTATTCTTACAAAATATAACATTGTTTGTCTTTTATTAGTAAAAATGTAATATATGTTTGAAACTTTGAATTTAATTGAGGAACCTAATGAAATCGGCTAAGAAATAGTATCTAAGTTTTGCCGTTCTCTATAAATCAATTTTTACAGAAGGTATGTGTTATTAAATTTTTTTTTTGGCTGCTGTTTTCAATTTCTCACAGGTAATTGATGATGCTGATTTCCCACCCGACATCTATGATGGAGATTTGGGTGAAGTAAGAAACGTTGATGTGGAGGGATGCAAGAAGGCTGTTATGGATGACTGTTATACCATGGCAGCTTCCTGGATGAATTCTATATGTATCAAGAAGAGGATGCCTTTGCTAAATGCAAGAAAGAGTGCTTCCTCCAAAGGTAAAGTGGCATTTATCAAGGTACCTAATAAGAAGAAGAGTGAGCCAAGTCCTCCAATGAAAAGGAAGAATTTTGATACACGGCTTCTTTTGGTGATTGGCCTTATAATTAGGCTGCTTTTGCTTTCTTGTTTGGAGCCCTTGCCTTGTACTATCATCCTGCAGTTCGAAATGCATTGAAGAGAAGGAAGTCACCAACAAAGACCGTTGGAATTAACTTTCGAGAATTCACATTGCAAGAGCTGCGTGAAGCAACAAATGGATTTAGTAAGATCCTTGGTCGTGGTGCTTCTGGAAGAGTTTACAGTGGTAGTCTAACTTCAGAGGATGCTGAGATTAATATCGCTGTGAAGGAGCTAACAAAACGCACCGAGAAAAGTGAGAAGGAATTTAGAACAGAGCTCAAAGTTATTGGTCGTACGCATCATAGAAATCTGGTAAGACTGTTGGGATTTTGCGTTGAGAATGATCAGAGACTTTTAGTTTATGAGCTAATGCCAAATGGAACATTGTCACAATTTCTGTTTAAGGAGGGGGAGAGACCCACTTGGCTTCAGAGAGCTGAAGTGGCACTTGAAATAGCAAGAGGCTTACATTACTTGCATGAAGAATGTGAGGCTCAGATTATACATTGTGACATGAAGCCCGAGAATGTGCTGCTTGATGTCAAATATAGTGCAAAGATAGCAGATTTTGGGCTATCGAAGCTTTTGAATAAACATCAAACTAGAACTGACACTAATGTTAGAGGAACAATTGGATACATGGCACCAGAATGGCTAAAGAGAGCGCCTATAACCACCAAAGTGGATGTTTACAGTTTTGGTGTTATGTTACTGGAGATAATTTGTGGAAGAAGGCACATAGAATCAAACCGGGTCGAGGAGGAGAGTGAAAAGGATGATCTAATTCTTTCAAATTGGGTTCTAAGTTGTGTGACTTCTGGGAAGCTAGAAATGGTGGTGGGACATGAACCCGAAGCATTGAGCGATTTCAAGAGGTTTGAGAGAATGGCCTTGGTGGGATTATGGTGCATTCATCCAGATCCAATTCTAAGACCCTCCATGAGGAAAGTGACACAAATGCTGGAAGGGACAATGGAAGTTGGGATCCCACCGCAGGTACATGACTATGTTTCAAACTATCGTAAGTATTAGTGTGATGATTGTATGTGTTTCCACTTGTATTCCAGGTTAAGCTTAATGTCAGGCAGCTTTGTACACTAGCTTATGTAGCATGAATAAAAATGAGATGAGACCATGAAATAAGCAGAGTTATGTTTAACTGAGGGTGAGTGGGAATTTTAGTACCACTTTCAACCATAGCAAGCTTAATGGGCAAACTATCTAAATTTTGTAGTGTAAAATTGTTCTGTGTTATTTTAGTACCTGCGCGGTTTGGCTTTGAATTAATTGTCACAAACTTATTCTGAATATCCCTCGCCATGACTAGGCTAGTGACAAAATTACCGAATATCTGCCTTTTGGTCAAGGTTAAGACTCAATCACAATGGTGTACCACCTATAAAGCATTAAGAAGGTGATGAATTATGACTATGGAGTACGGAGAATTAGATGGGTAAAAATTTGAGTTAGAGAAAGGGGTGGCAATTTGAACTATCTCATTTACTCTGCATAAACTCATTCAGTTTGAAAATTTTCAATGCAGTTTGAATGGGGAATAATGCTTTACAATTATATTGATGCTTTAAATATGTAAGACATTACATTAATGATCAATAACAGACTTTTTTTTTGAGGGTCGTTCAATAACAGAATTTAAATATGATTTTGGTAATTTCTTGGACAAATTAAAAAAAAAAAAGTATGTTAAAGTCTGTATGTTAAAGCTTTCAAATTTGTATTTTTGGGATCATGACAATGATAGTAGTAGTAGTTGCAGGAATCCAAATATTTTATCTTAGGGTAAAAGCAAAATGTCAGGCTCCACCAACCATTTTCTGCTCAGAAGTGCACCAACCAACACCCCCCCCCCCCCCCCCAACACCCTCTTAAATCACCTTCCATCTACTTTTAAGCTTAAGGTCCTGTTTATAAAAAACAAAAACAACTAGCCTAAGTGAATTGAATTAATTTGAAGATCATATGGAAGCAAACAAATTTAGAGCAAGCCATCTCAAAGTAAAGTAAATTGCTGGAAATATAACAGATTCAAGCCTAATTGATTACTCTAACACTAAATTGATTTGAAGTAAGTAGGAATCCATATCAAACTCTAACAAATAACCAAATATTTGCATAAAACTTGATAAATAATTGATTATAAATGATCACGAGTACAAAGGAATGAACTTACAAGTATACAGTCTTCTACAAACCTAAGAACTACTTGATTTGACAAAAAACTACTTGATCTCCTAAGAATCTAAATACAAATAATCTCGGAAGTGCTTTGGTGTGTTCTTAGTTGTGTGTGGTGTCATTTTTTGTTTTTTTGTAGAACCAGCCCCTATTTATGCTCGAGAACTTGACGGTTATGCCCAATTCCCTTTACCATGTGTCACTTTTCGGTTGTATATACACTATCAATTGTGTCTGGTCACTAATTGTTTGAGATAACTTACCTTGTAATTGCTTGTGAATTCCACTGAATTAATGTCACTTGTCATTCATTTTGACTTAATCCTTAATTAAATCATTTTCAACCTGGCAATCACATTTAAACTCATTTTCCATTTGGCCTTGCCCTATTCTGCCAGTGTCCTTTTAAAAATTCAATTATTTTTCCAAACACATATATTTTATATTCAATTGAAACCTCTCATTTTGACAATGAAGAGGATTCTAAATTTCTTTCCATACTATAACCTATTTTCAGCGATTAATTAATCTCTCTTCACGAAATAAGTTGGTTTTGTTTTGTTTTGTTTTTTTTTTTCACCCTTATTGTTTACTAATGAGGGGGAATATGTGGACACCTCCAAAATTTTAGCAAATTAATGTCCAAGAGAAAAATAATCATTGATTATTTTCAATGTTTTGAAAATTCTGTCAACTAGCTGCAGACGTGCATGATGTGCAAAAAAATTTGATTATTATTTTTTTTGTTAAGTGAAAAATAAAAATAGTAGATGAGATTTATACGTGTTAGTCTCAAATTCTTCTTAAAATGTTGTAATTATTTTCTAATAAAGTGTAGTCAATACAATATATTAGATTTTCTAAATTAAGCTATCTATATTTGTTAATTAAAAGTGTTTTAAAATTTTGAAGTTTTTTTTTTCTTATTTTTCAAGGAAATATTATACATTTTTTTTATTTAATTATCATATAAGATGAGATATTTTGTTAATAATGTCATGTGCTGTTAGAATTTTTTTTTTCTATTACTCTTTACAAACGATTCATCCTCTATATATCTTAAATGACCTAAAGAAGAAGTAGATATAAGTAAATCTATTACTTATTGATAGTGACGTTATTACAAGGTGACGGCACATTAAGAAGCTGACGGAAGTTCACTTATTACATACTGAATGCACGTTAAGAAGCTGACGACAATACGCTATCCGTCAACTACTGTCATTGACACCTCTTTGACATTCAAGGCCACACCCCTTACGTGACGACGTTAAGCTAAAGGGATCAAGATAGCGAAGTCAAGATTGACGGCCTAGGTGAGAAGGTCCTTAGCTGACGATATCTTTGGAGATGTACCTAGGCTGACGGCGGTATAGGAGGTGCACATTGGTTGACGACCTAGGCAGAAAAAAGGCTGAAGGGGTAATCCAACCTCCATTCTTAATCTATCTTGACTTCTGCATACGTGAATATAAGGAAAGTTCTTTCGCTACACATTTGGTCTTAGTCAAAAGGATCCCTATAAGGAAAAGAGCTCCATACGATATGCAAAGATCCGTGAATTGCTCTCCTAAAAGGAAAGTATTTCCTCGCCAAGGCGTTTATTTCGGCTCTACTCCACTATATAAACCCCAGAAACCCTCATGACAAAAGGTACGCACAATTACCTCAACTCTGGCACTCTAGGGTTGTTTCAAAGATTCTAACTTGATCGTCGGAGGGTCTTTGGCCGGCACCACACCGGTGCTCTCTGTCGATCATCTACTTTCTCTTCGCAGGTGTTGCTTCAATCGGAGGAGTACTCGCAGCTTACTGGTGATTTCTTAGGCAGCATC
This sequence comes from Castanea sativa, assembly GCF_040712315.1. Lineage (NCBI taxonomy): Eukaryota > Viridiplantae > Streptophyta > Magnoliopsida > Fagales > Fagaceae > Castanea > Castanea sativa. Next base: position 2,979,076 of record NC_134014.1, read on the forward strand.
ACTTATATTAGAAGAAAAAATTTAAAATTTTAATAATATAAGAAAAATGTAATTTTATAAAAAAATCTACCAACATTACACTGAGGAGATGATCCCTATGAATGTTGAGCTGCTGGCTTTAAATTGTTTTGTGTACTACTTTGACCTATTTCGTATTCTTAGTTTTAATTATTTTCATTTCTTCTTTTTCAATGACATGTAATATAATGACAAATGAATTTCTAAATTTAATAATAACTAATAATACATAATAAATATTATAAATGGTTTTTAAAATAATTTCTTAGAAGATATTCCAAAATGCACAACACATTGCGCAGAATAGAGGAATGCATAAAACAGAATGAAATATAACGATTGTAGTCCTTAAAGTAGGGAAAAACATAAATTTACACACACACACACACTCACACTACTTGGCACGTGCTAATTTATGACTATATGCGTTAGCACTATACGACATGTTGCTTGTGAAATCTACTACTTGTAGTTTAGTGTTTTATTCCTTCTTCTTTTGTAGCTTCTTGATCTGCTCTGTTTTCTTCTTCTTGTTCTGCTGAGTCTTCCTTTCTGATCAACATCAGCCGCAACAACTTTGTTACTATGATGAGGGTGTTTCTGAGTTTCTCGACAATCTTGAAGTGTCCTGTGGCCAAGGACGGAAATACCCTTGGAGTAGGGTTGGCAATGACCCCTCCTAATTAAAAAAAATTATTATATGTGTGTGTGTATTATATATTGTTTCCCTTTAACAATATCATTGATTCTTTTAGGCTCCATTTTGGAGTTCATAAGGAAATGGAATGGACTGATTATAAGGGAATAGAAATGAATGGAATGTATTTAAGTAAGGATAAATGAATGAAAAAGAATGAAATTGAATGGAATTAAGTAATCTTGATTGGATGTTTTAAAATAAAGGAATCGAAAGGAATGAAAATGAATGGAATGTAAGTAATTTTGTTTGGAAGCAATATGGAGGGAATGGAATGAAATGAAATTATTTTATAACAATATTACTATTAGACCCCTATTTTAAAATAAAAGGTTGACTATATAGGGGTATTTTGGAAGTTTTAGTAAAAAAATCATTAAATCTAATTTCATTCCCTCTTATTTCTCCTAATTTCGGGGGGAATGAAAATTTGAGGTTTTAGACGAGTAGAGAGGAATGAGTGTTTCCTCTTACTCATTCCATTCCCTCCTATTTAAACTCCCAAATAAGGGAATGAGTTTTCCATTCCCTCTATTAAAACTCCTAAACAAGAGAAGAGAAGAATATTCTAAAATTATTCTTTTCATTCCTTTCAATTCCATTCCATTCCCTCCTTCCAAATGAGACCTTAAGAGTAATGCTATACTCACAAACTTTTTACAAAATGTTTTGGTAGCAAATTCTTATTGGTTCGCATATAGGCACAACACTCACATCATTTTTTGCTTTCCAATAACCACTTATCACATCAATAATTTATAATTAAAAAAAACTTGTCGCTCTAGCATTTTCCTCATATTAGTGACCATAAAAAAAATTTATAAATCTAAAATCTAAAATAAAATATACAAGCCAAAAAAAAAAAAGTTCAACAACAAAAATTACTAGTAAAACTAAAAACAAAAAAATTAAGCTCAATTCACTAATTTTATCCAAAATAAATAACCTTAACCTTTAAAAAATTTTAAACAAAAATAATTTTGTTCTTATCCAAAAAAAAAAAATTAAAATAAAATAAAATAAAATCTCTGCAAGCTAAGTAGTAGAATCAAAAGTTGAAACCGTCTCACATAGTTATTAATAAAACCATTTTTCTAACTCAAAGTTTTGACTCCGTTCCTACCTGTGGCCTTGATCTCGCGGTTAGTGTAACCTGTAGTGGTTGAGTGGTGACTGCTGATGTTGATGATTCTGTTGGTGCTGCTGTTGATTATATTGGTGCTGCTGATTCTGTTGACGAGACTGCTGTTTCATTTTTTCACTGGTAAGAGCAGCTCACGTGTAACAGAGGTGTAATAAAATATGGGATTAAATAAGATATTATATTCACTTCGTAATAAAATGCTGATGTGAAGATGCATTATTGGTATCCAGACAGAACATGCACTCCTGTTATAAACTCCACTCCAAAGTCCAAACTATTATATCTCACACAGCAAAAACAAAGCTCTGTTTCAGTGACACTCATGGTTTCAGCCTTCACTGTATTGTTTTCACTTCTTTTCCTCCTCTCCATCCCAAGCATTCTCTCTCACCCCTTGGACCCTCTCACCCCCTTAGAAATAAAAACAAGTAACCAAAATTATCAAAAGAGCTAGGGCGGGCTCGTTGGCAAACCTTATTTTTCAATATGTAGGCTTAGATGAGCCAAGCAAATCAACCATTCTTTCATGCTTTCAAACCCCACCAAGGAACCCCCACCTCGTCAAGCTTTTGTTATTGCACGAGCTTATGAAAAATCCTACGAATTTGTCGTAAGTTTATCCCATGGTTCAATCATTTCGCAGCACATTTATAATGGCATTGGCTTCCCTTTACTGAACCTTCAAGAACGGTCTGCTGCAAATGTCCAGCCCACACCGAAGGAGTGCTCATTTAATGAGCTTATGTTTGTGTGACTTTCAAGCCACGTGAAGTTGAACTCTCCTACTTCAATTAGAATTATGAAATAGTAGTGCTCTTCAAGAATTATAATTAAAGTTGAGTTAGGATTCCGAATATTCCTAGGAAAAGGTGTGAGGCAGCAGACTTATTATATAAAGTAAGAAGTGGGTGCCGCATAGAGGTGTGCCAAAAAGAGAACACAAGTGAATTGAGAGAGTGGCCAAGAGGAAGCCACTTAGAGAAAGAAGATAGCCAAGAGAGAAAGCTATGCATGGAGAAGAAAAATAAAAAGGAAAGAGTGTGTTGTCACCTTGCGTGGAGAAGAAAAATAAAAAGGAGAGAGCGTGTTGTCACCTTTGAGAAAGATAATTAGTGTGTGTGAGAGTAAAGAAAACAAGAGAAATTTTTTCTTTAGCCGTGAGACATACACAAAAATTATTGTAATTGATTTGATAATAGTGAAATTATTTAGAGTTTGTCCCGTGATTTTTCCCTTAAAGAAGAAAGGGTTTTTCACATAAATTTTGTGTTCTTGTGTGTGATTGTTATTTTGGATTGCTAATATTGTTGATAATATTATTTGGGGCCCAACAAGTGGTATCAGAGCCAGGTTAGAGTGGAAACGATGGCTGGAGAAGAAGGCAAGAGTTCAGGAATTGAGAAATTTGATGGAACAGACTTCGCATATTGGAGGATGCAGATTGAAGATTATCTCTATAGGAAGAAATTGCACATGCCTTTTTTAGGAATGAAACCTGAAACTATGAAGGATGAAGACTAGAACCTTCTTGATAGACAAGTATTGGGAGTTATTTGATTAACTTTGTCAAGATCAATTGCACATAATGTTGTGAAAGAAAAGACCATAGTGGATTTGATGAAGGCCTTGTCTAGCATGTATGAAAAGCCATCGGCTAACAACAAAGGGTATCTAATGAAGAAGTTATTTAATCTGAAGAAGGCAGAAGGCACTCTTGTAGCATAGCATCTGAATGAGTTTAATATAATCACAAATCAATTATCCACTGTAGAAATTGAATTTGATGACGAGATTCGTGCATTGATTTTTTTGGCTTCTTTACCAAACAGTTGGAAGCCATGAGAATGACAGTGAGTAATTTTGTAGGGAAAAGCAAACTCAAATATGATGATATTCGAGATTTGATTTTAAGTGAAGAGGTTCGCAGGAGAGATGCGAATATAGACAATGCACAAGATCAAGCTTTTGTCATGGAGAACAAGAGCAAAGGTAGAAGCAGAGGACCTAATGATTGAAAATTCAATGGTAGGTCACAATCAAGAGATAGATTTCAGTTCAAGGAAACTAGAGAATGCTTCTATTGTGGGAAAAATGGCCACTTAAGAAGAGATTGTTGGCGTTGGAATAGGGAACAAAATAAAGGAAAATATGAAAAGAATGAAAGTGAGAAAAATACTACAATTGTTGTGATTGCTGAGGATGTTATGGTGCTCTTTATTAAAGAGCAAAAGTGTGAGCATGTTGCTAATAATGATGAGTGGGTTGTTGATTCTGCAATCTTTCACCATATTATCCCTACAAAGGGGTTGTTTACCATGTACAAAGCAGGAGATTTTGGTACAGTGAAGATGGGTAATTCTAGTTACTCAAAAATTGTGGGAATTGGTGATGTGCGCATTGAGTGCATTGAAAGTGTTTAATTCGTGTTTATGTTATCTTGATAGTGGGTGTTCAAGGCACATGACCGGAGATAAATCACTCTTTAAAAGTCTCAAGGAGAAGGAGGATGATTATGTGATGTTTGGAGATGGTAACCAATCATAAGTCCTCGGAAAGGGAACTATTGATATTCCAGGACTTTTTTGGTTGAGCGATGTTCTTTACATCAAAGGGTTGAAAGCAAACTTGCTGAGTATCGCCCAAAGGATCAGTGGATAATGCATCAAGTTCCTCTTTTATCGCAATCTGCCATAAAGGGTCAGTGGAGGCCTCACGATAGGTGTGAGACTCGTGGAGTGTAGTAAGGGTAGTGTAACAATGATAGTCAAGTAAATGTGCAGGAATGGATCTTACCTGGGTTAAGTGACGAAGTGGAATGTCCTGTGGAAGATCTTCAGGCGAAGCAAAGCCAGGGGACCTAGGCTCAAAGTGGGGTAGCTCGTCATCAACCTGTTAATCTTCCACTTGTTTAGGAGAAGCATAAAAATATCTGGAGGTTGGATAGAAAAGTCCAAAGGAGGATCAAGAGTATTTGTATAAGGAACATGAGACTCGTCTTCTAAAACGGAGGAGGTAGTCAAGGAAGAACGAAAGTGAGAGAGTTCAACAAACAAGTGGTGTTCCCAGAAGACAACTTTTTGGAAAATACGAAGACGATGAGAGACATGATCATAACACCGATACCGCTTTTGAGTTTCATCATAGCCAAGGAAACAACAAAGTCTAGATCGAGGCTCAAGTTTGTTGTGCTTATGAGGCTAAAGAAGAACAAAACAAGCAAATCTGAAGGAGCGAAGGTGATGATAGTCAGAGGGTGACCCAAAAAGACACTCATATGGAGTTTGATTATGGATGACAGTGCTTGGAATGCGATTAATAGCGTGAACAGCATGAAGAGTAGCTTCACCCTAAAATAGGGCAAGAAATTTGGCAGAAAGAAGAAGAGCATGAACAGTGTCAAGAATATGACAAAGTTTTCGTTGACGAAGTTTTCATTTGGCGCAACCATTTTGCTGAGTAATACATGAACAAGTTAGATGATGTACAGTGCCATAGGAAAGTAACAGAGCTTGAAAAGAATATTAAGTATATTCAAAATAATTATCAAATCGAAAAATTTTGATACGTTTGGAGAATTGTGTTTCAACCATTTTTGCAAAGTTACTGTAGATTGCTAAAATTTTAGAACGAGATTTCATAGGAAAAATCCAACTATAACGAGAATAATCATCAATAAAAATAACAAAATATCGAGATCCACCAATACTAGTAATAGGAGAAGGTCCCCAAACATCAGAATGAATTAACTCAAAAATACTATTAGAGATAGATTCACTATTATTGAAAGGCAAAGCTGGCTATTTTCCTTACTGACATGAAGTACAATCAAAATTGTCTTTGGACATAGAAACTAACAGACATTTAGAAGCTCATTGTTGTACCCGAGAAGAGGGTGCATGACCAAGATGAGAATGTCAAAGTGTGAGAGAAGGTAAGGAAGAAACTGCAGCTGCTACAGTAGCAACGGAAACAGGAGCAACTGGTGGAAGATGAAGATTGTCCACGTGAAACATACGACCAACTCTAGGACCAGTCCCAATCTCCTGTCCTGTCCTCGGATCGTGCACAATACACCCAAAATAGTAAAAAATAAGCTGATATCCTAGTTCAACTAATTGTCCCACAGAGCATAAATTATAGGATAGGCCAGGTACATGGAAGACCCCAGGAATAGAGAGGTTGGAGGTCGAAACAAAACCTAGACTATTTCCATGCATGGTGGAACCATCAGCTATATGAATATTAAGAAGATGTGGTGCAGTGTCAAGTTTGGAGAATAAGGACGAATGAGGTGTCATGTGATTGCAACACGTAGAATCATAAAGCAAAGTGTGAGACTTATTGGGTAAAACTGAGAGAGCAGTGGAAAGAGATGCATTACCAGCCATACGAACAACCTGATCTATGAGGTCTTGTAGTTTAGTGGAGTAGAGGTTAATAGAGGATCCAGAAGATTGGGACTCAGCTGAAATGGAAGGCATCAGCGAATAGACTCAGTATTAGCAACAACAGTAGTAGATTTGTTGTTTCAGTAACAAGTCTCAATAGTGTGGGCAGGACGCTTGCAATAGTTGCGGAACTTTTTGTTGGTCTGCTTGCGATGATTGCTAAAGCCAGAGGAATCAAACCCTGGTTGCAGAGGTTGCTCTGTGGGTGGAGCAAAAGGAGTAATAGCCAGAACATTAAGCTTATTCTGGGCTTGAAGGGTTGCAAGACGAGCTTTTTCTCTAACCAACTCGTTTACAGCGGTATCAAGAGAGGGAGGAGGACTGCGATTAAGAAACTGACCTTGGATGGGCTCATAGTCCTTGTGAAGTGACATCAGGAATTCATAGAGACGAAATTCATCTCTAACGGTAGCATATTGCTGAGCATCCTTTGAGCATGCCCAAGTTGGATCAGAAAGGTCAATTTGGTCCTAAATGAAGCGAAGCTGATCATAGTAGTCATTGATGGATTGCCCTGGTTCTTGCCTGAGTTGATGCAATTCAACCCCTAACTAATATTTCATGGATCCATGAGTAGTGGAGTATCTTTTGGCCAACATGTCCCATGCTGATTTAGCATCATCAAAGTTGCCCAACAGATTGGAGATGGAGGAAATGAAAGTGTTCTGAATCCATGTGAGGATCATGTGGTTGTGACTATCCCATTCAATCATGCGACTAAGAAAGGCAGCATCTTCTTCACTTGCCCCCTTGACAGGAATAGTGATTACAATAGTACAATATTGCCAGAACATGCGACTCTTAAGAAAACTGCACATAGCTTGAGACCAAGATAAGTAATTCTTATTCCCTTCCAATATAGTATTGATGGGGCGAGGAAAAAAAATATCATTTTTATCCATTTAGAGACACAATATGCAAAAACAGACTGCAAAAATGAAATCTATGTGAAAAACTGGGTAAGGAGAACCTGGATTGCAAAAGTCAACCCTGGAGAAAAGTCAATGGTCAAAGTCAACGGCACAGTCAAAGTGGCCATCGATCAGTGGAGATGACGTCATCAAGATGACGTGGTGTTGACATTAGCAAATGATTGGATGCTGACATAAGCTAGGGCTGACGTGGCATTGCTGATGTTACGGGTGATGTTAGCTCGGAGTTGTTGACGGCGTGTGGGGTGCGTGGGCTTCGGCGTAGAACCTTTGAGCGGCCCATGAGGGCACGTGCGGTCTCTAATGACTGTGAGGCTTCCACGAGTGTGTAGATCGGCGCAAGACGATCTCAGTGGTACTTGCAGAAAATTAATCGAAGCAATATTTGCGACGGTGATGAAAAGTGCAATGGTCTTTGTAGTGTGGGACTCCTCAATGGCGGCGGCTGCAGGTTCGGAACCCAAGGACGACGGTTGGAAGACGTCAAAGGTTCAACGGTGAGAGGCTGCAGCAGCTGTTGTGACGGCGGAAGCGATGTTGAGAATGGAGTAACACCAATAACGCCAAGACTGTTAAGAAAAGGTTAGAGCAGTGACTCTGATACCATGTTAGAAATACTGAATTCAATAGTATTGTATTTCATAGTAAAAGAATATACATGATTGCCTTTATATAGGAGGCAGATGTATGCAGTACAAGTAAGAGTGTAGTACAAATATGTGTGCTATACAAGTAATCTAGGTGGGCCTAAAGCCCACAACACTATACACGTTAACAATACCTATACCTTTGGCATCAATCTAATCTTTTAGAGATCTTTCTAGTGGAAATTATTTCTCTATTGAATCTTAAGACGTCACTAAGATAGACTTCCAATAATTAGAATGTTAAATTGTTGAAGGAACCAGCTAGTTTACAAGAAGGTGAATAAAACTTGAAAATTTTATCAACACATATCAAAAAACTTTTAATCATTTCTTCCATGTAATATAAAACCCGACACAACTCAATTATTTAAAGGAACATGAGATTGGTAAAAACTCAATACAATAATAGAAAAGTTTTTAATTCCATTATTTAATCTGAAATAAAACCTATCACATAGATTTGGGAATATATTAGAAAATAGAACAAGTTACAATTCTATTTAAAAAGGTCTCTAATTCAAAATACATATATTTGAAATAAAACCTGTCACGATATATTGTAGAAAAAGAGGATCATAGGATTGGAAATACATGAGGATCATAGGATTGGAAATATATTTAAGTAAAACCTATCACAATTCTTTCTAAAAGTTTCTAATTCACAATATATTCATATGAAAGTTTCCGAAAGTTTTGATGATTCAATTGTTCCTCCAAAATACAGGATTTTTAAGCTTCATATCCACGTTATGACAGATTTTTCACCAACTCTTGCCATATACTCCAAGAATTCAGTCAAGCCAGTATGGAAGTTTTCTTTTTAGTATTCAAATCCATCTATCTGCAATTTTGCATTACAACTGGGAAAAAAGAAAAATAGTCACAGCTGGGAAAAAAATTGAGAATAAGCTGCAGCCAACATTAGCAGAAAAATCTAGACAATAAAAACACTTGAATCTTGAGAAGCCAATATAAAACGAAGGGTACAACTACACAGCAAAGCAATAGAAATATCAAACCTCATGGTGAACATTAAGTCATAATGGTTGCTGTCATCTATCTAGTCTGATTTTTTTTTTTTTTCATCAGGCCTAGTTTGAAATTGTCACCAACAGATCTGGAACATCTAGAAAGATTAACCATTTTTTTTTTTTTTAATTTTAAAGTAAACTATGTAGTCCAAGTGGTATCAAGTATGTCATCAGCATTTGCCAATGTACTTCACTTTAGCTTGTAAAAATTGTAATTTTTTTATTAGCATATCTTTTGACTGATCTGAAATTTGAGCACAATGGGATTGACCATAAGTTTATTGCTTTGAAATTAAACAAGAATTAGCAATTGGTTAATTTCTTTAATTTTTTTCTACCTTATAGGGAAAATTAGTAACATCATTTTAATCCTTATGCACTTCTATTATATACAACCCTCACTCTAATTGCTTCTTAAAAATACTACTCCAAACAAAAATCTCTAAGTTCTCTTTGAATTTTCTAAATTAGTAGTATAAATAAGGAAGTAATTATTTAAATTTTTTTATAAAAAGTAGAGAGAAGTCCTATATCTGAATCTTATTCTCATCGTTCCAGTTCTTGTTCTTTTACTCCGAAAAATCCTATTCTCCTTCATATCATTGAAGAACCACAATCAGATGGGTTTGAACCTACCATTTAAGATTTAAGAATCCAATTAAAACCTACTTGAGTTTTACAATTTTTCTGAAAAAATGAAGAAAAATTGACCACGTTCATATTCAATCCATCTCCCTCCCATTGAACCTACCACTTATGATTTAAGAATCCAATAAGAAAAGCAGCAAAACTCATACCAAATCAACAAAACCCATACAAAATCAAGTGATTGACATCCAAAAAAACTCAAACCAATTGATATTTTGAAATTAAAAATTGGAGAAAACAACCAAATCATGAGAAAACAAAACTTGAGATTGTGACACTAGACTAATGGCGGATTCGGCATCTTTTTCGGGCCCTAAAAACAACTCTGGTGATGACTGTGGTGGAATGAAGCTCCGGTGTGAGGAGGAGAAAAAGAGTCTGCCTTTGGTTTGCCGTTTGGAGAAGAAGGTTTGAAGAATATTTGCGGGGTTTTAGTTGGGTTATAATTACGCCAGCTCCAGACCAGACTTATTCTCTTGTTATTTACATCTGTTGGCAATTTTGAATTATTGTCATCTTTATCTGTTTTATATCTCACCTTGTATACTCAATTAGAAATCTAATAAATACAACATTCAACCGATTAGTGTGAGTGATAATTCATTGAAACTACCTTGTGTTTAAATTTGGCATAAGGGCCACCCCTTATGACTTCCACTAGAACTAAATTACAACAAATAAAGATTAAGTAACTATCTCAATATATCGCATGCATGCATGCCTGCACCATGCATAATAACCAGATTTAGTTGAAATACCAAATCTTGACCTCAAGTGCAAGTGTCATAAGTTTATAGCCTCCATCTCCATGTCAATCAAATTTGTGCGAGCCCACAGGACCTGATGATCCTGGCTTGCATTGCAATGGGCTGACTCGAGATGCAAAGGATTGGTAAGTCTATGCAAGTACAACGGGCACGAGAGATCGAGGAATTAAATCAAAAGATAGTTATACATTATGGATGGCTCTATAAAAATGGTATTTTTTTAGTAATTAAAAAGCTATATTAAGAGGGATATTAAATTAAGAAAAACAATCCAGAAAAGAAAATGACACAAAAATAGGCCCCATGAATTGTTATTACCGGCTAACCTGCCCTCAAAGTAAGTCAAGAAGAACAGTAAGGAATAGTGTATGAAACACATATTACAATTAAAGGAGCGATTGTATAATCCATGATAATATATATATAAAATAAGGTTTAAGAAATGTCATTGACAAATAACAGGGAACCATTGATCTAAATTACCTTTGACATGGATAGCAATGACAATGGCTGAGGCAGCATATGTGTATACTGTAAAGAACACAATAGAATGTCACAAGCCTATAATTTATAGCCATCACGAGCCTCAGAAATATTACTCAATCAAGGGTGTTCATTACTTCAATTCCATTCAATCCGGTCATGCTACAAAACAATCACATAAATTAATTAATAACGGATTGAATGACCGGATTTATGGGATTCAATCCGTTATTAATTAATTTACAGAAAAGTTCTTTCAATCCGGATTTATGGGATTCAATCCGGATTTCTGTCATTCACAGAAAAGTTTAGTAATTGCAGTTCTTTCATTCTTCACTATTTCTATGATCAGTGACGTTTTGCTTAAAAGTAATTGCAGTTCTTTCATTCTTCACTATTTCTATCAGCTACGTCACTGATAGAAATAGTGAAGAATGAAAGAACTGCAGTTACTTTCTTGCAACAACATGGACAAATAGTAATTCTATTCCTTTTATTCCATTGGTGTTAGATAACAGCACAGAAAAGTTTAGCAACTAGGAAAACAACAAAATCTCACAATATTTTTGTTTTGAGTTGTGCTAGGTCCCACTAAAATCTTATATTATTTCAATTTATTTTCAATTATGATGGAATGGTATTTCACTTGTTATGAAAATGTTTTGACATTTTGTTGTAGTTCTAGAAGAACTCATAGAAATAACATGCTAACTAAACAATTTTAATAGAGAGATTGGTATTCTTTTCAATTTTTTTCTCATTTTCTCATTTATATTTATATTTTATATTATTTTTGTTATTTTACAAACAAGTGAAAAATGTGTATATATGTCCATTAATAAAATAAAATGAGTTAACATACCTAGTTCATTCTTCTTCTGTTTCCCCTCTTAAATTTAAGATATGTGTCTTTAATAGCATTCATTTCATTGACAACAACATTTGTTGGCATCCGCTCATTAGGTGATGTTGTAGAACATGACAATCCAATTTCGAACACTAATATCAAGCAATCTTTTATTCTGCTACTAACATTGAGGTGGGGCTCTTCTTCAATTATTGCTTTGTCTTCAATGTCATCTTCATTTCTCTCATCATTGACATCTTCTTCATCCTCCTCACAAAACATTGATGGGTCAACTATATCCATTACATGTTCAGGCAAAGCCATTGAAGTGAACTTGTGAATGCTCAAACCATCTATGAACATTTCATCGATAGGCTTTTTCCCAGTGAACATCTCAAGCAAGAGTATCCCATAACTGAAAATGTCTCCCAATGTTGAAATTTCGCCACCCATCCCATACTCTATAAGTCATTAATACATTTTTAGTAACAAACAATACTCTTATGAGCATAGAATTTAATCACTAATGCATTATGCATTGTTAGCACATACATCCCAACATGCAATTTTGGGGATATGTGTGTGTGTGTGTGTGTGTGTGTTTTCTTTTTCAAGTGGACAATGGTGTTAAACATTTTTCCCTACTCAAAAAAGTGGTCTCAAACTTGAGCATATAGTTACTTTTTGAAAGAATCTCTTCTTTCATTTAATATGAAAAAAAAAATTATTAAACAAGAAATGAGTTCTGCTTCATCTAGTTGAAAAATTACCTGGAGGAATGTACCCAATGGAACCCCTTAGTCCAATTGACAAGGTTTGAGTTTTGGAGGGGTTGTCAGATGCTTCAAAGAGGAACTTCACCAATCCGAAATCACCAACATGGGCTACCATATCTTCATCAAGGAGTATATTGCTTGGTTTAAGATCACAGTGAACAATTGGTGTTTGGCAATGTTGATGAAGATATTCTAATGCATAAGCAACATCAATGGCTATGTTCAGTCTCTGAATAAAGCTCAATTTTTTTCTTTGATATTGCTCATCACTTTTAGGATGCAACCATAGGTCCAGACTTCCATTGCACATGAACTCAAAAATTAAGCTCTTAAAGTCATTCCCTTTATGATCAATGCTAGAGCAAGCAGAGATAATCTTGAGGAGATTGCGGTGACGTATACTTCTCAAAGCATTGCATTCATTAATGAAGCTTGTGGAAGCTTCTTGCTGTTGAAGGTTCAATACTTTGATTGCAACAACTGCTCCATTTCTAGAAAGAACTCCTTTGTATACAAAGCCAAAGCTACCCGAACCAATCAAGTTGTTCTCAGAAAACCCGTTTGTTGATTCTAAGAGTTCAGTATAAGTGAAAGGTAATTGCCAATCTTCAAAAGAAGATGTAGTTAAGGCCCCCTCCCTTGATTTTTTCAAAATAGAACATGTAGGGAAAAAATACAATAGAAGAAGTACAAATATAATTATACAAGTGAGAGGAATTATTATTCTGAGTGCAAGAAGCTTCCCATACAATTTAGGATGTTTGCTTGAGCATGAAGATAAATGTAATTCTTGGACACCACCGCATAGCTTTTCATTTCCAAAGATTGAAATTGCGCTTGCATTTGCAAAAATTCCTTCACTTGGCACTTCACCCTCAAAATCATTATAAGAAATATTGAGATACTTAAGTGCCAAAAGCTTGCTAAGAAATTCAGGAATATGCCCAGACAATTTGTTATGAGAAAGATCTATATCTTCTAAACCTCTTAAGTTCTTCAAGGATTGTGGAATTTCTCCCTCAAATGAATTGCCGTCCAAATATAAGTGCTCCAAACTAGTACAAGTCTCAAGGGTGGTGGGAATTTTTCCTGATAATCTATTCTTTGAGAGATCTAACTTGGAAAGTTGTTTTAATTTGCCCACTTCAAACGGTAGTGCTCCTATTAAAAAATTATAAGACAAGTCCAAAAAAATTGAAAGGGATGAAAGACCCATAACCTGTTTTGGTATTGTTCCAGAGAGATTGTTACGAGAAAGGTTCAGTAAAAGCAAATTTTGGTAGTTTCCTAGGCTTGCGGGTATCCTTCCCTCAAATCTGTTCCCCTGCATATCAAGTTTTGTCAGTGTAGTTAAGTTACCCAAGGTGGAAGGGATTGGCCCAAAAAATTTGTTATTTTGCAAAAATAATACATTTAATTTTTGAAGCTTCCCAAGAACACGAGGGAGAGTACCTCCCAAATAGTTATTTTCTAATCCAAGACTATATAAGTTAACAAGATTCCCGATCCCAGTAGGGATGTTACCGTGAATCTTATTTTCACTCACAGAAAAAATGTTTAGTTGAATGGAAAGGTTGGCTATAGAGCTGGGCAATACTCCTCCAAAATTATTACTGTCAAGAACCAAATACCCCAAACTAGAACAATTGACCAAGAAATTGAGAAAACTCAAGTCACCATCCTTCCCCTTTCCAAGGCTATTGTATCCAAGATTAAGCCAAAGCAAGCCTTTCAAGCTTGCTAGATTTTGAGGCACTGTCCCAGACAGACCATTGCTCAAAAGGTCAAGGCCCTGAAGTTGAGAAGCATTTGAAAATGACTCGGGAATAGGTCCCGTGAAATAGTTTAAACCGCCAAAAAATCTATGAAGTTTAGGAAGAGTAAAACCAACATCTGTTGGGAGGCTTCCATGTAGCTGGTTGGCAGCTACAGCGAAAAGGTAAATGGAAGAAATATTATAGATCTGATGAGGGATGGTACCAGACAGATTATTCCCAGAAAGGCGGAAAAATCCCAACCTTGATAGACGGCCAAGTCCACCAGGTATGCTTCCTTGAAAATAGTTCCGATAAAGACTGAGGACATACAAAGAAGAAAAGTTTCCTATCCAAGCTGGGATAGTTCCTGTTAGGTTGTTCACGCCAAGACTTAGATTCACCAACTTTGATAATGAGCTAAGGTCGTCTGGAATCTGCCCAACAAGATCGTTGTAAGAAACATCGAGCACTCTAAGTTGTGTACAGTAGCTCAGATTAGCAGGAAGTTTACCACCAAAGGAATTCTCGCTCAAATTGAGATGATGCAGGAATTGTAGACGTCCCACTTCTTGAGGAATTTCACCGTTGAAGCTATTGCTTCCTAGGTTGATTCCTGTGAGGTAAGTAAGATTTCCTATAGAGGGTGGTATGGTGCCAAGTAATCTCTTAGCTTCCAGATCCAAAACAGTGACTCGTTTACTAGAGGGGCTACACGTAACACCTATCCAGTTGCAGAAATGAACAGAGTTATTCCATGAGTTCATGATTTGAAGTGGGTCTTGAGTGATCTGATTCTTGAAGTCAAGTAAAGCCAGGCGATCAGTCTCATTTGCAAGAGCAGGAACTGACTTAGATTTCAAACATGAGCTCATGGACATCAGAAGAATCCCATGAAAGAATATTAACAAAACCCACTCGTATCTAAGACAAGAGTGTTTCATTCTGTTGGGGTTGTAAGTTTGAAGCGAGGGGCAGAATCTGTTAACAACGTGTACTTTCTGTGGAATACAAAAAATTCAATTAGAGATAACAGAATTTTATGTGGAAATGCATGGACAAAGCTTTCTGTGGAAATGCAAAACTTTAGCGGCACCTATATATAGATAATGAAATAATAGCATGGATTTTTCTTTTGCTCATCACAAGCGTAAACTTTATGTAGATAAGAATGACCCAGAAGAGAAGACTTTTGGTTTTGGTTTATAAGAAACGGCCATTTTAACTAGGATCTAACTGTCAATCCTATTAAAATGTGCCCGGTATTGTGACTTTGATAAGTTGATCGGAAATTTCCGTGGAAAGAATTGAAAGTAGAATACAGATAGTAAAATATCGACCAATTAAATCGGAAGATACTAGTTATTATCGAATGCAATAGAAATACATATTTAAAAAATAAGCTCCGTTAGTGGGAAAGCAAATCAAGAAAGATGACCCATGCAAGGAAAGAACTACACAAGAATAGGTAATGTGAAACTTAAATTCTGCCCACAATCATTTGAAGGTTAACATAATCAATTTTGATAGTTCTTTGGGGCTGCAATGGCAACTAGATGAAACTGTTAATGCTTCAAGATAGGAACAGCGTTCCCATTGAAGTTTACTAGCTAATCCATGATTGTAGGCTTTTAGGTAGTCAATTCTGACTGAGGGAGAAAATGTGCCTAAAACAGTGGCGGAGCCAAAATTTTAATTTAGGGGGCAAGATTACAAAAACATCAAAACGATAACCAAATAAATATTAACATTTTGCTTAATTAAAATATTAGCCTATACTAATAATAAAGTAGATAAATATTTCTAATCATCAATCAAAATCTAATTTAAATGTAAACTGTAATTTACCTTTTTATACTTTGTTTAGTTAACTATTAGCGTATATTTCATATAATTAAAATAAAGAAATACAAGTAACTAATTCATAGTTAGTAATAATCAAAGTAAGCAATTTTCTAAATACATAAATCTTAGACATCTAATTTGTTGCTCAAAATAAATTGAGAAAATAAATCAATCTAAATGTGCAAAGTTGTATAGTCTCACTATCTTGATCGCTTTTAAAAAATATGTAGAATTCAACATTTCTTTCTCTAATTTTTTAATTTCTTAAATGGAAAAAAAAGGGGTGTTTACCAAAAATAAAATAAAATAAAATAAAATCTACACTTTAAAATTGTGATAAAGTCAAAAGTTGGATGAAAAAAAAAATAGTGGAGGCTATAGGGTTATAATACATTATGAGGACATTGAGTATGTTTTTTTTTCTATAAAATGTGGAATGTATTGCTGTTAGAAAAAGGAAACTTTTGGGACAGTAGGGGAGAAGAACTCAAAAAGTGTCGTGAATACTGAATATTGCTGAAAAGTGAAAATTAAGATAGAGTTAGCTTAAAAAAAGGAGAAAAAAGAAGAAGATGAAGAGAGATTGGTGTGTCAAGGATTCTTTTACTTGTTATTTCAGTAGTAGACTAGTTTGTTTATCTTTAGAGAGAAAAATTAGGAAAACAACAAAATGTCATAATATTTTTGCAAAACTCTTATCAATAGTTGTGGTAGGTCCTATTCTAATATTTCATTATTTTATTTATTTTTATCTATGGGAGATTGAAGTCTCAATTGTTATGAAAACTAGTCACAAATCCACGCAATGCGTGGGAATTAATATTTATCTTGTAATTGTAGTATAATGTATAATTTGTAAGGAACATTTGAGTGCATAACCAAAATTGTGTTTTGATATAAATTCAAATTCTCATCACTTCCAAAATAACTAGGTATTAACTAAATCACATCAATCTAAAGTAGATATCTAAAGAACACAAAATTCATAAACCTAAAGTTAAGATGCAAGAAAAAAAATCCACCAAAAATGAAAAAAAAAATTGAGAGAGAGAGAGAGAGGGGGGGGGGTGGGGGGTAACTTTTTTATGTAGGAAAACTATGTATAGAATGAGAGAGAATTGCAAATTTATAGTAAGAAAAGAAGAATAAGAAAATCCAGAAATAAAGAAAGATAAAAAGATAAGGAAAAAGTGATATTAAGGTAGCTGGTAGCTAGTGGGGAGATGAAAAAATAGAAGAGAGGGCAAAGGTTGGAGAAAGTGTAACAATAAATTGTGAATTAATAAGAAAAAGAGTTAAAAATAAGAGAGAGAGAGAGAGTTGGAAATAAGTGGATGATGTGATTGCTAATATAATTCAACAGAAGGGTAGCAATAATAAATACTACACTTTAGTTTTTAGATATAGATAAATATAGATGTGAAAAAATTGTGTACATAAATTAAAATAACTCTCATTTAAAATAGATATGCTTTTTGGTTTTTATTCACTGTCAATGGTTGGTTTGTTGGTTTACATTGGTAAATGGGAGTTGTCTTTTTGTTTATTCTCCATGTCAGGAGAGGCAAAGCGTTTAAGTTTTTGGCTCAGGCTAGTAAGTAAACGTAGTATAGTTGGTCCATTTATAGCTGCTCCATGCTTGTTGAGAAATTAGGACAAAATCGTCGGAAAATAGACAATTGAAGTAGGCTTAAAGACATAATATGATTGTTTTGTTAACACAATATTTGCTCGTACTAGAATACAGTTAAGCCACAATTTTACAAGTAACAAATTTTTAAAAATCGTATGAATTTCTTTCTTTGTATATATAGTACTCCATTTTCTAATGGAAAAAGTTTAGCTATAAATTGGTTATAACTTAAGGCTACAACCTTACTCAATAAAATAAATGTTACTATAATATTGTTTTCTTATGTTCTTAATACACGTGTCAAATTTTGTATCAATCCGATATTATTTACTATATCATCTATAAGCTTATATCTTGTGCATAATTTTAAATTACAAAAACTTGTAATTTAAACAATTTTATTGATGACATAACTACTAATTATTAATTTTTTAGAAATTTTGCGAGTATGGAGAATATAAGAAGAAGATATAATCCAATGATGGATTTATCAAGATTTACCTCCAATAAAAAGATATTAAGTAAAATTGTAACTTTTAAGTTACAACCTATTTTGTAACCAAACTTTGTTCTTATAGTACAACTTATTTTATAGATAAATTTTGTCCTTTTTTAATTGTCATTTAACTCAATATTAACATTTAAATGTAAAAAGATCATTTTAGAATTTAAGGATAAAAACATCATTTTGATTTTTGACTAAGATCATTTTAGTAAAATGTAGACATTAAATGCGGTATGCTATTAACCACTGGAATATGAGAAAATTTATCATGTATCCGATATTCATATATACTATGTATGGAAGATATAATGATATATGTATTATAAAGCAAAGGAGGGATGATGCGTACCGAACAAACAGTATTGGCTTAGACTAGTTGAAGAAGTTACAAGTCCCAACACTGATCGATGATGGCCATGTTTGCTAACTAGGACTAGGAGAGATTCCTTGTGAATTGTCCAGGAGAAGCTAAAGAACATTACAATTTTTAAAGAAGAAAAGTGCACTATTGAGTTGATGAGGAATTGAAAGTAAAATGAGAATTGATAGAAAGAAATTGGAGGACTGGAGGAGAGCTCCCTTGTGAATTGTCCAGGAGAAGCTAAAGAACATTACAATTTATACAGAAGAAAAGGGTACCATCAAAGCTGGGATAGTTGCCGTAAGGTTGTCTCTATCAAGACCCAGGTCCACCAACTGAGTTGGTGTGGAATTGGAAGTAAAATTTCTAGATGCTGTAATTAAGTGCAGTAAGTGACGACACATTTCTTGAGCCTTGAGGAATAATTTCCATCAGGCAATATGTTTTATTGAGTTAAGGCAACAAAGGTTTTTTTTTTTTTGAGGGGGAAGGCGACAAATTAAAGGTTGGTATACGGTTGGTCTGAAGTCAAAAAAAGAGAGAAGAATTGCTATAAATTAACGGATGAGATAAAATTTTTAGTCACTGTATTACAAAGGAATTATTTAGAAATACAAGTTGGGTCATTGTAGACACTCTATTTCTGATTTCACAACTATGAAATCAAAATCGATCTCATTCTTGAACAAAATTGTACCCGAGGACAAAATTATCATTTTAGAAGTTCCAGGATGCTTCCTAGCAAACTAGGTGAGCTTCCTCATGAATTGTCCAGGAGAAACTAAATCGAGAACATTACAATTTTTTTAAGGAAAAAAAAAAAAAAAGAACATTTACAATTTAGAGAAAAGAAATGTTTCGTATCAAAGCTGGAATAGTTCCAGTAACTTCAAGACCCAATTACACGGTACACCAACTAAGTTGGATTGGAATTGAAAATTAAATTAGAATTGTCAATTTTTTAGAAAGGAATTGGAAGTCAAATTCAGGTGCTGTGAAAGTGCGGTAGGAGATTACCCATTTCTTGAGGAGTAATTTGCCTGGGAAGAGTTTTAATATTTTGAACCACGAAAGAGCGAGACTAGTTGTATAAACAAACTAAATATATATATATATATATATATATATATACATATTATTTTGAGCGATTAAATTGGGGGCGTTGTCTCGTTCAAGTACTTGTATAAACAAACAAATTTAAATTTCGATAAACATATATTTTAGTTTGAGGAAAGAATAATTACAACAAAAGCATACAATGAAAAACTACAAATATATTAATTTATAATTAAAATTAAAAACAAAACTTTATTTATTTATCGATATATGATAACTGGTATTTTTTTTTATGTTTCTGACAAAGATGTTTAAGGTTCGAATTCATCACCATCCTCCATTGTTAAAACTATCAATTTAGTTAATATATATATATATATATATATATATATATATATATATATATGCACACACACTTTATTTGTTAAAATATCTATTCCTTTTGAGAATAAGTAAATTATCTTTCAATATGATCATCAACGTGTGGAGTAGCCTAGTGGTTGATGCTAAAACTATAGAGCATTCACATCGGTGGTGCTTAAAAATATAACTTTTAGTACCTCAAACACCTACTTTATCTATTTTAACATCAGATTTAACAATACATCCAATATCTCATCTTTTACTTTAGCACATCACCGATTAAAATAATATAAAATATCCACCCACAAAAGAGAGAATGAGAGGCTGAGATGAGAGAGAGAATAAAAACCAATAAAAGCAATGTTAGAAGTATATAGTTAAATGATTAAATTTAACATATCATAATAGTTTAAACTTTTGGAAAAATTGATAATTTAACATGGTAATTTAATAAGCAATTAGCAACTTGCTACGGTGGATTGAAACTAATAGCAGTTCAATGTAATAAGTTGTTAATTATTTTTAAAGATTTAACAGCTCCAATATAACCTGCATTTTGGTGTTTGTGCTACTAAAAATTACTTTTTAGCTATTTTAACACCAGTAATATGAATGCTAACCCCTCTTTCTAAAGGAGGCGGATTCAAGCCTTAGTTGCATTAATTTTCTAAAGAAACCAATGAGTATCAACACTGGTGGGCAAGAGGGAGAAAATTTGACATCAAATTCAGCAATTCAAGTGCCAAATTTGGTGTCAGATTATCTCTCCTCTCCTCACAAATTTTCAACCGAACTTAGCACACAAGTTGCCAAATTCTGCTTCTCTCTTCATAATGCCAATAAGCTTACATTTTTACAATATTTAGCCAAAAAGACTCTAGGAATTAGGGTACGTAAAACTACAGAATACCTGCCCACAAACATTTCTAAGTAAGGAAGAGTAAGGCCAAGCCCAAGTGGCTAACTTCTTGAAACAACATGAATAGACAACAATTGTAATCTGTATTCATTTTATTCCATTAGCGTCAATAAACAGTAACATGCGGACTTGACAATCCTAATAGAAGCTATTGATATTCTTTTCTTTTTACTTCTACATTTTTTTTCTTAATTTATATGCTTATGTTTTTTTCCCCAATACAGGGAAGTGACAATATGTGTGTACATTAATCAAATAAAATGACTTAACATACCTAGCTCATTCTTGTTCTGTTTTCCTTCTTAAATTTAAGAATTGTGTTTCTAATTGCATTAATTTCATTGACGACAAGGTTTGACTAAGGGAGAAATACTGAAATAGTGTTGGAAAGATTTTATATAAATGGGAGCATATCATTTGCAATTTGTTCAAATATTATATTCTCTAGAATACAATTAAAAATCGTATAAATTTAAGCTAGAATACAATTTAAGTTAGAATTTTACTAGTACCAAATTTTAACAATCGTATAAATTTCTTTATATTTATGGGGGATTCTAGCATTTTGCCCTTATTTTTTAAAAAATTTAGCAATATGTCCCTATTTTGAAACTATTTAGGTTCGTGCCCTTATTTTGAAACTCGATTTTAATAAAATCGAGTTTCAATCAAAAACTCGATTGGTTTAAAATCAAGTTATGCTAAATGAAACTTTAAAAAAAAAATGCGTGGAACTCAAGTTCATAGAGCTCGAGTTCAACACCTATAGATGCGTTTATCTAGACCTATAGCGGCGTTTTAAATGGAACTCGAGCTCCATGAACTCGAGTTCCATGCAATTTTTTTTTTTTATAAGTTTGATCACCCTATACCTAAGACCATACCTATAGCTGCATTCAGGTGGAGATATAGCAGCATTTTAAAAAAAACTCGACCACCATGAACTCGAGTTCCATGAATTTTTTTTTTTTTTTTAAGTTTGATCACCCCATACCTAAGGCCATACCTATAGCTGCATTCAAGTGGACCTATAGTGGTTTTTTAAATGCAAGTTGAGCTTCATGAACTCGAGTTCCATGCAATTTTTTTTTTTTTTAAGTTTGATCACCTATGCTCGATTTTCGACAAATCAAGTTTTACATTGAAACTCGATTTTAAGAAAATCAAGTTTCAAAACAAGGGCATGGACTTAAATAATTTCAAAGCAGGAATATATTATTAAATTTTTTAAAAAATAAGGGCAAAATGCTAGAATCCCCTATATTTATGTACTATCCTATTTAATTGTTCAACCGTAGTTTAACCAAACAGTAAAATTTAAAGCTAAAAAGATAAATATAGAATTTAAAAATAAAAGCATCATTTTGACGGTTAGATGAACAAAAGTTTAATTTCAAACAAAATCATAATTCCTTACTATTAGAATGATATACTAAGTGCAAAAATCGAACCATCATCGGTACCAAATCAAGTTTCAAAAGACAAAATTGAAATGAAAATTTGTAATACTTTTTGACACATATGAAACGGCCATTTCCACAACGATTGGATTGTCAATTCTGCTAAAACGTGTCCAATACTACTGTGACTTTGATAAGTCATTGGAAATTTACGCGGACATAGAATTTAGATGAGTCACTGGAAATTTACGTGGACTTTGATGAGTCATTGGAAATTTAGTCTTGACTGAACTGAACGAGTCTCCACGGCAAATGTTATTTGTCAGAAAAGACTCCTAATCAATTATGTCATGCATTGACAAAAAGGATATCCTAGTTCAATAGGAATTGTAATTTGTGAGAGGTGGGGTTCAAGAAATAGGCAGCAATAGCTAAGTATTTCTTGATAAATGCTACTGTCTGACATGCAAATACCTCTTTCTTCAAATCAAATATTTTGGACCAGATCATTTTCCACCGTGTTAGACACTTTGCCAGATATTTTCTGCCTTGTTTGCCATCTTTTCTTTTCCATATTCGATGAACTGTGGACCATGATCAATTTTCCAGCGTGTTTAACACTCTTCAATAATTTTTTTTTTCCGCTCTGTTTGTCACTTTGCATTTTTGCCTTTTTTCACATTGAATGTACCAACACCAACATCTAGCCCAATGTGTCACCGATGTGTCGCTTGTTTTTTTTTTTTTTTTTTGTTGAGAAAATGTGTCGCTTGTATTTAATTGTTGCTATTTTTGCTATCATTGAATGAAGGTTCTGATTTTCAAAAAAAAAAAAACCTACTACTGGGGACAAATTCACTAGTATTGTCATATACCCAAATTGTTGTTGAGGTTTGACGAGGTTTAACAGAACTCAATTAGTTCAATTAGATTTCAGAATGGTAAATTTCACCAATTTATGGCCCCCATCTCCTTGTCAATCAAATTTGTGCGAGACCAAAGGACCCGATGATCCTGGCTTGCATTGCGGCGGGCTGACTCGAGACACAAAGGACTGATAAGTCTACGCGAGTACAAAGGGCATGAGAGATTGAGGACTTAAATCAAAAGATAGTTATACATTATGGATGGCTCTATAAAAATGGTAACTTTTTAGTGATTAAAAAGCTATATTAAGATGGAAAGCAAATTAAGAAAAACAATCCAGAAAAGAAAATCACTAAAAAATAGTTTTCTTAAACTGTTATTGCCTGCTAACCTGCCCTCAACATTTCTAAGATAAGAAGAACAGTAAGGAATAAAGTATGAAACAAATATTACAATAAAAGGAATCGTACAATCCATTATACAAACAATAAATATAGTAATATGGTTTAAGAAATGTCATTGACAAATAACAGGGAGCCATTGATCTTTCTTTTTTTTTCTTTCACAGAGGAGCCATTGATCTAAATTACCTTTGACTTGGAAAGCAATGACAATGGCTGAGGCCGCATATGTGTACACTGTAAAGAACACAGTAGAATGTCAGAAGCCTATAATATACAGCCATCACGAGCCTATAACGGAACAGCTAAAAAACAATAGAAGAACAGAACAGCTACGTCAAAGTGAAGAATGAAAGAACTGTAATTGCTTTCTTGCAAAAACATGAACAAACAGTAATTCTATTCCTTTTATTCCATTGGTGTTAAATAAAACTACAGAAAAGTATTAAGGACTAGAGATTGAGATAAAAAAATCTCACAATATTTTCGCAATATCTTTGTTTTGAGTTGTGATAGGTCCCTTTAAAATATTTATTTTATTTTATTTCAATTCATT
Organism: Castanea sativa; assembly: GCF_040712315.1. Taxonomy (NCBI): domain Eukaryota; kingdom Viridiplantae; phylum Streptophyta; class Magnoliopsida; order Fagales; family Fagaceae; genus Castanea; species Castanea sativa. The sequence goes on from NC_134014.1 coordinate 3,003,174, forward strand.
TCGAATTATGGTGGAATGATATCTCACTTGTTATGAAAATGTTTTGACATTTTGTTGTAGTTCTAGAAGAACTCATAACAATAACATGCTAACTAAACAATTCTAACAGAGAGATTGATATTCTTTTCAATTTTTTTTCTCATTTATGTTTTTATTTTATATTTTTATTGTTATTTTACAAACAAGTGAAAAATGTGTGTGTCTATTAATAAAATAAAATGAGTTAACATACCTAGTTCATTCTTCTTCTGTTTCCCTTCTTGAATTTAAGATATGTGTCTTTAATAGCATTCATTTCATTGACAACAACATTTGTTGGCATCCGCTCATTAGGTGATGTTGTAGAACATGACAATCCAATTTCAAACACTGATATCAAGCAATCTTTTATTCTGCTACTAACATTGAGATGGGGCTTTTCTTCAATTATTGCTTTGTCTTCAATGTCATCTTCGTTTCTCTCATCATTGACATCTTCTTCATCCTCCTCAAAAAACATTGATGGGTCAACTATATCCGTTACATGTTCAGGCAAAGCCATTGAAGTGAACTTGTGAATGCTCAAACCATCTATGAACATTTCATCGATAGGTTTTTTCCCAGTGAACATCTCAAGCAAGAGTATGTCATAACTGAAAATGTCTCCCAATGTTGAAATTTCGCCACCCATCCCATACTCTATAAGTCATTAAAACATTTTTAGTAACAAAAAATACTCTTATGAGCATAGAATTTATTCACTAATGCATTATGCATTGTTAGCACATACATCCTAACATACAATTTTGGGGAAATGTGCGTTTTTTTTTTCAAGTGGACAATGGTGTTAAACATTTTTCCCTACTTAAAAAAGTGGTCTTAAACTTGAGCATAGAGTTGTTTTTTGAAAGAATCTCTACTTTCATTTAATATGAAAAAAAAAAAATTATTAAACAAGAAATGAGTTCTGCTTCATCTAGTTGAAAAATTACCTGGAGGAATGTACCCAATGGAACCCCTTAGTCCAATTGACAAGGTTTGAGTTTTGGAGGGATTGTCAGATGCTTCAAAGAGGAACTTCACCAATCCGAAATCACCAACATGGGCTACCATATCTTCATCAAGGAGTATATTGCTTGGTTTAAGATCACAGTGAACAATTGGTGTTTGGCAATGTTGATGAAGATATTCTAATGCATAAGCAACATCAATGGCTATGTTCAGTCTCTGAACAAAGCTTAATTTTTTTCTTTGATATTGCTCATCACTTTTAGGATGCAACCACAGGTCCAGACTTCCATTGCACATGAACTCAAAAATTAAGCTCTTAAAGTCATTCCCTTTATGATCAATGCTAGAGCAAGCAGAGATAATCTTCAATCCAAATCTAATATAAATGTAAATTGTAATTTACTTTTTTATACTTTGTTTAGTTAACTATAAGTGTATATTTCATATAATTAAAATAAACACAAATAACTAGTTCATAGTTAGTAATAAACAAAGTAAGCAATTATCTAAATACATAAATCTTAGACATCTAATTTGTTGCTCAAAATAATTTGAGCTAAATATGCAAAGTTGTATAGTTTCACTATCTTGATCACTTTTAAAAAAATATATGTAGAATTCAACATTTCTTTCTCTAATTTTCTAATTTCTTAAATGGCAAAAAAAAGGGGTGTTTACCAAAAATAAAATAAAATATAATAAAATCTACACTTTAAAATTGTGATAAAGTCAAAAGCTGGATGAAAAAAAAAATAGTGGAGGCTTTAGGGTTATAATACATTATGAGGACATTATGTATTTTTTTGTCTATAAAATGTGGAATGTATTGCTGTTAGAAAAAGGAAACTTTTCGGATAGCAGGGTAGCATAACTCAAAAAAGTGTCGTGAATACTGAATATTGCTGAAAAGTGAAAATTAAGATAGAGTTAGCTTAAAAAAAGAAAAAAAAAATGAGAGATTTGTGTGTCAGAGATTCTTTTCCTTTTTATTTCGGTAGTAGATTAGTTTGTTTATCTTTAGAGAGAAAAATTAGGAAAACAACAAAATGTCATAATATTTTCACAAAACTCTTATCAATAGTTGTTGTAGGTCCTATTCTAATATTTCATTATTTTATTTATTTATTTATTTTTATCTATAGGAGATTGAAGTCTCAATTGTTATGAAAACTAGTTGCAAACCCATGCGATGCGTGGGAATGAATATTTATCTTGTAATTGTGGTACATATAATGTATAATTTGTACTCTAAAGTTTGTTAAAGATAATTTGTTCTCCCTAAAAATTAAAAAATATCTAAAATTATTTTTCATATTTCTATCTGTACCAATATATCATTCTATTATTTTGGGTGTGGTTGATTGATATTATTCCTCTATGAGGCGGTCCATATTCTTTGAAATTATATTATAGTGTGGTATTTTTTTCTATACAATTAAACCTTTTAAGTTTCAAATAAATTATTCAAATTCCTTATTATCTTAAAGGAAATTATAATCTTAATCAAATCTCATATCAAAATTACTTTTTAATATTACTCAAATAATTGATAGGAACATTCGAGTGCATAACCAAAATTGTGTTTTGATATAAATTCAAATTCTCATCACTTCCAAAATAACTAGGTATTAACTAAATCACATCAACCCAAAGTAGAGTTCTTAAGAACACAAAAATTAATCAACCTAAAGTATAGATGTAAGGAAAAAAAAAATCCACCAAAAAATGAAAAAAAAAATTGAGAGAGAGAGAGAGAGAGAGAGAGAGGGGATGGGGGGTAAGTTGTTTATGTAGGAAAACTATGTATAGAATGAGAGAGAATTGCAAACTTATAGTAAGAAAAGAAGAATAAGAAAATCCAGAAATAAAGGAAGATAAAAATATAAAGAAAAAGTGATATTAAGGTAGCTGGTAACTAGTGGGGAGATGAAAAGATAGAAGAGAGGGAAAATGTTGGAGAAAGTGTAACAATAAGTTGTGAATTAATAAGAAAAGGAGTTAAAAATAAGAGAGAGAGAGAGAGAGAGAGAGAGAGAGAGAGAGAGAGAGAGAGAGAGAGAGATAGAAATAGGTGGATGATGTGACTGCTGATGTAGTTCAACAGAAGCGTAGCAATAATAAATATTACACTTTAGTTTTTAGATATAGTTAGATATAGATGTTGTGAAAATTTTTTGTGTACATAATTAAAATAACTCTCATTTAAAATAGATATGCTTTTTGGTTTTTATACATTGTCTTTTTTCTTTTTTTTTTGGTTTCCCACAGTGTTCCTCAAAGTTTTCAACCAGAAACTAATCATTGTTCGTGCCAGATGGACCCACGAAGGGGTAAAGCGCTGGCTCAAGAAATTCTTTTCAAAGTGCAGGTAGTAGAACTAGGGAACACACCCAGTCGAGTCCAGTACAAGCACCTTGAGACCGAGAGCCCAACCAACTCAGCCAACCCCTCAAGTTAGTTTTTATACACTATCAATGGCTGGTTTGTTGGTTTACATTGGTAAATGGGAGTTGTCTTTTTGTTTATTCTCCATGTCAGGAGAGGTAAAGCATTTAAGTTTTTGGTTCATGCTAGTAAGTAAACGTAATATAGTTGGTTCATTTATAGCTGCTCCATGCTTGTTGACAAATTAGGACAAAATCTTCGGAAAATAGACAATTGAAGTAGGCTTAAAGACATGATATGATTGTTTTGTTAACACAATATTTGCTCGTACTAGAATATAGTTAAGCCACAATTTTACAAGTAACAAATTTTTAAAAATCGTATGAATTTCTTTCTTTGTATATGTAGTACCCAAATTTTTAATGGACAAAATTTAGCTATAAAATTGGTTATAACTTAAGGCTACAACCTTACTCAATAAAATAAATGTAACTACATATTTTGAAAATCTAACCGTTGAATTATATGTTCTTTATGTTCTTAATACACATGTCAAATTTTGTATCAATCCGATATTATTTACTATAACATCTATAAGCTTATATCTTATGCATAATTTTAAATTTCAAAAACTTGCAATTTAAACAATTTTATTGATGGCATAACTACTGATCATTAATTTTTTAGAAATTTTGCAAGCATGGAGGATATAAGAAGAATATATAATCCAATGATAGATTTGTCAAGATTCATCTCCAATAAAAAGATATTGAGTTAGATTGTAACTTTAGACTACAGCCTATTTTGTAGCTAAACTTTATCTTTAAAGTACAACTAATTTTGTAGTTAAATTTATCTTTTTTTAATTGTCATTTAACTCAACATCAACATTTAAATGTAAAAAGATCATTTTAGAATTTACGGATAAAAACATCATTTTGATTTTTGACTAAGATCATTTTAGTAAAATGTAGACATTAAATGCAGTATGCTGTTAACCCCTGGAATATGAGAAAATTTATTACGTATCCGAAATTCATGCTATGTATGGAAGATACATTGATATATGTATTATAAAGCAAAGGAGGTATGATGCGTACCGAACAGACAGTATTGGCTTAGACTAGTTGAAGAAGTTACAAGTCCCAACACTGATGATGACCATGTTTGCTAACTAGGACTAGGAGAGATTCCTTGTGAGTTGTCCAGGAGAAGCTAAAGAACATTACAATTTATAAAGAAGAAAAGTGCACTATTGAGTTGGTGAGGAATTGAAAGTAAAATGAGAATTGATAGAAAGAGATTGGAGGAATGGAGGAGAGCTCCCTTGTAAATTGTACAGGAGAAGCTAAAGAACATTACAATTTCTACAGAAGAAAAGGGTACCATCAAAGCTGGGATAGTTGCCGTAAGGTTGTCTCTATCAAGACCCAGGTCCACCAACTGAATTGATGTGGAATTGGAAGTAGAATTTCTAGATACTGTAATTAAGTGCGTTAGGTGACGTCCCATTTCTTGAGCCTTAAGGAATAATTTCCATCTGGCAATATGTTTTATTAAGTTAAGGCAACAAATTTTTTTTTTTTTTTGAGGGGAAAGGCGACAAAGGTTGGTATACTGTTGGTCTGAAGTCAAAAAAAGAGAGAAGAATTGTTATAAATTGATGGATGAGATAAAATTTTCGGTCACTGTATTACAAAGGAATTATTTAGAAATACAAGTTGGGACATTGTAGACACTCTATTTCTGATTTCACAACTATGAAATCAAAATCTCATTCTTGAACAAAATTGTACCCGAGGACAAAATTATCATTTTAGAAGTTCCAGGATGCTTCCTAGCTAACTAGGTGAGCTTCCTCATCAATTGTCCAGGAGAAACTAAATTGAGAACATTACAATTTTTTTAAGGAAAAAAAAAAAAGAACATTTACAATTTAGAGAAAAGAAATGTTTGGTATCAAAGCTGGAATAGTTCCTGTAACTTCAAGACCCAATTACACGGTACACCAACTAAGTTGGATTGGAATTGAAAATTAAATTAGAATTGTCAATTTTTTAGAAAGGAATTGGAAGTCAAATTCAGGTGCTGTGAAAGTGCGGTAGGAGATAACCCATTTCTTGAGGAGTAATTTGCCTGGGAAGAGTCTTAATATTTTGAACCACGAAAGAGACTAGTTGTATAAACAAACTATATATATATATATATATATATATATATATATATATATATATATATATATATATATATATATATGCTGTGAAAGTGCTGTGAAAGTGCGGTAGGATATATATTATTTTGAGCGATTAAATTGGGGGCGTTGTCTCCTTCAAGTACTTGTATAAACAAACAAATTTAAATTTCGAAAAACATATATTTTAGTTTGAGGGAAGAATAATTACAACAAAAGCATACAATGAGAAACTACAAATATACTAATTTATAATTAAAATTAAAAACAAAACTTTATTTATTTATTGATATATGATAACTGGTATTTTTTTTAATGTTTCCGACAAAGATGTTTAAGGTTCGAATTCATCACCATCCTCCTTTTTTAAAACTATCAGTTTATTTAATATATATATATATATATGCGCACACACACACACTTTATTTGTTAAAATATCTATTCATTTTGAGAATAAGTAAATTATCTTTCAATATGATCATCAACGTGTGGAGTAGCCTAGTGGTTGATGCTAAAACTATAGAGCATTCACATCGGTGGTGCTTAAAAATATAACTTTTAGTACCTTAAACACTTACTTTATCTATTTTAACATCACATTTAACAATACATCCAATATCTCATCTTTTACTTTAGCACATCACCAATTACAATAATATAAAATATCCACCCACAAAAGAGAGAATGAGAAGCTGAGATGAGAGAGAGAATAAAAACCAATAAAAGCAATGTTAGAAGTATATAGTTAAATGATTAAATTTAACATATCATAATAGTTTAAACTTTTGAAAAAATTGGTAATTTAACATGGTAATTTAATAAGCAATTAGCAACTTGCTACGGTGGATTGAAACTAATGGTAGTTTAATGTAATAAGTTGTTAATTATTTTTAAAGATTTAACAGCTCCAATATAACCTGCATTTTGGTGTTTGTGCTACTAAAAATTACTTTTTAGCTATTTTAACACCAGTAATATGAATGCTAACCCCTCTTTCTAAAGGCGGCGGATTCAAGCCTTAGTTGCATTAATTTTCTAAACAAACCAATGAGTATCAACACTGGTGGGCAAGAGGGAGAAAATTTGACATCAAATTCAGCAATTCAAGTGCCAAATTTGGTGTCAGATTCTCTCTCCTCTCCTCACAAATATTCAAGCGAATTCAGCACACAAGTTGCCAAATTCTGCTTCCCTCTTCATAATGCCAATAAGCTTACATTTTTACAATATTTAGCCAAAAAGACTCCAGGAATTAGGGTACGTAAAACTACAGAATATCTGCCCACAAACATTTCTAAGTAAGGAAGAGTAAGGCCAAGCCCAAGTGGCTAACTTCTTGAAACAACATGAACAGACAACAATTGTAATCTGTATTCATTTTATTCCATTAGCGTCAATAAACAGTAACATGCGGACTTTACAATCCTAATAGAAGCTATTGATATTCTTTTCTTTTTACTTCTACATTTTTTTTTTCCTTAATTTATATGCTTATGTTTTTTTCCCCAATACAGGGAAGTGACAATATGTGGGTACATTAATCAAATAAAATGACTTAACATATCTAGCTCATTCTTGTTCTGTTTTCCTTCTTAAATTTAAGAATTGTGTTTCTAATTGCATTAATTTCATTGACGACAACGTTTGACTAAGGGAGAAATACTGAAATAGTGTTGGAAAGATTTTATATAAATGGGAGCATATCATATGCAATTTGTTCAAATATTATATTCTCTAGAATACAATTAAAAATCTTATAAATTTAAGCTAGAATACATTTTAAGTTAGAATTTTACTAGTACCAAATTTTAACAATCGTATAAATTTCTTTATATTTATGGGGGATTCTAGCATTTTGCCCTTATTTTTTAAAAAATTTAGTAATATGTCCCTGTTTTGAAACTATTAAGGTTCGTGTCCCTATTTTGAAACTCGATTTTAATAAAATTGAGTTTCAATAAAAAAACTCGATTGTTTTAAAATCGAGTTATGTCAAATCAAACTTAAAGAAAAAAAAATTGCATGGAACTCGAGTTCATAGAGCTCGAGTTCCATACCTATAGATGCATTTATCAGGACCTATAGCGGCGTTTTAAATGGAACTCGAGCTCCATGAACTCGAGTTCCATGCAAATATATATATATATATATATATATATATATATATATATATATATATATATATATATATATTTTATAAGTTTGATCACCCTATACCTAAGACCATTCCTATAGCTGCGTTCAGGTGGAGATATAGCGGCGTTTTACATGGAACTCAACCACCATGAACTCGAGTTCCATGCATTTTTTTTTTTAAAGTTTGATCACCCCATACCTAAGGCCATACCTATAGCTGCGTTCAAGTGGACCTATAGCGGATTTTTAAATGCAACTTGAGCTTCACAAACTCGAGTTCCGTGCAATTTTTTTTCTTTTTTTTTAAAGTTTGATTACCTATGCTCGATTTTCTACAAATCAAGTTTTACATTGAAACTCGATTTTGAGAAAATCAAGTTTCAAAACAAGGGCATGGACGTAAATAGTTTCAAAACAGGGATATATTATTAAATTTTAAAAAAAAAAAATAAGGGCAAAATGCTAGAATCCCCTATATTTATGTACTATCCTATTTAATTTTTCAACCGTAGTTTAACCAAACAGTAAAATTTAAAGCTAAAAAGATAATTATAGAATTTAAAAATAAAAGCATCATTTTGACGGTTAGATGAACAAAAGTTTAATTTCAAACAAAATCATCATAATTCCTTACTATTAGAATGATATACTAAGTGCAAAAATCGAACCATCATCGGTACCAAATCAAGTTTCAAAAGACAAAATTGAAGTGAAAATTTGTAAGACATTTTGACACATGAAACGGCCATTTTCACAACGATTGGATTGTCAATTCTGCTAAAACGTGTTCAATACTACTGTGACTATGATAAGTCATTGGAAATTTATGTGGACATAGAATTTAGATGCTATTGTATTGACTGAACTGAACGAGTCTCCATGGCAAATGTTATTTGTCAGAAAAGACTCTTACTCAATCATGTCATGCATTGACAAAAAGGATATCCTAGTTCAATAGGAATTGTAATTTGTGAGAGGTGGGGTTCAAGAAATAGGCAGCAATAGCTAAGTATTTCTTGATAAATGCTACTGTCTGACATGCAAATACCTCTTTCTTCAAATCAAATATTTTGGACCAGATCATTTTCCACCGTGTTAGACACTTTGCCAGATATTTTCTGCCTTGTTTGCCATCTTTTCTTTTCCATATTCGATGAACTTTGGACCATGATCAATTTTCCAGCGTGTTTAACACTCTCCAATATTTTTTATTTTCCGCTCTGTTTGTCACTTTGCATTTTTGCCTTTTTCCACATTGAATGTACCGACACCAACATCTAGCCCAATGTGTCACTGATGTGTCATGTGTCGCTTGTTTTTTTTTTTTTTTTTTGAGAAAATGTGTCGCTTGTATTTAATTGTTGCTATTTTTGCTATCATTGAATGAAGGTTCTGGTTTGCCAAAAAAATAAAAACCTATTACTGGGGACAAATTCACTAGTATTGTCATATACCCAACTTCTTGTTGAGGTTTGACGAGCTTTAACCGAACTTGATTAGTTCAATGGGATTTCAGAATGGTAAATTTCACCAATTTATGGTCAAAACTCATTAAGCTCTAGCAACGCAGAAAAAGGAGAAACTGTTACATATTAATTAGAAGAAAAGAGCACAAATGCCAGACTTATTTGAAAATATTTGTGAAGTGTGGGGGGCAAGGGTTGGGGTTTAAATCTCCAGGAGGGAGTTTTACACACATTTATACTTAGATTAAACTAGAGTAGAAATTCTATCTTGTATCAACAACAAAAAAATGGTGGTAGGAAAATGCTCTGTGAGTGACAACTCTATTGATGGATCTTTGGAACTATGGAAATGAACTTGAAGGGAAGGGGTTAAGCTTCGATCCAAAAGATTAGAAAAAAGAAAAGGTTGTGAATCAATATCAAAGAGATATCTTATAGTTATATATCACAGATTAAATGGATACAAATGTTTATCCCCGAATGGAACTAAGTGGACCAAAATGAACTAAAACGGACTTAAAGGACCAAAATAGATCAAATAGACTGAAATGAGCCGAATGGAGCAAAGTCGACCAAATAGACCAAAGTAGACTGAACTAGACCGAATGACCAAATTAGACCAAACTGAATCTAGACCAAAGTGAAGTGAATTGGACTGAACTAGACTAAAATGCTATGTTGATATGGCTTAGCAGGAGTATACCAAATCTTGACCTCATGTGAACGGGTCATAAGTTTATAGCCTCCATCTCCTTGTCAATCAAATTTGTGCGAGCCCAAAGGACCTGATGATCCTGGCTTGCATTGCGGTGGGCTGACTCGAGACGCAAAGGATTGATAAGTCTATGCGAGTACAAAGGGCATGAGAGATTGAGGACTTAAATCAAAAGATGGTTATATATTATGGATGGCTCTAAAAAAATGGTAACTTTTTAGTGATTAAAAAGCTATATTAAGATGGAAAGCAAATTAAGAAAAAGAATCCAGAAAAGAAAATCACTAAAAAATAGGTTTCATAAACTGTTATTACCTGCTAACCTGCCCTCAAACATTTCTAAGTTAAGAAGAACAGTAAGGAATAAAGTATGAAACAAATATTGCAATTAAAGGAGCAATCATACAATCCATTATAAAAACAATAAATATAGTACTATGGTTTAAGAAATGTCATTGACAAATAACAAGGAGCCATTGATCTAAATTACCTTTGACTTGGAAAGCAATGACAATGGCTGAGGCAGCATATGTGTACACTGTAAATAACACAATAGAATGTCACAAGCCTAATAAGAGCACTCACAGCAGTGGTGGTATATTGGTATATTGGTATTTTTTAGCTCTTCAAACACCAAAAAGTATGCTCCAGCAGTGGAGCTAAATCTATTTTTTTTTAGCTCTAATGAACAGTGAACATCTATAGATAGATGTGCACTGTTCATGAGAGCTAAACAAAAAAAAATATTATTTTATTGTAGTTGGTGCTGTGAATGTTTTTTGAGTTGTGGGATATATTATTTTATTGTAGAAGATATATTATTTTATTGTGATGTTTATATTATTTTATTGTGTTGAAAGCTAACATAGATCCACTGCTGCAACATGTGTGTAGATATGTATAGGTAAAATAGATAAAGTAACTTTTGGTGGAGCTAAAAAACTAATTTTTTAGCTCCACTGCTGTGGATGCTCTAATATACAGCCATCACGAGCCTATAACGGAACAGCTAAAAAACAATAAAAGAACAGCTACGTCATTCTACAAAACAATGACATAAATGAATTAATAACGGAACAGCTACGTCACTGATAGAAATAGTGAAGAATGAAAGAACTGTAATTACTTTCTTGCAAAAAAATGAACAATAATTCTATTCCTTTTATTCCATTGGTGTTAAATAAAAGTATAGAAAAGTATTAAGGACTAGAGATTGAGACAACAAAATCTCACAATATTTTCACAATACTTTTGTTTTGAGTTGTGATAGGTCCCTTTAAAAGCTTTATTTTATTTTATTTCAATTCATTTCGAATTATGGTGGAATGATATCTCGCTTGTTATAAAAATATTATGACATTTTGTTGTAATACTAAGAAGATTGATATTCTTTCCAATTTTTCAATTTTTTTCTCATTTATGTTGTTATTTTATATTATTATTGTTCTTTTACAAAGAAGTGAAAAATATGTATGCCCATTAATCAAATCAAATGAGTTTTTGTTGAGAAGAAAATAAAATGAGTTAACATACCTAGTTCATTTCTTCAATTTAAGATATGTGCCTCTAATTGCATTCATTTCATTGACAACAACATTGTTGGCATCCGCTCATCAGGTGATGTTGTAGAACACGACAATTCAATTTTGAACACTGATATCAAGCCATCTTTTATTCTACTACTAACATTGAGATGATGCTCTTCTTCAATTGTTTCTCTGTCTTCAATGTCATCTTCGTTTCTCTTATCATCAATATCTTCTTCATCCTCCTCAAAAAACATTAATGGGTCCACTATATCCATTACATGTTCAAGCAAAGCCATTGAAGTGAATCTATGAATGCTCAAACCATCTATGAACATTTCATTGATAGGTTTTTTCGCAGTGAACATCTCTGGCAAGATGTTATATAAATGGGAGCATATCATTTGCAATTTGTGCAAATATTATATTCACTAGAATACAGTTAAGTTAGAATTTTACAAGTACCAAATTATAAAAATTGTATAAATTTCTTTCTATCTATGTACTAACTTATTTTATTTTTCAACCATCGTTTAACCTAATAGTAAAACTTAAAGGTAAAAAGATAATCTTAGAATTTAAGGATAAAAACATTATTTTGACTGTAAGATGAATAAAAGTTTAATTTCAAACGAAATTTTAATTCCTAACTATTAGAATGATATATTGAGTGCAAATATCAAACGTCCATCGGTGCCAAGTCGAGTTTCAAATGAAAAAATTAGAGTGAAATTTGTAAAACTTGCATATGCTACTATATACTAGCATCACTTAACGGCTAGCATTTCCATAATAATTCATGCAAGCTTTTGTAGATCTTGGACTGCTTGCAGCATGCGTGCACCATAATAACCTAATCAAGCTGAAACACCAAATCTTGTCCTCATGTGCATGGGTCATCAATTTGTAGGCTTCATCACCGTGTCAATCAAATTTGGGCAAGCCCACAGGACCTAAAGATCGTGGCTTGCGTTGCTATGGGCTCGCTCCGTTCAAACTTAATTGGAAAAATTTGCTAAATAACGTAATTTTTGGAAAAATTTTGCTAAATAATATTTGACCAAACTTTTTTAGTTATATGGTACTTTTTTTTGAAACTTGAGTTTCACTTGGAACTCTAGTTTGACAAACTTGAGTTCAATAAAAAAAAATACTACATAACTAAATAAGTTTGACCCGATGCAGTTTTCCTAAATATTTCCTAAAATTATGCTATTCTGTTAGGGTCATATTTTCTATGTATTGACATATTCTTTAACAAAATACACTTTACTTGTAATTAGATAGCTCTAAGTTGGGTTTAATGTATGAAAAAGTATGTGAAGTTTACTTTATAAGTGGCATCATTAAAGACATGAAGACAAGTGAAAAAAAAAGAAGTTAATTTAGTGAAGCTGGACACTAGTCTCAACGCTATCTTGACACTAGCATCTATTGAGACTTAATGAAGAATTTTTGACACATGCTTGACACCTCTCGATCTATCAAACTGATAGATTGCAGAATATAGCCAGCAATGTTTTATTTTAAAAGGCTATTTGTTTTGTATAATCCTAATAGGATCAAGAAAGCCTAAGGTTTGTGTAAACTTAATTGGAATAGAAGAGCCCATTTAAAATGCCCATTAAGTTCTTATTTAAATAAAGAGGTGGAGAAAGGAAACCCTAACCCTAGAAAGCTTCATAAGGTTTTCTTTTTGAAACTCTACCCTCCTCCTACAGAAAAAAGAGATATTGTTGTGTTTCTTGTGCATCTTTGGGTTCTATAACCAAGCAAAATCTCTAGCACCAACATTAAAGATCTTATTAGTGTTTCTATGTGAAGCTGTTGCAAATCAACTATAACAATCAAAGGGTTGTTATGGAGTTAGTTATGTACTTGGATTCGTGCAAAGGTGGTAGTCACGTACTAGGATCTGTGCAAAGGAAGAAGTCTCTACAAGATCAAGTCCAACTGAAGATTGGAGTAAAGGTTCAACTGTAGGTTGGTATTTTGGGATAGGCCTGGTAGTGGTAAGATTCCTTATTTTTGTAACCATTTTTTCTTGATTGGTGGATTCTTGGGAGTGGTGACCTAAAATTCACTTGGTGGAGTTTTTGTCTTGCGAGTGGTTTTTTCCATTCATCAATAAATCGCCATGTCAATTAAATTTCCGCTGCACTTAGTTTATTTGATAATTTGTTGATGCCTCCACAATTTGGATGTAATTTGACCTAATTAATCAATTTGGATAATTGAATTAATTAATTAGGATCAATCTATAATCCAACATATTCAGCAAAAAATGCCAAACCTAACCCATGTATGCACTTCTTTTATGTGGGAGATAGGGACTCTTAACATGTTCATTATATAGGCTTGAGCCGAAATGATTTAAAATAGCTTTCATGTTTACTACTCAAACCCACCCTAAAAAACAATGAGACTCACACACCCTAAGAGTATGGTTAATGGAACTTGCTTCTTGAGATACATCCTCATTTCATGGGCACACTTCTTTTTGTATAAGTATTATATATATATATATATATATATATATGTGTGTGTGTGTGTGTGTGTGTGTGTGTGTGTGTGTGGAGTAAGGATTGGATCCAGTGTATAGAAGCACTGGATTCATTGAGATGTTGACATTTGACAAATATTTAATACATGATAATATCTCAATTGGTTTAGAGTTTCCTCTGCACTACCCAAACCGGCTCTCTCTCTCTCTCTCTCTCTCTCTCTATATATATATATATATATATATATATATATATATATATATATATATATATATATATATCATTCTTATTTATTTGTTTATTTTATACCTTGCGGCCTTGCCTGTACGATGTTAAATGTTTGACAACAAGTCTACATCTACACGAACGGTTGTACAATAAGTCTACTTCTTTTATATATTAAAAAATGATTAAGATATTTTTTTTTTTTAAATGATTAAAAGTTTTGTATTGATACAAGCCCAAACACAGAACCCAGTTGGGAGTGAATGAGATGGGAATAGGCCCTTTAGGTCAAAGCCCAATGGGCCTTTAAACAAGTCCTTAGGGTCAAGATTCGGCTTAAGTGGGTCTTGCCCAATACGACGTCCAAGTGGTGACCCCGCTTCAAACATACTGAGCAGCACTCTTTTACCGCACTGATTGGAGCTATTGATATCTTGGACGATTGATTGAGTCTGCCAATGGGAAGAAGAATCTGGGTTTAGGATCACATTGACATCAATGACATTATTGATATCTTGGATGATTGATTGAATCCTCCATCTAAATCGGCGGCGACACCCACAGTCTTCAGGTTCTCTGTTTCCATCTCAATCTCCAACTTTTATTGACTATTCTTTCTTCTGGGTTCAACTAATCACTATGAAAGTTTAGGGTTTATATTGGGTTTTTCATTATACCACATTTGGTTGCTGAGAAAAAAAGGTAGGAATCGAAAAAATTAAAGTTGGGTTTTTTTTCTTTATCTGGGTCTTGTAAAAACAGTAATGTGAATGTCCACTCAATTTTGCCCAACAAACAGTTTTGGAGAATAGGATTAATGGGGGGAAAAAGGTGTTTTTATAGTGTTTGTGTAGCTTTACATTTGACACTGTATGGACGCTTTGCACTTGAAAATCAATGTTGTGTGTCTTTATGACCAAAATTTCATCTCCCCCTTTTACTCTCCCTTTAAAGAATCTTTGTTCTTTTTTTCTTTTCTTTTTTTTTTTAATGTCTTTTCTCACTTTATCCTAAAAGAGTTTTTCTCTTTGTTTAAGTAACTGATTGAAAGCATTTTAGGTTTGATCGCTATTGCCATAATTTTAGGGATTCTTTGTTGGGTTTTGACACTTTATAATTTCATCAAATTAAAAAAGTCTGGGAAATTTTTTTACCACATTGACTGATTTGCTGTGTCAGCAATGTAGAATTTTGTGAAATTAGTTTGTTATGCTTGAACACAAAAAGATAAGGATATATCTCTGATAGCATGTTTGGTTACTATTATGTCGCATTAATCACAATTAGCGAATGTAAATGCTGTTGGTCTTCTTTATATTTTCACTTTTTAATGTGTAACTTGGTGCATTGTGTACATTATGAGTTTCAGGTTGTTCATGAGTATAACAGTAGAAGAAAAATAAGTCAAAACTGTGAGCAAAGCCTTAGTCTTAAAATTAGTTAGGATCGACCACATGTATTGTTTTCATCAATTCTATTCTACCAAAGGTTGTATGCTCTATTATTTTATTAATTGATATGTCCTTTTTTATTACTTATACTAATGTGAAAAATAGTGTATCTTAGGTGCATAACATTAGTTCCAAATAGTGTATCTCTTAGTAAATAGATCCTGGCAGCTTGCTCTAACTATGTCAAAATTTTGAGTGTAGCACTACTAAAGTGCAGCGCTAGTCTAAAAGAAAAATATTAGAAGGAAATTATGAAATATATTTGACTATCATTACTATACAGAAATGGTCACATGAGTGTAGCGTATGCATGGCCCATAAGCACCTAGATGGTTATTTACTTGCCTGACTAATCAATTTATCTGGTAAATTACAGGGAGTTCATGTATCCCATGCCAGATTAATCATTTTACCTAACTAATGAACGATGTAAGATATTTTCTTTCTAACACTATGACACAACAACTTTAGGGTCTGTGTAATACTTGAATAAAAAAATAGTTATGTTCCATGGACAATGAGAATTGATCTAGCTTATATTAATTTCTTTCATTTTCTCGTGGATTTGGACTGCAAGCCATTCCAAACAATGTCATCCACTTGATGCATAGATAATTTGTTAGATACTTCGCAGCTGACAGTGATGTTGGTAGTATAATCATGTTGCTAATGACATAGAAAAAAATGTTTGGTAACGGCTAAGAGAAAGACCTCAATCTTTGATGGATTAACAGCTAGGCCAGAAGTCAGTTTGAACTGAATAGTAACATTCTGAAAGATTGAATGGAGCCTTCCTTTGCAATAGCAAAGCGCATCAAATCATCAGCAAAACAAAGACGAGAGAGTGCCACCTTATCACACCTAGAATGATACTTGAATCTGACGAGAGAGTGCCACCTTATCACACCTAGAATGATACTTGAATCTGTCCTTTGTCCCTGCCAACCTACTCATCATTTTCAAGAACACCTCCATAGCTATAACAAACAGGTTGGGTAAAAAAGGATCACCATGCCTAAGACCCCTTCCACCTTTAAAACAATCCACCAAGGGGCTATTTATTGCCACTGAAAACTTTGGTTAAGTAATACAAGATTCAATCTAACCAATGAATCTATGAGGAATACCAACAGCAGCCAAAGTGTCGAGTAAAAAGCTCTAATAAACTATTATGGGCCTTCATTGGATCCACTTTTCTTGTGCATCTCAGTGAACCAAGATCCCTGTGGTAGTTCCTCACCAATTCCTAAGCTAAATGCACATTCTCAGTGATGCTTCTTTTGGGTATAAATGAAGTTTGAGTAGGACTAATCAGATTATGATGAAAAGCCTTTAATCTGTTAGCCAAGATCTTTGTGGTACACTTTTTAAATTGTATTGCAACAGGAAATTGGTTAGATTTCTAAATCAGATTTACGTTATATGCTTCATTACACCTTCATAGTCAATATCTGCCTAACTCATGATTCTCATAGTTTTTCAAGAAACTCCAATTGGGGAATAAAAAAATCCTTAATTTTCATAGAATTTTCACCCTTAACTCTAGTCTCTATTAAAAAATACTAGGTTGTCCCTATGGATTTAAACCTCTAACATTCTTAACCTCTTCTTGTTTGAAAGGGTCATTTAAACCTCACCATTCCAATTTCCAGATAACAAGCTTCGTTGGCTTGTATCAAGGAAAAGGAAAATATCACTCTCCAATTGGAGAAGCACATGCTAAATCTTCCTGATCCACATAACCAACATTTTCCTTTGCTTTCCTAGCTATCTTCGGCTTTAGTTTTGCACCCAGCTTCAAAGTTACATCTAAAAACTCCTGTTAAGTAGTCTGCCCTCTAGACCTTGTCACAACTGCTATAAGGACCTTCCACATCCTTCATCAGTATCCTTTTTCCAACGGCAGGTTTAGATCTCATAACAGCATCATCAGAGTGAGCAGTTCTGGCCCCTGGAACCCTCTTCCAAGAGGAATTTTTTGGGGAAGCAGAGCCCGCAACTTGATAGCCTCAAGGTTTTTCTCATCTACCCGCTTTTCTTTAGACTTTACCTCCAATCGAATAGGAGAATACTACTTATAATCTATTCTCATTTTGCACCTTTACTTAATACCAGACTTTTTTTTTGTTGTTGAAAAGTACCATTCTTTCATTAGTTTCATTGATCTAGAGAAACATACAATAGGGTCGCTAAAGAGGTTATGTGGTGGGTTTTGGAAAAGAAATGAGTTCCTCTGAAGTATATTAAGTTGATCAAGAATATGTATGACATATTGGTAACGAATGCGAGAACAAGTGGAGAAATCACAAGTGAGTATCCTATCACTATAGGTTTGCATCAAGGATCACTATTAAGTCTATATCTCTTTGCACTAGTGATGGATGAGCTCACTAAATCGATCCAAGAGGAAGTTGTTGGTGTATGTTTTTTGCAAATGATATAGTTATAGTGGATGAAACTAGAAGTGGAGTTAATGCCAAGTTAGAAATTTCGAGAGACGCTCTAGAATCTAAAGG
Organism: Castanea sativa; assembly: GCF_040712315.1. NCBI lineage: Eukaryota > Viridiplantae > Streptophyta > Magnoliopsida > Fagales > Fagaceae > Castanea > Castanea sativa. Next base: position 3,021,279 of record NC_134014.1, read on the forward strand.
CTTTTAATTAAGTTGGACTAAGACAAAGTACATGGAATGTAAATTTTGTAAATATAGAAACACAAACAATGGGTTAATAAGACTTGATAAGTTATTGAGTTATTTGGAGAAAGACAACTATACTAATAGTATTACCAAATTTCCATTGCAATCACCACCGTTGAATCCCATACAAAATAATGGGTACGTACTAAATTGTAGATTTGCACATACAGATAACTATTGTGTGAATCTTTAGGTTTTTTAAGTTTTAACTATTTTAATATTTCAGGTATGATTGCGGCATGTATGTTATCAAGCACATGTATACAAAAATTTTCAAACAGAATATACTCTTGTTGGTAATATATTTATTGGAAGTACGTTTTATAGTTTTTGCATAATTTGCTTAAGCTTCTTATTCATCAACAATGTTTACTTTTTGCAGGAGAGCTGGTCGGAACGCATTCGACACAAGTTGGCATCAAATCTAGTGCTTTCAGATGAAAATGAACAACGTTCAAAAATAATAGAAAATGCTAGAAATACTCCACCACAAGATATTTTTCGGTCACTAGAATGACAGTGATTTTATAATTTGATGACTAAATCAAGAATCCCTTTCCAAAGAAACACTGAAAAATGACAACACGATGAAAAAATCCAAATGAATCTAGCCATAAACAAACAAGAAAAAAAAAATCCCAGCATTTTGTGGGTAACCAGTCAGAAAATTTTCCCAAGAAACCCAATACAATAATTAATGAGCAAAACCAACAACCAAAATACTTAAAATACAATATTTTGGGTATTCAAAATTTTCTCAAGAAATCAAGATTTTCTATCCAAACAAACACTAAAAAAATTCAACTCAAATTAAAAACCCATTCTAAAACACAAACAATTTCAACAGGGCACATATCAAAACCCACGGATCTACAAGCCCTCATTTCCCAAACCCAAATGAGATTCTCAAGCTTTCATAACCTAATCACCAAATTAACCAAAGGATAAAACAAAAAAAAAAAGAGAGAAAGAGATCGGCGGCCATCAGTGGTGGAGACCTCGTTGACTTGTGTTGCCGTGTATGGTGGTCGTACTCTTGAGGTTCTGGCATGGCTGAGCTTGAGATAGAATTGGGGTTAGGAGAGAGAAACCTACGAGAAGAGAGAGAGAGAGAGAGAGAGAGACAGAGCCATCCTTCTGTGGCTCGCGATGGTCGTTAGCAGCGGCTGAGGTTTGGCTGCATGAAGCTTGGCCACCAACACTCGATCTGCTTCGCCGCTGGCTTAATCTCCTCTTCACTCTCTCCCTCTGTCTTTGATGAACACATCAGTTTGTGGTTTATTGATATTTTGTTGGTTTGATTGTTAAGATGTGAGAAGTACTTGATGTTCATAAAATTTGATTGAACATTTTCTAATATTTTCTCTAGCTACTAGCAAAGGCTTAAGTTTAATGGAAGGGAAGAAGATATTGAGAAAGTGAATAATTCCCCTGAGAAACCCAGCACAATAGTAGCTAAGGAAATTAATTATTTTATTTTAAAAAAAGTTTTTATTTAATTATTTTTAAAAAGTTTTTATTTTATTTATTTTCAAAATTTTAAGTTATTTATCTGATATGGATTTATTATATCCACATGTCATATTTTAATTGAATCAACTAGTACACTTCATCAATTTATGTGGTACTTAATGGATATGTCAGCAATCCACTCACGGAGGGGCTGATTTTGCTAACAGAAGTAAACTTCAGGGTGTAAAATTCAATTTTTCAAACTTCAGGATATAAATTCCAAGCAACCCCAAATATTAAGGGTGTACTTTGCAATTTACCCAAAAATAAATAACAAACAAACAAAATTGCACTTTTGACACTCATAGTTTATAATTATTTTCATTTTCATACCTTAAGTTTAAGAATTAAAATTAAAAAAAAAAAATTTTGGTTCATCAATTTTGATTTTATTTTAAAAATAATAGTTTTATCCATCTCTATAATTAATTTGTTCGTTCAAAGAGAGAGAGAGAGAGAGTGGTTGCTCTCTCATCCTTCAACTTCAAAGGGAATTGATGGAAAGGCTAGATTAGTATTCTGTAAATTGGGCTTTAGAAGGGATTTTCTAGGTTTGTGTAAGGGTTTTCTTGGTATTGCACTGCTAGTATGGTGTAAATTGATTTTATCGAAGTTTTTGATTGGTGATGGATTGGGGATTTTTGTGGATATGGGTTATCAATTGGGAGAAATTTTTTGTACAAATCAGGGTAATCAATTGGGATTGGTATCCATTTGGATGCCAAGAAAAATGCTCAAGAAAATGTTATGGATCATTTTATCTTATTTTATATTTTTAATTTTGTAAATTAAAAAAAATTGTTTAAAGAATAGTTTTAATTTTTAAAAGATTTTTTAGATCATATAAGTAATATGACATAACTAATAGACATGACACTATATAATTGGATTAACTAATACATGTGGTAAGGTTCATCAAAAAAAAAATAATAATAATAATAATAATACATGTGGTAAGCATAAGTGTCACTTGACTTGTCAATCATAACAAACCCTAACTTAGGGGAATAGATTAAAATATTAAGGAACAAAATCAAAATGACCCCAGAATCTTTCTTGTCAGCGAAGACTTATTACAAATTAGTAAAAAATCGGAGATCATCAAACCCACCGTTTGCAAGGCCATGGTGTCTCTCCATAATGTTAACGTAGTGATATATACTCAAGCACAATAATTTTCCTCTTTAAAGCAAGAAGAAATTAAAAATACCCATGTAAATAATAAGCAAGAGGAAAAAGTTTTCCTAGCCTTTCTGTACATTAGAGATAATGCTTGAGACGCTCCAATGGCAGTCCTCCACACTGTTCATGGCATCAAAGCATAGTTTTGAGTCACCTTCTACCACCACAGGATGGTAAATGATAATCTTTCTCATTATAAGAGCATTTTTATCAGGTGTGTTAAATGCCAAATATATTTACTACATGTGAACAATATCATTCCAAAGATGAAACGGTACTGATTGAAAGGCTAAAAAAAATAGTTTTTTTATTCATTTCCCTCTCATCCTTTTTGACTTTCTCTCCTCTCTATTGCTTTTTCTTTTTCTTCTTTCTTTCTCCACCACTCCATCTCTGTCACTCTCTTTTCCACTTTTCTTCTTCTTTCTCCAGAAGCTTATCCTCTCTTTTTTCCTTTTTTTTTTTTTTTTTTTTTTTCTCTTTTTTCCTTTTTTTTTTCTCTTTTTTTTTTTCTCTTTTTTTTTTTTTCCTTTTTTCTTTTCTCTATCACTTTCTCTGCGCCTCTCTGTCATTTTTTTTTTCTGGTCATTCTCTCTCTCTTTCTTCTTTTTCTCCGCCTAAACCGTTGCCATTGAGATCGGCCGTTGCCATGGAGTTTGGCCTCACTGGTAGAGATCGCTTGTAAGTTTGGACCTATTTTTGTTTTGTTTTGTTTTGTTTTTTTGTTTTTTTATTTGTGGGTTTCATTTGATTGTGGGTGGTGGTGGAGTTATTTTTTGGGTTGTTGTGGATTTTTTTTTTTTTTTTTTTAAGGTGGTGTTGGTGGATGTAGGTTTGTGTTCGTGGTAGCTGTCAGTGTTGTTGCGGTAGTGGTGGGTGGCCGTTGTTGTTGTTGTTGTTGATGATTATGGGAGAAGTTAATATATTATTTTAATGTGTTGTAAATATTATTTTAATGTATAGAATTGAAGAATAAAACATAATGAGATATTGTAAAATAACGTGATAAAATAATAAAGTAGGCTTTTAATTGAGCTTAATGTGAGGCAGCTTTGTGAGGCAGTTTTGTACACTAGTTTATGTGAGGCAGCTTTGTGAGGCAGCTTTGTGAGGCAGCTTTGTGAGACAGCTTTCTAGGTTAAGCTTAATGTGAGGCAGCTTTGTACACTAGTTTATTTATGTAGTATGAATAAAAATGAGACGAGACCATGAAATAAGCAGCTGAGGGTGAGTGGGAATTGTAGTACCACTTTCAACCATAGCAAGCTTAATGGACAAACTATCTAAATTATGTAGTGTTAAGTGCTCTGTTATTTTAATACTTGTGTGGTTTGGCTTTGAATTATTTATCATGAACTTATTCTGATTCCTGAATATCCCTCACCATGACTAGGCTAGTGACAAAATTACCTAATATCTGCCTTTTAGTCAAGGTTAAAACTCAATCTATAAAGCATTTAGAAGGTGATGAATTACGACTATGGAGAATGGAGCATGGAGAATTAGATGGGTAAAAATTTGGGTTAGAGAAAGGGGTGGCAATCTGAACTCTCATTTACTCTGCATCAAATATATCATTCAGTTGCCGTTTAAATGGGGAATGTTTTACAATTACATTGATGCTTTAAATATGTAAGACATTACATTAATGATTAATAACAAAAATTAAATACGATTTTGGTAATTTCTTGGTCAATTTTTTTTTTTTTTTTTTAAAAAGGATGTTAAGGTCTGTATGTTACAGCTTTCAAATTTGTATTTTTGGGATGATGACAAAAATAGTAGTAGTAGGTAGTAGGAATCCAAACATTTTATCTTTGGGTAAAAGCACAATGTCAGGCTCCTCCAACCATTTTCTGCTCCATAGGCCACCCCCTCCTAAATCACCTTCCATGAGTCCATCTACTTTTAAGCTTAAAGTCCTGTTTATAAAGAAAGAACAAAAACAAAGTAAGTGATCAAGCCCAAGTGAGCTGAATTGGTGCATCATCTTGAAGTAAACGGTATCCAAGTAAATCATATCGAAACAAACTAATTTAGAGCAAGTCATCTCAAAGTAAATTAAATTGCTAGAATATAATAGGTTCGAGCCTAATTGAGTACAAAGAAAATGAACTTACAAGAATACAGTCTTCTACAAACCTAAGGACTACTTGATTCGTCAGAAAATTACTTGATCTCCTAAGAATCTAAATACAAATGATCTCAAAACTTCTTTGGTGTGTTCTTAGCTACGTGTGGTGTCATTTTCTTGTAGAATTAGCTCCTATTTATGCTTGAGAACTTAACGGTTATGCCTAGTTCCCTTTTCCACGTGCCACTTCTTGGATGTCTATACACTACCAATTGTCTCATTGTTAACAAAGCTCGGTAAACTCTCTCAATTGCTTTGAGGCAACAATACCTTTCTACTCATGGTTGCTTAGCATGTGTTTGTGTCTAATTGTCTAACAACTCCAAGCAACCAGTCACTAATTGTTCGAGATAACTTACCTTGTAATTGCTTGTAAATTCCACTTGATTAATGTCACTTGTCATTCATTTGGCCTTAATCCCTAAGTAAATTATTTTCAACCTGGCAATCATGTGAAACTCATTTTCCACTTGGCATTGCACCATTTTACAACATGTCCTTTTAATAATTTAATTATTTCGCCAAACACATATATTTTATATTCCATTGAAACCTCTCATTTTAAAAATGAATAGGATTCTAAATTCCTTTCCATCCTATAACCAATTTTGAGCGATTAATTAATCTCTCTTCACGAAATAAGTTGCTTTTTTTTTCACCCAGTGTTCACTAATGAGGGGCACATGTGGACACCTCCCAGTTTTTAGCAAATTAATGTCCAAGAGCAAAATGATCATTTTACATGCTTTGGAAATTCTGTCAACTGGACACAGACTTACGTCACTACAAGAAATCTGGGTTTAGGCGGCGTTTTTTTTAGTGACGTTTTTAAATCTGCCACTATAAGTGGCATACTGTGACGTTTTCTAAGAACGCCGCTAAAGATTGAGATTTTAGCGACGTTTTTTAAAAAACGTCGCTGTAGCTCAAAACAATACCAACGTTTCTTAAAACGTCGCAAGAAGTATAGTTTTAGCAGCGCATATCTCGTGTATAGCGACGTTTATTAAAACGTCACTATAGTGATTAAAGAAAATGTACTGAGCATGTGGCTAAAAAAGAAAGACTCTATAGCGACGTTTTCGAAAACGTCGCTATAGTGATGACAGCAAATGGTCTCCACCTATTGGTGGGAAAAAAAAAAGCGCTATATTGACTAAAGTAAACACTTTCAAACACTCTATAGCGACGTTTCTAAAACGTCGCTATAGTGATTACAGCAAATGGTCTCCACCTGTTGGTGGGGGAAAAAAAAAAGGGCGCTATATTGACTAAAGTGAACACTTTCAAACACTCTATAGCGACGTTTTCGGAAACGTCGCTATAGTGATGACAGCAAATGGTCTCCACCTGTTGGTGGGAAAAAAAAAGAAAGCGCTATATTGACTAAAGTAAACACTTTCAAACACTCTATAGCGACGTTTCTAAAACGTCGCTATAGTGATTACAGCAAATGGTCTCCACCTGTTGGTGGGAAAAAAAAAGTGCGATATTCATTAAAGGAAACACTTTCAAACACTCTATAGCGACGTTTCGAAAACGTCGCTATATTTTCTAAACTTTTGGATTTCAGGTTCCCACACTTTTTTTCCCTCTTTATTTTTTTTTGGCCTACACTTTTTTTTTTCTTTCTTTCCATTAACTCACTCCGTGTCCCACTCTTTTCTTTCTTAGGCTCACTATTGATTGTCCTCTTCTTTTCTTTTCTTTTCTTTGTTCTTTGTTCCTAGTTTTTTCTTTGTGATACATTTTCTCTAAAACCACCACACATCTTTTCCCTTCCACCCATTGCCACCATGGCCATCATCAACCTCCACTAGGACCTACTGCCACCACCATACTTTTTTCCCTCTTTTTTATTGTTCAAGTTTTTTTAGAGTGTAAGTATTTGTTCTTGGCTTATGGGTTTGCTTTGATATAGTATTTCTTTAATGGGTCATGGAGCTTTTGTGCTAATTTTTGCTATTTTTCAGTTTTGGTTTAAAGTTTTTGTTGTTCAAGTTTCTTTAGAGTGTAAGTATTTTTTTTTTGGCTAATGGGTTTGCTTTGATTTGGTTTTTCTTTAATGGGTCATGGAGTTTTGTACTAATTTTTGCTTTTTTCTATTTTGGTTGGAAATTGGTAGAAAATTCTCTTATTCAGATTTGGCTTCTTGGGCAAAAGGACTTGAGGATCAAGGGCTGAATCATTGTAAGTATTTCTTTAGAGTGTTAGTATTTGTTTTTCAATATTATACTTTCTAGCAATGGCAAGGAATGAACAATAGGATTGCAAAATAGACTATGTTCCAAACATATATATTAATGGGTTTTTAACTAACTAAGAAACTTAATTTAATAGCTACAATTAATCTTAGGCAACCAACCCACTTAGTTAAAGTGATACATGTATTGGTATTATACAAATATATATATATATATATATATATCTATGGTTAATGTGTTATTGTGGAATATTGATGATTAGTAGGTACATTTGATATATTACAAGCTTGTGTTAGTTATTGTTGAATTTTAAGCAGGTTAATATAGCATTTTTAATTTTTTTTTTTAAAATAATGAGCAGCTTTTGCGACGTTTTTGAAACGTCGCTAAATGTATTTTCCTATATTACATACGAAAATGGTATATTATTTAGTGACGTTTTAGAAAACGTCACTAAAAGTTTTTGAACGCCACTAAAGAGTAATATATGGCGACGTTTTTTGAAACGTCGCAATAAACCTATAGTGACTGCTCTATTGCGACGTTTTTGAACGTCGCAAAAAAAAACGTCGCTATAGACCATTTGTGTCTATAGTGACGTTTTTTGGGTTTTTAGTGACGTTTTACAAACGTCGCCTAAACCCAGATTTCTTGTAGTGCGTGATGCACGAAAAAATTTGATGACTTTTTTTTTTTTTTGTTAAGTGAAAAATAAAAATAGTAGATGAAACTTATAAGTGTTAATCTTAAATCCTTCTTAAAATGATGTGATTATTTTCTAACAAAGGATAGTCAATACAATATATTAGATTTTCTAAATTAAATTATCTATATTTGTTATTTGAAAGTATTTTAAATTTTTTAAGCTTTTTTTTTTCTAGGAAACATAATGTATTTTACATTTAATTATTATATCAGGTGAGATATCTTGTAAATAATGTAATACGCGGTTAGAATTTTTTTTCCTAGTATTCCTTACAAATGATTCATCCTCTATACATCTTACATTGCATAAAGAATAAGTAAATATAACTAAATCAATTACTTATATTAGAAAAAAAAATCAAGACTATAATAACATAAGAAAAATGTGATTATATAAAAAATCTATCAACATTACGCTAAGAAGGTGACATACGGGTCAATGAAGTAGTGCATCTTTTTACACATACCTCTTCTCTTGAAGCATCACTAAAGTTGACCAAATTGGACCAGATGAATCAAAGTGGATTGAAGTTTACTGAATGGACCAAAAAGAACCAAATTGGTCCGAATTGACTAGAATAGATCAGATAGACCAAAATACTCCTCTAATATGGCTCGATAGGAATATACCAACAATAAATATCATAAATATAGATGATTTTGAGGTTAAAATCCACATCACATTAGCTCATCATGGAACTTGAGAGCTTAATGTTCTTTTTATTGAGTTAAAATCAAGGGGTTTAGATCGAGATGGCATAAAAGAAAATTTTTCACCGTTTAAGGAATGATCACTTTAGCTTCACTTTGTAGAAAATTCTGACATAGCACTTTGTCAGAATTAAGAAACCTTCCCCAAACCCAGAAAATTAGCTTCATCCAAAACACCAGTCTTGACAAGATTGCCCACCTAAAGTCATCCCCATTCACTCAATTGATAACATCTATTGGAGTGTGGAAATTTTGTGTTTTAAATTGTAAATCAGACATGAGTCCTACTACACTCCACATAACGTTTCAGGTTATAAAAGTTTCATAGGAGATCCTATGTATGAATGTTGAGCTGCTGGCTTTAAATTGTTCTGTGTACTACTTCTACCTATTTCATATTCTTAATTTTAATTATTTTCGTTTCTTCTTTTTTTAATAACATGTAATATAATTGAAGATGAATTTCTAACTTTAATAATAACTAATAACACATGATAAAATACTTTCTTATAAAATTTTCCAAAATGCACTAACAAATTGCGCAGAGTGGAGGAATGCATAAAACAGAATGAAATCCAACGATTTGAGTCCTTACAGTAGGGAAAAGCATAAATTTACATACACACACAACTTGGCACATAGCTAATTTCATAAATTTACTCACTAACACTACACGACATGTTGCTTGTGCAAATCTACTACTTGTAGTTTAGTGTTTTATTTCTACATCTTTTGTAGCTTCTTGATCTGCTCTGTTTACTTCTTCTTGATATGCTGAGTCTTCTTCTTCTGATCAACATGTGTCACAAAAACTTTGTTACTTTGATGATGAGAGTGTTTCTCGACAGTCTTGGAGTGTCCTATGGCCTTGATCCCACGGTTGCCCGTAGGGGTTGAGTGGTGGTGGTGGCTGCCGATGTTGTTGTTGTTTCTGTTGGTGCTGCTGATTCAGATGCTGCTGCTGTTGACGATGCTGGTGCTGCTGATTCTGATGCTGCTGCTGCTGTTTCTGTTGGTGCTGCTGTTTCTGTTAATGCTCTTGGTGCTGCTGTTGATGATGTTAGTGGTGCTGCAGTTGATGATGTTGGTGCTGCTGATTCTGTTGACGTGACTGCTTGCCCTGATGGATCCTCCACCAGGGTTCACGGCTTTGGTGGTCTTCTTGATGGTTCCAGGGCGTCCATTTCCTTCGATGAAAGTAACCATGATGGCCTCGGAATTTGAAAGTTATGAAAAATGAAAGACTGAAAAGGAGGAGGAGAAGGCTTGATTGAAATTGGATAGTGTTTGAGTTGGTCAGAGGGAAGTATTTGGTTGAGAGGGTGAGAGGGAAAAGAAATATGATCCATGCAAGGAAAGAAAATGACACAAGAATAGGTAATTAATGTGAAACTTTTAATTCTGCCTACATTCATTTCAAGGTTAAGATAATCAATTTTGATAGTTCTTTGGGGCTCCAACGGCAACTAGACGAATCCTTTAATGCTTCAAGAGAGGAACAGAGTTCCCGTCGAGGTTTACTAGCTAATCTATGATTGTAGGGTTTTAGGTTGTCAATTTTGACTGGGGAGAAATAGTGTCTGAAAGATGTTGTATAAATGGGAGCATATCATTTGCATTCTGTTCATCAAAAAAAAAAAATATATCATTTGCATTTTGTGTAAATATTATATTATCTTATCTAGAATGTAGCTAAGCTAGAATTTTACAAGTACCAAATTTTAAAAATCGTATAATTTTTTTTTTTTTTTTGAGAATCAAAAATCGTATAAATTTATATAGAATGTACTGCCCTATTTTATTTTTCAACCGTGGTTTAACCTAAAGTTAAAATTTAAAGGTAAAAAAATAATAATTTAAGGATAATAAACTTCATTTTGACTGTTAGATGAACAAAAGTTTAATTTCAAACAATATCATAATTCTTTAGATGAACAAAAGTTTAATTTCAAACGAAATCATAATTCGTTAGAATAGAATGATATATTGAGTGCAAAAATCGAATCATCAGTGTCTAATCAAGTTCCAAAAAAAGTGAAAATTTGTAAAACATTTTGGCGCATAAGAAACGGCCATTTTCACAATGACCTGATTGTCAATTCTGCTAAAACGTGTCATGTACTGTGACTTTTGATAAATTGCTGGAAATTTCTGTGGAAGTAGAATCCAAATGCTGTTGTCCAGCCAGTTATGAGTTTGACAAGTTCATTTCTTAATTATTCTCCAGCCCACATGATAAGATAAGTTTGAAAGGTTGTGGGTATCCGTATTATAAACCACACGAACTTGGGAAAAGTCTCTTAAATCATTATTGTCATTGACCATTAACTAAGTTTGCTTTCTGTGGAAACACAAAAATTTTCAATTAGTGTTGATAAAAATAAGTAGTACCTATTGCAAAAGAGTACATTAATGGAATGGCTCTATTTCATCTAACTTTTTGTCCAGAGTTTTAATTTGATTATGATATAAGGTAGGTCAATTAGAACTTTAGAAGTCAAAATTTAGCCCCACCTATTGAAGTATTGATAATGAAATAATATCATGGATTTTCTTTCATGGATAGAAATTTTACTTGGACTAATAAATCAGTTGTTTAGTTTTCTTAAGATCTGTATCGAATATATTTCTTTGAAGAACATGGACGGCATATATAGACAATGTACTAGGCTCTATACTACAAGATGTAAATTACTCATCACAAGAGTTAACATCACAGAAGCTAGCCCAAATAAGAACGACCCAGAAGAGAAGACTTTTGGCTTATAAGAACGAAGTGGTCATTTCACAATGAACTGAAAGTTCATTTAGTTCAGTTAAAATGAGTAATGTTGAAGATTTTAACATTTAACACTAATGCATGAATTGAGTTTGTCTCGAATCTGCCCAATAAGCTCGTTGATCGTTGTAAACAACCTCAATGATCACTTGTAAGTTCTTTACTGTGAGTTTGATAAGTTAATTGGAAATTTTAAGTGGAAGCAAATGAAAATAGAATGCAGATGCTGTTGTCCAAATAGTTTATGAGCCTGACAAAATGATGGAGAATGGACCACTATGGCCTTTCTGGACTTTCACACGCGCTTGAAATCATCGCGCAAGGCAAAAAAGCACTAATAGAAATCATGGGTCTCGAAGTTGGAATCGCATGAAATTTGGTAGGTCGCTTCAACCTTCTGAGCAATAATTGTCACTTTGCCACAAGATACTTCTTGAAAATGGAGAACTCTTTCATTTAGGCCCTGAAAACTGCAATTTTGCTATTTATAGTATTTTTTTTCCTTAATAAATTTTTTCTTAAATGTCAAAATAAGGTTTTGCTTGTTTTGGAACGACCTTTAAAGTCAGTAGTTTATGATTCTGTATTTAACTCAATTTTTTCATTTTTGGTAGATTTCATTATTTTGTCACCTAATCACATAATTAGTGCAAAATAGGGTTTTAGACATTTTCCTCAGTATTTATATGTTTTATAGCCATTAGAGGCAAATTAGACTATTATCGATAAACAAAAACTTTTTGTCAATTTTCTTCTCTGGTGGATTCCAGTTTTATCACCTTGTGGATTCAAAGAACCCCTCTTGGACTCGAAATTTACTACCCAGGAACTAATAATTTAGTTTCTGTTCATCAAAGAAAGCATCGTGTGTAGTGGTCAACTTCAAGACCCAAGTACACGGTACACCAAGTAAGTTGGATTGTGAAAGCTCAGATTTATGTTAAAAACACAAAAGCTATTTAGACCCCAAATTAATAATTACGGCTCGGTTGATTTTACTCTAACTTAAACTAAATACAGAATAGAGTAAATACGAGCGAACAAACACTACAACTACTCTAAGCCATATTCAACAAAACCCAGCAGTAAAATGAAAGTTAAAAGAGTGGGGAAAAGAGATGCAAACACAAGATAACACGCCAATGTGTTATCAAAAAGGAAACCAAAAAACTCGGCGAAAAACCTCTCCGCCGCCCTCTAAGCAGTAAATCGATTCACTAGATAATAAGTTGGGATACACGAATAGCAAGAGACCTTCCAAGCCTAATCTACCCAATGTACCTAAGCCCTCCAAGCTCCTACTCCAACAAGGCTTCTCAAAATCGTGTTTTGTCTAGCTTTCCGAATTCCGCAATACGCTCGATTGCTTCCGACAAGCCTCACCGGCTTCTTTTGGCAAATTCTCAAAACTTCCCAATCTCCAAAACACTCTCTATACTCTAAAAAGGTGTGGGTTGTGTTTGGGTACAAATCTCCTCTTAAGGTATGACAATGGGAGAGGGAAGGAGAAGAGGCTAGGATGATTTCTCATTAAGGATTAGTAGCTCTCTCTCTAAACAATGGGTGTGTGTGTTGTAGAAAGCCTATCTAGGGTTTTTCTCTTTGTATAGCCTCCTTACACATTTATGGGTAATGAGGGTATATATAGTATGGGTGAAGGGTAAGAAAGTTACACTTAAAAAACCTCTAGGCAGAGAGTTTCGCGAGTATCTCATGGGAAGGCCTTACCCGCGAGACATTCGTGAAATCCTCCAGGCTAGCATGACTCTTCAGCTTCCAACATATGCTTCTCACGTGCCCTTTTCGCGGGATACTCTTCTCGCGAGCTACTCGCAAGCCAATCGCGAAGATGCACTAATTCTCCATTTCAAGCTTGATTCTTCACCAATTTAATGCTAAACTCAATACAATAAAATCCCACAAAAATACAAAGAAACAAATTAAAGCAAATACAACACTTTTTGTCATGGAATAAAACCAACATAAAACATAGTTGTAAATCACAACTTTACAAATTGGAATTTAAAATCAAATTAGAAATCTTAATTTTTTAGAAAGGAATTGGAAGTCAAATTTGGGTGTAGAGACCCAAAAGGGGGGTCTTGCAATTTATGAAATCCCACATCACATAGGGAAGCACATGGGGTTGTGCTTAAAAGGAGTGACCTCCCTTAAATGTGTAGAGGCTTTTTCCCCATTGTTGTGTGCTTTGGGGGAGAATAAAACAGTGAGGGGTATGGGCCCCAAAGGGAGCAATATCAGAGTCATGCCCTAGCCGAAAGTGTAGGCTCACACCTGTGCTTGTAAGGGGGGTCGGGGGATGGCATCAGAGCCATGCTCTAGTTGAAAGTATGGGTACCACATGTGAGGACGCATGTGGAGGTTGGATTGTAGAGACCCAAAAGGGGGCCTTGCAATCTATGGAATCCCACATCGCCTAGGGAAGCACATGGGGATGTGCTTATAAGGAGTGACCTCCCTTAAATGTGTAAAGACCTTTTATAGGCCCCAAAGCAGACAATATCTACATAGTTGGGATGTGGTCGTTACATTAGGTGCTGTGAAAGTGCGGTAGGCTATAACCTATTTCTTGAGGAATAATTTGCCTGGAAAGAGTTTTATTATTTTTAAATCATGAAAGAGACTAGTTGTATAAACAAACAACTACACACACACACACACACACACACACACATATATATATACATACATGTATGTATGTATGTATGTATGTATGTATAATATATTGATTTGAGCGATTAAATTTGAGGCATTGTCTCCTTCAAGTACTTTTGTAAACAAACAAATTTAAATTTCAAAAAACATATATATATTTTAGTTTGAGGGAAGACTAATTACAATAAAAGCATACAATGAAAAACTACAAATATATTAATTTATAATTAAAATTAAAAATAGAACTTTATTTATTTATTGATATATGATAACTAGTATTTTTTTTATGTTTCCGACAAAGATGTTTAAAGTTTGAATTCATCACCATCCTCCGTTGTTAAAACTATTAATTTATTTAATATAAACATATACACACACGCACACGCACACGCACACACACTTTATATGTTAAAATATCTATTCCTTTTGAGAATAAGTAAATTATCTTTCAATATGATCATCATAGTGTGGAGTAGCCTAGTGGTTGATGCTAAAACTATAGAGCATTCACATCGGTGGTGCTAAAAAATATAACTTTTAGTACCAAAAACACCTACTTTATCTATTTTAACACTACATTTAACGATACAACCAACATCTCATATTTTACTTTAGCACATCACCGAATAAAATAATATATAATATCCACCCACAAAAGAGAGAATGAGAGGCTGAGATGAGAGAGAGAATAAAAACTAATAAAAGCAATGTTAGAAGTATGTAGTTAAATGATTAAATTTAACATATCATCATAGTTTAAATTTTTGAGAAAATTGGTAATTTAACATGGTAATTTATTAAGCAATTAACAACTGGCTATGGTGGATTGAAACTAATAGCAATTCAATGTAACAAGTTGTTAATTATTTTTAAAGATTTAACAGCTCCAATATAACATGCATTTTGGTGTTTGTGCTGATACCTTCAAAAAGAAGCAAACTTTCTTAGTTCTAGTTGTCAATTTAATTTCAAAGACCATATTCTTGTTGAATCTACCTCTCAGACATTGTGTTTCTGTTTCTTGGTTTGGTTTAAGAAAAAAACTTTTGTTCTAAGACATCTTTTTGCACCAATTTTACGTTAGAAGTTGATTTTCTTTCTCCTCAATGTTTGGAAGATTGCCTCTGAGAAACTATTTGGTATGATAGAAACACTATTCGAAAAGTTTATCCCATACGAAAACATTTTAGCCTTTTCATCTCCCCAATCCCAATTTTCAGGTAGGCTATTTTGTAGAGTCTCATTGGAAGGAATTTTTTTCTTTCTAAATAGATTTTTTTTTTTTTTATCAGAGCTCTAGGCTATTAAGGAAAACCCAAATGGACTATGCAAGTAGTGTTATGTGGCATCTTCACTTTTTGCACCATTATATTCATATTTAATACTTGGGGCTAACCACTGCACACTCTTGGTGCGATGGTCACTCCACAAGTATAAATGTTTGTGGGGTGTGGGGGGCAAGGGCTGGGGTTCAAGTCTTCAGAAGGAAGCTTCACACACATATACACTTAGATTAGGCTAGAGTAGAAATTCTATCTTACATCAAATAAAATAAAAAAAAAAAATAAAAAAAAAAAAAAACTTGGGGCTATATGTATACTCCATCACTTCTACAAGTTTCTTTGGTGATATTCCATATATTAATTAACATATAAAGCCAATGAGCTACAGCTCAATTGGCACTTCCTTCTCCATAATTATTGGATGAAGGGTAAGGTTGTGGGTTCAGGACCCATTGGGTGCATGTGTAATTTATTAGTAAAAAAATTTGACTAATTATTTATGGCAATTTATTATTGTTATTTATGGATTGGAATGTTATGATAAGTACGCAAGAAGCATCAATTGATTCAATTTTTTTTATATATAAAAATGTACGGGTATCTTAATTGCCATAAATATTCCAAATTGAAAATTGAAGTACAATGAGGCTTATACTAAATAAATAATCTTGGAATGTATATTGAATTTTATAAAATTATTTTTCTTTTTATGATTGGTCTTGGTTTTAGTAAAACTCCTTTTTGAAGAACAAAGTTTCATTCAGTTTTACTAGCAAGCAAATTTGTGAACAATTTAGGACAAATATAATAAGATTTTAAGTTCATTAATTCATTCCAACCCCCATTCCCTTTAGGCTTTTACCTTTTTAGTTTAAAGACACAACTTTTTTCATGACTCTGAATTGTTGGTTGTAACTTGTAAATAGTGGAGAAAAACGTGGTGAGTTCATGTAAAAGTAATTGTCCACTGCTCACAGTTGACCACTTCATTAAGTTGTGACAAAATTTCTAATTATAGAAGAACTGTTTTACCTTTCTATTGGTTACATTTTTTTGATGCTCATTGAAAGTGCAAGAAAAAATCTTTTATGAATTTTGATATATCAGGAGTCAGTGATCTCAAGTTTGAAGGAGTGGTTGGCAGATCTGGCGATCGGGAGCAACCCAATTCTGAGGTTGATTGCTGGGATTGTGTTTACAATGAAGCTCTTAAGCACACCAACGCTGGTGGCACTATGGAACTGTAAGTCTTAAATTTTGAAAAAAAAAAATTGGGATTAAGGTTGTGGTTAGTATTAGATTAGGAGAGATATTGATATAGTAATAAAAGACTAGAGTAGGAATAAATCAAAATTAGACATTATTGTGCTGCACATTATTGTTGTAAGATAGTACATTTAATAAACTGTATCAAGAGAATTATTGATGTAAAAAAGTCCATATCAAGTTTGGGTTTAACTGTAGAAAGATTTTAGACAAAGGTTAAACTATCCAAGAAGATTTTGAACTAGCGCGTGAGTACTTATTTTGTAGTTTGGAAAGAAGGGCTTACCTGAACATGTAGTGTACATTATTATATGTTTTTATGGTTGATTTATGAAACAGAATTTGATTTGCATTGATGGGAACTTCTTAGTGAAGCTACTGACTTGTTATCTATTTGTTGAAAAGGGGTGTGCATTTTTTTTTTTTTTTGGAGATGTTGAGCATTATGCTATAATAGCTAGTAAGTGTATTGATAAACTCTTTATAAGTTGAACTTTTCTTTTGCAGGTTAAATATTCATTATTTGTGATAATTTTGGATTTTTCCTTACAAGTGTACGCTTGGCTTGAGCATAGTAAGTAAAATTTGTTTAAATACTTAAAAAACACTATACTTGTGATGATGATTGGTTTTGTGGTGGGTTGTTGTATTGGAGCAAGCGAGTGGCTTGTATGGTGTTATAAGGTGGTTTAAATTTATATAGAGAATGTCTTATTTTGGAATTGTGAATGAATATTGTTGATGTATATGTGATGGATACTATGTAATTGTTTTTAATACTTGTAAGCATTATATATCATGATGTTGATTATTGTTTTTGTAGTGAGTTGTTGTGTTGAAGCAAGCGGGTGGTTTTATGGAGTTATAAGGTGGTTTAAATTCATATTATTAGGAGTGTTTTTTTTTTTTTTTTGATTTGTGAGTGAATATTGTTGATTTATATGTGATGGATACTATTTAATTGTTTTTAATATTTGTTTATTGTTAGGTTTAAAGAGTGAATCTTTCAACTTTGTCAGGTAAAAAACAAACATATATGTCTTAAGAATTAAGTAGTGTGCATTAGTTTCAAACATATATGTTTAAGTAGTGTGCATTAGGTAGGTGTAGTGGACACACCATTTGTGTAATAATGCCAAAACTTCTCTCTCTCTCTCTCTCTCTCTCTCTCTCTCTCTCTCTCTCTCTCTCTCTCTCTATATATATATATATATATATAATCAAAATTAAATACTAATTAGAGTGTTTGATAGAACAAAAAGGCTGAAGCTTTATGCTATATTTAATAATTCTAGCAGTCATAACCAAGTGTTAATTAAGCCATAATTGGACTGAGTTTTTTTATTTATGTATTGTAGAAGAAATTTAATGGTTTTTGGTTGAATGTGATGACAATGTTAGTGATTGTTTGGGTTGCTGTGGGGGAATAGAAAGAGGCTTAGATCTGTGAAAGTCAAAGACCAAAGCTTAGCCAACAAATCAGACTTTTACGCTTACCTTGATCATAGTAAGTAAAATCTGTTTAAATACCTATAAAACTCTATACTTGTGATGTTTGTGATTGGTTTTGTGGTGGATTGTTGTGTTGGAGCAAGCGGGTGGCTTGCATGGTGTTATAAGGTGATTGAAATTCATACTAGGAGTATTTTTAGTTTCTTGCAAATGTGAATGGAACTTGTTAATTAGATGTGATGAATATTATTTTATTTGATTTCAATACTTGTAAGTATTTTACTTGTGATACTTGTGATTGGTTCTGTGGTGGTTTGTTGTGTTGGAGCAAGTGGGTGGCTTGCATGGTGTTATAAGGTGGTTGAAATTCATATTGGGAGTGTTTTGAGTTTCTTGCAAATGTGAATGGAACTTGTTAATTAGATGTGATGAATATTACTTTATTCGATTTCAATACTTGTAAGCATTGTACTTGTGATATTTGTGATTGGTTTTGTGGTAGGTTGTTGTGTTGGAGTAAGCGAGTGGCTTGCATCGTGTTATAAGATGGTTTAAATTCATATTGAGAGTGTTTTTAGTTTCTTGCAAATGTGAATGGACTTTGTTGATTAGATGTGATGAATAGTACTTTAATTGATTTCAATACTTGTAAACACTCTATACTTATGATGTTTGTAATTGGTTTTGTGGTGGGTTGTTGTGTTGGAGCAAATGGGTGACTCGCATGGTGTTATAAGGTGGTTGAAATTCATATTGGGAGTGTTTTTAGTTTCTTGCAAATGTGAATAGAACTTGATAATTAGATGTAATGAATATTACTTTATTCAATTTCAGTACTTGTAAGCATTGTTCTTGTGATGTTTGTGATTGGTTTTGTGGTGGGTTGTTGTGTTGGAGCAAGCAGATGACTTGCATGGTGTTATAAGGTGGTTTAAATTTATATTGGAAGTGTTTTTAATTTCTTGCAAATGTGAATGGACCTTATTGATTAGATGTGATGAATAGTACTTTAATTGATTTCAATACTTGTAAACATTCTATACTTGTAATGTTTGTGATTGGTTTTGTGATTGGTTTTGTGGTGGGTTGTTGTGTTGGAGCAAGTGAGTGGCTTGCATGGTGTTATAAGGTAGTTGAAATTCATATTGGGAGTGTTTGAGTGTGCAATGTATATTTGTTTAAGTATTAATATAGACTCGTGCATTCATGAATGTGATAGAACTTTATCTAAGTAGCTTATAGACTTAGATGTTAGAATACATTATGCATGAGTTATCCTCATTTACTAAAGTAGCATTCTCTTTGTAATTTTAGTCAAAAGTCAAGAGCTATAAAATGAGATAATTGAGCTCAAAGAGGCAAGAGCTAGGGACCAAGAGGAGCGAGCTAGGGACCAAGAGGAGCGAGCTAGGGACCAAAAGGCACAAGCTAAGCAAGAAGATATCCAAAAGAATATTCTTAACTTTTTGAGGAGCAAGGGTTATGATGACGCTCTTATCTATAGGGGTGGTTCATCTTTAAGTTAAAACACTTATTGGTTAGTACTTTATTTTAGCAATTGACCTGCACTACATGGTGTGACTACTTTTTTTAATACATTATTTGAAACTAATTGTATTATATTATACTTGAAAATCTATATTTGCTTTCTACAACTTATACATTAGGAGTTGTGATTTTAATTCATTGGTGTGGCTACTTTTACTGCATTGTTAGAAATGTTACTTATAACATAGTTAATGCTTTTACTTTACGATTTAATGTAGTAATGTTTTTATATTTGTGCAGATTTCTTATTGGTGGCTTTAGGGGATTTACTTTTTGCATTACTTGAAGACATATGAGGATATTTTCTGTTAGTTCTAATTATATTATGCTACACTTTTTATATTGTTATAAAACATCTTGAGTTATTGTATGTGTAGCAAACAATTATTGTATAGAAGGAGTTTGAATTGGATGCTTGTTTTTATTTTTTTACTTGTGGAATGTATGGATTTTTTTTATAAATGTGTTGTTGAAATAGATGTGTTATTCAAATGTGAGGTTTTAATAATGTAATGACAGGTTACAGGTTATTATCAAAGCCATGAAAAAATAAAAACTGAAAATAAGTTTTAGCAACAAATTTTTCTGTCACAAATATAGCAACAAAAAATTGTTTTAGTGACGAAATATTTCGTCGCTATATGTGCCTTGATTTTCTTAAAAATAGTTTTAGTGACGAACTTTTTCATCACTATATGTAACCAAAAATATATTTATTGACAAAATTGTTCGTCACTAAATATGATTTAATAAACTAAAGTGTTTTTAGTGACGAAATATTTTCGTCATTGAATAGTATTTTTAGCGAGGAAGACATTTAGCGAACTGTTAGGTTCTAAGACCTTTAGGTTTAAATGTATTAGAACACTAATTTGTAATGTTGACAAACCATGATCAAAATGTTTTAGTCTTATATAGACTGCTCAAAGTATGTGCCTTTTATGTAAAGTTGGAATCAAGTTGCTGTAGAATTTACTGTGTAATTTTGCCTGGCTCGATAGATCGAGAATTAGACTCAACCAATCAAAAGTCATGCAGATTGTTTTTCTATAGAATTTTCCAGCTCAACCCAAGCCCGTTTTACATGTAGGGTTTTATGTTTTGCCCTAGGTATAAAAGGAAAAACCCTAACCACGTTTTGTAGTAGTTGTTAATGCTGTGTGTGTGAATCTTCTGTGAGATCTAGAGGTGTTTGCCTTCACACATACTTAGGGTTATCAAGGATCAAGACTATGTCAAGAACTTGATGATTATTCTGTTGCTGCATTAAGAGCTTAAAGATATACAAGCGGGAATGCTTGTGCTTGCTGGGAATCCAAGAAAGAAGTAGTCCATGGACTCGGAGCTGTCACGTGGTCGTGGTAGTAAGTTTCCTACTCGAGATAGATAGGATGTTAGTGGTCTAAGTTGCTATTGTGTAAACTTCAATTCTTTCATAGTGGATTCAGTTTTACTTTGAGGATAGCTAGGTTAAATCATCCACAGGTTTTTTACCGGTTTGATTTTCCTAGATCATCATATCATTGTATTATTTATATTTCCGCTGCTTTACATGATATGATTTATATGTGTTAATCTAGACCTGCATAATACCTAAGTTAATAACTTGGCTAAATAACTAGGTTAATCTGGTTGTTTTAAGGGGTTTAAAAAGTACACAAACGTTTTCGTCGTTAAATTTTTTTTTTTTTAACAAATCAGACTTTTAGTGACGAAATATTTCATCGCTAGGACTTTTAGCGATGGGGTTTCAGCGACGAAATGAGTTCCATTGCTAATTAGTAGATTTGGTCGCTAAAGGTCCTAGGCGACAAAAAAACTTGCCTTTTAGTGAGATATCCTCAAAAGCAAGTGTCCAAATGGTTACAGGATTCCTCTCAAGGACCTACACCTTTGTTTGGAGAGTTATTAAAGCTTTGAGCTTTTTAACTCAATTTCAAGAGAATTTTAATTCTTTTATGTCCTTTACTAGACATACTAGGACATGTGCCTTTTCATCATCATGGCCAAAGACTCGTGCTGTGTGGGTGAGAAATGAGCCTAAGACTTGATTGTCTATTCTGTTTGTCCTCTACTTTAATTCTTTCTATCTAAAGTAGGACTCTCTTTGCTTGATTTCTTATCTGCTTTTGGAATCATGTTTTCATGCATCTGCATATTTCTTTCATGCTTTCATGTTGTTTGTCTGTTTTTGTTTGGTTATTTAGTTTTTATTTTGTTTTGTTTTCAAAATAAAAAAGGAAAAAATTAGAAAAATACAAAAACAGTGTGTATTTTGTGTACCTTGGATGGCCATTAAAACAAATTTTTCTAAACTTTTTATCTTTTGTAGCTTAGATGAGCATCTCTATGCTCAACTAAGCAAGTGGGCTTTGTGGCTCATGTTTGTGATGAGTAAAATTAAGTACTCTCTTATACTTAACACTCATATTACTCTTTTAGACGGGAAGGACTAAAAAATCCTAAGAGAAAGGCATAAATAATCATCTCACCACTGTTACCTGTCAATCATGAAATGACATCTGTATGTTCCGACATAACAAAAGTGCAATGTCAAAAGCTTAATATAATTGGGCATTTTCTTCTCTCTCATATATGCCCAAGCATGATATGCTCAAAAGAAAAATATGTAAAGAAAAATAAAAGCAAAAAGAATAAAAATACTTTATATATGATTGCAAGCATGTTTCTAGGAGATGTGGGAGTTATAGGATGTACCTTGAATGATTGTCCCCATCAAGCAGTTATGGTTGTGTGCGAGTTAAATTGTTTTTCTCATATCTCAAATTGTCATAACATATAGAAGATTATGCAATCTTGCGTGTTTTTCACACACAACACGCAAAACTCTTTGCTACTTTTGATAGATGTGCAAGTACAATGTAATTTGGCCATCACAAAGAATACATATGTTAATGTATGCTCACTAAACTGTCTTGACTTATTTTTGAAATATAAAATTAGTTAGACTTTTTTAGTTTTTGTGTATGTGTGTGTGTGTGTGTGTTTTGAATCTAAATGCTTGGCATTTTTCTTGTTGAGAGATGTTTTTGGAAGCTTAAAATATTGCTTGGATCTTTGGTTGAGTAGCTTGCTTGATTGCATTCATTTTTGTGTTTTACTCCTCTTTGAAAAACTGTTTTTATCAAATTCGACCGCTTCTCGACAGATCTCGTTAGATAGCTATCTATCGAGACCCTTAGACTACTTTTTCTCAACAGATCTTAACACGATTTCAATCCATTGAGATATCTAGAGTTCTTCTCAATAGCTTCTCGATCCATGGAGAAACTTTTTGTCTGGCAATCCTCGATAGATTCTCGATCCATCGATGTTGGCTTTTGCTCAATAGCACCTCGACAGCTTCTCGATCTATCGAAGACCCTTTTGCATGCATTGTTTTTCACATATTTTGCATCTTTCTATTATCTTGTTATCCATAGCATCTTGTTTCATTACATTCATGCATTTATATGGATTCCTTGTGCCCCCTTGATTATCTTTGATCATCTTTATGTTTCTCGGGTGAAGATTTATAGCTTATTGTACCCTTTGTCAATTATGACAAAAGGGAGAGAAAATGTGGTTTCTTTTTAAGATTTTACATGTTACGGGGAGAAATACATGTCTTTGTAAGGGGGAGATGTGTTTCATCTTGTTAAGAGGAGTGTTTACTTCCTTGTTGTTTTAGAAGTTTCTTTTAGCTTCTTGTACACTGGTCTTGTGACCATATTGACATACTTTGTACTTATCTTTGAGAAATATATATATATATATATATATATGATTTATGTCTTCTTCACCTATTTCTCCATGTGTTGTTTTTTTTTCTCTTTATATACATGTTTCTTTATGTATGCAATCTTATATTTCTGTTTCACACTAAGATGCCTTGATGAGTTTTGTTTAAAGTGTTTCAAAAAGACAGGTTGTCAAAATCTATCATGCCATGAATTCTCTTCTTGCAAATTTGTTCAAGAGTTTGTGTTAGGGTAGATTTTATTGTATTCAACAAGTGAGTATGAGTTGAGTGATTTATGAATTCTCTCATATTTCATTTGTTTGTTATGGTTTTGTCACGGATTGCCAAATGGGGAGATTGTTAGGACATATGTGGATCGTGTTTGTAAAGTTATGATTTACAACTATGTTTTATGTTGGCTTTATTCTATGATAAAAAGTGTTGTATTTGCTTTTATTTTGTTCCTTGTATTTTGTGAGATTTTATTGAATTTGGTTTAGTATTAAGTTGGTGAAGAATCAAGCTTGAAATGAAGAATCAGTGCATTTTCGCGATTGGCTCACGAGTAGCTCACGAGAAGAGTATTCCGCGAAAAGGGCACGTGAGAAGCACATGCTGGAACTTGAAGAGTCGTGCCAACCTAGAGGATTTTGCGAGTGTCTTGTAGGTAAGGCCTTCCCGCGAGATACCCGCGAAACTCTCTGCCTGGAGGATTTTTAAGTGTGACTTTCTTACCCTTCACCTATACTATATATACCCTCATTACCCATAAATGTGTAAGGAGGCCATACAGAGAGAAAAACCCTAGATAAGTTTTTCACAACACACACACCCATTTTTTAGAAAGAGAGCTACTAATCCTTAGTGAGAAATCATCCTAGCCTCTTCTCCTTCCCTCTCCCATTACCATACCTTGAAAGGAGATTTGTACCCAAACACAACCCACACATTTCAAAAGTGTAGATAGTGTTTTGGAGATTGGGAAGTTTTGGAAATTTGCCAAAAGAAGCCGATGAGACTTGGCGGATGTAATCGGGTGTATTATAGGATCTGGAAAGCTAGAGGAGAAATGACTCCGAGAAGTCTGTTGGTAGCAAGAGCTTGGAGGGCTCAAGTACATTGGGTAGACTAGGCTTGGAGGGTCTTTTGTTATTCTTGTACTCCAACTTTATTCTCTAATGGATCGATTTACCGCTTGGAGGGCGGCGGAGAGGTTTTTCGTCGAGTTCTTTGGTTTCCTATTCGTTAACACATCGGCATGTTATCTTGTGTTTGCATCCTTCTTCCCTTACTCTTGTGTTTGCATCTTTCTTCCCTTACTCTTGTGTTTTACTTTTATTGTTTATTATCCATGTTTATGTACTAGAGTAGTAACGGTTCATTGCGCACATTTACTCTTGTTTTTGCACTTAGTTTAAATAAAAGTAAAATTAATTGAGCCGTAATTTTTTAATTTGGGGTCTAAACAAGCTCTTGTGTTTTAACACAAATTTGAGCTTTCAATGTTAAGAACATATGTCATTTAGAATTGGCTAATCCTTTGACAAAACGCACTTTACTTGTAATTGGGTAATTCTAGGATGTGTTTAATACTTCAAGGAACAAGAGTTCAAGTCTAAGTATTGAAACCATGCAAATCTGTCCAAGAATCAAGTGAAGAAGTGTTGTTCATTAAAGCTTGACAGATAACTCGATAGCTCTTAACAGAAGCTGTATCTATTGAGAATTATTAAATCAGATTTTTCAGAGCTGATTTTCAGCCCATGCTGACATGTATGGGTAGGGTTTCTTTTCTCACAATCCTAGACATATATAAGGCTTATTTTAAAGGCTGTCAAACATGAGAATACAAGGAGAACACATGTAAAAAGTGATCGAGTGCCTTATTCTCTCTAAAAAAAGCTACTGTGTCTTTGCGCCTTAGGATTTTGTAACCAAGTGCTTCTTGATTTTCATTGTTGATGAAGTGAATAAATTTATAGCCAACAATCTTCTTCAAGTTGGTGTATTAGTCACGTACTGGGAGCTGTGCATCATTGGTTAGTCACATACTGGAATTCGTGCAAAAGGGTGGCGTTCATATATTAAAGAGTTTAGAGGTTTTGAAGTGGTAGAAAGTTTCTACTGTAAGTTCATCTCCGTGGATTATAGAGTCTAGGGACAAAGGTTTTGTACTAGATTTGAAACTTCTCTTTATTATAGTGGATTGCTTTTAGGAAAATTTTCCCCTCTAGATTTTTTACTGTGAAACTAGTTTGTTTCATTGGTTTTTCTGGGTCATCATATCTTGTCTTATTTACTTTTCCGCTGTGCATGATATTGACATGACATTGATTTTTTTGTTTTAACAAGATTTATTCATAATAAATCTAATTAACAACTTGGGTTTAAAACTTGCTAATTCTATCAACTGGGATCTAAATTTCCCAACAAATATAATACCTCATGATTGTTTTTTCTTTTGTTATTTATTTATTTATGAGACCTCATGAGTGTTATGTCTATATTTATTTAAATTGATGTGATTTGAAATTAGGGTATCTATTATATAATTATCATTCTTTAATATCAAGTCAAAAGTCTAATTGAATTTTGAATCTTTGATATAAACGGCTTTGAACCTAGATTAGTAAACATTCTTATCCATCACAACAATTACTAAAAAGGGAGAGTTTTTTGTAAACTGCTTCATAAATTTCATTGAGTTGGTTCAAATACAAAAATTAAAAAAATCGTAAGTTACCAAGTCAGGAGAGAGTATTAAGTGTTCTAGTTGATAAATTACTAGTTGTTACAAAAGCTCCAACACATGAGATTTTTTATTTTAACATTTTAATGAGAGGAAGAGTGGAAACATGGATTGAACTCAAGATGTTCAGCTTTGATACCAAGAAAACTTACTTATTGTTTCAAAAATTTTAATTGTTAGAAAATGATGAATTTAATTATTTAACTTTAATTTTAATACTAGTGACCACAATGGTGCATGCTATGAAACTGTAATAATAGCTCAGGGTTTTTGATAAATGTAAACGAGTGAATTTTAACATTTTAATGAGAGGAAGAGTGGAAACATGGATCGAACTCAAGATGTTTGGGTTTAATACCAAGATAAATTACTTATTGTTTCAAGAATTTTAACTTTTAGAAAATGATGAATTTAATTATTTAACTATAATTCTAACACTAGTGACCACAACAGTGCATGCTATGAAACTGTAATAATAGCTCAGGGTTTCTATTGTCTGAATTTTTTTAAAAAAATGTGTTTGAATTTTTTTTTTGCTAATGTTAGCTGCAACTTATTCTATTTTTCTTTTTCCCTAGCTATGATGCAAACAGATGGTTTTGAATATTTAAAAGAAAACTGCCTTAGAGCATTCACACCAGCTCATGTAAAAACTTCTAAAACAAAAAAAATTACCAATTTTACACATTTTGAGCAAAAAAACACCCACATCAGTGGATGTAAAAATTTTTAAACTGTGGAAATCCGTCCATGAGCTACAATAACCGTGTAAATAAACACGGTTACTATAGCTCGTTTATCCCATTTTTTTATAATTTCCCGTTCGCTCTTTTTTTCTCTCTCTTCTTCGTGCTCAACAATCCCAGTTAACTGCTCATCTTCTTCTTTTTCCTCATATGCACAAAAACACACCCACACACAAACACATCCACACAGAAATCAATACAGATACACTTCTAAAAAAAAAAACAGAGATACAAAAACACGGAGCTCGTGGATCGAGGATCGGAGATGTGGATGGTGGATCGGAGCTCGTGGCTCAAAGCTATGGATCAAAGTGTGGATCGTGGATGGAAGCTCAGATCGGAGCTCGTGGCTCGGAGCTGTGGATCGGAGCAATGGATGGTGGATCAGAGCTCGTGAATCGGAGCTGTGGATTGGAGCTGTGGATAGTGGATTGGAGCTCGGATTGGAGCTGTGGATTATGGATCGGAGCTCGTGGCTCAGAGCTGTGGACCAGAGAAATGGATGGTGGATCGGAGCTCGTGAATCGGAGCTGTGGATTGGAGCTGTGGATAGTGGATTGGAGCTCGGATTGGAGCTGTGGATAATGGATCGGAGCTCGTGGCTCAGAGCTGTGGATCGGAGCTGTGGATGGTAGATCGGAGCTCGTGAATCGGAGCTGTGGATCGGAGCTCGTGGCTTGGAGCTGTGGATCGGAGTGTGGATCGTGGGTCAGAGCTTGGATCGGAGAATGGGTGATCTGGAAAATGAGTAGAGAGAGAGAGAAAGAGAGAGAGAGCAATTTCAAAAAAAATGGGTAGAGAGAAAGAATTAGAGCGTGCGCGCGTATGTATAGTGTTAGTTAAAAGAAATAATAAAAATTTTGAGAAAGTTGATTATTTAATTAAAAGAGGTGGTAGAATAAATGAACTGATGTGGGTGTTTTGTAAAAATGTATGTGTAAAATAGAAAAAGTAGGTTTTTAGTGTAAAAATGGATGTGTAAAATAAATGAGCCGGTGTGGATGCTCTTATTATCTTGATTGAAATCTTGGAGTATGTGGCTAGAGTTAGTGAACACTCTGTCATTCAACACCAGCATGGCTATGAAGCCTAGAAATCCTGTATTTTAGAGAATTAAATCAACAAAAGTCACTTCCTAGATTTGATTTTCTATTTAAATAGATACAGAGGGGATAAAACCCTCAAATGAGGAAATTATGTACTTTAACTTTCTATATTTCTTGTTCTTTTCACAGCAAAACCTTGTATTTTGGAGAACAATTGAATTTATAAATCATGCAAATGGCATGTTGCAAGTGGTAATTGGCTTCTTACAGAATTTGTGTAAATAATATTTGTTAGAAATACTGAATTCAATAGTATTGTATTTTATAGTAAAAGAATATACATGAATGCCTTTATATAGGAGGAAGATTTGTGCAGTACAAGTAAGAGTGTAATACAAATATGTGTGTTATACAAGTAATCTAGGTGGGCCTAAAGCCCACAATACTATACACGTTAATAGCCCCCCCCAAACTCAAGGTGGGTGTGTGACCAACTTGAGGTTGTCAACAAAGCACGAAGGCATCTCTTAGGATGTGACTTGGTGAAGATATCTACAAATTGATCTTTGGAGGAGACTGAGAATAGCTTGAGAGCACCATGGACAAGACAAT
The DNA here is from genome assembly GCF_040712315.1 of Castanea sativa. Classification (NCBI taxonomy): domain Eukaryota; kingdom Viridiplantae; phylum Streptophyta; class Magnoliopsida; order Fagales; family Fagaceae; genus Castanea; species Castanea sativa. The sequence continues at coordinate 3,049,671 of NC_134014.1, forward strand.
AGCGGATAAAATGACAATCAATTTCGATGCATTTAGTCCATTCATGGAAGACATCATTGTGAGCAATATGAATTGCACTGTGGTTGTAATAATAAAGAGGAGTAGTAAAGGATATGGACACACTTAAGTCCTTAAGAAGCTATTGTAGCCAAAGGAGCTCAGATGTGATACCAGCAAGAGCACGATATTCTGTTTTAGTACTAGAGCGAACCACAAGAGTTTGTTTCTTGCTTCACCAAGAAATCAAAGAAGAACCAAGGAGAAAGCAATAACCAGTGGTGGACCTATGACATGTGGGATCTCCTACCCAATCAGCATCAGAGAATGTATGGAGAATAAGAGGAGACTGAGCTAAGTAGAAAAGGCCATGGAAGAGAGTGCCCTTCAAGTATCGAAGAATGCGCAGATAGCATCATAGTGAGTCAATCGTGGAGTAGACAGATACTGGCTCACCTGATGAACAACATAGGAAATATTTGGACGAGTAACAATGAGATAAATTAGGTTGCCAACCAATTGTTTGTAAAGAGAGGGATTAGACAATGGTTTCCCCCTCAAGGGAGTTAGATGCGTATTAAGTTGAACTGGAGTGTCAACAGTCTTGCTGTTAGTGAGTCCAGCTTTAGACAAAAGTTCAGAAGCATACTTGGCTTGAGTAATATAAAGATCATCTGTGGAATGAGTGATTTCAAGACCCAAGAAATAGCTAAGATGTCCAAGCTTTTTCATCTCAAACTGCTGACTAAGAAAATCCTTGAGTTCTTGAATGCCACTAAGGTTATCACCAGTCATGATCATATCATCCATATACAGGAAAAGCAAAATGGTGCATTTGTCAGTGCGATGAAGAAATAAGGCAAAATCATAAGGACTAGTAGTGTAACCCAAGCGAAAGATGGTGGAGTTGAACTTGGCAAACCAAGCTCGTGGAGCTTGTTTAAGGCCATAAAGTGCACATCAAAGGCGACAAACCTTGTTTGATTCAACAGAGAGACTAGAAGGAGGTTGCATATAAACTTCTTCACTCAAATCCCCATTAAGGAATGCATTTTTAACATCCATCTGAAATAGGTCCTATTTACTAGCAGTGGCAACAACTAAGAGGGCAGGAACAGATGAGATATGAGCAACCGGAGCAAAGGTCTCCTCATAATCAATCTCATACTCCTGTGTAAAACCTTTTGCAACAAGACAGGCCTTATAACGCTCAATGGACTCATCAGAGCGAGTCTTGATCTTGTAGATCCACTTACAACCAACCATAGACTATCTAGGAGGGAGAGTAACCAAATCCCAAGTATGGTTTTTGGATAATGCATCAAGTTCCTCTTTCATAGCAATCTGCTATAAATTGTCAGTGGAGGCTTCATGATAGGTGTGAGGCTCGTGGAGTGTAGCAAGGGCAGTGTAACAGTGATAGTCAAGTAAATGTGTAGGAATGGGTTTTACCCGGGTTGAGTGACGAGGTAGAATGTCTTGTGGAAGATCTTCAAGCAGAGCAGGAGTAGGGGACTCAGGCTTAAAGTGGGGTAGCTCGTCATCAACCTGTTCATCTTCTACCTGTCTAGGAGAAACATAAAAAATATCTGGAAGTTGGATAGAGAAGTCCCAGGGAGGATCAAGAGTATTTGTAGAAGGAACATGAGACTCATCTTCTAAAACAGAGGAGGTAGTCAGGGAAGAATGAAAGTGAGAGAGTTCAACAAACAAGTGGTGTTCCTAGAAGACAACTTTTTGGGAAACACAGAGATAATGAGAGACAAGATCATAATACCGATACCCCTTTTGAGTTTCACCATAGCCAAGGAAACAACAAAGTCTAGATCGAGGTTCAAGATAGTTGTGCTCATGAGGCTGAAGAAGAACGAAACAAGCAAATCCGAAGGAGCGAAGTGATGATAGTCAAGGGTGACCCAAAAAGGCGCTTATATGGAGTTTGATTATGGATGACAGCGCTTGGAATGCGATTAATAGCATGAACAGCATGAAGAGAAACTTCACCTTAAAATGGGGCAGAAACTTTGGCAGAAAGAAGAAGAGCACGAACAGTGTCAAGAATATGACGAAGTTTTCATTTGGCTCGACCATTTTGCTGAGAGGTACCTGGATAAGAAAGATGATGTACAAAGCCATAGGAGTTTAACAGAGCTTTAAAAGCATATTAAGTATATTCAAAAGCATTATTAGATCGAAAATTTTTGATACGTTTGGAGAATTGTGTTTCAACCATTTTTACAAAGTTACTGTAGATTTGTAAAATTTCAGAACAAGATTTCATAGGAAAAATCCAACTATAACGAGAATAATCATCAGTAAAAATAACAAAATATCAAGATCCTCCAATAATAGCAATAGGAGAAGGTCCCTAAACATCAGAATGAATTAACTCAAAAAGACTATGAGAGATAGATCCACTATTATTGAAAGGAAAAGCTGGTTGTTCTCCTAACTGGCGTGAAGTACAATCAAAATTGTCTTTGGATATAGAACCTAACAGACCCTTAGAAGCTACCTGTTGTACCCAAGAAGAGGGTACATGACCAAGATGAGAATGCCAAAGTGCGAGAAAAGGTAAGGAAGAAGCCGTAGCAACTGCAATAGTAACATAAACAAGAGCAACTGGTGGAAGATGAAGATTGTTCACGGGAAACATATGCCCAACTCTAGGACCGGTCCCAAGTACCTGTCTCATCCTCGGATCCTACACAATACACCCAAAATAGTAAAAAATACGGTGATGTCCTAGTTCAGCTAATTGTCCCACAGAGCATAAATTATAGGATAGGTCAGGTACATGGAAGACCCCAGGATTAGAGAGGTTGGAGGTCGAAACAAAACCTAGACTATTTCCATGCATGGTGGAACCATCGGCTATATGAATATTGTTAAGGACATATTTTATGTAGTTAGCTAATCCTTTGACAAAACGCACTTTACTTGTATTTGGATTGATTTAGGATGTGTTTAATACTTTAAAGAACATGTTGTTCAAGTCTAGTATTAAAGCCATGAAGATTGGACCAAGAAACAAGTGAAAAAAAGGTGTTTACTAAAGCTGAATGCCTGCTGGACACCTCCTGGACACCTACGGACAGCTGCTCGACAGCCGCTCGACAAATAGCTATCTATCGAGATTTAATGAAGTTCGATAGATACTATCTATCGAGGTTACGGGAATTCAGATTTTTAGATATGATTTTTGGGCTAGACTTTTGTATTTGTGTAAGGTTTCTTTTCTCACAACCCTAGACATATATAAGGCATATTTTAGGGGCCGTCACATAAAAGAATACAAGGAGAACATATGCAAAACGTGACCAAAGCCTTATTCTCTCTAGAAAGAAGCTACTGTGCCTTTGCGCCTTAGGGTTTTATAACCAAGTGCTTCTTGATCTTCATTGTTGATGAAGTGAAGAACTTTACAACCAACATTCTTCTTTCTCAAGTTGGTGAGTGAGTCACGTATTGGGATTCGTGCAAAGAAGTGAGTCACATACTGGGATTCGTGCAAAGAAGTGAGTCACGTATTAGGATCCGTGCATCAAAGGGTGACGTTCATATATTGAAGAGTTCAGAGGTCCTGAAGTGGTAGAAGGTTTCTGCTGTGAGTTTATCTACGGAGATTGTAGAGTCTAGGGACAAAGGTTTTGTACTAGATCTGAAACTTCTCTTTACTATAGTGAATTGCTTTTCGGAAAGGTTTCCTCCTAGGTTTTTTACTGTGAAACTGGTTGGTTTAATTGGTTTTCCTAGGTCATCATATCTTGTCTTATTTATTTTTCCGCCGCACTTAGTTTTGACATGATATTGATGTTTATATGTTTTAACAAGTTTTATGCATAATAAATCTAATTAACAACTTGGATTTAAAACTTGTTAATTCTATCAACCGGAGTCTAAATTTTCCAATAAGTGGTATCAGAGCAGGTACACTCTGATTGGTTTAATTTCCTGAATGTGATCCTTGACCCCCGTTGTCATGGATCGTGGACAATCTCTTTTGATTTCTCCTTTATTTGATGGCACTAATTATGCGTACTGGAAAGTCCGTATGAAAGTGTTTTTACAGGCTCTAGGTGAACAGGTATGGCAAGCTGTTGAAGTTGGCTGGATTAAGCCAAAGGAATCGCCAGTGGATTGGGATGATGCAACAATCATAACGGAAAGTTTCAACAATAGGGCCTTGAATGCTTTTTTTTGTGGGGTAACCAATGAGGAATTCAAGAAAATTTCATCCACGGAAGTTTTTAAGGAAACATGGACCATTCTTGAGACTACCTATGAAGATACCATGGCTGTAAAGATTGTGAAGCTTTAAAGACTCACTAGTAGCTTTGAAGAAATAAGGATGGAGGAGGATGAGACCTTTATTGAGTTCTATGCTAAACTCAAGGATATTGTGAATTCTGCCTTCAACCTTGGAGAGTCTATAGCATAATCCAAAATTGTTAGGAAAATTGTTAGGTCCTTACCTAAAAGATTCTATGCCAAGATCACTGCCATTGAAGAAGCAAAGGACATTGATCAAATTCCTTTGACTGAGCTTGTAGGGAACCTTCAAACCTATGAGATGGGATTAGGCTCAATGGAAAAATGTGGAAAGAGTAAAAACTTGGCTCTTAAAGGTATAGAGGAATATATTGAGGACTCTGAAGAAGGAGAAGAAGATGAAGATGAGGATGAGGATGAGGATCTAACCTTCATAACTGATGAGATTATTAAGCTTCTTTAGTTTAGGAAAAAGGATAAGGGCAAATCTCCTAAGAAATCTAAATCCTCTAGGAATGGTAAGAATGAGAAATCCCCCATCCAATGCCATGAGTGCAAGGGTTTTGGCCATATAAGGATAGTGTCCAAACTACCTTATGAGGGAAAAGGCCAAGAAGTCAGAAGATAAAGGGTTGGTTGTTACTTGGAGTGACACTGAGAATGACTCTTCTGATGAGTATGAGGATGAATGCAATCATGTTATGGCCTTTGCTGCCTCAACCGATAAGGTGATTGTGGAGAGTGCTAGTGACAGTGATGATTCTTCTGATGATGAAGTATCCAAGAAGTTGACCTTTCAGGAAGCCTATGATAGGCTATGCAATGAATTCATAAAATCTGAAAAGACTTCTCATCTTTGTAGAAAAGAACTTAATGAGGTAAAAACTGAAAAGACTGATATAGTAGTCAAACTGGATGAGACTACAAGGTTAGTTGAGACTCTCATTATGGAGAACACCTCATTTGAAGAGAATGTCAAGAATCTCGAGGTTGAGCTTAGTCAAGCTAGAACTCAAATAGAGAGGATGTTTAGTGTAAAGCTTGAAGAGGTCTTGAGTACTCAAAAGCCTAGTTCTCATAAGACTGGCTTACAATATGCTGTCTCCTCCGACCCCTCCTCTTCCACGGCTTCTAGATCAAGGACTGTCATTGTGCATCAATCCGAGAAAGGTAATAAAGGTATGAAATCCAAAACTGCTTTGGCTAATTATAAATCCTTTGTTAGATCTCATGTTTGTCACCATTGTGGTGTTTCTGGACACATTCGTCCCAATTGCTTTAAGTTGTATCCTTAAAAGCAAGTGTCCAAACGGTCACAAGTTTCCTCTTAAGGACCTACACCTTTGTTCAGAGAGTTATTAAAAGCTTTGAGTTTTTTTAACTCAATTTCATGAAAATTTTAATTCTTCTATGTCCTTTAGTAAACATACTAGAATACATGCATTTTCATCTTCACGGCCAAAGACTCGTGCTGTGTGGGTGAGAAAGGAGCCTAAGACTTAATTGTCTTTTTTGTTTGTCCTCTGCTTCAATTTTTTCTATCTAAAGTTGGACTCTTTTTGCTTGATTTCTTATCTTCTTTTGAAATCTTGCTTTCATGCATTTGCATTTTTCTATCATGCCTTCATGTATTTGCATTTTTCTTTCATGCTTTCATGATTGTTTATCTATTTTTGTTTGATTGTTTAGCTTTTATTTTGTTTTGTTTTCAAAATAAAAAATTGAAAAATATAAAAACAGTGTGTGTTTGTTTACATCGGTTCTTGTGAACTTTAAAATGGCCATTGAAACAGAGTTTTCTAAACTTTGTATCTTTTGTAGCTTAGATGAACATCTCTATGCACAACTAAGCAAGTGAGCTTTGTGGCTCTTTGTTTGTGATGAGTAAGGTTAAATGATCTCTTGTACTTAACACTCGTATCACTCTTTCTGACAGGTAGGACTAGAAAATCCTAAGAGAAAGGCATAAATAACCCTCTCACCACTGTTGCCTACCAATCATGATATGACATCTGTATGCTTCAGCATAGCAAAAGTGCAATGTCAAAAGCTTAACATAATTGGGTATTTCTTTTCTCTTCTTTGTATACCCATGCATGGTTTGCTTAATAAAGAGAAAATATGCAAAGAAAATAAAAGCAAAAAGAACAAAAATGCTTTAAATATGATTGCAAGCGTGTTTTCTAGGAGATGTGGGAGTTATAGGATGTATCTCAAAGGTGATAGTCCCCATCAAACAGCTATGATTGTGTGTGAGTTAAAGTGATTTTCTCATATCTCAAATTGTCATAACTTTGAGACACATATGCAATCTTATGATATTTTCACACAGAACACACAATATTCTTTGTTACTTTTGATATATGTGCAGGTACAATGTGATTTGGTCATCACAAGGTTTGCATGTGTTGATGTATACTCACTAAACTGTCTTAATTTGTTTTTGAAATATAAAATTGGTTAGACTTGTTTAGTGTGTGTGTGTGTGTGTGTTTTAGGATCCATGTGCTTAAAATTGTTGTTAAGAGATGATTTTGGGAGGTTAAAATGTTGGTTGGGTTATTGGCTGAGTTGTATGTTTGATTGCATTCATATCTGTGTTTTTCCCTTCTTGAAAAGCTGTTTTTAAGCCATCTCGACACCTCCTCGACACCTTTCGATACCTAGCTTATCTGTCGAGCCCTTCCGTTGATTTTTTATCACAATCTTGACACCTCTCGATAGCTAGGTGGATTGATCAAGAGAGTTCCTGTCCCCTCGATAGCTTCTCGATAGTTGTTCGATCCATCGAGGTATGCTTGATAGCTTCTCGACACCTCTCGATCCATCGAGATCCTCTGCATGCATTTTTTTTTCTTTACATGTTTTGCATAATTCTTTTATCTTGTCATCCACAGCATTGTGTTTCATTACATTCATGTATTTTTATAAATTCTTTGTACCGCCTCGATCATTTTTTATCATCTTTATGTTTCTCGAGTGAAACTTTCTAGCTTCTTGTACCCATTGTCAATTGTGACAAAAATGGGGAGAAATTGGAGAATTTGTGGTTTCTTTCTTTAAGATTCTACAAATTAGGGGGAGAAATACATTCCTTTATGGAGGAGATGTGTTTCATCTTGTTAGGGGGAGTGCTTACCTCCTTGTTGTTGTAGGAGCTACTTTTAGCTTCTTGTTCTTGTACTTTAGGTATTGTGACCATGTTTATATACATTGTACTTATCTTTGTGGTATATGTGATGATGTATGTTTTCTTCACATATCTCTACATGTGTTGTTTCCTTTCTCTCTTTATACACATGTTTCTTATTTGTATGCAATCTATTATTTCTACTTCACACAAAGATGCATTGATGTGTTTTGTTTAAAGTGTTTCAGAAATACAGGTTGTCAAAGTCTTCCATGCCATGAACTCTCTTCTTGCAAAGTTTTTCAAGAGTTTGTGTTAGAGTAGATTTTATTGTATTCAACAAGTGAGTATGAGTTGAGTGATTTATGACTTCTCTCATATGTTCATTTGTTTGTTGTGGTTTTGTCACGGATTACCAAAGGGGAAGATTGTTAAGGACATATTTTATGTAGTTGGCTAATCTTTTGACAAAACGCACTTTACTTGTATTTGGATTGATCTAGGATGTGTTTAATACTTTAAAGAACGTGTTGTTCAAGTCTAGTATTAAAGCCGTGAAGATTGGACCAAGAAACAAGTGAAGAAAAGGTGTTTACTAAAGCTGGACACCTCCTGGACACTTGGTGGACACCTGTGGATAGCTGCTCAATAGATAGCTATCTATCGAGGTTTAATGAAACTCAACAGATAGCTATCTATCAAGATTTAATGAAACTCGATAGATACTATCTATCGAGGTTACGGGAATTCAAATTTTCAGATCTGATTTTTGGGCTAGGCTTTTGTATTTGTGTAGGGTTTTTCTCACAACCCTAGACATATATAAGGCATATTTTAGAGGCTGTCACATAAGAAAATACAAGGAGAACATATGCAAAAGGTGACCGAAGCCTTATTCTCTCTAGAAAGAAGCTACTGTGCCTTTGTGCCTTAAGGTTTTGTAACCAAGTGCTTCTTGATCTTTATTGTTGATGAAGTGAAGAACTTTGCAACCAACATTCTTCTTTCTCAAGTTGGTGAGTGAGTCACGTACTAGGATCCGTGCATCAAAGGGTGGCGTTCATATATTGAAGAGTTCAGAGGTTCTGAAGCGGTAGAAGGTTTCTGCTGTGAGTTCATCTACGGAGATTGTAGAGACTAGGAACAAGGGTTTTGTACTAGATTTGAAACTTCTCTTTACTATAATGAATTTCTTTTCGGGAAGGTTTATCCCCAGGGTTTTTACTGTGAAACTGGTTGGTTTCATTGGTTTTCCTGGGTCATCATATCTTGTCTTATTTATTTTTTCGCTGCACTTAGTTTTGACATGATATTGATGTTTGTATATTTTAACAAGTTTTATGCATAATAAATCTAATTAACAACTTGGATTTAAAACTTGTTAATTCTATCAATCGGGGTCTAAATTTCCCAACAAATATTAAGAGGATTTGGTGCAAGGTCAAGTTTGGAGAATAAGGACAAGTGAGGTGTCATGTGATTTCAACAAGTAGAATTAAAAAGTAAAGTGTGAGACTTATCTGGTAAAACTAAGAGAGCAGTGGAAAGAGATGTATTACCAGCCATACGAACAGCCTGAGCTATAATGTCCTGTAGTTCAGCAGAGGAGAGGTTGATAGTGGATCCAGAAGACTGGGACTCAGGTGAAATGGAAGGCATCGACGGATAGACTCAATATTAGCAACAATAGCAATAGATTTGTTGCGATGGTAACAAGTCTCAATAGTGTGGCCAGGACACTCGCAATAGTTGCAGAACTTTTTGTTGGTCTACTTGCGACGATTGCTAGAGCCAGAGGAATCAAACCTTGATTGCAGAGGTTGCTTTATGGGTGGAGTAGAAGGAGTAATAGCCAGAACATTAAGCTTATTTTGGGCTTGAAGGGTTGCAAGACGAGCTTTTTCTCTAACCAACTCGTTTACAGAAGTATCAAGAGAGGGATGAGGACTGCGATTAAGAAGCTGACCTTGGATGGGTTCATAGTCCTTGTGAAGTGACATCAAGAATTCATAGAGATGAAATTTATCTCTAACAGTAGCATATTGCTGAGCATCCTTTGAGCATGCCCAAGTTGGATAAAAAAGGTCAATTTGGTCCCAAATGAAGCGAAGCTGATCATAGTAGTCATTGATGGATTGCCTTAGTTCTTGCCCGAGTTAATGCAATTCAACCACTAACTAATATTTCATGGATCCGTGAGTAGTGGAGTATCTTTTGGCCAACATATCCCATGCTAATTTTGCATCATTAAAGCTACCTAACAAATTGGAGATGGAGGAAATGGAAGTGTTTCGAATCCATGTGAGGATCATGTGGTTATGACTATCCCATTCAATCATGCGACTGAGGAAGGCAGCAGCTTCTTCACTTGCCCCCTTGACAGGAATAATGATTGCACCAGTACAATATTGCTAGAGCATGCGACCCTTAAGAAAACTACGCATAGTTTGAGACCAAGATAAGTAATTCTCATTCCCCTCCAATATAGTATTAATGGGGCGAGGAAGAAAAATATCCTTTTTATCCATTTAGAGACACAATATGCAAAAACAGACTGTAAAAATGAAATATACGTGAAAAACTGGGTAAGGAGAAACTAGACTGCAAAAGTCAACCTTGGAGAAAAGTCAACGATCAAAGTCAATGGTTAGCGGAGATGACGTGGCACTGACATTAGTAGATGACTGGATACTGACATAAGCTAGGGCTGACATGGCATTGCTGATGTCACGAGTGTCGTCAGCCTGGAGTTGTTGAGGGCGTGTGGGGCGTATAAGCTTCGGTGCAGAACCTTTGAGCGGCGCGTGAGGGTGCGTGTGGTCTCCGATGGCTGCGAGGCTTCCACAAGTGTGTAGATCGGTGCAAGACAATCTCAGTGGTACCTGCACAAAATTAATCGGAGCAATATTCGCGGTGGTGATGAAAAGTGCAGTGGTCTTTGCGGTGTGGGACTCCTCAAAAGCGGCGGCTACAGATCCAGAACCTAGGGACGACAGCTGGAAGACGTTGAAGGTTCAATGGTGAGAGGCTGCGGCAATTGTTGTGACGGTGTAAGCGATGTTGAGAATGGAGTAACACCAATAAAGACAAGACTGCTAAGAAAAGGTTAGAGCAATGACTCTGATACCATGTTAGAAACACTGAATTCAATAGTATTGTATTTCATAGTAAAAGAATATACGTGATATCCTTTATATAGAAAGCAAATGTTTGCAGTACAAGTAAGAGTGTAGTACAAATATGTGTGCTATATAAGTTATCTAGGTGGGCCTATAGTCCATAACACTATACATGTTAACAATACCTATACCTTTGGCATCCCAATCTAATCTTTTAGAGATCTTTGTAATGGAAATTATTTCTCTATTGAATCTTAAGACGTCACTAAAATAGGCTTCCACTAATTAGAATGTTAATTTGTTGAAGGAATCAACTAGTTTACAAGAAGGTGAATAAAACTTGAAAATTTTATCAACACATCTCAAAAAACTTTTAATAATTTCTTCCATGTAATATAAAACCTGATACAACTCAAATATTTAAAGGAACATGAGATTGGTAAAAACTCAATACAATAATAGAAAAGTTTTTAATTCCATTATTTAATCTGAAATAAAACCTATCACATAGGTTTGGGAATATATTAGAAAATAGAACAAGTTACAATTCTATTTAAAAAGGTCTCTAATTCAAAATACATTTATTTGAAATAAAACCTGTCACGATGTATTGTAGAAAAAGAGGATCATAGGATTGGAAATACATGAGGATCATAGGATTTGAAATATATTTACGTAAAACCTATCACAATTCTTTCTAAAAGTTTCTAATTCACAATACATTCATATGAAAGTTTATAAAAGTTTTGATGATTCCATTGTTCCTCTAAAATACAGGATTTTTAAGCTTCATATCCACGTTATGACAGATTGTTCACCAACTCTTGCCATATACTCCAAGAATTCAGTCAAGCCAGTAGGGAAGTTTTCTTTTAAGTATTCAAATCCATCTATCTGCATTCTGCATCACAGCTGGGAAAAAAGAAAAATAATCATAGCTAGGAAAAAAATTGAGAATAAGCTGCAGCCAACATTAGCAGAAAAATCTAGACAATAAAAACACTTGAATCTTGAGAAGCCAATATAAAACGAAGGGTAAAACTACACAACAAAGAAATAGAAATATCAAACCTCATGGTGAACATTAAGTCATAATGCTTGCTGTCATCTATCTAGTCTGATTATTTTTTTTTTCCTTTTAATCATCAATCCTAGTTTGAAATTCCCACCAATAGATCTGGAACACCTAGAAAGATTAACAGTTTTTTTTTTTTTTAATTTTAAAGTAAACTATGTCCAAGTGGTATCAAGTATGTCATTAGCATCTGCCAATGTACTTCACTTTAGCTTGTAAAAATTGTAATTTTTTTTATTGGCATATCTTTTGACTAATCTGAAATTTGAGCACAATGGGATTGACCATAAGTCTATTGCTTTGAAATTAAACAAGAATCAGCAATGGTTAATTTCTTTAATTTTTTTCTACCTCATGGGGAAAATTAGTAACAATAGTAACATCATTTTAATCCTTATGCACTTCTATTATATACAACCCTCACTCTAATTGCTTCTTAAAAATACTACTCCAAACAAAATTCTTTAAGTTCTCTTTGAATTTTCTAAATTAGTAGTATAAATAAGGAAGTAATTATTTAAATTTTTTTTATAAAAAGTAGAGAGAAGTCCTATATCTGAATCTTATTCTCATCGTTCCAGTTCTTGTTCTTTTACTCCGAAAAATCCTATTCTCCTTCATATCACTAAAGAACCACAGTCAGATGGGTTTGAACCTACCACTTAAGATTTAAGAATCCAATTAAAACCTACTTGAGTTTTACAATTTTTCTGAAAAAATGAAGAAAAATTGACCACGTTCATATTCAATCCATCTCCCTCCCATTGAACCTACCACTTATGATTTAAGAATCCAATAAGAAAAGCAGCAAAACTCATACCAAATCAACAAAACCCATACAAAATCAAGTGATTGACTACCAAAAAAACTCAAACCAATTGATATTTTGAAATTAAAAATAGGAGAAAACCACCAAATCATGAGAAAACAAAACTTGAGATTTTGACACTAGACTAATGGCAGATTCGGCATCTTTTTCAGGCTCTAAAAACAACTCTGGTGATGACTGTGGTGGAATGAAGCTCCGGTGTGAGGAGGAGAAAAAGAGTCTGCCTTTGGTTTGCCATTTGGAGAAGAAGGTTTGAGGAATATTTGGGGGGTTTTAGTTGGGTTATAATTACGCCAGCTCCAGACCAGACTTATTCTCTTGTTATTTACATCTGTTGGCAATTTTAAATTATTGTCATCTTTATCTGTTTTATATTTCACCTTATATACTCAATTAGAAATCTAAAAAATACAACATTCAACAGATTAGTGTGAGTGATAATTCATTGAAACTACCTTGTGTTTAAATTTGGCGTAAGGGCCACCCCTTATGGCTTCCACTAGAACTAAATTACAACAAATAAAGACTAAATAACTATCTCAATATATCGCATGCATGCATGCATGCCTGCACCATGCATAATAACCAGATTTAGTTGAAATACCAAATCTTGACCTCAAGTGCACGTGTCATAAGTTTATTGCCCCCATCTCCATGTCAATCAAATTTGTGTGAGCCCACAGGACCTGATGATCCTTGGCTTGCATTGCGATGGGCTGACTCGAGATGAGAAGGATTGGTAAGTCTACGCAAGTACAACGGGCACGAGAGATCGAGGAATTAAATCAAAAGATAGTTATACATTATGGATGGCTCTATAAAAATGGTATTTTTTTAGTAATTAAAAATCTATATTAAGAGGGATATTAAATTAAGAAAAACAATCCAGAAAAGAAAATGACACAAAAATAGGCCCCATGAATTGTTATTACCGGCTAACCTGTCCTCAAAGTAAGTCAAGAAGAACAGTAAGGAATAGTGTATGAAACACAAATTACAATTAAAGGAGCGATTGTATAATCCATGATAAAAATATATATATATATATATATATATATATAATATGGTTTAAGAAATGTCATTGACAAATAACAGGGAACCATTGATCTAAATTACCTTTGACATGGATAGCAATGACAATGGCTGAGGCAGCATATGTGTATACTGTAAAGAACACAATAGAATGTCACAAGCCTATAATTTATAGCCATCACGAGCCTCAGAAATATTACTCAATCAAGGGTGTTCATTACTTCAATTCCATTCAATCCGGTCATGCTACAAAACAATCACATAAATTAATTAATAACGGATTGAATGACCGGATTTATGGGATTCAATCCGTTATTAATTAATTTACAGAAAAGTTCTTTCAATCCGGATTTATGGGATTCAATCCGGATTTCTGTCATTCACAGAAAAGTTTAGTAATTGCAGTTCTTTCATTCTTCACTATTTCTATCAGCTACGTCACTGATAGAAATAGTGAAGAATGAAAGAACTGCAGTTACTTTCTTGCAACAACATGGACAAATAGTAATTCTATTCCTTTTATTCCATTGGTGTTAGATAACAGCACAGAAAAGTTTAGCAACTAGGAAAACAACAAAATCTCACAATATTTTTGTTTTGAGTTGTGCTGGGTCCCACTAAAATCTTATATTATTTCAATTTATTTTGAATTATGATGGAATGGTATTTCACTTGTTATGAAAATGTTTTGACATTTTGTTGTAGTTCTAGAAGAACTCATAAAAATAACATGCTAACTAAACAATTTTAATAGAGAGATTGGTATTCTTTTCAATTTTTTTTTTTCTCATTTATATTTATATTTTATATTATTATTGTTATTTTACAAACAAGTGAAAAATGTGTATCTATGTCCATTAATAAAATAAAATGAGTTAACATACCTAGTTCATTCTTCTTCTGTTTCCCCTCTTAAATTTAAGATATGTGTCTTTAATAGCATTCATTTCATTGACAACAACATTTGTTGGCATCCGCTCATTAGGTGATGTTGAAGAACATGACAATCCAATTTCGAACACTAATATCAAGCAATCTTTTATTCTGCTACTAACATTGAGGTGGGGCTCTTCTTCAATTATTGCTTTGTCTTCAATGTCATCCTTATTTCTCTCATCATTGACATCTTCTTCATCCTCCTCAAAAAACATTGATGGGTCAACTATATCCATTACATATTCAGTCAAAGCCATTGAAGTGAACTTGTGAATGCTCAAACCATCTTTGAACATTTCATCGATAGGCTTTTTCCCAGTGAACATCTCAAGCAAGAGTATCCCATAACTGAAAATGTCTCCCAATGTTGAAATTTCGCCACCCATCCCATACTCTATAAGTCATTAATACATTTTTAGTAACAAACAATACTCTTATGAGCATAGAATTTAATCACTAATGCATTATGCATTGTTAGCACATACATCCCAACATACAATTTTGTGGATATGTGTGTGTGTGTGTGTGTGTGTTTTTTTTTTTTTTTTTTTTCCTTTTCAAGTGGACAATGGTGTTAAACATTTTTCCCTACTCAAAAAAGTGGTCTCAAACTTGAGCATATAGTTACTTTTTGAAAGAATCTCTACTTTCATTTAATATGAAAAATAAAATTATTAAACAAGAAATGAGTTCTGCTTCATCTTGTTGAAAAATTACCTGGAGGAATGTACCCAATGGAACCCCTTAGTCCAATTGACAAGGTTTGAGTTTTCGAGGGGTTGTCAGATGCTTCAAAGAGGAACTTCACCAATCCGAAATCACCAACATGGGCTATCATATCTTCATCAAGGAGTATATTGCTTGGTTTAAGATCATAGTGAACAATTGGTGTTTGGCAATGTTGATGAAGATATTCTAATGCATAAGCAACATCAATGGCTATGTTCAGTCTCTGAATAAAACTTAATTTTTTTCTTTGATATTGCTCATCACTTTTAGGATGCAACCACAGGTCCAGACTTCCATTGCACATGAACTCAAAAATTAAGCTTTTAAAGTCATTCCCTTTATGATCAATGCTAGAGCAAGCAGAGATAATCTTGAGGAGATTGCGATGACGTATACTTCTCAAAGCATTGCATTCATTAATGAAGCTTGTTGAAGTTTCTTGTTGTTGAAGGTTCAATACTTTGATCGCAACAACTACTCCATTTCTAGAAAGAACTCCTTTGTATACAAAGCCAAAGCTACCCGAACCAATCAAGTTGTTCTCAGAAAACCCGTTTGTTGATTCTAAGAGTTCAGCATAAGTTAAAGGTAATTGCCAATCTTCAAAAGAAGATGTAGTTAAGGCCCCCTCCCTTGATTTTTTCTAAAATAGAACATGTAGGGAAAAAATACAATAGAAGAAGTACAAATATAATTATACAAGTGAGAGGAATAATTATTCTGAGTGCAAGAAGCTTCCCATACAATTTAGGATGTTTGCTTGAGCATGAAGATAAATGTAATTCTTGGACACCACCGCATAACTTTTCATGTCCAAAGATTGAAATTGCGGTTGCATTTGCAAAAATTCCTTCACTTGGCACTTCACCCTCAAAATCATTATAAGAAATATTGAGATACTTAAGTGCCAAAAGTTTGCTAAGAAATTCAGGAATATGCCCAGAAAATTTGTTATGAGAAAGATCTATATCTTCTAAACCTCTTAAGTTCTTCAAGGATTGTGGAATTTCTCCCTCAAATGAATTACCGTCCAAATATAAGTGCTCCAAACTAGTACAAGTCTCAAGGGTGGTGGGAATTTTTCCTGATAATCTATTCTTTGAGAGATCTAACTTGGAAAGTTGTTTTAATTTGCCCACTTCAAATGGTAGTGCTCCTATTAAAAAATTATAAGACAAGTCCAAAAAAATTGAAAGGGATGAAAGACCCATAACCTGATCTGGTATTGTTCCAGTGAGATTGTTATGAGAAATGTTCAGTAAAAGCAAATTTCGGCAATTTCCTAGGCTTGCAAGTATCCTTCCCTCAAATCTATTCTCCTCCGTATAAAGTTTTATCAGTGCAATTAAGTTACCCAAGGTGGAAGGGATCGGCCCAAAAAATTTGTTATTGTCCAAATATAATTCATTTAATTTTTGAAGCTTCCCAAGAACATAAGGGAGAGTACCTCCCAAATAGTTATTTTCTAATCCAAGACCATTTAAGTTAACAAGATTCCCAATCCCAGTAGGGATGTTACCGTGAATCTTATTTTCACACTACAAGAAAACTGAGCTATTGCGGCGGACCTATTGCGGCGGGCACAAAAAAAGCCGCTATAAGTCGCCTATTGCGGCGGGTTTTTGGCCCGCCGCAATATAGCAGAACTATTGCGGCGGGCCAATGACCCGCCGCAATAGTTCTGCTATATTGCGGCATACTACAGCGGCGGGCCAATGACCCGCCGTAATAGGGGACTTGTAGCGGCTGCATCTTACATATAGCGGCGGGCCAATGACCCGCCGCAATAGGCCTTAAATGAAACGCACTTGGCCCTAAATTTTCCCTCGGGTATTTTTTTCCCTTTTCATTTTTAGCGCCTTTCCATTTCGTTAGTCTCCCCCCCCCCCCACACACACACACATACTCTCTCTCTCTCTCTCTCTCTCTCTGAAGAAATCTCTTCAATCTCATCTCTACCACTACTCACAGCCACAGCCGCCGCCACCACCCAACCCCCAAACACCAAATCACAAACAAAAAAAACCATTGTAAACCCATAGTCACCACTAGCCAACCCAACCCACAGCAAACCCACAATCACCACTAGCCACCATCACCCACCCACCTTCCACCACCGTAAACCCCAACCCAAAATCAACCCACCACTACAAAACAAGGACGAAATCACAAAACCTAGCCACCAAATCCCCAAATCGCGAAACAACCACCACCAAATCCCCAAATCGCAAAACCTAGCCAGTGACCGCCGAAGCACTGTGATCGCACCCATGGGAAATCGGTGAGAGAGAGAAAGGGACGAGCAAGAGAGGGCGTGTATATTCCAAATAAGTAAACGACACCGTTTTGGGAAATCGGTTAGCAGATTGGAATTCTTACGCGGCTGCTCAATCGCCGGAGGAGAGCGCTAGTTTGGGTTTGGGTTTCGATCTCGAATCTGCGATCAGGTCCGCAAACGACACCGTTTCGGGAGCTTTCAGTGTGTAAGCTATCCCTCTCAATTTCTCAATCATGGGTTTTTTTTTTTCCTTTTTGATTTAAGGGTTTTGGGTATTTTGTAAATGCGTTTAGTATTTTATATTGGGGTTTGGGGAATAGTGTGTAAGTATGAATGAACAATGTACATATATAAGATAAATATTTTGCTTGTAATTAGACTAATGCTCATATTTAATTTAGAGGTGCAAGTTAAATTATTTGCCGAGTCTTTCAATATTGTGTCAAAGACTTCATATCGAATCCTGTGTTCACTGATAATGATTTAATACTGTAATATTAGATATTTCCAATTGAGCTAAAGAAAGATGCTTCTCTTTTTGTTTTTGAGCTGAAATTCGAAAATTCTGATTACTATATTTGTTTGTTTCAGACTTGTTTTTCATATGCTGAAGTGGGTTTTTAATTTTAAGGTATAGTTGGGGGGGGGGGGGGGCTTAAATAAATTTGGGTGGTTTGAGTAATTGAGCTGGGACCGTTAGATTCTGATGCTAAGTCATAGTGTTATTTGTTATTATAAGTGTTTGGTTGCTTTATGTTATGCGTTGAGAATAAGATTGTTCTGTAATGATATTTTTTTTGCTTTTGGGGGGTGGAATAATGGGGGTTCTGTTTGGTTTTTCTATTTATTTATGAAATCTGAATGTGAATGTGAATGTTGTGTCAGTGTTGTTTTTTCACATAATGGATCTTCCCTTTTTGTTGGGTGCGTGTTGCTTTGGTCTTTTTTTAACGGTGTGTTTTCTTCGGTTTACACCCGTACAAAAACGAAGCAAAAAACTTTATAAATTGTTGTTTTTTTTGTTTTGTTTTGTGTTGTGTTAGAATATGGAATCAAATGTTGTCAGCATGGGGTAGTGAGGATTGATTGTTGAGATGAATGGGGGTCAAGGTGGCGAGAAATGATGTGATTGATTTGGGGATTAATGGAATGGAGTATTTGGTTTCGGGGGATATATTTGCTGAATTCCATTTGAGATTCGTGTTGCCATCACTTTGTTCAGTTGAGAGCATAAATATATGTCAATATTTTAACATCTTCTAATGGGCACTGATAACGATACACAAGTTATTTTTATTGTGTTCTTGCTTACATCTAATATTCCTCTAGAAAGAAATAAATCCCAGATTTTATTTTGCTGGCTCCTATTGAATTGTTGTTTTCATTTTTATTTATTTTCTCTTTGTTTGATTCTCTCCTTTATCAATTATAAAAAGATTTTATTTTTGTGTGTAAGTTTTTTTCTTCTCTGAAAACTATTGTCAAGAAATCGTGACCCCTAGAAAATATGGTTTCCTGAACACAATGACTTCATTTATAATTCCTAGTATCCGAATCACAGGGAAAAATTATTTTCTTTTGAGAGAGTCTTTTTTATCTTGATTTTGATCTATCTTCTAATATAGACACAACAAGTTAATTAAAGTAGCAAATTTTGTACATATATAAGAACAATATTTATACCACCACCAATCAGATTTGGCCACGTGCGGGTTGTTGAGGATCGACGATAAGCAGTGTGAGAGGTAGAGATTTGAAGTTGTTTGAAGGAATGCGATCGATTTTTTGAGTGTGTGATGAATATCTGGTTTAGGAGTTTGAGTTTGAGTTTGAGTAGAGATGTAATTGTAATTGTGAACAACATATAAGAGACACAAAATGGAAAGAGATTTTGTATTATACTTCATAAAATTAAGAACTAGTTCCCTCTACATGGAAGGGCCAAAAGTTGTCGGACTCAGGACAGAACTGGTGTGTGTCTTTCCCCTTCAAAAGTGTATATTTAGTCTAGTTTTCTGGTTGAGGGCTAAATAGAAGAAATTACTGTATCTGCCTAGTGGAGTTTGCCAGGCTCTTGCAATAATTTCTCCCAATATAGGCTATACTAGTCAGGCAGTTTGGATGTTGTAGCAGCAAGTTATATTATCTTGTATATAGTTCAGGTTTTATATATTTGTGAGGATAGGGAGATACATTTCAATCATGGAGGCTTGAAAATGTGCAAGGTGGAACTTCGAGGGACAAGTCATAACATCATTAGGAAAGCTCTTCTTTCATATGGGAGCCACTAAAACTTCATCATGAATCATGACCAATGATGTTGATTGGTGACAGTAGTTGTAGATGAATATGATGTAACGATGACTAAAAGTCCACTGTGCAAGGACTCAAGAATCAAGAGGATATTCTTCAAACTTAGAATGTACACACACATTTACACACACAAAAAAAAAAAAAAGGAAAAGAAATCTATTACCCAAAATATAAAAACTAGTTTCTCTGATAGTTTGGATCATGATTCATTTCACTTACAAAATATGAACTAGGGGCATTGTATTGTGCCTAATCTTTTTAGTGATTCCAATTCATCCAACAAAGAAAGAAAAATTTTATCCCGCCAAAGAAAATTTCTCGGCCGTGACTGTATGTATATTCAAAATTTCCACCTCCTTCGTTCTTAATTAACGCCTTGTTTGGTTTCCTCACTAATTATTTTCGATTTTTTTTTTCTTTGTCAGCGGATATTGTTTTTGATTATCGTCAGAAAGTGACGAGGTCGTTTGAGTACCTTCAAGGCGATTACTATATTGCTCCTATCTTCTTGGTAAATTATATTTCATTTCCTTTTTCATAGTCAATTGGAATTGCTGTAGTTTTACTTATCAACTGGCACTAGTTATTCTCGCTCTGTCTGATTATTATTTGAGAAATGCTACGTACATAACAAGGTACTAGTAACACTGTTGGGATTTATCAACAAGGCAAGCTGTTACTAGTAACATTGGAGGTAAAAAAGTAATTTTAGTGGTAGTTCAAATTAGAATTAGTATCAACTTACCGTCTAGGATTTATTGTAATAAAATATCATTTTTCATCAATAAATTCATATTTTTGTCTTTAAGCAATTGAAAATGTTATACTTTTTTGCCCTTCAACTTAAAAAAAAGATCTTTTTTAATCCCTAAACTACTGGAAAATTTCCTTTTTGATTTTTTAGTCCCCTGTTTTTTTTTTTTGGAAGCTATTAATGAAAAAAAAAAGCTCTGTAAAAATTTTGGCAAAAAACGAATCTTTTTAAAGTGGATGATGGGTCGTTTCCATTTCTAATTGTAATTGTGATAAAATTTTATTTTATTTGTTTGTTTCAGGGGTCGTTTCGTTTGGGATGGAAGTGGATGATGGGTGGATCCATCTATTAAGCCATGGCTCTGGTGAGTCTCAATTCTATGCATGTAATCTGTGATTGGTTTTGAATCTGAAAGCACTAGACTTCTATAGAAAATCTGACTAATTATGAAATGGGTCACAAGTTTTGATTGCTTTGCATATTCTGCTGCGTGTTTGATGTGAATTTCAAGTTTTGAAGTTCGTAAAGTTTTGCATTTCAGATATTCAAAAAGTTTATTTGAAAAAATATACAATCAAAACTATTTTCTTTTTGGTTCCTTATCAAAAGAATGAGGTTTGATTTGTATCTTTTTTATATTTGAAACTGTTTAGTTATCTGACCCATTTTAGGACTTAGAATACTGAGTTTGATGATGTTTCTGACATGCAATGAGATCTGGCTTAAGTGGCACTAAATCCTCTGGTTGTTTCCTTGTCCCAAAAGAATGTGTGGATAGTGGGTGTGTTTTTAACTTACCAGTTTAAAAAAATGACTTGAGATAGAATAGAATGGAGGAAAAGAATACATGTTGCTGACCTAACTAATCTGTCGAGGATTCATAGCAGACCCCAAAAAATTTGGGCTTTTAGACTATAAGGAATAGTGTGTGTGTGTATGTATATGTGGGATCTGGGGGTGGGTGTTTGGTTTTAGGATTTTGGTTGTGTAAGTATGAATGAATCAATACTAGATTTACCTGATTTTTTTTGCATTGTGTTGAGTAAGTTTGAATGATTCAATATAAGAAAAAAGTTTACATGTATGAGGACTTGGATTTGCATTATGTTGCCTAAGCATGAATAGAGGTCATACCTTGGCAAGTGTCCTCTATCCAACTGATGTGCTGCAGATTTGAGTATGAGAACCAGCTCTTTAGAAATTGGGGTTAGATTGTCTATGAAGTTACCTTAATGATAAGATAGAAGATAAAATATTCTATTTAAAACTTTCAAAACACTAACTTTCATACATGTAAAACGCTGATTATTATTACACACGCAAGTGAGATAGAGTTATTTCAACTAACTTTGCTTGTCATACACACACTATAATACCTCTATTAGAAATATAAACTTACATGTACGATACCAACAACAAATTGACATTAACATGATTCATATCCCAAATATGAGATTTTAATTTTTTTTATTTCATTTAATAATTGTAACCGCGTTGGTTTTGTCTATTAGCAGTGATACAGAATTACAAAATACAAACAGTCCCAGAAATGATCAAAATCTGTCATTCATATATACACTGACTTTGAAAGCAAAACTCACAAAAAAAGAAAGCTTTTTCAGTATTCACCCAGACCCAAGAACCTTTGCCACTTTCCTTTCTTCTTATCTCTAAAACCACAAGTATATCCTCTTTTTCTCTCTCTCTCTTTCTCTTTCTCTGTCATATATATATATATATATATATATATATATTATTCTGTCATCATCATCATCATTCTGCTTCTAATAAACAATTCATGATCTTGTTTCTATTATAAATGTGTCTGATTTGGTTCTTTGAATTGTTTTTTTGATCTCTTATCTAAAGCCCTTCACAACTCTTCAGTAGCTCAAGAACCTCCCTGTTTTGCTTTCAATTTTTTTATGACTGTTTGTCTTACAGTTTGAGGGTTCTGTAATATTTTCAAGACTAGTTGGTGGTGTGCTCTCAGCTCTGCTGGGTCTTTCTTGTTTTTTATATTGAGTCCAATGGACTAGGTACAACCTTTTTTTTTTTGTAAGCATGAACGTAGATTACTTGATTTTGCATTATGTTGTGTGAGTGAGTTAAATATAACATTGTGTGTAGGTGGATCTGGTTACGGCTGTTTGGTTTTTAGTGGTGGTTCTCATCTCATGTCATATGTCATATATCAAATGTAGTTCTGAGTCACATTTAAACTTAATGTAGTTCTTCAGAAATTTTTTACATAAATTAAATTTGGGAAGTTGAAAAGAAGCTGATGTTTATACAGATCACAATAAATAGTTTTAGTTACTAGGTTGGAGTTTTGTTATTGTCATAAGCCTAGTTTTTTTAGCGTAGATGGAAAAATTTCAAATTTGTTAAACTAGATAGCTTGGTTTACCCTATTTGTTGTTTGTTGAATAAAAGTTTCTTTTTGTCTCACTTTTAAGTTTTAATATTTCACTTTATGATCTATCAGGCACACATTTGAATCTCATTCAACCACACGAAGTTTCTCATCAATTGCTTGAGCCCTGTGGGAAAAGCTCAGGATTACTGACAACTTGGTTGGCTGGTTAAGTTGTAGCTTTTTAGCACACGTCTTCCAAGTGTTAGATTATTGTGTAAATAGGTACATTAGCACAGTTAAGAGGATCAAGCAGTAACTTTTCTTTTAATAATTATTGTATTGTGCTTACTTAAAGGGACAATATGAATAATGTGTTGTGTTTACTTAGATACACTACTTTGGTTAATTCATTGTTTGAAAGCTGGGATCCAAATTAAGGTATAGATTATAATAGTATGCAAAAGTTGTCCTATGTGTACATTGATCTGTTTCCTTTAGAAGATTGCAAAATTTTTATGGGTCTTTCTCCTAATGTGTAAAGGATTTGTTATTAGTTGATTATGGACAAACTTCCACATATAGGAGTCACTAAATTGATATACTCTATAAGCAATATTATTAAATGTACATAGAGGGAGCACTTGATTATGGACTTCATTATATGTCTGAGCAAGTAAGCTATGAGTTTTTTAAAGAGGAAAGATACACTTTTTTCAATAGTAAATTATGATAATTTATTTGGCTTCACTTCAATTGTTTTTATGTATGGGTTGTTCTGTCATGAGTCTATAAATACATTATAATCTCTCAAAAGCTCTACTCCTATAAATAAATAAATTATACTTAGGTACAAACAATAATATCTACTACATTTTTTCTTTATCATCAAGAGAGTTCTTTTGGGTATAATAGGCAAAATTCAATCTAAATCTTTGATTTGCCAACAAAGAGCTTTTTTTAGTTTAATTAATTGGATCTCCACTATTATATTCTCTTTTAAATTGTGAAAATGAAGAAGGGTCATTATTTTTTAGTGATTATCAAACATTCATTAGTGCGTATCATTTGTACAGACTACCCCTTCTATGTTTTAAATGTGCATATCCTTATAAAATATGAATATCATGCATGAAATTGTGAATATAATCTTTTGCACAATCAACAATTTTGAATTTTCACTTGTTTTTTAAATCTTTAATAATTGTTGTTTGGCTAGCTTAAAATTTACTCTCTCTCTCTCTCTCGATTGGTTAGATTTGAACCTCAGACTCACTCCAACCTTATCCCATCCCTTTACCAATTATAGTTTCTATATTTCTTGTACTAGCACCTCAATTCTAACTAATTGAAGTGAGTTTTGTTTGAAAATTAACTTAGGTTTATATATATTATTTTCTTGTGGGCAGATTGCAAAAAGAAGAGGCACTATAAGTTCGTGTGATCAAAGCAAGTGAAGTTGGTGAAAGACTTGAGTTACTCTCTCTCTCTCTCTCTCTCTCTCTCTCTCTCTCTCTCTGTTTGTGGTGGGTTGTTGAATTGGGGCAAGCAGGTGGCTTGCATGGAGTAATAAGGTGGTTTTAGTTGATATTGGGAGTGCTGATTGTTTTGTGTAATATTGGATGATTGTTGTTAAGTTGTTCTTATTTGATTATTTCATTTTAAGGAATGCTTCTCTCTATCTTTTTCACACATGTGGAACGCTAAAATGGAATTGCATATTTAAGGAGATGTCCATTCCTAAAGAATATTGCTAGTAATGATGTTATAGTTACCAAATGTATTAATAACTTCTCTATGCATTTAAATTCATTGTTTGATTAGAAACATAGGTAAAAGTGAATGATTAAAGATGATTTGTTTCTTAAATTAAGGTGAAATTGTGTAAATGGAATGTGTGTTAACTCTTGGTTTGTGTTTCATGAAATCACATTATAGGTATTTCTTGTAAACCACATTATAGCAATGGATAAGAGTTGGATGAAACTTACCAATAGAAGGTCGCGAGAATATTTAGATGGAGTCCAACAATTTCTGAATTTTGCATCTACCCATGCAAACCCGGATGGAACGATTTCATGTCCGTGTAAAAAATGCGTGCATCTCAAGCTTTGCAAGTGTTTTACGTGGAGGATGTGAGACATAAAGACTGGATGGTGGTGGTCCAAACAAAACCTAGGAAGGTGTTTGATGTTGGTATTAAAGCTATAGATGATGATGAAGAAGTGGATACATATATGGAGAATGTCCCTTATAATGTAACTACTGATGATGCATGTGATGATGCAAATGACAACCATGCTTGGGCTCGAGTTGATGAAGAAGGAACCATTTATGATACACCGTTGATTAGTGAGGACGAATTGCATGAAGAAGACTTTATCGATGATGAAGAGCTTAGTGATGATATTTATGAGTCCAATGATGATGGGTCCAATGATGATATGTCTAGTGATGATGAGTCTAGTGGTGATGACTCTAGTTAATACTATTGGGTATGAGTCTATGAAACCTTATCTTATTTTGGATATTTTGATGGTGTAATTGTTTGCTTTAGTTTCCCTTCTATGTTCTCTAATGTGATTGTTAGAAGCTGAAATTTGTGGTCTTGTGTTAGCAATTTGAAAGGTTCAAGATATTATGGTCAATTGAATGCCTATTAATGTCTTCTAACATGTATACTATACTATATGCCGTCAAATAATAGTGATATTTGGGGCTCTCATTGAAAATATTGTATTTGTGTTGTAAATGCTAGTTTTATATAGATTTGCTCTATGGAAGTTTTACTTGTACTATTAGTTATCATTGTGCTTATATACTTGTTTATTTCAGAATTTGACACTTGAAATGGGAAGGCGAAAGACAAATCTACGCACGCATTCTAAGAGTTTAACATTGGAAAGAGCTTCTTCACAAGATGTGGATGAAGTGGGGGACCAAGAAACGCACGAAGCTTCTACACAAGGTATGAGCTTTTTACTCAATAGTTTACCATTATGGCTCTTGCATGGTTTAATTTTTTAATTGAACCAAAATTTTTAATTGGTTATAAGCAAAGTAATGACCACTTGTTTAAATACATATTTAGACTTATCCTATTAGATGGTTTTCATGCTTTGTTGTTTGACATTGATTGATATTGTCTCTTTCAAAACTAGATGTGCAACCAGCTGTACGTGTCACTCGCGGGGCAAGCAAGTACTTGGATGTTTGGGATCTTCCTGATGACGAAGAAATTGAGTTGTTACTAAATAGATTGCATCAGCCGGTTGATGATGGGGCGAGGACTTTCATCGGTTTCTTGGGTACAATTGCGGAAACCACACATGTGCCCGATTAGATATCTTAATTGGAAGAACATGCCAGAAGAATTTAAAGAAGAGTGTTGGCGTGTTGTAGAGGTATTAAATCGTTATAATACTTGCAATTATGATATTTTGTACTAAGTTTTATATAATTAATTTAGCATGAACACATTTGTAATTTGATAACTCAACTATTTGATTGTAGCGTAAATACAGTGTCCCTGTTAATCCTATTGCATATGCGGCTCTAAAGGCATTTACCTTGCAAAAAATTGGGAAGGCTTGGAGGGATCATAAGTCTAGGATGAAGAAACGACATTATATACCTCATTCAAGAAACAAAACACGGGTAAAGAACAACCCACCCAAGGGATGCATACCACAAGATTGGGATATACTTGTCGATCATTGGTATACTGATGATGCAGTGGTATGTTTGTTTTATCTCTCTTTTTCATCATGGATCATACTAAAAAGAGAATGATTATTGAGAATTTAAAAGAATACATATTGGATTGCTTTCAGATAGGATTTGTTAGTTTTATGTGGTGTTTAATATTGGATTTGCTAGTTTGTATCAAGGTTCCAAAACAAAGGCAACTGTGCGGTGTTTAATATTTTGATGTCCATTATATTGTTGCAAGTGAAGCTTTTATTATCAAATTGTTACTCTTTATCATCACGTAGTTCCTCTCATTCTTTTATAGGTGTTTCCAATAGATACAAAATGATATTTCATAGGTTTGACTTTAGCTAAAGGTGGCTTTAGATCCTTAAAGCATACTGTATATAAACATGTAATTTTGTTGAATGTAGATATTGTCAGAGAAGAATAAGGACCGTCGCTCTAAACAGGATGAGTTACATACTGCTGGCTCTTGTAGCTATGCTGTGCATGCTGCAAAAAAGGTAATAAGTATTATAACGGTTTTTAAATGATTTGGACTTCTCCTAAAGTTTATGTGGAACTTTGTATCATCATTACATAAATATGTTGTTCATAATGTAGGCAAAAACGGATGGACAACCTGTAGAGCGTGCAGTATTATATCAAGTACTACATACTCGTAAAGATGGAACTGCGGTTAATCCTGTAGTGAAAGCCAAAATGGTGAGTAATTTCTCCCTTGTAGATGGGGGTAACGAAATAGGAATTCAAGAAACAATATTGTATATAGAAACAATACTACCACTTGTGTAACTTTTGAACTAATCCCATGTCCCATCCTATATATATATATATATATATATATATATATATATATAGGATGGGGTCATTTTAAAAATATGATTTCTAACTTTTTTTTGTTTTGTTCAAACCCACGTATCAGGACAAAATGAAGGAATTGTTGGAGATATTTTCAAATCAATTGCAGTCATCTGACACGAGTGGTAGTATTGCATGGTCACCAGATGATGTCTTTGCCAAAGTGATGGGTAAGGAGCGTAAAGGTCGTATTCGTGGGGTGGGATTTGGTCCAAGCCCAAGTGCTCGGAGTAGCAAGAGCGTTCTCACGGACATTGAAATACACTCAAGTCAAGCAAGGGACAATGAAGTTGCACAACTGAAGGCTTCCTTGGCTACTATGGAGGAGTAACTAGCGGGTTTTGATGAAATGAAGCAAAGACTTAGTCAATTCGAAGAAATGGAGCAAAGAATGGAGCAAAGAGTGGAGCAAAGAATGGAGCAAAGAATGGAGCAAAGAATGGCTCGCATGTTTCAACAAATTTCTCCTCAATGCAATCAGGTATATTAACAAAGACTTAGTCAATGTTTTGAAGACATTTTTATTTTAGAAAGAATAAAAATTAATGGTGTGCTTCAATTATTGTTAATCACCCAGATACTCCTCCCCTCCCCCCTGAAGAGAGAACATCATGTTTTACCTTCTGAGTGTGATAAACAGCACAAGTCTTTGCACTTGTGCATTTGAATTAGTACACAATTAACCATTATATAAATCCATTTGATATGGTCTTCTTTTGCTAACTTTAGCTGGACTTTTTCTCAAATTAACAAATGCTCACATGCATTAAAAATTGTTTCAATCATGCTTATATTCTAGTGCTTGAGAGCTAATTTATACATAAGATTCTGATATCGTGCTTTCATTTAGCACTAGGATAATAAAAAAAGTATTTGTAAGCAATAAGTTAATTATGAGTTATATTCAGGCAAATAAAAAAGGAAGAAGACAAGGAACAAGCCGTTATTAATGTTAGTTCGATAAAAGTTTCCTTCAAACATTAGGTATTAGTTCATAAAATCATCAATGTGCTAAATTAAATTACTAAATAAATATTTCAAATAACTATGTTTACAATACTATTAAATAAATTAGGTGACTAAAAGTACTTGTGAATAGTTTTTTAAGTGCCACCAAGTGAGTTGGAAAATTCTATCCATAGCTGAATTCATTATTATCAAGGTTACATAGATACCAAAATTTTGTCAAAGGAGCTAAAAAATTTTGTCCAGGGGAGGAGTATCCATAGCTGAATTCTATTCCATAAAAGAGAGAAATGTAATAGACATTTTTTGCGTAGATAATATTTCCTTATCATTCTATTCCATTTATACATACTAATTGAGTAACCATACTTTGTATGTAGGATGTTCCTTTGGCCGAACATTCTCCAAGTCTGCCAAAATCGTCAGCCGCATCCTATCAACCAAGCAGCATATAAGTTTTATCTTGCTGTTCGAGGACTTTTTTGTGAACAAAGAACTATGGAAGAATGAGGCAGTATTTTTTGCAAGTGTTGAAGGATATTTTTTAAACACTTTGGAACTTTGATTATTGTATTAGCTTAATTTGAACAATTTGGAACTTTGCAAGACCACATCTTTTTTTGTTAATTTTATGATGGTGGTTATAGACAATGTTATGTATTTGAGAGTATATTTCTATGCAAATATTACGTTAGTTTGGAGACATTTGTGATGTTGTTAATTAATTATATTTGTGGTATTGTGTTAGTAGAGCTAAAACTACTATAGGTTCTTTGTAACAGGTTTGAACAATATATTTGATGCAAAACAGGTTCTTTGAAACAGGTTGTCCCTTAAATTTGATGTAAACAGTAGTTTCAAAGCCCACTAGGAAAAAAAAAAAAAAAAAACCTATAGCGGCGCTTTTTGACCGCCGCTATAGGTTTGAACCTATAGCGGCGGGCTATAAGCGCCGCTATAGGTCCACATTTAATACATAAAATGTGAACCTATAGCGGCGCCTTTTGACCGCCGCTATAGGTGAACACAATACCCGCCGCTAAAAGTCGTCTGAAACGATTTTGAACGTTGTATAGCGGCGGTTTTATGCCCGCCGCAATAGACTAAAACCGCCGCTAAAAAGCGTATCTACAGCGGCGGGTTTTTGTACCGCCGCAATAGACATATTGCGTCGCGACAAGCCTGGCGGGTAGAACCGCCGCAATAGCCCCCGCCGCAATAGGTGAAATGGACCTATAGCGGCGGTTTTTGGGGCTTTAGCGGCGGTTTTGGCCCGCCGCAATAGGCCAGTTTTTTTGTAGTGTCACCCACATAAAAAATCTTTAGTTGGGTGGAAAGGTTGGCTATAGAGCTGGGCAATACTCCTCCAAAATTATTACCGTCAAGATTCATTAAACTTAAACTAGAACAATTG
Source organism: Castanea sativa (assembly GCF_040712315.1). Lineage (NCBI taxonomy): Eukaryota > Viridiplantae > Streptophyta > Magnoliopsida > Fagales > Fagaceae > Castanea > Castanea sativa. The sequence goes on from NC_134014.1 coordinate 3,079,446, forward strand.
GCCAAGAAATTGAGAAAACTCAAGTCACCATCCTTCCCCTTTCCAAGGCTATTGTCTCCAAGATTAAGCCAATAAAAGTCTTGCAAGTTTGCTAGATTTTGAGGCACTGTCCCAGTCAGACCATTTTCTGCAAGGTCAAGGACCAAAAGTTGAGAAGCATTTGAAAATGACTCAGGAATAGGTCCCGTGAAATAGTTTCCACCGCCCAAAAATCTATGAAGGTTTGGAAGAGTAAAACCAACATCTATTGGGAGGCTTCCATGTAGCTGGTTGCCAGCTAGAGTGAAAGAGTAAATGGAAGAAATATTATAGAGCTGATGAGGGATGGTACCAGACAGATTACTCTCAGAAAGGAGGAAACATCCCAGCCTTGATAGACGGCCAAGTCCACCAGGTATGCTTCCTTGAAAATAGTTCCAATGAAGAATGAGGACATACAAAGAAGAAAAGTTTCCTATCCAAGCTGGGATAGTTCCTGTTAGGTTGTTCTTGCCAATACTTAGATTCACCAACTTTGACAATGAGCTAAGGTGGTCTGGAATCTGCCCAACAAGATCGTTGTAAGAAACATCGAGCACTCTAAGTTGTGTACAGTAGCTCAGATTGGCAGGAAGTTTACCACCAAAGGAATTCTTGCTCAAGTTGAGATGATGCAGGGATTGTAGACGTCCCACTTCTTGAGGAATTTCACCGTTGAAGCTATTGCTTCCTAGGTTGATTCCTGTGAGGTAAGTAAGATTTCCTATAGAGGGTGGGTATTACCCGAAATATTTGGATCGGGTAAGGTTGGATATCCATTACCCAATGGGTATGGCCATCCCTACTCTTAGCTTCCAGATCCAAAACAGTGACTCGTTTACTAGAGGGGCTACACATAACACCTATCCAGTTGCAGAAATGAACAGAGTTATTCCATGAGTTCATGATTTGAAGTGGGTCTTGAGTGATCTGATTCTTGAAGTCAAGTAAAGCCAGGCGATCAGTCTCATTTGCAAGAGCAGGAACTGACTTAGATTTCAAACATGAGCTCATGGACATCAGAAGAATCCCATGAAAGAATATTAACAAAACCCACTCGTATCTAAGACAAGAGTGTTTCATTCTGTTGGGGTTGTAAGTTTGAAGCGAGGGGCAGAATCTGTTAACAACGTGTACTTTCTGTGGAATACAAAAAATTCAATTAGAGATAACAGAATTTTATGTGGAAATGCATGGACAAAGCTTTCTGTGTAAATGCAAAACTTTAGCCGCACCTATACATAGATAATGAAATAATAGCATGGATTTTTCTTTTGCTCATCACAAGCGCAAACTTTATGTAGATAAGAATGACCCAGAAGAGAAGACTTTTGGTTTTGGTTTATAAGAAACGGCCATTTTAACAAGGATCTAACTGTCAATCCTATTAAAATGTGCCCGGTATTGTGACTTTGATAAGTTGATTGGAAATTTCCGTGGAAAGAATTGAAAATAGAATACAGATAGTAAAATATCGACCAATTAAATCGGAAGATACTAGTTATTATCGAATGCAATAGAAATACATATTTAAAAAATAAGCTCCGTTAGTGGGAAAGCAAATCAAGAAAGATGACCCATGCAAGGAAAGAACTACACAAGAATAGGTAATGTGAAACTTAAATTCTGCCCACAATCATTTGAAGGTTAACATAGTCAATTTTGATAGTTCTTTGGGGCTGCAATGGCAACTAGATGAACCTGTTAATGCTTCAAGATAGGAAGAGCGTTCCCATCGAAGTTTACTAGCTAATCCATGATTGTAGGCTTTTAGGTAGTCAATTCTGATTGAGGGAGAAATAGTGCCTGAAATAGTGGCGGAGCCAAAATTTTAATTTAGGGGGCAAGATTACAAAAACATCAAAACGATAACCAAATAAATATTAACATTTTGCTTAATTAAAATATTAACCTATACTGATAATAAAGTAGATAAATATTTCTAATCATCAATCAAAATCTAATATAGATGTAAACTGTAATTTACTTTTTTATACTTTGTTTAGTTAACTATATGTGTATATTTCATATAATTAAAATAAAGAAATACAAGTAACTAATTCATAGTTAGTAATAATCAAAGTAAGCAATTATCTAAATACATAAATCTTAGACATCTAATTTGTTGCTCAAAATAAATTGAGAAAATAAATCAATCTAAATGTGCAAAGTTGTATAGTCTCACTATCTTGATCGCTTTTAAAAAATATGTAGAATTCAACATTTCTTTATCTAATTTTCTAATTTCTTAAATGGCAAAAAAAGGGGTGTTTACCAAAAATAAAATAAAATCTATACTTTAAAATTGTGATATAGTCAAAAGTTGGATGAAAAAAAAAATAGTGGAGGCTTTAGGGTTATAATACATTATGAGGACATTAAGCATGTTTTTTTTTTTTTCTATAAAATGTGGAATGTATTGCTATTAGAAAAAGGAAACTTTTGGGATAGCAGGGGAGAAGAACTCAAAAAGTGTCGTGAATACTGAATATTGCTGAAAAGTGAAAATTAAGATAGAGTTAGCTTAAAAAAAGGAGAAAAAAGAAGAAGAAGAAGAGAGATTGGTGTGTCAGGGATTCTTTTACTTGTTATTTCGGTAGTAAACTAGTTTGTTTATCTTTAGAGAGAAAAATTAGGAAAACAACAAAATGTCATAATATTTTTGCAAAACTCTTATCAATGGTTGTGGTAGGTCCTATTCTAATATTTCATTATTTTATTTATTTATTTATTTTTATCTATGGGAGATTGAAGTCTCAATTGTTATGAAAACTAGTCACAAATCCACGCAATGCATGGGAATTAATATTTATCTTGTAATTGTAGTATAATGTATAATTTGTAAGGAACATTTGAGTGCATAACCAAAATTGTGTTTTGATATAAATTCAAATTCTCATCACTTCCAAAATAACTAGGTATTAACTAAATCACATCAACCGAAAGTAGAGTTCTAATGAACACAAAAATTAATTAACCTAAAGTATAGATGTAAGAAAAAAAATCCACCAAAAATGAAAAAAAAAAAAAAAGAATTGAGAGAGAGAGAGAGGGGGGTGGGGGGGGTAACTTTTTTATGTAGGAAAACTATGTATAGAATGAGAGAGAATTGCAAATTTATAGTAAGAAAAGAAGAATAAGAAAATCCAGAAATAAAGGAAGATAAAAAGATAGGGGAAAAGTGATATTAAGGTAGCTGGTAGCTAGTAGGGAGATGAAAAAATAGAAGAGAGGGAAAATGTTGGAGAAAGTGTAATAATAAATTGTGAATTAATAAGAAAAAAAGTTAAAAATAAGAGAGAGAGAGAGAGAGTTGGAAATAGGTGGATGATGTGGCTGCTGATATAGTTCAACAGAAGCGTAACAATAATAAATACTACACTTTAATTTTTAGATATAGATAAATATAAATGTGAAAAAATTGTGTACATAAATTAAAATAACTCTCATTTAAAATAGATATGCTTTTTGGTTTTTATACACTATCAATGGTTGGTTTGTTGGTTTACATTGGTAAATGGGAGTTGTCTTTTTGTTTATTCTCCATGTCAGGAGAGGCAAAGCGTTTAAGTTTTTGGCTCAGGCTAGTAAGTGAACGTAGTATAGTTGGTCCATTTATAGCTGCTCCATGCTTGTTGAGAAATTAGGACAAAATCGTCGGAAACTAGACAATTGAAGTAGGCTTAAAGACATAATATGATTATTTTGTTAACACAATATTTGCTCGTACTAGAATACAGTTAAGCCACAATTTTACAAGTAACAAATTTTTAAAAATCGTATGAATTTCTTTCTTTGTATATATAGTACCCCATTTTCTAATGGACAAAGTTTAGCTATAAATTGGTTATAACTGAAGGCTACAACCTTACTCAATAAAATAAATGTTACTATAATATTGTATGTTCTATATGTTCTTAATACACATGTCAAATTTTGTATCAATTCGATATTATTTACTATATCATCTATAAGCTTATATCTTGTGCATAATTTTAAATTACAAAAACTTGCAATTTAAACAATTTTATTGATGACATAACTACTAATCATTAATTTTTTAGAAATTTTGCAAGTATGGAGGATATAAGAAGAAGATATAATCCAATGATGGATTTATCAAGATTTACCTCCAATAAAAAGATATTGAGTAAAATTTCAACTTTTATGTTACAACTTATTTTGTAACTAAACTTTGTTCTTACAGTACAATCCATTTTATAGCTAAATTTTGTCCTTTTTTAATTATCATTTAACTCAACATTAACATTTAAATGTAAAAAGATCATTTTAGAATTTAAGGATAAGAACATCATTTTGATTTTTGACTAAGATCATTTTAGTAAAATGTAGACATTAAATGCGGTATGCTGTTAACCACTGGAATATGAGAAAATTTATCATGTATCCGATATTCATATATACTATGTATGGAAGATATAATGATATATGTATTATAAAGCAAAGGAGGGATGATGCGTACCGAACAAACAGTATTGGCTTAGACTAGTTGAAGAAGTTACAAAGTCCCAACACTGATCGATGATGGCCATGTTTGCTAACTAGGACTAGGAGAGATTCCTTGTGAATTGTCCAGGAGAAGCTAAAGAACATTACAATTTATAAAGAAGAAAAGTGCACTATTGAGTTGATGAGGAATTGAAAGTAAAATGAGAATTGATAGAAAGAAATTGGAGGACTGGAGGAGAGCTCCCTTGTAAATTGTCCAGGAGAAGCTAAAGAACATTACAATTTATACAGAAGAAAAGGGTACCATCAAAGCTGGGATAGTTGCCGTAAGGTTCTCTATCAAGACCCAGGTCCACCAACTGAGTTGGCGTGGAATTGGAAGTAAAATTTCTAGATGCTGTAATTAAGTGCAGTAGGTGACGACCTATTTCTTGAGCCTTGAGGAATAATTTCCATCAGGCAATATGTACGTTTTATTGAGTTAAGGCAACAAAGGTTTTTTTTTTTTTTATTTATTATTTGAGGGGGAAGGCGACAAAGGTTGGTATACTGCTGGTCTGAAGTCAAAAAAAGAGAGAAGAATTGCTATAAATTTTGTACCCGAGGACAAAATTATCATTTTAGAAGTTCCAGGATGCTTCCTAGGCGAGCTTCCTTATGAATTGTCCAGGAGAAACTAAATTGAGAACATTACAATTTTTTGAAGAAAAACAAAATTTACAATTTAAAGAAAAGAAATGTTTGGTATCAAAGCTGGAATAGTTCCTGTAACTTCAAGACCCAATTACACGGTACACCAACTAAGTTGGATTGGAATTGAAAATTAAATTAGAATTGTCAATTTTTTAGAAAGGAATTGGAAGTCAAATTCAGGTGCCGTGAAAGTACGGTAGGATGATAACCCATTTCTTGAGGAGTAATTTGCCTGGGAAGAGTTTTAATATTTTGAACCACGAAAGAGACTAGTTGTATAAACAAACTAAATATATATATATATATATATATATATATATATATATATTATTTTGAGCGATTAAATTGGGGGCGTTGTCTCCTTCAAGTACTTGTATAAACAAACAAATTTAAATTTCGATAAACATATATTTTAGTTTGAGGGAAGAATAATTACAACAAAAGCATACAATGAAAAACTACAAATATATTAATTTATAATTAAAATTAAAAACAAAACTTTATTTATTCATTGATATATGATAACTGGTATTTTTTTTTATGTTTCCGACAAAGATGTTTAAGGTTCGAATTCATAACCATCCTCCTTTTTTAAAACTATCAGTTTATTTAATATATGCACACACACACACTTTATTTGTTAAAATATCCATTCCTTTTGAGAATAAGCAAATTATCTTTCACTATGATCATCAACATGTGGAGTAGCCTAGTGGTTGATGCTAAAACTATAGAGCATTCACATCGGTGGTGCTAAAAAATATAACTTTTAGTACTTCAAACACCTACTTTATCTATTTTAACATCACATTTAATAATACATCCAACATCTCATCTTTTACTTTAGCACATCACCGATTGAAATAATATAAAATATCCACCCACAAAAGAGAGAATGAGAGGCTGAGATGAGAGAGAGAATAAAAACCAATAAAAGCAATGTTAGAAGTATATAGTTAAATGATTAAATTTAACATATCATAATAGTTTAAACTTTTGAGAAAATTAGTAATTTAACATGGTAATTTAATAAGCAATTAGCAACTTGCTACGGTGGATTGAAACTAATAGCAGTTCAATGTAATAAGTTGTTAATTATTTTTAAAGATTTAACAGCTCCAATATAACCTGCATTTTGGTGTTTGTCCTACTAAAAATTACTTTTTAGCTATTTTAACACCAGTAATATGAATGCTAACCCCTCTTTCTAAAGGAGGCGGATTCAAGCCTTAGTTGCATTAATTTTCTAAAGAAACCAATGAGTATCAACATTGGTGGGCAAGAGGGAGAAAATTTGACATCAAATTCAGCAATTCAAGTGCCAAATTTGGTGTCAGATTCTCTCTCCTCTCCTCACAATTTTTCAGGCGAATTCCGCACACAAGTTGCCAAATTCTGCTTCTCTCTTCATAATGCCAATAAGCTTACGTTTTTACAATATTTAGCCAAAAAGACTCTAGGAATTAGGGTACGTAAAACTACAGAATATCTGCCCACGAACATTTCTAAGTAAGGAAGAGTAAGGCCAAGCCCAAGTGGCTAACTTCTTGAAACAACATGAACAGTCAACAATTGTAATCTGTATTCATTTTATTCCATTAGCGTCAATAAACAGTAACATGCGGACTTGACAATCCTAATAGAAGCTATTGATATTCTTTTCTTTTTACTTCTACATTTTTTTTTCCCTTAATTTATATGCTTATGTTTTTTTCCCCAATACAGGGAAGTGACAATATGTGTGTACATTAATCAAATAAAATGACTTAACATACCTAGCTCATTCTTGTTCTGTTTTCCTTCTTAAATTTAAGAATTGTGTTTCTAATTGCATTAATTTCATTGACGACAACGTTTGACTAAGGGAGAAATACTGAAATAGTGTTGGAAAGATTTTATATAAATGGGAGCATATCATTTGCAATTTGTTCAAATATTATATTCTCTAGAATACAATTAAAAATCGTATAAATTTAAGCTAGAATACAATTTAACTTAGAATTTTACTAGTACCAAATTTTAACAATCGTATAAATTTCTTTATATTTATGGGGGATTCTAGCATTTTGCCCTTATTTTTTTTTTTCAATTTAGCAATATGTCCCTATTTTGAAACTATTTAGGTTCGTGCCCTTATTTTGAAACTCGATTTTAATAAAATCGAGTTTCAATCAAAAACTCAATTGGTTTAAAATCGAGTTATGCCAAATGAAACTTAAAAAAAAAAAAAAAAAAAAAAATTTGCGTGGAACTCGAGTTCATAGAGCTCGAGTTCAATACCTATAGATGCGTTTATCAGGACCTATAGCAGCGTTTTAAATGGAACTCGAGCTCCATGAACTCGAGTTCCATGCAAATTTTTTTTTTTTTTTATATAAGTTTGATCACCCTATACCTGAGACCATACCTATACCTGCGTTCAAGTGGAGATATAGCGGCGTTTTAAATGGAACTTGACCACCATGAACTCGAGTTCCATGCATTTTTTTTTTTTTTTTTTAAGTTTGATCACCCCATACCTAAGGCCATACCTATAGCTGCGTTCAAGTGGACCTATAGCGGCTTTTTAAATGGAACTTGAGCTTCATGAACTTGACTTCCATGCAATTTTTTTTTTTCTTTTTATTTTTAAGTTTGATCACCTATGCTCGATTTTCTACAAATCGAGTTTTACATTGAAACTCGATTTTGAGAAAATCAAGTTTCAAAATAAGGGCATGGACTTAAATAGTTTCAAAACAAGAATATATTATTAAATTTTTTTAAAAAAATAAGGGCAAAATGCTAGAATCCCCTATATTTATGTACTATCCTATTTAATTTTTCAACCATAGTTTAACCTAACAGTAAAATTTAAAGCTAAAAAGATAATTATAGAATTTGAAAATAAAAGCATCATTTTGACGGTTAGATGAACAAAAGTTTAATTTCAAACAAAATCATAATTCCTTACTGTTAGAATGATATACTAATTGCAAAAATCGAACCATCATCGGTACCAAATCAAGTTTCAAAAGACAAATTTGAAGTGAAAATTTGTTAAGACATTTTGGCACATATGAAACGGCCATTTTCACAATGATTGGATTGTCAATTCTGCTAAAACGTGTCCAATACTACTGTGACTTTGATAAGTCATTGGAAATTTATGTGGACATAGAATTTACATGCTATTGTCTTGACTGAACTGAACGAGTCTCCACGGCAAATGTTATTTGTCAGAAAAGACTCTTAATTAATCATGTCATGCATTGACAAAAAGGATATCCTAGTTCAATAGGAATTGTAATTTGTGAGAGGTGGGGTTCAAGAAATAGGCAGCAATAGCTAAGTATTTCTTGATAAATGCTACTGTCTGACATGCAAATACCTCTTTCTTCAAATCAAATATTTTGGACCAGATCATTTTCCACCGTGTTAGACACTTTGCCAGATATTTTCTGCCTTGTTTGCCATCTTTTCTCTTCCATATTCGATGAACTTTGGTCCATGATAAATTTTCCACCGTGTTTATCACTCTCCAATATTTTTTTATCTATTTTTCCGCTCTGTTTGTCACTTTGCATTTTTGCCTTTTTCCACATTGAATGTACCGACACCAACATCTAGCCCAAGGTGTCACCGATGTGTCGCTTGTATTTAATTGTTGCTATTTTTGCTATCATTGAATGAAGGTTCTGATTTTCAAAAAAAAAAAAAAACCTACTACTGGGGACAAATTCACTAGTTTGTCATATACCCAAATTGTTGTTGAGGTTTGACGAGGTTTAACCGAACTCGATTAGTTCAATTAGATTTCAAAATGGTAAATTTCACCAATTTATGGCCCCCATCTCCTTGTCAATCAAATTTGTGCGAGACCAAAGGACGCGATGATCCTGGCTTGCATTGCGGCGGGCTGACTCGAGACACAAAGGATTGATAAGTCTACGCGAGTACAAAGGGCATGAGAGATTCAGGACTTAAATCAAAAGATAGTTATACATTATGGATGGCTCTATAAAAATGGTAACTTTTTAGTGATTAAAAAGCTATATTAAGATGGAAAGCAAATTAAGAAAAGCAATCAAGAAAAGAAAATCACTAAAAAATAGTTTTCTTAAACTGTTATTACCTGCTAACCTGCCCTCAACATTTCTAAGATAAGAAGAACAGTAAGGAATAAAGTATGAAACAAATATTACAATAAAAGGAGCAATCGTACAATCCATTATAAAAACAATAAATATAGTAATATGGTTTAAGAAATGTCAATGACAAATAACAGGGAGCCATTGATCTTTTTTTTTTTCTTTTTTTTTTTTTTTTTTCCTTTCACAGAGGAGCCATTGATCTAAATTACCTTTGACTTGGAAAGCAATGACAATGGCTGAGGCAGCATATGTGTACACTGTAAAGAACACAGTAGAATGTCAGAAGCCTATAATATACAGCCATCACGAGCCTATAACGGAACAGCTAAAAAACAATAGAAGAACAGAACAGCTACGTCAAAGTGAAGAATGAAAGAACTGTAATTGCTTTCTTGCAAAAACATGAACAAACAGTAATTCTATTCCTTTTATTCCATTGGTGTTAAATAAAACTACAGAAAAGTATTAAGGACTAGAGATTGAGATAACAAAATCTCACAATATTTTCACAATATCTTTGTTTTGAGTTGTGATAGGTCCCTTTAAAATATTTATTTTATTTTATTTTATTTCAATTCATTTCGAATTATGGTGGAATGATATCTCACTTGTTATGAAAATGTTTTGACATTTTCTTGTAGTTCTAGAAGAACTCATAACAATAACATGCTAACTAAACAATTCTAATAGAGAGATTGATATTCTTCTCAATTTTTTTTCCTCATTTATGTTTTTATTTTATATTATTATTGTTATTTTACAAACAAGTGAAAAATGTGTGTGTCTATTAATAAAATAAAATGAGTGAACATACCTAGTTCATTCTTCTTCTATTTCCCTTCTTGAATTTAAGATATGTGTCTTTAATAGCATTCATTTCATTGACAACAACATTTGTTGGCATCCGCTCATTAGGTGATGTTGTAGAACATGACAATCCAATTTCAAACACTGATATCAAGCAATCTTTTATTCTGCTACTAACATTGAGATGGGGCTCTTCTTCAATTATTGCTTTGTCTTCAATGTCATCTTCGTTTCTCTCATCATTGACATCTTCTTCATCCTCCTCAAAAAACATTGATGGATCAACTATATCCGTTACATGTTCAGGCAAAGCCATTGAAGTGAACTTGTGAATGCTCAAACCATCTATGAACATTTCATCGATAGGTTTTTTCCCAGTGAACATCTCAAGCAAGAGTATGCCATAACTGAAAATGTCTCCCAATGTTGAAATTTCGCCACCCATCCCATACTCTATAAGTCATTAAAACATTTTTAGTAACAAAAAATACTCTTATGAGCATAGAATTTAATCACTAATGCATTATGCATTGTTAGCACATACATCCCAACATACAATTTTGGGGAAATGTGTGTTTTTTTTTCAAGTGGACAATGGTGTTAAACATTTTTCCCTACTTAAAAAAGTGGTCTTAAACTTGAGCATATAATTGTTTTTTGAAAGAATCTCTACTTTCATTTAATATGAAAAAAAAAATTATTAAACAAGAAATGAGTTCTGCTTCATCTAGTTGAAAAATTACCTGGAGGAATGTACCCAATGGAACCCCTTAGTCCAATTGACAAGGTTTGAGTTTTGGAGGGATTGTCAGATGCTTCAAAGAGGAACTTCACCAATCCAAAATCACCAACATGGGCTACCATATCTTCATCAAGGAGTATATTGCTTGGTTTAAGATCACAATGAACAATTGGTGTTTGGCAATGTTGATGAAGATATTCTAATGCATAAGCAACATCAATGGCTATGTTCAGTCTCTGAATAAAGCTTAATTTGTTTCTTTGATATTGCTCATCACTTTTAGGATGCAACCATAGGTCCAGATTTCCATTGCACATGAACTCAAAAATTAAGCTCTTAAAGTCATTCCCTTTTTGATCAATGCTAGAGCAAGCAGAGATAATCTTGAGGAGATTGCGATGACGTATACTTCTCAAAGCATTGCATTCATTAATGAAGCTTGTGGAAGCTTCTTGTTGTTGAAGGTTCAATACTTTGATCGCAACAACTGCTCCATTTCTAGAAAGAACTCCTTTGTATACAAAGCCAAAGCTACCCGAACCAATCAAGTTGTTCTCAGAAAACCCATTTGTTGATTCTAAGAGTTCAGCATAAGAGAAAGGTAATTGCCAATCTTCAAAAGAAGATGTAGTTAAGGCTCCCTCTCTTGATTTTTTCAAAATAGAACATGTAGGGAAAAAATACAATAGAAGAAGTACAAATATAATTATACAAGTGAGAGGAATTATTATTTTGAGTGCAAGAAGCTTCCCATACAATTTAGGATGTTTGCTTGAGCATGAAGATAAATGTAATTCTTGGACACCACCGCATAGCTTTTCATTTCCAAAGATTGAAATTGCGCTTGCATTTGCAAAAATTCCTTCACTTGGCACTTCACCCTCAAAATCATTATAAGAAATATTGAGATACTTAAGTACCAAAAGCTTGCTAAGAAATTCAGGAACATGCCCAGACAATTTGTTATGAGAAAGATCTATATCTTCTAAACCTCTTAAATTCTCCAAGGATTGTGGAATTTCTCCCTCAAATGAATTGCCGTCCAAATATAAGTGCTCCAAGCTAGTACAAGTCTCAAGGGTGGTGGGAATTTTTCCTGATAATCTATTCTTTGAGAGATCTAACTTGGAAAGTTGTTTTAATTTGCCCACTTCAAACGGTAGTGCTCCTATTAAAAAATTATAAGACAAGTCCAAAAAAATTGAAAGGGATGAAAGACCCATAACCTGTTTTGGTATTGTACCAGAGAGATTGTTATGAGAAAGGTTCAGTAAAAGCAAATTTTGGTAGTTTCCTAGGCTTGCGGGTATCCTTCCCTCAAATCTGTTCCCCTGCATATAAAGTTTTGTCAGTGCAGTTAAGTTACCCAAGGTGGAAGGGATTGGCCCAAAAAATTTGTTATTTTGCAAAAATAATATATTTAATTTTTGAAGCTTCCCAAGAACATGAGGGAGAGTACCTCCCAAATAGTTATTTTCTAATCCAAGACCATATAAGTTAACAAGATTCCCGATCCCAGTAGGGATGTTACCGTGAATCTTATTTTCACCCACAGAAAGAATGTTTAGGTTGGAAAGGTTGGCTATAGAGCTGGGCAATACTCCTTCAAAATTATTACTGCTAAGATCCAAATACTCCAAACTAGAACAATTGGCCAAGAAATTGAGAAAACTCAAGTCACCATCCTTCCCCTTTCCAAGGCTATTGTCTCCAAGATTAAGCCGATAAAAGTCTTGCAAGTTTGCTACATTTTGAGGCACTGTCCCAGTCAGACCATTTTCTGCAAGGTCAAGGACCAAAAGTTGAGAAGCATTTGAAAATGACTCAGGAATAGGTCCCGTGAAATAGTTTCCACCGCCAAAAAATCTTTCAAGGTTATGAAGAGTAAAACCAACATCTATTGGGAGGCTTCCATGTAGCTGGTTGCCAGCTAGAGAGAAAAAGTAAATGGAAGAAATATTATAGAGCTGATGAGGGATAGTACCAGACAGATTATTCCCAGAAAGGCGGACAAATCCCAGCCTTGATAGACGGCCAAGTCCACCAGGTATGCTTCCTTGAAAATAGTTCCGATAAAGAACGAGGTCACACAAAGAAGAAAAGTTTCCTATCCAAGCTGGGATAGTTCCTGTTAGGTTGTTCACGCCAAGACTTAGAATCACCAACTTTGACAATGAGCTAAGGTGGTCTGGAATCTGCCCAACAAGATCGTTGTAAGAAACATCGAGCACTCTAAGTTGTGTACAGTAGCTCAGATTAGCAGGAAGTTTACCACCAAAGGAATTATCGCTCAAATTGAGATGATGCAGGAATTGTAGACGTCCCACTTCTTGAGGAATTTCACCGTTGAAGCTATTGCTTACTAGGTTGATTCCTGTGAGGAAAGTAAGATTTCCTATAGAGGGTGGTATGGTGCCAAGTAATCTCTTAGCTTCCAGATCCAAAACAGTGACTCGTTTACTAGAGGGGCTACACGTAACACCTATCCAGTTGCAGAAATGAACAGAGTTATTCCATGAGTTCATGATTTGAAGTGGGTCTTGAGTGATCTGATTCTTGAAGTCAAGTAAAGCCAGGCGATCAGTCTCATTTGCAAGAGCAGGAACTGACTTAGATTTCAAACATGAGCTCATGGACATCAGAAGAATCCCATGAAAGAATATTAACAAAACCCACTCGTATCTAAGACAAGAGTGTTTCATTCTGTTGGGGTTGTAAGTTTGAAGCGAGGGGCAGAATCTGTTTACAACGTGTACTTTCTGTGGAATACAAAAAATTCAATTAGAGATAACAGAATTTTATGTGGAAATGCATGGACAAAGCTTTCTGTGTAAATGCAAAACTTTAGCCGCACCTATATATAGATAATGAAATAATAGCATGGATTTTTCTTTTGCTCATCACAAGCGTAAACTTTATGTAGATAAGAATAACCCAGAAGAGAAGACTTTTGGTTTTGGTTTATAAGAAACGGCCATTTTAACAAGGATCTAACTGTCAATCCTATTAAAATGTGCCCAGTATTGTGACTTTGATAAGTTGATTGGAAATTTCCGTGGAAAGAATTGAAAGTAGAATACCGATAGTAAAATATCGACCAATTAAATCGGAAGATACTAGTTATTATCGAATGCAATAGAAATACATATTTAAAAAATAAGCTCCGTTAGTGGGAAAGCAAATCAAGAAAGATGACCCATGCAAGGAAAGAACTACACAAGAATAGGTAATGTGAAACTTAAATTCTGCCCACAATCATTTGAAGGTTAACATAATCAATTTTGATAGTTCTTTGGGGCTGCAATGGCAACTAGATGAACCTGTTAATGCTTCAAGATAGGAACAGCGTTCCCATCGAAGTTTACTAGCTAATCCATGATTGTAGGCTTTTAGGTAGTCAATTCTAAGGAGAAATAGTGCCTGAAATAGTGGCGGAGCCAAAATTTTAATTTAGGGGGCAAGATTACAAAAACATCAAAACGATAACCAAATAAATATTAACATTTTGCTTAATTAAAATATTAACCTATACTAATAATAAAGTAGATAAATATTTCTAATCATCAATCAAAATCTAATATAGATGTAAACTGTAATTTACTTTTTTATACTTTGTTTAGTTAACTATATGTGTATATTTCATATAATTAAAATAAAGAAATACAAGTAACTAATTCATAGTTAGTAATAATCAAAGTAAGCAATTATCTAAATACATAAATCTTAGACATCTAATTTGTTGCTCAAAATAAATTGAGAAAATAAATCAATCTAAATGTGCAAAGTTGTATAGTCTCACTATCTTGATCGCTTTTAAAAAATATGTAGAATTCAACATTTCTTTATCTAATTTTCTAATTTCTTAAATGGCAAAAAAAGGGGTGTTTACCAAAAATAAAATAAAATAAAATCTACACTTTAAAATTGTGATAAAGTCAAAAGTTGGATGAAAAAAAAAATAGTGGAGGCTTTAGGGTTATAATACATTATGAGGACATTAAGTATGTTTTTTTTCTATAAAATGTGGAATGTATTGTTGTTAGAAAAAGGAAACTTTTGGGATAGCAGGGGAGAAGAACTCAAAAAGTGTCGTGAATACTAAATATTACTGAAAAGTGAAAATTAAGATAGAGTTAGCTTAAAAAAAGAAAAAAGAAGAGAGATTGGTGTGTCAGGGATTCTTTTACTTGTTATTTCGGTAGTAGACTAGTTTGTTTATCTTTACAGAGAAAAATTAGGAAAACAACAAAATGTCATAATATTTTTGCAAAACTCTTATCAATAGTTGTGGTAGGTCCTATTCTAATATTTCATTATTTTATTTATTTTTATCTATGGGAGATTGAAGTCTCAATTGTTATGAAAACTAGTCACAAATCCACGCGATGCGTGGGAATGAATATTTATCTTGTAATTGTAGTATAATGTATAATTTGTAAGGAACATTCGAGTGCATAACCAAAATTGTGTTTTGATATAAATTCAAATTCTCATCACTTCCAAAATAACTAGGTATTAACTAAATCACATCAACCCAAAGTAGAGTTCTAAAAAACACAAAAATTAATCAACCTAAAGTATAGATGTAAGAAAAAAAATCCACCAAAAAATGAAAAAAAAAAAAAAAAAAAGAATTGAGAGAGAGAGAGAGGGGTGGGGGGGTAACTTTTTTATGTAGGAAAACTATGTATAGAATGAGAGAGAATTGCAAATTTATAGTAAGAAAAGAAGAATAAGAAAATCTAGAAATAAAGAAATAAAGAAAGATAAAAAGATAGGGAAAAAGTGATATTAAGGTAGCTGGTAGCTAGTGGGGAGATGAAAAAATAGAAGAGAGGGGAAAGGTTGGAGAAAGTGTAACAATAAATTGTGAATTAATAAGAAAAAGAGTTAAAAATAAGAGAGAGAGAGAGAGAGTTGGAAATAAGTAGATGATGTGGCTGCTGATATAGTTCAACAGAAGCGTAGCAATAATAAATACTACACTTTAGTTTTTAGATATAGATAAATATAAATGTGAAAAAACTGTGTACATAAATTAAAATAACTCTCATTTAAAATAGATATGCTTTTTGGTTTTTATTCACCGTCAATGGTTGGTTTGTTGGTTTACATTGGTAAATGGGAGTTGTCTTTTTGTTTATTCTCCATGTCAGGAGAGGCAAAGCGTTTAAGTTTTTGGCTCAGGCTAGTAAGTAAACGTAGTAGAGTTGGTCCATTTATAGCTGCTCCATGCTTGTTGAGAAATTAGGACAAAATCGTCGTAAAATAGACAATTGAAGTAGGCTTAAAGACATAATATGATTGTTTTGTTAACACAATATTTGCTCGTACTAGAATACAGTTAAGCCACAATTTTACAAGTAACAAATTTTTAAAAATCGTATGAATTTCTTTCTTTGTATATATAGTACCCGATTTTTTAATAGACAAAGTTTAGCTATAAATTGGTTATAACTTAAGGGTACAACCTTACTCAATAAAATAAATGTTACTACAATATTGTCTGTTCTTTATATTCTTAATACACGCGTCAAATTTTGTATCAATCCGATATTATTTACTATATCATCTATAAGCTTATATCTTGTGCATAATTTTAAATTACAAAAACTTGTAATTTAAACAATTTTATTGATGACATAACTACTAATCATTAATTTTTTAGAAATTTTGTGAGTATGGAGGATATAAGAAAAAGATATAATCCAATTATGGATTTATCAAGATTTACCTCCAATAAAAAGATATTGAGTAAAATTGTAACTTTTAAGTTACAACCTATTTTGTAACTAAACTTTGTTCTTACAGTACAACCTATTTTATAGTTAAACTTTGTCCTTTTTTAATTGTCATTTAACTCAATATTAACATTCAAATGTAAAAAGATCATTTTAGAATTTAAGGATAAAAACATCATTTTGATTTTTAACTAAGATCATTTTAGTAAAATGTGGACATTAAATGCGGAATGCTGTTAACGACTGGAATATGAGAAAATTTATCATGTATCCGAAATTCATATATACTATGTATGGAAGATATAATGATATATGTATTATAAAGCAAAGGCGGGATGATGCGTACCGAACAAACAGTATTGGCTTAGACTAGTTGAAGAAGTTACAAGTCCCAACACTGATCGATGATGGCCATGTTTGCAAACTATAGGACTAGGAGAGATTCCTTGTGAATTGTCCAGGAGAAGCTAAAGAACATTACAATTTATAAAGAAGAAAAGTGCACTATTGAGTTGATGAGGAATTGAAAGTAAAATGAGAATTGATAGAAAGAAATTGGAGGACTGGAGGAGAGCTCCCTTGTAAATTGTCCAGGAGAAGCTAAAGAACATTACAATTTATACAGAAGAAAAGGGTACCATCAAAGCTGGGATAGTTGCCGTAAGGTTCTCTATCAAGACCCAGGTCCACCAACTGAGTTGGCGTGGAATTGGAAGTAAAATTTCTAGATGCTGTAATTAAGTGCAGTAGGTGACGACCTATTTCTTGAGCCTTGAGGAATAATTTCCATCAGGCAATATGTTTTATTGAGTTAAGGCAACAAAGGTTTTTTTTTTTTTAATTTTTTTTTATTTGAGGGGGAAGGCGACAAAGGTTGGTATACTGTGGTCTGAAGTCAAAAAAAGAGAGAAGAATTGCTATAAATTTTGTACCCGAAGACAAAATTATCATTTTAGAAGTTCCAGGATGCTTCCTAGCTAACTAGGCGAGCTTCCTTATGAATTGTCCAGGAGAAACTAAATTGAGAACATTACAATTTTTTGAAGAAAAACAAAATTTACAATTTAAAGAAAAGAAATGTTTGGTATCGAAGCTGGAATAGTTCCTGTAACTTCAAGACCCAATTACACGGTACACCAACTAAGTTGGATTGGAATTGAAAATCAAATTAGAATTGTCAATTTTTTAGAAAGGAATTGGAAGTCAAATTCAGGTGCCGTGAAAGTACGGTAGGATGATAACCCATTTCTTGAGGAGTAATTTGCCTGGGAAGAGTTTTAATATTTTGAACCACAAAAGAGACTAGTTTTATAAACAAACAACTAAATATATATATATATATATATATATATATATATATATATTATTTTGAGCGATTAAATTAATATATAATTATAATATATTAATTTATAATTAAAATTAAAAACAAAAATTTATTTATTTATTGATATATTATAACTTTTTTTTTCCAACAAAGATGTTTAAAGTTCGAATTCATCACCATCCACCATTGTTAAAACTATCAGTTTATTTAATATATATATATATACACACACTCACATACTTTATTTGTTAAAATATCTATTCCTTTTGAGAATAAATAAATTATCTTTCAATATCATCATCAAAGTATGGAGTAGCCTAGTGGTTGATGCTAAAACTATAGAGCATTCACATCGGTAGTACCTTAAACACCTATTTTATCTATTTTAATACCACACTTAACAATACACCCAATATGTTATCATTTACTTCAACACATCACTGATTAAAATAATACAAAATATCCACCCACAAAAGAGAGAATGAGAGGCTGAGATAAGAGGGAGAATAAAAACCAATAAAACCAATGTTATAAGTATGTAGTTAAATGATTAATTTACCATATCATAATAGCTTAAACTTTTGGAACAATCGATAATTTAACATAGTAATTTAATAAGCAATTAGCAACTCGCTTTCTGTGGAATACAAAAAATTTAATTGGAGTTAACAGAATTAAATGTTAGTAGGACACAGCTCTCCGTGGAAATGCAAAACTGCAGCCCCATCTATAGATAATGACATGCATGGATTTTCTTTTGTAGAAGTGAAGACTTTTGGTTTATAAGAAACAGCCATTTTAACAATGAGCTGACTGTCAATTCTGTTAAAATGTGACCGGTACTGTGACTTTGATAAGTTAATTGGAAATTTATGTGGAAATAATTGAAAATAGAATTCAGACGATACTATCCACATAAAAAGGATTTTGGTAACTCCTATCTCTATGGTAGTCTAGAGGCTGTAAAATATCGACCAATTAAATTGGAAGATAGTTATTATCGAATGCTCTAGAACTACATATTTTAGAGATTAGCTCCGTTAAGTGGGAAAGCAAATCAAGAAAGATGACCCATGCAAGGAAAGAAAATGACACAAGAATAGGTAATTAAGTGAAACTTTTAATTCTGCCCACATTCATTTCAAGCTTAAGATAATCAATTTTGATAGCTCTTTGGGGCCACAACAGCAACTAGACAAACCCTTTAATGCTTCAAGAGAGGAACAGAGTTCCCGTCGAGGTTTACTAGCTAATCTTTGATTGTATGCTTTTAGGTTGTCAATTTTGACTGGGGAGACATAGTGTCTGAAAGATGTTATATAAATGGGAGCATATCATTTGCAATTTGTGTAAATATTATATTATCTAGAATGTAGTTAAGCTAGAATTTTACAAGCACCAAATTTTAAAAATCGTATAAATTTCTTTATATATATAGCATGTACTGCTCTATTTTATTCTACAACCGTGGTTTAACCTAAAGTTAAAATTTAAATAATAAAAAATAAAAAAATTATAATTTAAGGATTAAAAACATCATTTTGACTGTTAGATTAACAAAAGTTTAATTTCAAACAAAATCATAATTCTTTAGAATAGAATGGTATATTGAGTGCAAAAATCGAACCATCAGTGCCTAATCAAGTTCCAAAAAAAGTGAAAATTTGTAAAACATTTTGGCGCACAAGAAACGGCCATTTTCACAATGACCTGATTGTCAATTCCGCTCAAACGTGTCCTGCACTGTGACTTCTGATAAATCACTGGAAATTTTTGTGGAAGTAGAATCCAGATGCTGTTGTCCAGCCAGTTATGAGTCTGACAAGTTCATTACTTAATTACTCTCCAGCCCACATAATAAGATAATGTTTGGAAGGTTGTGGGTGTCCGTATAATAAACCACACGAATTTGAGAAAAGTCTCTTAAATCATTATTGCCATTGACCATTAACTGAGTCTGCTTTCTGTGGAAATACAAAAATTTTCAATTAGTGTTGATAAAAATAAGTAGTACCTATTGCGAAAGAGTACATTAATGGAATAGCTCTATTTCATCCAACTTTTTGTCCAGAGTTTTAATTTGTTTATGATATATGGTAGGTCAATTAGAACTGTCAAATTTTAGCCCCACCTATTGAAGTATTGATAATGAAATAATATCATGGATTTTCTTTCATGGATAGAAATTTTACTTGGACTAATAAATCAGTTGTTTAGTTTTCTTAATATCTGTATCGAATATATTTCTTTGAAGAACATGGACGGCATATATAGACAATGTACTAGGCTCTATACCACAAGCTGTAAATTACTCATCATACGAGTTGACATCACAGGACCTAGCCCAAACAAGAACGACCCAGAAGAGAAGACTTTTGGCTTAAAAGAACGAAGTGGTCATTTCACAATGAATTGAAAGTGCATTTAGTTCAGTTAAAACGAGTAATGTTGAAGATTTTAACATATAACATTAATGCATGAATTGAGTTTGTCTCGAATCTGCCCAATAAGCTCGTTGT
This sequence comes from Castanea sativa, assembly GCF_040712315.1. Lineage (NCBI taxonomy): Eukaryota > Viridiplantae > Streptophyta > Magnoliopsida > Fagales > Fagaceae > Castanea > Castanea sativa. The sequence goes on from NC_134014.1 coordinate 3,099,893, forward strand.
AAACAACCTTAATCACTTGTAAGTTCTTTACTATGAGTTTGATAAGTTAATAGGAAATTTTAAGTGGAAGCAAATGAAAATAGAATGCAGATGCTGTTGTCCAGATAGTTTATGAGCCTGACAACAGCGTTCGCTTTCTTTGGAATACAAAAAATTTAATTAGAGTTAACAAAATCAAATGTTCGTAGGACACAGCTTTCCGTGGAAATGCAAAACTTTAGCCCCATCTATGGATAATGACGTGCATGGATTTTCTTTTGTAGAAGTGAAGGCTTTTGGTTTATAAGAAACAGCCATTTTAACAATGACCTGACTGTCACTTCCGTTAAAATGTGTCCGGTACTGTGACTTTGATAGGTTAATTGGAAATTTATGTGGAAATAATTGAAAGTAGAATTCAGATGATACTATCCACATGAAAAGGATTTTGGTAACTCCTATCTCTATGGTAGTCTAGAGGCTGTAAAATATCGACCAATTAAATTGGAAGATAGTTATTATCGAATGCTCTAGAACTACATATTTTAGAGATTAGCTCCGTTAAGTGGGAAAGCAAATCAAGAAAGATGACCCATGCAAGGAAAGAAAATGACACAAGAATAGGTAATTAAGTGAAACTTTTAATTCTGCCCACATTCATTTCAAGGTTAAGATAATCAATTTTGATAGTTCTTTGGGGCTACAACAGCAACTGGACGAACCCTTTAATGCTTCAAGGGAGGAACAGAGTTCCCGTCGAGGTTTACTTGCCAATCTATGATTGTAGGCTTTTAGGTTGTCAATTTTGACTGGGGAGAAATAGTGTCTGAAAGATGTTATATAAATGGGAGCATATCATTTGCAATTTGTGTAAATATTATATTATCTAGAATGTAGTTGAGCTAGAATTTTACAAGTACCAAATTTTAAAAATCGTATAAATTTCTTTTTATATATAGTATGTACTGCCTGTAGGGGTATTGGGCCCAGTAATTTATGAAGAAAGGTCCAACGAAGTCTTTTGGGCTAGAAACCCAAATCCAAAAACATCAAAATGATCGTGGAGTATTTAAATGCCCCAAAACGTCCGAGGAGTAGATTTGTCCTCGGAATATTAAGCCGAGGACATAAGAAGAGAAGTTTAGTGTCCCCGAGTTAGGTTATAAAGAGTCCTACAACTATGGGGATACACAGTATACGTGGAGGACAATAGAAAGAGCGGTGGAATGTCTAAAGTAAAGCTGCTACCACCGCCCATACATTAAAAGCTCTGTAACTGGTACGCTGACTGTATAGATGGAAGGATGGGACCTGAGCATAGAGCTTGGAACTTGGTCCCTAATCCCAGCGGGCTTTAGGGAAGAATGGATGGGACAAGTATCCGAAAATCAGGGTTGCAACCAAAAAGTGGAAGATGATAAATAGAAGGGAAGGCATACGAAGAAGTGAGAGGCTTTTTGAGAAAGAAAAAGTGTATGATAATCAATATTTGTATCCAAACTTGAGAAATACTATTATAAACTATCCTCGGAAACAGTCCGAGGAGTAATTCTCAGTCTTACTCTTTGCAAACAATTCTTTGTTTTGTTCCATTGGGCCCAAAGCCCGTTCTTTTTGTAATTGTCTAAGCCATCCTTGAAATCTAGATTACAAACCCATCCTCTACAAATTCATTGTGAAGAAAGGCCTTTCAAGCCCATTTCCTCCCAGTCGTGGTTTGGGAACTTGAATTGTGTCCTTACAATTGGCGCCGTCTGTGGGAATTTAGTCTTTAAGGAAGTTTAGGACATCATGGTAGGATCAGGACCACAACGCAGCGCGGAGTCCGTGGGCTCCCAGCGTGAGGATCACTCCTTGCATCCTGACCACGGAGAGAACCGAGAAGGAAGTGTACATACTACACACACCATCAAAAGTGCTGCTAGTCATTCGCAAGGAGGAAGCAGAGTTCCTTATGAAAGAAATGCCAGGGTCATGCAGAAGGAGATTGACGGCCTAAAGAGGAGATTGCGCCACGAAAGGCGAAGGAGAACTCCTCCGGTCTCTGACCCCTCTTCGGAAGGATCCGAGGATGACAATTACGGGCAGAGATCCAGAACTCCCCCAGGTGAATTTTTCTCTTCCGAAGAAGACAATCTGCATGGGAGGCATGGCAGGGACTACCCCCCTAGGGGCTTAGGAAATGACGCAATGGGAAGAGCGTTGCACCAAATCTCCAGGTCACCCTTCACGTGCAGATTGGAAGAAGGGAGGTTACCTCGGCGCTTCACACAACCGGCCTTCACTCTTTACAATGGTCGGACGGATCCTGTGGAGCACGTAAGCCATTTCAGCCAGAGAATGGCAGTGCATTCCAGGAATGAAACTTTGTTATGCAAGATTTTTCCTTCTAGCTTGGGGCCCGTGGCCATGAGATGGTTTGACGGCTTAAGGGCAGGATCCATTGATTCTTTCAAAGAACTTACTAGAGCATTTGGTTCTCGCTTTATCACGTGCAGTAGAGTTCCTCGTCCATTGGATTCTTTACTATCCATGGCTATGAGGGAAGGGGAAACCCTGAAAACATATTCGGACAGGTATTGGGAAATGTTCAACGAAATTGACGGAGACTTTGATGATGTAGCAATAAGGACCTTCAAGGTCGGCCTACCAACAGAGCATGACTTGAGGAAGTCCTTAACAAAGAAACCTGTCAGGAGCGTACGTCGACTGATTGATCGCATCGACGAGTACAAAAGGGTTGAAGAAGATCAGCAGCAGGGAAAAGGCAAGGCGAAGGTTATCCCACAAGAAAGAAGGAATTTCAGGTCGGACAGATACAACAACAATAGGCCTGCGCGGGATTTTTCCAGGCAGGCTGGTCACATACCCCCACAAGTGGTCAACACCGTCTTCAGGGAGCCGGTGCAGCAGCTGTTGGAGAAAATAAGGCATGAGCCTTTTTTCAAATGGCCAAATAAAATGGCAGGGGACCCTTTGAGACGCAACCAAAATCTCCATTGCCATTATCACCAGGAGAGGGATCATACCACCGAGGATTGGCGCACTTTGTGGAATCATTTGGAACAATTGGTTAAGGAGGGAAAGTTGAAGCAGTTCCTGTACCAACCCAATGGGCGAGGAAACCAATCAGGAATGGCAAACCACGACGGCCCTTCGTCGAGACCTCCTCTAGGTACTATCAATGTCATTTTTGCAGCACCTGGAAGGACTGGCTCAGCTCCTTTCAGGGTAATGTCAGTGGCTCGAACATTAGCCGAAGAGTCACGGGATCAGCCGAAGAGGATTAGGGCAAGTATCTTCCCGGTCCTAAGTTTCTCTGAAGAGGACAAGATGGGGACCATCCAGCCTCATGATGATGCCTTAGTGGTAACCCTCAGAATAGGGAACTATGATGTGAAGAGGGTAATGGTTGATTAAGGCAGTGGCGCAGATATCATGTATCCTGACCTATTCAGAGGCTTGAATTTAAGGGTTGAAGATCTTATGGCATATGACTCACCCTTGATAAGCTTCGAAGGGAGAGCTGTCGTTCCAAAGGGACAAATTAGACTGCCTGTGCAATCAGGTCCGGAGGTGGTAGACGAAGATTTCATCGTGGTCGATGCTTATTCTCCCTATACGGCCATTGTAGCGAGACCTTGGCTGCATGCGTTAGGGGCTGTTTCCTCAACCTTGCATGTCAAAGTCAAGTTTCATTCTGGGGACCAGGTGGTGGAGTTACTTGGGAGTCAATCTGTGGCATGACAGTGTGTCACGGCTGCAATTCTCCGCCGACCAGAACCAGACTCCTCGGCCTCGACTAACGAAGAAGCATAGCAATCAAAGTCTCTTGCCGTAGCCGAGGTAAATGAAGCGGTATGCGAAGAATTGGAGAAAATTCTCATAGACAATGACCCTGAGAAGTTCTTCCAGGTTGGAGTTCAATTGCCACAGGAAGAGAAGACGGAGCTGATTTTATTTTTAAGGAAAAATATGGATGTATTTGCTTGGAACGCGTAGGAGGCCCCTGGGGTTGATCCGAGCTTCATATGTCATCATTTAAAGGTCAATCCAACTGTAGTACTGAGGAGGCAACCACCTCGGAGGTCCTCCAAAGAACATTCCGAAGCCGTAAAGGAGGAAGTGCTCAAACTCAAGAAGGCAGGTGCTATCAAAGAAGTATTTTACCCTGAATGGTTAGCCCATACTGTGGTGGTGAAAAAGAAGAATGGGAAGTGGAGAGTTTGTGTAGACTTCATAGATTTAAACAAAGCTTGCCCGAAAGACTCATTCTCAATGCCTCGGATTGACCAATTGGTTGACGCTACTGTTGGACATCCTCGGATGAGTTTTCTTGATGCTTTCCAAGGTTACCACCGGATACCCTTAGCCGTTGAGGACCAGGAGAAGACTGCATTCGTCACTCCTACAGGAAATTATCATTATAAGGTAATGCCCTTTGGTTTGAAAAACGCAGGGGCTACCTACCAAAGGATGATGACGAGAATGTTTGAGGCCCAGCTAGGAAAAACTATTGAGGTATACGTGGATGATATGGTGGTAAAGAGTAAAGAAGTTTCTGCACATCTGGAAGATCTTAGCAACACTTTTCAGAAGCTAAGAGAGTATAAATTGCGGCTCAACGCCTCTAAATGCTCTTTTGGTGTGGGATCAGGGAAGTTTCTAGGATATATGGTGACTCACCGGAGAATTGAAGTGAATCATGCTCAGGTTAAGGCAATAAACAGCTTACACCCACCTCGGAATCCTAAAGAAGTGCAAAGGCTAACAGGTATGACTGCTGCTCTCAACCGATTTATATCTCGGTCCGCGGACAGATGCAGACCTTTCTTTCAATTATTGAATAAATGGAAGGGTTTTGAATGGACCGAGGAGTGCGCGGTGGCTTTCCAACAGCTAAAGGAATATCTCTCACGTCCGCCAGTTATGTCTCGACCGGAAGTTGATGAAATTCTGTTTGCATATATTGCAGTGGCTAACCATGCAGTTAGTTTAGTTCTTATCCGAGATGACAATAACATCCAGAGACCGGTTTATTATGTAAGCAAATCTCTGCACGAGGCCGAGCTGAGTTATTTGCCACTGGAGAAAGCTATCTTGGCAGTGGTACATGCTACACGAAGACTTCCCCATTACTTCCAGTCTCACACGGTTGTTGTTCTTACACAACTCCCTCTTAAATCAATTCTACGAAGTGCAAATTATATGGGAAGAATTGCCAAATGGGGAACTGTCCTAGGAGCTTACGATATCAAGTATATGCCTCGCACCTCTATAAAGGGACAAGTCATCGCGGACCTTGTGGCGGAATTTGCTGAGCCTTCGTTAGAAGACTATCAAGAAGGCATGGGTAAAAGGTCGGTAGGCATGATTTCGTGTGAAGGGCCTCCATTATGGAAAGTCCATGTTGATGGAGCAGCAAATCAGAGGGGATCGGGTATAGGGCTAGTCTTGATATCTCCAGAGGGAATTACTTTTGAGAAATCTTTGAGACTAGGATTCTCGGCCACCAACAACGAAGCAGAGTATGAGGCCGTCCTCGCAGGGATGAACATGGTTCATAAAATGGGAGGAAAGACGGTGCAAATGTTCTCAGATTCACTGTTGGTGGTAGGCCAAGTGGAAGGGAAACTAGAAGCAAGGGATTCCAGAATGCGAGAATACCTAACCCATGTCAGGTATATACAGTCTAAATTTGAGTCTTTTTTACTATTACATGTATCCAGATGTGGCAATACCCATGCCGACTCATTAGCCACGCTCGCAACGTCCTCGGCACAAAGTCTACCACGAGTTATCCTTGTTGAAGATCTGTTGAAACCCACTGGGACGGACGGTAACTCCACTCAAATTCTTCAAATTAGGACTGGGCCTAGTTGGATGGATCAAATAGTAACATTTCTCAGAAATGACATCCTGCCTGGAGAAAAGGCTGAAGCAGATAAAGTTCGCAGGAAAGCCACTCGTTTTTGGTTATCCGAGGACCAGAAATTGTACAAACGTTCCTTTTCCGGACCATATTTGTTATGTATACACCCCGAGGCAACGGAGCTACTTTTGGAAGAGTTACACGAAGGGATTTGTGGAAGTCACACAGGGGGAAGGTCTTTAGCTCACAGAGCCCTTACTCAGGGCTATTGATGGCCAAATATGCAGAGAGAAGCGCATGATTATGCAAAGAAGTGTGACCAATGTCAAAGGTTCGCTCCAAATATACATCAACCAGGTGGAGTCCTGAATCCTCTATCTAGCCCATGGCCTTTTGCTCAATGGGGCTTGGACATTGTTGGACCCTTCCCCAAAGCAACAGGAAACAGACGGTGGCTTCTCGTGGGAACAGATTATTTCACCAAATGGGTTGAAGCTGAGCCATTATCAAACATCAGAGACATGGAAGCAAAAAAGTTTGTATGGAAGAATATCGTTACCAGGTTCAGCATCCCTCATACTCTCATTTCAGATAACGGTTTACAATTTGATTGCAAAGCCTTTTGGAGATACTGCTGTGATCTGGGCATTACGAATAGATATTCCACTCCGGCTTATCCCCAAGGAAATGGGCAAGCCGAGGCTGTCAACAAAGTAATAGTGAGCGGACTCAAAAAGAGGTTGGGTGACGCCAAGGGGAGGTGGGTGGAAGAACTGCCACATGTCTTGTGGACGTATCGAACTACACCACGAAGATCCACAAGTGAAACACCCTTCGCCATGACTTATGGAGCCGAGGCAGTAATACCCTTAGAAACTGGGTTCCCAACCCTGAAGAAAAGCTCCTTTATTCCAGATAGCAATGATGATCTATTAATGAGAAACTTAGACTTAATTGAGGAACGGCGAGAAAACGCCATGGTTCAACTAGCTTATTATCAACATAAGCTCAAGCAGGGGTATGATTCTCATGTGAAACTTCGACCTCTTGGACCGGGTGACTTAGTATTAAGGAAAGTTTTGGGCACGACGAAGAATCCTGCGTGGGGAAAATTGGGGCCCAACTGGGAAGGACCTTATCGTATTACTTCGGTCGCAGGAATAGGGGCCTACAATCTGGAAGATTTGGACGAACGTGTTGTACAACGTCCCTGAAATGTAAATAATCTACGAAGGTACTATTACTAAATAAAAGGCACTTCGGCCGTTTTTTGTTGTAAACTACATTACATTCATTATCTTCGTTCGTCTAAGTATCAAGCTGAAGCTTGGTATGCCTGGATCCTCAGACCACATACCTCGTCTAAATTGATATTCTTTACTAAGTGTTAAACAGAACCTAAGTTACGTCTAGTCCTCGGATCATCTACTTTGGGAAAATTAACATTTTAAATTTATTTATCTAAAGTATCAAGCTGAAGCTTGGTATGCCTGGATCCTCGGACCACATACCTCGTCTAAATTGATATTCTTTATTAAGTGTTAAACAGAACCTAAGTTACATCTGATCCTCGGATCATCTACTTTGGGAAAATTAACATTTCAATTTATTCGTCTAACTATCAAGCTGAAGCTTGGTATGCCTGGATCCTCGGACCACATACCTCGTCTAAATTGATATTCTTTACTCAGTGTTAAACAGAACCTAAGTTACGTCTGGTCCTCGGATCATCTACTTTGGAAAAATTAACATTTCAAATTTATTTATCTACATATCAAGCTGAAGCTTGGTATGCCTGGATCCTCGGACCACATACCTCGACTAAATTAATATTCTTTACCAAGTGTTAAACAAAACCTAAGTTAGGCTTGGACCTCGGATCATTTACTTGGGAAAAATTAACACTTCTTTTCTTTTTGTCAAAAACATTAGTTCCCGGCATAATTAAACCTTCCTGGATTATCAATTTCAATTCAAGTTGTTGCTATTAACTTTGGTAAAGAACAAAAAGATGGTATTTATGGAATGATATGATCAAAACAAAGCAAAAAAGTAAGAATCGTCTAAACAAGTAAAAAACATTCGTGCTTATATTAGATTCCAAATAGTACTTTTTCAATCACACTTAGAAATTACACTTAGAGATAAAATAAAATAAAAATAAAAAAGAGAAAGGCAGCAAGCATTCATTGTTTCAGCTTGATCTTCAGAGGGCCTTTGGGGTCTTTAGGAGATGGAAGCTGAACCGAGGACTCAACGGCAATTCCTTTGCCTTTGGGATCATCTATCAAGGTTATTGGATTAGCTTGATCACCCAACTCATCCTTCGAAGATTCCTGAAGGTCACTTGAGGGCTGTACGTCTTCAAGCGCCTTTTCTTGTACCGGATCAACTTGCTTAGGAGCATCTTCAGGAAGAGCTGAATCTTCAGCCAAGTCACCCCCCTTATCCTCAGATGATCCCTGGGCAGCTTCTTGGGCAGCTTCAGGAATGGTAGAAGCTCGAATTGCCGGAGGATAGTAGACACTGAGCAATGCCTCATTCCACACTTGGAGGCAGTAATGCCTACATACCTCGGGAACCTGAGCCTTGAAAGTTTCGGTGACCTCCTTCACCCCTATATCATAACCGTCTTGTTCGGCTTGGTCCCTTGAGATCTCGGCCTCTTCTTTTGCTTTATCAGCCTTTTTCTTCTCCTCAAGGGCTTCCTCTTTGCCCTTGATGGCCTTCTCTTTGGCCATCTCAGACTTGTTCAGATCTTTCTTAAGATCCTCAACGAGCCTTCGTGCTACTGAGAGGTTATCCTCGGCTTGACGAAGCATCAGGCACTGATCCTCGGCCTGTTTAGTCGTTGTTTTCAAATCAGCCTCTAAGCCCGCCTTATCACTCTCGGCCTTAGCCAATTTTGCTGTGACCTCCTGCAGTTTCTTCTTGTGAAGGTCCGAGATCTTTTGGGCGGTTTCACGCCTGGATTCCTCGACCCTCAGAGACTTGTAGGAACTGATGGCAATCTCTTCTGCCCTATGGGCAGATTGAACGGCCTACGAACAAAACATATAAAACTTAGACATACATATATATAGGAAATAAAAACAAAAGCCAAGGTTTTAGAGAAAGAAAACTCACCATTGCAAGCTCCTTCTTCAAAGTCATGAAGACGGTGTGGTCCCTTTTCTTTCTAAGCTCAACCATATCCTCGGGGAGTAACAGCGCCTGCTCCAATGCATCTGCGACGCATGCAGCTGTCCCTTCATCGGAATTTCTAATGGACGCATCCACGGTAATGACCTCGTCGTCCATAGACATGTCAGGAAGCCATACAGGGGCGCGCACGGCCACCTGTTGGTCGGTTCTTCTTTCCGACCTAGTCTGCATGGTGCGGGCCTGCTTTCCACCCTTTTCCACCTCGGGCTCCTTGGAAACAGAGCCCTTTCCTACCTCCACCACTTCCTTCCCTTTCGGCTGATCCCTTTTTCTTTTGAGATCAGCTATGTTGGTGCGTTGAGTTTGGGAGGATGGGGGAGGAGGAGGAAGCCTAGTTTCAGGGCCTTTGTCAGCACCCTTTTCTTGAGTCCGAGGGCGCACCTCTTTTGAAGGTTCTTGGACTCTAGGGCCCTTGTCAGCGCCCTCAAGGACATCTTTTAGGCTGGGCTTAATCTTTCGTTGAATGCCCATATTGTCAAGTTCTTCAGTAGTAGCCTTTGAGATTTGGGTAGAAGTGCCGAGGATGGAAGTTGAATCTTCAGGAGAGTAGGGTTGATTAAAAACCTCAAACTCGTCCTCGGGATCTGATACCTCAACTATTTCTTTTTCTTCTTCCTTTACAGTAGAGTGGGAAGACGCAGCTTCACCAGAGGTTAATTTTGTGGAGAAAGGAACTGTGGGAATCCCAACTGGAACGAATTGTGGTGGTTGGATTGGATGGGTGACCAAAGTACCTTGAGGAATGGTAGTCCTCTCCGGTAGCAAGAAACCCTCAACAGCAACGCTAATCCGAGGAAGGCGAGGATCGTGGGCTTTAATCACGCACTTTGGCGCCTGAAAAGCTTTAGATATCGGAGTGTAGCCGAGGATCAGATGAGCCGCACGGAGTTGGCCGTCGGTATGCACGAAGATCTCGGTTTGTAGGATCCTATCCAACCGCCCGAAATCAACAAGGTTAGGATGACGATCCAATGCGTGTGGATCTGCAGAGTTATCCAAGTAAAAGTGGGTAAGAATAAGTAAAAAGACGAAAGATAATAGTATGTAAAAGAAACTTCACCTGGAGTCCCTTCCCTTGTCGGACAGGGGAGGCTGTCGTGCCAATTTCCTGATACGATCAAGAAGTCGTTTTTTAGGCCTTTATTTGATTCAGGCAGACATTGAATTAGCCTAACTTCTGGGTATCTAGACTTTAGGTAATATTCGTCTTTTTTGCTTAGGTAATGGAGGTTATAAACCCAGTTCACGTCGTGGTGAGTGAGCCCTAGGTTCATCTTCTCATTTAAAGCATCTATGGAACCTAGGATCCTAAAGACATTTGGGGCGCACTGGGTGGGAGCCAATCTAAAGGCCCTAAGATAATCCCTAGTCACAGTTCCCATGGGGATTTTCATTCCCCCTTCGATGAACGCGATCATCGGGATTACAACTTCCCCCGTTTTTCTTTTTGTATAATACTCTTCCTCGTTACAGTACCTAATGGATACATCCGAGGGAATTTTGTACTTAACCTTAAACTGCTCTATTTTTTCGTTTGAATCCACCAAGGACGCAAATCTACCCATTCTTTTTGAAAAAAAAAAAAAAGGGGTGTGAAGAAAACTAACTACGCCGAGGATGAAAGATACAGTGAAAAAGAGAAGATGGGAAGGAAGAGAAACAAAAGAAACAAAAAGCTGATAAGGAGGGGAAAGAGTATTGAAGAACTTACTTTTAAAAAAGAAGAAAGCACGGTCACCTCGGACAGGGTACTTGATAGACAGAGAGAGAGTATGGGGAGATGGAAAGTATGGCAGGTACGTTATGAGGTTTCTGTAGTGTGAAGAATTTTGAAGAAAATTAGTATTTATATGTCAAAAGGTGTTTCGAAGCGGGCGAATTCCCGCCTCAACACAGGAATCGCTCTCGACCGTTGGATATGTGTCATATCAATGAAATGTGGGGGACATAGAAGCGCCAATAATTAATTCGGGGGCGTTTCGCATACCGAAGCATCGGGAACACGCGATGGGTAATTCAGAAGTTATTTCCGTCAGCAGTATTCCAGGATTCTACAGGGTAAAAAGGTCTTTTAAGTCGAAATCCTATTTTCCTCCCGAGGTGAAAAAAATAAAGAATCTCGAGGGGCTATTGTAGGGGTATTGGGCCCAGTAATTTATGAAGGACGGCCCAACAAAGTCTTTTGGGCTAGAAACCCAAATCCGAAAACATCAAAATAATCGTGGAGTATTTAAATGCCCCAAAACGTCCGAGGAGTAGATTTGTCCTCGGAATATTAAGCCGAGGACATAGGAAGAGAAGTTTAGTGTCCCCGAGTTAGGTTATAAAGAGTCCTACAACTATGGGGATACACAGTATACGTGGAGGACAATAGAAAGAGCGGTGGAATGTCTAAAGTAAAGCTGCTACCACCGCCCATACATTAAAAGCTCTGTAACTGATACGCTGACTGTATAGATGGAAGGATGGGACCTGAGCATAGAGTTTGGAACTTGGTCCCTAATCCCAGCGGGCTTTAGGGAAGAATGGATGGGACAAGTATCCGAAAATCAGGGTTGCAACCAAAAAGTGGAAGATGATAAATAGAAAGGAAGGCATACGAAGAAGTGAGAGGCTTTTTGAGAAAGAAAAAGTGTATGATAATCAATGTTTGTATCCAAACTTGAGAAATACTATTATAAACTATCCTCGGAAACAGTCCGAGGAGTAATTCTCAGTCTTACTCTTTGCAAACAATTCTTTGTTTTGTTCCATTGGGCCCAAAGCCCGTTCTTTTTGTAATTGTCTAAGCCATCCTTGAAATCTAGATTACAAACCCATCTTCTACAAATTCATTGTGAAGAAAGGTCTTTCAAGCCCATTTCCTCCCAGTCGTGGTTTGGGAACTTGAATTGTGTCCTTACACTGCCCTATTTTATTTTTCAACCGTGGTTTAACCTAACCTAAAGTTAAAATTTAATGGTAAAAAAAATAATTTTATAATTTAAGGATAAAAAACACCATTTTGACTGTTAGATGAACAAAAGTTTAATTTCAAACAATATCATAATTTGTTAGATGAAAAAAAGTTTAATTTCAAACAAAATCACAATTCGTTAAAATAGAATGATATATTGAGTGCAAAAATCAAACCATCAGTGCCTAATCAAGTTCAAAAAAAGAGTGAAGATTTGTAAAACATTTTGGCGCATAAGAAACGGCCATTTTCACAATGACCTGATTGTCAATTCTGCTAAAACGTGTCCTGTACTGTGACTTCTGATAAATCGCTGGAAATTTCTGTGGAAGTAGAATCCAGATGCTGTTGTCCAGCCAGTTATGAGTCTGGCAAGTTCATTTCTTAATTACTCTCCAGCCCACATAATAAGATAATGTTTGAAAGGTTGTGGGTCTCGGTACTATAAACCACACGAATTTGAGAAAAGTCTCTTAAATCATTATTGTCATTGACCATTAACTGAGTCTGCTTTTTGTGGAAATACAAAAATTTTCAATTAGTGTTGATAAAAATAAGTAGTACCTATTGCGAAAGAGTACATTAATGGAATGGCTCTATTATATTTAACTTTTTTTCCAGAGTTTTGATTTGATTATGATATATGGTAGGTCAATTAGAACTGTCAAATTTTAGCCCCACCTATTGAAGTATTGATAATGAAATAATATCATGGATTTTCTTTCATGGATAGAAATTTTACTTGGACTAAATAAATCAGTTGTTTAGTTTTCTTAAGATCTGTATCGAATATATTTCTTTGAAGAACATGGACGGCATATACAGACAATGTACTAGGCTCAATAGCACAAGTTGTAAATTACTCATCATAGGAGTTAACATCACAGAAGCTAGCCCAAATAAGAACGACCCAGAAGAGAAGACTTTTGGCTTATAAGAACGATGTGGTCAATTCACAATGAACTGAAAGTTCATTTAGTTCAGTTAAAACGAGTAATGTTGAAGATTTTAACATTTAACACTAATGCATGAATTGAGTATCTGCCCAATAAGCTCGTTGTAAACAACCTTAACCACTTGTAAGTTCTTTATTGTGAGTTTGATAAGTTAATTGGAAATTTTAAGTGCAAGCAAATGAAAATAGAATGCAGATGCTGTTGTCCAGATAGTTTATGAGCCTAACAGAATGATGTAGAACAGACCACTATGGCCTTTTTGGACTTTCACACGCGCTTGAAATCATCGCGTAAGGCAAAAATGCAGTAGTAGAAATCATAGGCCTCAAAGTTGGAATCGCATGAAATTTGGTATGCTAAAGTGAAATGGCCTTCTGAGCAATAGTTGTCGCTTTACCACAAGATACTTCCTGAAAATGCCAAATTCCTCCATTTAGGCCCCGAAAACTGCAATTTTGCTATTTATAGTATTTTTTATAGCCGTTAGAGGCAGATTAGACTATTATCAATAAACACAAACCTTTTGTCAATTTTCTTCTTTGGTGGATTCCAATTTTACCACATTGTGGATTCAAGGAACCCCTCGTGGACTAGAGGTTTACTATCCAAAAACTAACAGTTTAGTTTCTGTTCATCAAAGAAAACATCGTGTGTGGTGGTCAACTTCAAGACACAAGTACACGGTACACCAACTAAGTTGGATTGGAATTGAAAATCAAATTATAATGTTACTTTTTTAGAAAGGAATTGGAAGTCAAATTTGGGTGTAGAGACCCAAAAGGGGGGTTTTGCAATTTATGAAATCTCACATCGCCTAGGGAAGCACATGGGGATGTGCTTAAAAGGAGTGACCTCCCTTAAATGTGTAGGGGCATTTTCCCCATTGTTGTGTGCTTTGGGGGGAGAATAAAACCGTAAGAGGTTTGGGCCCAAAGTGAACAATGTCAAAGCCATGCCCTAGTTGGAAGTGTGGGCCCCACATGCGAGGACATGTGTGCCCATAAAGGGGGTCGAGGATGGTATCAGAGCTATGTTCTAGTTGAAAGTGTGGGCACCACATGCAAGGACGCATGTGCTGGGTTGGATTATAGAGACCCAAAAGGGGGCCTTGTAATCTATGGAATCCCACATCACCTAGGAAAGCACATAAGGATGTGCTTATAAAAAATAACCTCCCTTAAATGTGTAGAGACCTTTTATAGGCTCTAAAATAGACAATATCTATATAGTTGGAATGTGGTCGTTACATTAGGTGCTGTGAAAGTGCGGTAGGCTATAACCTATTTCTTGAGGAATAATTTGCCTGGGAAGAGTTTTATTATTTTTTAATCATTAAAGAGACTAGTTGTATAAACAAACAACTACATACATACATACTTATATATATATATATATATATATAATATATTAGTTTGAGCGATTAAATTTGAGGCTTTGTCTCCTTCAAGTACTTTTGTAAACAAACAAATTTAAATTTCGAAAAACATATATATTTTAGCTTGAGGGGAGACCAATTACAATAGAAGCATACAATGAAAAACTACAAATATATTAATTTATAATTAAAATTAAAAATAGAACTTTATTTATTTATTGATATATGATAACTTGTATTTTTTTATGTTTCCAACAAAGATGTTTATGGTTTGAATTCATCACCATCCTCTGTTGTTAAAACTATTAATTTATTTAATATATATATATATACACACACACACTCTTTATTTGTTAAAATATCTATTCCTTTCAGAAAACATTGCTTTATGTCCATTCTTTACCGGCGTTTTCTAAAAACGTCCCAATAGAGCTCCTATAGCGGTGTATTTGGAAACATCACTAAAAAAAAAAGCCGCCTAAACCCAGATTTCTTGTAGCGTTGTCAATCAAAATTTTGCGACCCCAAAGGACCCGACATCCTGGCTTGCATTGCGGTGGGCTGACTCGAGACACAAAGGATTGATAAGTCTACGCGAGTACAAAAGGCATGAGAGATTGAGGACTTAAATCAAAAGATAGTTATACATTATGGATGGCTCTATAAAAATGGTAACTTTTAAGTGATTAAAAAGCTATATTAAGATGGAAAGCAAATTAAGAAAAACAATCCAGAAAAGAAAATCACTAAAAAATAGGTTTCATAAACTGTTATTACCTGCTAACCTGCCCTCAAACATTTCTAAGTTGAGAAAAACAGTAAGGAATAAAGTATGAAACAAATATTACAATTAAAGGAGCAATCGTACAATCCATTATAAAAACAATAAATATAGTAATATGGTTTAAGAAATGTCATTGACAAATAACAGGGAGCCATTGATCTTTTTTTCTTTTCTTTTTTTTTTTTGACTGAGGAGCCATTGATCTAAATTACCTTTGACTTGGAAATCAATGACAATGGCTGAGGCAGCATATGTGTACACAGTAAAGAACACAGCAGAATGTCACAAGCCTATAATATACAGCCATCACCAGTCTATAACGGAACAGCTAAAAAACAATAAAAGAACAGCTACGTCATAGTGAAGAATGAAAGAACTGTAACTGCTTTCTTGCAAAAACATGAACAAACAGTAATTATATTCCTTTTATTCCATTGGTGTTAAATAAAAGTACAGAAAAGTATTAAGAACTAGAGATTAAGACAACAAAATCTCACAATATCTTTGTTTTGAGTTGTGGTAGGTTCCTTTAAAATATTTATTTTATTTTATTTCAATTCATTTCGAATTATGGTGGAATGATATCTCGCTTGTTATAAAAATATTGTGACATTTTGTTGTAATACTAAGAAAAATGATATTCTTTTCAATTTTTCAATTTTTTCTCATTTATGTTGTTATTTTATATTATTATATTTCTTTTAAAAAGAGGTGAAAAATATGTATGCCTATTAATCAAATCAAATGAGTTTTTGTTGAGAAGAAAATAAAATGAGTACCTAGTTCATTTTTCTTCTTTTGCCCTTATTCAATTTAAGATACGTGCCTCTAATTGCATTCATTTCATTGACAACAACGTTTGTTGGCATTCGCTCTCCAGGTGATGTTGTAGAACATGACAATTCAATTTTGAACACTGATATCAAGCAATCTTTATTCTACTACTAACATTGAGACGACGTTCTTCTTCATGTTTCTCTCTCTTCAATGTCATCTTTGTTTCTCTTATCATCAATATCTTCTTCATCCTCCTCAAAGAACATTGATGGGTCCACTATGTCCATTACATCTTCAAGCAAAGCCATTGAAATGAATCTACATGCTCAAATCATCTATAAACATTTCATCAATAGGTTTTTTCCCAGGAACATCTTTAGCAAGATGTTATATAAATGGGAGCATATCATTTGCAATTTGTGCAAATATTATATTCTCTAGAATACAGTTAAGCTAGAATTTTACAAGTACCAAATTATAAAAATTGTATAAATTTCTTTATATTTATGTACTACTTTATTTTATTTTACAACCATCGTTTAACCTAATATTAAAACTTAAAGGTAAAAAGATAATTTTAGAATTTAAGGATAAAAACATTATTTTGACTGTTAGACGAATAAAAGTTTAATTTCAAATGAAATTGTAATTCCTAACTATTAGAATGATATATTGAGTGCAAAAATCAAACCATTGGTGCCAAGTCGAGTTTCAAATGATGAAATTAAAGTGAAAATTTGTAAAACTTGCATATGCTAGTATATACTAGCATCACTTAGCGGCTAGCATTTCCATAATAATTCATGCAAGCTTTTGTAGATCTTGTACTGCGTGCAGCATACATGCACCATAAAATAACCTAATCAAGCTGAAACACCGAATCTTGTCCTCATGTGCGTGGGTCATCAATTTGTAGTCTTCATCTCCGTGTCAATCAAATTTGGGCAAGCCCACAGGACCTAAAGATCCTGGCTTGCGTTGCTATGGGCTCGCTCCGTTCAAACTTAATTGGAAAAATTTGCTAAATATCATAATTTTTGGGAAAAATTGCTAAATAGTACTTGACCAAACTTGTTTAGTTATATAGTACTTTTTTGAAACTTAAGTTTAACAAACTTGAGTTTCTATTGAAACTTGAGTTTACCAAATTCGAGTTTCACTTGGAACTCTAGTTTGACAAACTTGAGTTCAAAAAAAAAAAAAAAAAACATACTGCATAACTAAATAACTTTGACTCAATGCATTTTTCCTAAATATTTCCTAAAATTATGTTATTTTGTTAGAGTCATATTTTCTATGTATTGGCATATCCTTTGACGAAATACACTTTACTTGTAATTAAGTAGCTCTAAGTTGGGTTTAATGTATCAAAAATTATGTGAAATTTACTTTACAAGTGGCATCATTAAAGATGTAGGGTCAATGGGCCCCAGAGTATATATCTATGTATATATTGGGCCAATGGCCTAATCCGAGGACATTAGGAAGTCCGAAAACCGGAAAATACCTCATCAAGGGTCCGAGTTGGAAAGTAAAAGAATAAAGTCTGTCTAAGGTCATCTAAGAATGCGATCTGAGGTGGAATATTTCCCTGGAAGGATAAAACTGAGGTTGGGTGGGATTATCTGTCTACTAGAAGCAACTTTCTAGGAGGTCTTATAGATAAAGATATACATGGTAAGAGTATAGGACAAGGAAGGGCCGTGAAATATCTAAGGAAAAAACTGTTGTCACCGTATTGAATGCTCTGTAGCTAACTCTCTGGCCGCATTAATGAGGGGATGATGCTTGAGCATCAGGATTCAGCCTTACAACTACCTCCAAGGACTTCAAGAATAGGCTAATGGGACAAGTATCCAAACTAATAATCCGATCCATACGTAGAGGATGTAGAGAGGAAGAAAATGATATAAAAGGAGGAGGAGACATTCAGGAAGGGGATTGGAGAGAAAGAAAGAAAACATTGTAGATTGGATATTCTTGTAATCTTCCTTTAAGAAGAAAGAAGTATATGAACTAGCTCCTCGGCTTGAGTCCGAAGATAGTTTTTCATCACATAAACTTGTCCATCAATATTGTTTTGTGATCTTGAGTCATTACTATTGTTAACGAAGCCCATAAACAACTAGATTTAAGACTCACTCTCTACAAATTTATTGTATTGGGCTTTTTGGACCTATACCCTTTCTACTATTGGGCTTAGGTGCAAATTGTGGCCTTACGAAAGACATGAAGACAAGTGAAAAAAAAAAAAAAAAAAAGCTAATTTAGTGAAGCTAGACACTAGTCTCGACACTATCTGGACACTAGCATCTACTGAGACTTAATGAAGAATTCTCGATACATGCTTGACACCTCTCGATCTATCAAGCTGATGGATTTCAGAATATAGCCAATAACGTTTTATTCTAAAAGGCTGTTTGTTTATGGGTTTGTATAATCATAATAGAATTAAGAAAGTCCAAGGCTTATGTAAACCTAATTGGAATAGAAGAGCCCATTTAAAAGGCCCATTAAGTTCTTATTTAAATAAGGAGGTGGAAAAAGAAAACCCTAACCCTAGAAAGTTTCATAAGGTTTTCTTTTTAAAACCCTAGCCTCCTCCTACAGATAGAGAGATATTGATGTGTTTCTTGTGTGTCTTTGGGTTTTGTAACCAAGCAAAGTCTCTAGCACCAACATTAAAGATCTTATTAGTGTTTCTATGTGAAGTTGTTGCAAATCAATTACAACAATCAAAGGGTTGTTGTGGAGTAGTTACGTACTTGGATTCGTGCAAAGATGCTAGTCATGTATTGAGATTCGTGCAAAGAAAGAAGTCTCAACAAGATTAAGTCCAATTGGAGATTGGAGTAAATGTTCAACTGTATGTTGGTATCTTAGGATAAGCCTGATAGTGGTAAGATTCCTTATATTTATAACCGTTTGTTCTTGATTAGTGGATTCTTGGGAGTGGTGATCTAAAATACACTCAATGGGGTTTTTGTCTTGCCAGTGGTTTTTTCATTCGTCAACAAATCACCATGTCAATTTAATTTCTGCTACACTTAGTTTATTTGATGATTTGTAAATACCTCTACAATTTGCATGTAATTTGACTTAATTAATCAACTTGAATAATTGAATTAATTAATTGGGATCAATGTATAACCCAACATATTCAACAAAAAAGGCCAAACCTAACCCATGTATGCTCTTCTTTTATGTGGGAGATGGGGACTCTTAACATGTACGTTATATAGGCTTGAGCCGAAATGATTTGAAATAGCTTTCATGTTTATTACTCAAACCCACCCTAAAAAACAATGAGACTCACACACCCTAAGTGTATGGTTCATGGAAGTTGCTTTGTGAGATGCGTCCTCATTTCATAGGTTGGATCCAGTGTATAGAAGCACTGGATTCATTGAGATGCTGAGACCTGACAAATATTGAATACATGTTATTATCTCAATTGGTTTAGAGTTTCCTCTGCACTAAACCCAAACCGTCTCTCTCTCTCTCTCTCTCTCTCTCTCTCTCTCTCTCTCTCTCTCTCTCTCTCTATATATATATATATATATATCATTCTTGTTTATTTGTTTATTTTATAGCTTGCGGCCTTGCCTGTACGTTGTTAAAAACAAAGATTCTTTGTATTGATACAAGCCCAAAATACAATTATGGGAACAAGCTTATCTCAATGCTAACACAGAACCCAGTTGGGAGTGAATGAGATGGGAATAGGCCCTGTAGGAAAAACCCTTTAGGTCAAAGCCCAATGGGCCTTTAAAACAAGTCCTCAGGGTCAAGATTCGGCTTAAGTGGATCTTGCCCAAGACCACGGCCAAGTGGCGACCCCGCTTCAAACATACTGAGCAGCACTGTTTTAGTGCACTGATTGGAGCTATTGATATCTTGGATGATTGATTGAATCTGCCAATGGGAAGAAGAATCTGGGTTTAGGATGACATTGACATCAATGACATTATTGACATCTTGGATGATTGATTATATATACAAAATAGAATTTCTACTCTATCCTAAGTGTATATGTGTGTGAAGCTCCCTCTTGGAAACTTAAACCCTGGCCCTTGCCCCCCACACCTCACACCTCACACCCCACAAACACTTATACTTGTGAAGTGACCATCACACCAAAAGTATGCGGTGGTTTGGATGATTGATTGAACCCTCCGTCTACACTAAAGTTTAAGGAAAATCCCTAACAAACTTTAAATAATCACTATTAGTATTTATAGGGTAATGACATCATGATTTTTAGATCAAATTGACCATGTCATCTGAGACTAAAATTGTGCCAAATTTTAAGGATAATAGCATATTTAACTCTCTTTTTTTATTGGGTACAGTATCCATATGTACATTAGCTAAAACCACAAATTCACTCCGAGTCCAGGAAATTATGCTGGTGGAAGATATTAAAAAGAAAATTAAAAGAAGGAAAAGAGAAAGTATGAGATAGTGAGGATGGGAATGGGGTTGAGTTGGCATGACATGTAAAAAGCCCTGCCTAAGTTTAAATTAATATTCTAAATCAATAAATATTTATTCAGCAAAAAAACTCATAAATAAATACTTGATTTTTTTTTTTTTGGCGAAAAAATATACTTGAAATTTGGGAGTGGTGAAACTTCAATAAGCTAATTAGTTATTAAAACATACATATCAACTTGGGTTAATTGGGAGGTATTATTGGAGTAATTATTAGGTGTTCTCATATCATTTATGTTGATATTTCCTCCTCTCACATTTATATTAGATCCCACTTGATATGGTTTATTATGAATGTGAGAAAAAAGAGTTTTATGTCACCGTGTTTCAAGAACACTCAATAGTTTTCATATTATTGTCGGCCCTAATAACTAACATGGACATTTTTTGCATGCATTTTTTCTTGTAATAAAGCAGGTAGCAATGAAGAAAATCAAACTGGTTGATTTGGTTCATTTTTGCAAGAATGGGGATATTGACGACAAGGACATAGTATTATGGCACACAATAGGCTTCCACCATAGCCCTTCCCAAGATGAATTTCCAGTGATGCCGACTTTGAATGGTGGGTTTGAGCTCCATCCTTCAAACTTCTTCAAAAGCAACCCAATCTTGAATATAAGGCCTCCTAAGCCTATGGACTTTACCCAAATGCAATGCCACCACTCCTTAGAGGAGGAAAAATAATCGGAATAACTGGTATCTTCGGTAGAAGTTCTAGATAATTGTTATTTGTGCTATTAGATATTATAAATAATTGTCAACTTTTATGTTGTTTTCAGAAGAAGAATTTGAAAACTACAAGAACTTTTAAAATGGTGGAATTTCTATTTGTGGGAATTTCAATCTTATCAATTAAGCTTTTATTAATTTTCTAGGTATATCTGAGAGTTAAGAATTTGAAGTATCAAATTAAGTATATCTAAGAGTTAAGAATTTGAAGTATCAAATTAGTTACAACAAGTATGGTAACAGGGATGATAATGCATTGGTGACATTGAAAATATGGTATCATGTTATTTGCGGTGGTAATAATAATATTGTAATCGAAGATAATAGTTGGTTTTTGGGGGTGGTGGCAGTGACAATGGTAATAGTGTTGTTAGTATAATGCTATTATGTTTGGTGGTGTTGGTGGAGTTGATGGCAGCAATGGGTCACAAGCGGTAGTGGTGGTGGTGGTGGTGATAGCCACTTGTGTTAATTGAGTTAACTCTCTCTCATTTTCTTCTTTTGAGACTATTTGATTTTCGGTGTTAAAGTGAGACTATTTGATTGGTAAAAAAAAAATATTCTAAATAGAGTTATCAATCTTATTCTTTAATTCTTCTTAGAAAAAAAAATCTTATTTTGTCAATCTTAAGTCTTTTGTTTTGGTAACAATGAAACAGTGCATTTCATTTAACAATCCATAACATTTTTGTGTCTCTTTGTCCCTCCCTAAGGCCTTATCTAGTTAGTTACTACTATTAGTCCTTTATTATTTATTTATTTATTTATTTTCTGCTTTTATTTTAATACTAAAACGGTAGGTATGCTAAAAGACAAGAAGGAGAGAGAAATGTGTAGTGTAAGTTCAAGCAAATTCTAACTAGAAAAAGTATTGTAAAGTTGTGATTAATAGCTATGTTTTTATGTTGGCTTTAATTCCATATCAAATTTGATTGTATTTTTGTTCAATTATTTCCTTGTATTTTTTGTGGGATTTAATGTAAGGTTTGTGAGTAAGAGATTGGTGAAGTTCTGTGAAGATGAAGAATTCATGACTAGCTTGTGACTAGCTTGCGAGTGCCAACCCGTGAAAGGCCACGTGAGAAGCACATACTAGAATTTAAAGAGTCTCTTTGCTAGGTTGGATTTTGCGAGTCACTTCGCGACTTAGGCCAAGTCACGAGTGACCTGCAAAACTCTCTGCCTGGAGCTTTTTGAGTGTGCTTTTTCTCATATCTTTACCAACACTATATAAGCTCTCATTACCCACGAAATTGTAAGGACTTTCTCCAAGAAACTTTTGAGAGAGGAAAACCTAGTTAAACACTTGAGAGTTAGTTGTATACCCACAATTATCTATACCATTTCTCTAAAGTTTTCCTTTACTCCTACCTCTCCATCTACACATCCTTGAGAGGTTCTTAGCCCAAATACTGACCTCACCCAATCTAAGTGTTGAGAGAAGTTTTGGTGCATATGGGAAGCATTGGAAGAAGCCATTGAGTGGCAGATGAGCTAATTGTGGAATCTGGATGACTAGTGAAGTTATGACTCCGTGAAGCTCGTTGGTGGCAAGAACTCAGAGGGTTCAAGTACATTGGATAGAATAGGCTTGGAGGATCTTTTTGATATTCATGTACTCCAATTTTATTCACTAGTGGATTGATTTTAGCTTTGAGGGCCGCAGTGAGGTTTTTCACCAAGTACTTCGGTTTCCTCTTCGATAACATGTCTCGGTATTATCCTGTGCTTGCATCTCTCTTCCCTACTCTTTAAGCTTTACATTTATTGTTTATTGTATATGCTTATGCCTCGGAGTAGTGTTCCGGTTTTATTATGACTCATTTACTCTTGTTCTGTACTTAATTAAGTTAGAGTAAAAGTAATCAAGCCATAATTTAAAATTGTGGGTCTAAATTAGCTATAGTGTTTCACACTATTTGAGCTTTCAAATATATATAAAAAATAAATAACAAACAACCAAACAAAATTGCACTTTTGACACTTTTATAATTATTTTCATTTTCATCCCTTAGGTTTAAGAATTAAAATTTTAAAAAAAAAATTTGGTTCATCAAGTTTGATTTTATTTTAAAAATGATAGTTCATCCATCTCTATAATTAATTTGTTCGTTCAGAGAGAGAGAGAGAGAGAGAGAGAGAGAGAGAGAGAATTTGCTCTCTCATCCTTCAACTTCAAAGGGAATTGATGGAAAGGCTCGATTATTTAAAGAATTGTTTTAATTTTTAAAAGATTTTTTAGATCATATAAGTAATATGACATAACTAATAGACATGACACTATATAATTGGATTAACTAATACATGTGGTAAGGTTCATCAAAAAAAAAAAAAAACTAATACATGCGGTAAGCATAAGTGTCACTTGACTTATCAATCATAACAAACCCTAACTTAGGGGAATAGATTAAAATATTAAGGAACAAAATCAAAATGACCCCAGAATCTTTCTTGTCAGGGAAGAATTATTACAAATTAGTAAAAAATCGGAGATCATCAAACCCAACGTTTGCAAGGCCATGGTGTCTCTCCTTAATGTTAACATAGTGATATATACTCAAGCACAATAATTTTCCTCTTTAAAGCAAGAAGAAATTAAAAATACCCATGTAAATAATAAGCAAGAGGAAAAAGTTTTCCTAACCTTTCTGTACATTAGAGATAATGCTTGAGACGCTACAATGGCAGTCCTCCACACTGTTCATGGCATCAAAGCATAGTTTTGAGTCACCTTCTACCACCACAGGATGGTAAATGATAATCTTTCTCATTATAAGAGCATTTTTATCAAGTGTGTTAAATGCCAAATATATTTACCACATGTGAACAATATCATTCCAAAGATGAAACGGTACTGATTGAAAGGCTAAAAAAAATAGTTTTTTTATTCATTTCCCTCTCATCCTTTTTGACTTTCTCTCTTCTCTCTATTGCTTTTTCTTTTTCTTCTTTCTTTCTCCACCACTCACTCTCTTTTCCACTTTTCTTCTTCTTTCTCCAGAAGCTTATCCTCTCTTTTTTCCTTTTTTTTTTTTTTTTTTTCTGGTCATTCTCTCTCTCTCTTTCTTCTTTTTCTCCGCCTAAACCGTTGCCATTGAGATCAGCCATTGCCATGGAGTTTGGCCTCACTGGTAGAGATCGCTTGTAAGTTGGACCTTTTTTGTTTTGTTTTGTTTTTTGTGGGTTTCATTTGATTGTGGGTGGTGGTGGAGTTATTTTTTGGGTTGTTGTGGATTTTTTTTTTTATTTTTAAGGTGGTGTTGGTGGATGTGGGTTTGTGTTCGTGGTGGCTGTCGGTGTTGTTGCGGTAGTGGTGGGTGGCTGTTGTTGCTATTGTTGTTGATGATTATGGGAGGAGTTAATACATTATTTTAATGTGTTGTAAATATTATTTTAATGTATAGAATTGAAGAATAAAACATAATGAGATATTGTAAAATAACGTGATAAAATAATAAAGTAGGCTTTTAATTGAGCTTAATGTGAGGCAGCTTTGTGAGGCAGTTTTGTACACTAGTTTATGTGAGGCAGCTTTGTGAGACAGCTTTCTAGGTTAAGCTTAATGTGAGGCAGCTTTGTACACTAGTTTATTTATGTAGTATGAATAAAAATGAGACGAGACCATGAAATAAGCAGCTGAGGGTGAGTGGGAATTTTAGTACCACTCTCAACCATAGCAAGCTTAATGGACAAACTATCTAAATTATGTAGTGTTAAGTGCTCTGTTATTTTAATACTTGTGTGGTTTGGCTTTGAATTATTTATCATGAACTTATTCTGACTCCTGAATATCCCTCGCCATGACTAGGCTAGTGACAAAATTACCTAATAGCTGCCTTTTAGTCAAGGTTAAAACTCAATCTATAAAGCATTTAGAAGGTGATGAATTACGACTATGGAGAATGGAGTATGGAGAATTAGATGGGTAAAAATTTGGGTTAGAGAAAGGGGTGGCAATCTGAACTCTCATTTACTCTGCATCAAATATATCATTCAGTTGCCGTTTAAATGGGGAATGTTTTACAATTACATTGATGCTTTAAATATGTAAGACATTACATTAATGATTAATAACAAAATTTAAATACGATTTTGGTAATTTCTTGGTCAAGTTTTTTTTTTTTTTTTTTTTTTAAAAAAAGGATGTTAAGGTCTGTATGTTACAGCTTTCAAATTTGTATTTTTGGGATGATGACAAAAATAGTAGTAGTAGGTAGTAGGAATCCAAACATTTTATCTTTGGGTAAAAGCACAATGTCAGGCTCCTCCAACCATTTTCTGCTCCATAGGCCACCCCCTCCTAAATCACCTTCCATGAGTCCATCTACTTTTAAGCTTAAAGTCCTGTTTATAAAGAAAGAACAAAAACAAAGTTTAGTGATCAAGCCCAAGTGAACTGAATTGGTGCATCATCTTGAAGTAAACGGTATCGAAGTAAATCATATCGAAACAAACTAATTTAGAGCAAGTCATCTCAAAGTAAATTAAATTGCTGGAATATAATAGGTTCGAGCCTAATTGAGTACAAAGAAAATGAACTTACAAGTATACAGTCTTCTACAAACCTAAGGACTACTTGATTCGTCAAAAAATTACTTGATCTCCTAAGAATCTAAATACAAATGATCTCAAAACTGCTTTGGTGTGTTCTTAGCTATGTGTGGTGTCATTTTCTTGTAGAATTAGCTCCTATTTATGCTTGAGAACTTAACGGTTATGCCTAGTTCCCTTTACCACGTGCCACTTCTTGGTTGTCTATACACTACCAATTGTCTCATTGTTAACAAAGCTCGGTAAACTCTCTCAATTGCTTTGAGGCAACTATACCTTTCTACTCATGGTTGCTTAGCATGTGTTTGTGTCTAATTGCCTAACAACTCCAAGCAACCAGTCACTAATTGTTCAAGATAACTTACCTTGTAATTGCTTGTGAATTCCACTTGATTAATGTCACTTGTCATTCATTTGGCCTTAATCCCTAAGTAAATTATTTTCAACCTGGCAATCATGTGAAACTCATTTTCCACTTGGCATTGCACAATTTTGCCACATGTCCTTTTAATAATTTAATTATTTCGCCAAACACATATATTTTATATTCCATTGAAACCTCTCATTTTAAAAATGAATAGGATTCTAAATTCCTTTCCATCCTATAACCAATTTTGAGCGATTAATTAATCTCTCTTCACGAAATAAGTTGCTTTTTTTTTCACCCAGTGTTCACTAATGAGGGGCACACGTGGACACCTCCCAGTTTTTAGCAAATTAATGTCCAAGAGCAAAATGATTATTTTACATGCTTTGGAAATTCTGTCAACTGGACACAGACTTACGTGATGCACGAAAAAATTTGATGACTTTTTTTATTTTTTGTTAAGTGAAAAATAAAAATAGTAGATGAAACTTATAAGTGTTAATCTTAAATTCTTCTTAAAATGATGTGATTATTTTCTAACAAAGGATAGTCAATACAATATATTAGATTTTCTAAATTAAATTATCTATATTTGTTATTTGAAAGCATTTTAAATTTTGTAAGTTTTTTTTTTTCTAGGAAACATAATGTATTTTACATTTAATTATTATTTCAGGTGAGATATCTGGTAAATAATGTAATACGCGGTTAGAATTTTTTTTTCCTAGTATTCCTTACAAATGATTCATCCTCTATACATCTTAAATTGCATAAAGAATAAGTAAATATAACTAAATCAATTACTTATATTAGAAAAAAAAAATCAAGACTATAATAACATAAGAAAAATGTAATTATATAAAAAACCTATCAACATTACGCTAAGAAGGTGACATACGTGTCAATGAAGTAGTGCATCTGTTTACACATACCTCTTCTCTTGAAGCATCACTAAAGTGGACCAAATTGGACCAGATGAATCAAAGTGGATTGAAGTTTACTGAATGGACCAAAAAGAACCAAATTGGTCCGAATTGACCAAAATAGATCAAATAGACCAAAATGCTACCCTAATATAGCTCGATAGAATATAACAACAATAAATATCATAAATATAGATGATTTTGAGGTTAAAAGCCACATCACATTAGCTCATCATGGAACTTGAGAGCTTAATGTTCTTTTTATTGAGTTAAAATCAAGGGGTTTAGATCGAGATGGCATAATAGAAAAATTTTCACCGGTTAAGGAAAGATCACTTTAGCTTCACTTTGTAGAAAATTCTGACATAGAACTTTGTCAGAAGTCAGAAACCTTCCCCAAACCCAGAAAATTAGCTTCATCCAAAACACCAGTCTTGACAAGATTGCCCACCTAAAGTCATCCCCATTCACTCAATTGATAACATCTATTGGAGTGTGGAAATTTTGTGTTTTAAATTGTAAATCAGACATGAGTCCTACTACACTTCACATAACGTTTCAGGTTATAAAAGTTTCATAGGAGATCCTATGTATGAATGTTGAGCTGCTGGCTTTAAATTGTTCTGTGTACTACTTCTACCTATTTCATATTCTTAATTTTAAATATTTTTGTTTCTTCTTTTTTTAATAACATGTAATATAATTAAAGATGAATTTCTAACTTTAATAATAACTAATAACACATAATAAAATAATTTCTTATAAAATATTCCAAAACGCACTAACACATTGCGCAGAGTAGAGGAATGCATAAAACAGAATGAAACCCAACGATTTGATTCCTTACAGTAGGGAAAAGCATAAATTTACGTACACACACAACTTGGCACATAGCTAATTTCATAAATTTACTCACTAACACTACACGACATGATGCTTGTAGTTTAGTGTTTTATTTCTACATCTTTTGTAGCTTCTTGATCTGCTCTGTTTACTTCTTCTTGATATGCTGAGTCTTCTTCTTCTGATCAACATGAGTCACAACAACTTTGTTACTTTGATGATGAGAGTGTTTCTCGACAGTCTTGGAGTGTCCTATGGCCTTGATCCCACGGTTGCCCGTAGGGGTTGGGTGGTGGTGGTGGTGGCTGCCGATGTTGTTGTTTCTGTTGGCGCTGCTGATTCTGATGCTGCTGCTGTTGACGATGTTGGTGCTGCTGATTCTGATGCTGCTGCTGCTGTTGATTATGTTGGTGCTGCTGTTTCTGTTGTTGATGCTCTTGGTGCTGCTGTTGATGATGTTGGTGGTGCTGCAGTTGATGATGCTGGTGGTGCTGATTTTGTTGACGTGACTGCTTGTCCTGATGGATCCTCCACAAGGGTTCACGGCTTTGGTGGTCTTCTTGATGGTTCCAGGGCGTCCATTTCCTTCGATGAAAGTAACCATGATGGCCTCGGAATTTGAAAGTTCTGAAAAAATGAAAGACTGAAAAGGAGGAGGGGAAGGCTTGATTGAAATTGGATAGCGTTTGAGTTGGTCAGAGGGAAATATTTGGTTAGGAGGGTGTGAGGGAAAAGAAACGGTGGGCCCGGGGGTTTTTTCCTCGAGCCATCTAAAAGTTTTTTCGCCGAAATGAGGAGAAAAGTAAGGAGAGAAAAAATTGGGACTAGGTTGCCGAAAATACCCATGTGCATTATGTACATGGGTTTCATCCATACCCAATGTTTTTTTTTTTCTTCGACCACTTGCACATTTACAAAATTTTTGCTAAAAAAATGTGTTGCTTTTTTGTTTGCACATCCACGGTCTTTTTGCTAGAAAAAATGTGTTATTTTTTTATTTTATGTAATGGAGTCATAATTGTAAATTTATACTAACTTCAATTTTTTATCATCTTATTTTTCTTCTTAACTAAACAAATAAAATTTTTTTTTATTTTTCAACTTTTTCTATCTTTCCAATCAAACACAAATGGAAGAAAACTAAGGGCTGCTTGGTAGGGTATTTTTAACAACAATTTTCAGTATTTAAATAACATTACATATATTTGCACACATTTTTTTCACCCATACGTATTTCTAAAAAATACAAACAACGTTACTAAAATAACATTATCAAACGGGCCCTAAATCTCTTCTATCCTCCCACTTTTTATTCCCTCTCTATTTTCTATCCTCCAATCAAACAGACTATAAGGGTAGTGGTTTAAAAGTAACTTCAAATTATGTATATAAACTCACACAATCATAATAAATTTGTGTGTATAAAATAATAAATTATTAACATGTGTATTTTATTTTTTTAAAAGTGTGCATTACAGCTCATAATTGAGCATTCAATAATTTTCACTTATGGTCATAGGATACTCGTTAATAGAATTCTTTAAAAATATCTTCTTCTTTTTTAATAATAAAAGGGCTCGGTTAAGAAGTACTACAAGGACATTTGTTAATAAAAAATGTTAAGAAATTTTTAATACTATTTTTATGAAAAATATAAAAAATTGTCAAAAAAAATTAATAACTTTTTTTATAAAAATTCTATAAATTTTTTTCTTAAACTAATGCTCTCAAAACATATGTTAATATATATTTTTGAGATAGTTACTGTAACATCCAAAATATTTTTTTTAAGTAATTTTACCATATGGAAAATATCTCAAATGAATTTTATGTTTTTTCAATGAGGTTGTTGATTATTTTTGTAAAGGTCTTTTTAATATTAAAAGCATGTGATGGCATTTAAAGGATTTATGGTGATGGGATGGGTAAGGAAGAAAAGAAATTTAAGGGTAAAATGGTCCAAGATATCCTTTGACGAGTGGTCCATAATCTCCCATTCATCACCATACGCGGTCCACCCCCCTTCTTTCCTTCGGCGCTAAGTAATGAATAGTAACAAGAAATTAATAAGAAAAGACCATGGGCGAAGGATACAGATGAATCTGGCTCAAAACAAACAGTCCAGTACTAGCTTTTGTCGGTGGTAGAGAAAAAGTTCAAATAATTTGGTAGTGCATATATATATATATATATATATATATACACACGCTTCTTTGTCCTTGTTAAAGATGTGGAGGCTCCTTTTGGTAGAGCCTGTTTTTATTGGTATAATTTATTGATATAAGTTGAGTCTTATGCTTAGCCAAAAAAAAAAAAAAGAGTTGAGAGTCTTATAAATCTCCTTTTTCTAACTATTGAATTTTAAATAATAGAACAATTTGTTTATATTACGATATATGGTACCAAAGTGAAGAAGTGAAAATTTTCATATTAAAAAAGTGAAGATTTAAAAGGTTAACTAATCAAATAAAATGTAAAAAAAGTCTGGCCAAACAAGCAACTTTAGAGAATCTTCTGGGTATAAATTTCTATTAAAGATAGTTTTCACAGATGAATAAAGAAATGAAATGGAGGCTTGAGTTTACTATTCTTTTAATTAAGACCCACTTTGACAAGGTTTTTTTTTTTGGGTTGAGAAACCTTTGACAAGGATCTTGTTTACCCATGCATTTAACCAAAATGAACATGTTAGCATATTAATTTAAATCACATTTGAATATTTAGAAGTTGTAATTTAAGCTTAATATAGCCACAACAAAATAAAGTAATCAATTTGGACTCGTTCCATCTGAAACAATTAATTAGTTTGTATTGGTCATTAAATCAATACAAATAATTAATCCCATGTTCCACCTCTTATGTTTTTTGGGATGATGACAATAATAGTAGTAGTAGTAGGTATCCAAATATTTTATCTTAGGGTAAAAGCACAATGTCAGGCTAACACCCCCCCCCCCCCCCCTTCTCTTTCTTCCATCTACTTTTAAGCTTAAGGTCCTGTTTATAAATAACAAAAACAAACTAAGTGATCAAGCCTAAGTGAATTGAATTGATTCCAAGATCATATCTAAGCAATCAAATTTAGAGCAAGTAATCCCAAAGTAAGGTAAATTGCTATAAATATAACAGAAGCCTAATTAATTACTCTAACACTAAATTGATTTGAAGTAAGAATCCATATCCTGCTTGAATAAATAACCAAATATTGCGTCAAACTTGATAAATATTTGATTAAATACGATCACAAGCATACAGTCTTCTACAAACCTAAGGACTATTTGATTTGCCAAAAAAATACAAGTGATCTCACAAGTGCTTTGATGTGTTCTTAGTTGTGTGTGATGTCATTTTCTTGTACAATCAGCCCTTATTTATTCTTGAGACCTTGACGGTTAGGCCCAATTCCCTTTACCTTGTGTTTGGTTGTAACAACTAGGGCCGGCCCTAGGCTTAAGTCAATTAGGCCATTACCTAGGGCCCTTTTACTAGAGAAGGCCCAAAGTAAAGGACCCAAATTTGGGGGCAAATTTTTTTATTATATATAAATATTTTTTGGGAGATATTAAAACATTTTAGTTTATATTTTTTTTTTCACTATTAAGAAGGCTCAAAGAATTAAGTAATACTAGAGATAGAAATAAGACAAATTTAAATAAATAGGTCTTACAAATAGATGTGTTACTAATTATAAGTAATTCAAATAAAAAAATGTTAAAATTACTATAAACTTTACTATATAACTTTTATTTATTTAATTTTTTTTATACAAAATAAAAATTTTACTCTAGCCTAATCTAAGTGTATATGTGTGCAAAACTCTCTTCTACAGACTTAAATCTCGGCCATTGCCCCCCATATCCCACAAGAATTTATACTTGTGGAGTGATTATTGCACTAAGGGTGCATGGTGGTCTTCATAATTTTTATAATTTGATGTGACAATGAATATGATAGGTAAATTTTAACAAACTATTGAATGCATTTTTGAATGAATATTTGTGATTGGTGATATATCTTTTGTAATTCTCATGTTATAAATTTTATAATATTTCTAGTATTTTTGTAAACCTCATGTCATTGATCACATTCATTACAACACCAATTTGTAGTAAAATTTGTTATAACTTTATCATTTTCTCAAAAAAATCATATTAAAAATTAAAAAGAATGGATTTTTAAAAAATTATTATATAAAATACTAGTTAAATATTATTTACGTGATAACATAAAGGCTTCATTTGAAGATTTTGCCTTAGGCTTCCGAAACGCTTGGGCGGTAATGGTAACAACCAATTGTCTCATTGTTAACAAAGCTCAGTGAACTCTCTCAACTGCTCTAAGGCAACAATTACCTTTCTACGATCATGGTTGCTTAGCATGTGTTTTTGTGTTTGATTGCCTTTAGTAACAACTCTAACTAACTGGTCACTAATTGTTTGTTGGAGATAACTTACCTTGTAATTGCTTGTGAATTCCACTTGATTAACGTCACTTGTCATTCATTTGGACTTAATCCCTAATTTAATCATTTTCAACCTAGCAGTCACGTGAAACTCATTTCCTACTTGGCCTTGCCCTGTTCTATTCTGCCACGTATATTAGGGTCCGTTTGGATAGAACTTATTGCTGAAAACTGAAAACTGAAAACTGAAAACACTGTAGCAAAATAATTTTAAAATGTGTGAATAGTACCGCGGGACCCATTTTTAATGAAAAAGTTGCTGAAAAGTAAAATTTGTGGGTCCGTAAACAATGCACGAATGCACTGTTCACAGAAAATTGGGTCAACACTTGCGGCTGGAGGAAAAAAAAAAAAAAAAAAAAAAAAACACAAAACGCGGACGCAGAAACGCCTATCCAAACTCCACCTTATTCCTTTCATTGGAACCTTTCATTTTGAGTTTTGACAATGAAGAGGATTCTAAATTCCTTTCCATCGTATAACCTATTTTGAGTGATTGATTAATCTCTCTTCATGAAAAAAGTTGGTTTTGTTTTTGTTTTTTTTTTTTTTTTTGTTTTTTACCTTTTGTGTTCACTAATGAGAGGGCACATGTGGACACCTCCCAGTTTTTTGCAAATTAATGTCCAAGAGCAAAATGATCATTTTACATGTTTTGAAAATTCTGTCGACTAACAGTTAGAGTTTTTTTCCCTAGTACTCCTTACTAATAGTTCATCCTCTAGCATCTTAAATGACTTAAAGAATAAATAGATATAAATAAATCCATCACTTTTGTTAGGAAAAAAAAAGAATTCAAGGCTTCAATAACATAACAAAAATGTAATTTTATTAAGAAATTTCTAATATTACTTTGAGAATGTGACATGGCTATCAATGAAGAAACTATCTTTTTACATATACCTCTTCTCTCAAAGTATCGCCAAAGTAGACTAAATGGACCAACAACCACGGTGGAATTGTATGCGTATGTTTCGTGGTCAGCCCCATCAATCGTCTGGTTTGTGTAGTTAATTGACTGGGATGGCCGAAAAATATAGGGGAAAAAAATTACTACCTCTTCCATACAATATGTACAATAGTTATATGATTCTATGATAGCTCAAAATAAATAAAACTGCTTTACATTTAAATACCTTGGGGGTTACGATTACTATTTTTGAGAGAAAAATCATAGTACTTTTAAATTTCGAAACAAATAGTGTGTTGGAGATAAGAATAGAAGCTAATTACCATCGAAATTGGTGGTCATCTTGTTGGTTCCATGGCGTCCATTTCCTTTAAGACTACTCTTAATGCCCTGCGATGCAACCTTTGGGACGAGTTTCTCGATAGTGAAATCATTCATGATGGCCTAGGAATATGAAAGTCATGAAATGAAAGGCTGAAAAGTGGAGGGTGATTTGCTTTCAAATTCCTAGGCCATCACGGGTGATTTCACTAACTGTGGAGGGAGAGGAGACTAGAGGATAAGGTGCGGAACAAGAGGCTAGGAAAGTTGTATTTATCCCTTCTTCTGTTTTAAAATATGAATTTTGCTAAGAAATGCTCTAATAGTAGTGGTTAAGACACCTTTAATACTTTTATTGAATAATGTTTTTAGACATTTAAAAAAAGAGAGTCAAACTGTAATAAATTTATGTGTATAAACTAATAAATCATTAAAATGTGTATTTAATTTATTTATTGAAAAGTGTGCATATAGCTCATAATTGAGCATTTATTAATTTTTAATGTGTGTTCTTAAGACACTCATTAACAAAGGTTTGACTTAATTCCGGTATTTTTTTAATGAACATTTTCTTTTATTTTAAATAACAATGGCAAGTAGTAGTGAGTTTTGATCTCCACATTTTATTTAGTTAGTAGATGATGTTGTAGTTTCTCATTAAAACAAAAGGAGATTCCAATTAAAAAAGTACTGGAGGTAAGTCAAACCCTATTAACAAGACCCTTAAAAATATTCCTCTCATTTTTCCATATTATTTAAAGGGTCCGGTTAGTAGACCATTTTAAGAATATTTTAATACCACTTTCATAAAAATAATTTAGTGACTTTTTTTATTTTTCCTATAAAATGTTTCTAAAAAAGGCATCTGTTATTTATTTTTATTTTTTTTGAGATAGTTATAATATACTAGTAATCTTGCAATATGGACCATTTCTTTTCTAAACTTCCAAACACTTTATTTATAAGAAAGTGTCAATTAAACTACAGTACTCTTTGCTAATATATTTTTGGGAGAGATAGGTAAGAACCAAGAACTACCATTCAACACAAAACTATTGGCACAAGCTAAGTACTTACTACTTAGTACTTTAACTAATAGTCCTATGTAAAACAGGAAAAGTCCCCCAAAAAAAAAAAATAGTAGTATTCATCATGTAGCTTCACAATGCATAATTAAACCGCGAATCTAGCATGATTATGTTGAAAATTGCAATAAACAAAATAAAGTAAATAAACAAAAAGGAAATGGAAAAGTCAATAATAATAATAAATTAATAATAGAGTCTGCTGACAATAAAAACAATTTTTTTGGTCATTTTTTCTTTTTCTTTTTCTTTTTTTCATTACTTTTCTTATTCGTTTTTTTTTTAATTAGTCTTTTTCTTATTTGGTTTTTGTCATTTTATATTACCATCAGTTTTCAGTTTTGCTTTTTTGTTTTTTTTTTTTCTTTGGTTTTTGTCTGGCACTTCTCATTCCTTTTTTTTTCTTAATATTTGGTTTGATTTTTCTCCCTATTTTCTTATTTGGTTTTTTATTAATAGGGGCATGAAATTAAATTTATACAAACAATATTTTTTATCCTCTTATTTTTCTTCTTAATCAAATAGATGAGTTTTACATCTTTCAACTTTTCCATCTTCCCAACTAAATATATATGGGAGAACTAAGGGCTTGTTTGTTACACAATCTCAAATTTACATTTTTACATTTTAAACAACTTTACACACATTTCCACACATTTTTTCACCCACACAAATTTCAAAAACTACAAAAATTTCATCTCAAACTACTCTACCAAACACCCCCTAAATCTCTTTTATCCTCCCACTTTTATATCAATTTCTCATTTTCTATCCTCCTTTTTCACCCCTCCAACCAAATAGACCCTTAATCTTAATTATTATCAAAAGAACATATAATTAAAAAAAAGTTAAATAATCGTTAAATTTTTAAGCTTATATAATCTAAAGTCACTAAATTGAAGCCTTTAAGCCTCAGCCTCAGTCTCATGAAACAAGGTAAAGAGCAATTGAAATTGTGAAACATATTTACATAGAGTAAAACATAAAAACTAAAAACTAAAGAAACAAAAAAAAAAAAAGGCAAAAATGTAGATAAAAAATCCCTCAAAAAAAAAAAAAAGAGGATCAGCCCTTGTGACCCACAACTGAACCTAACTTGTCGTTTCAATAGGGTACAGGTTGACTCTTTCTTATCGGTCCAAAAATCCATTACCAGATCAATATCTTCTCTTGGGCTTTGGGTCCATTTTTAATAAGTATAATCTTTTAGTTGCTAAACAAGCTACTGAACAACTTCCAGTGTTGGAATCGCTAAGGCAGAAAGAAACCAATTAATCAAGTTCATTTCTTCCAAATAAAAATAAAATAAATTTGTTTCACTATGCTAAAGTCTTAGCCAGCTAAATATTGTAGAGAATTTATTCATGCTAATTCAAGGTATATTTACAATGTTCATAATTGATAATTCGACTCTCCTCAACCTCAAAATATCTATACAGAATCACAGCTGTAAGGCCAAAATATAGGCTTCTTATGTTCCCTGACATGGACAGTCACTTCTCTGAAATGCATGTACTCCAGGCTATCCAACACGGTGGGAAGCTTTTTTTATTTCATTTTAAAATAGCGTTATCCTTTGGCAAACCAAAGAATGTTAGTTAGATAGGTAAAAAGTTCTCTAGATGCAGTAAGCATCAGCAACTCCCATTTTTTAGCTTATATCAAAAGAAAAGATTGATATGGTGGATTCCAGTTTGGGTCAGAGACATCACATTTTCTGGTTTACGTTTTAAGATCACACCTTCATAGATACCAAAACATCTGCAAGGCACGTTCACAAGTGTTGGGCTGTCCAATCAACTGCAAAATTCTCATCATCACTGGATGATTCTTCACACCTGGACTCCTTGGCAACACCCTCAGATGCTTTTCTACGTTTGACAGACCTGGCAACCTGCAGTTCCAATTTCTTCTTCTTCAACATTTCCACTTTCTCCCAAT
The DNA here is from genome assembly GCF_040712315.1 of Castanea sativa. Lineage (NCBI taxonomy): Eukaryota > Viridiplantae > Streptophyta > Magnoliopsida > Fagales > Fagaceae > Castanea > Castanea sativa. Next base: position 3,136,425 of record NC_134014.1, read on the forward strand.
AGGTTCTGCAAAAAAGGAAATTGAATGAAGAAGATTGGAGACGCAGGATGTGAAAATTTGACCAACAATCACACAGCTGAACTTACTTCTGCTCAACAGATTCAGCCTCTTCTATCGTTTCAGCAGCATCAATCTGCAGTTACAGTTGAAACAATAGGAAAACAATTTTAAGTTTCAAGTGTGGATAGATAACATGGAAAAATAGAATGCAGAAGTGAACAGTTCAATTATATTTTAACCCTCACCTCCTCTTCCTCAAAACGGTCATCCACCTCCTGCAAGTCCTCTTGAATCAACTTTTCGAATTCCTTGTACTCCTCTCTAATCACAACACCAAACAAATTTTCAATGTTATGGTGTGTTCCATGTCATTAGAGAAAAAATATGAAGTAATAGAAAAGAATTTGTTGCATTTGAAACTTTGCCACAGACAAACAGACCACACCATATTCTGCTCTAAATTTATTGATGAATTGGAGAAACCTCCATGAGGTTTAAAATAATATAGCACCAACCTACAAATACCGCAATAGTCAGACCTCAAACAAATGGGTCTTCTTTCCTGTGGTAGCTCGTTTGTTAGCCTATCGCAAAAATTAACTTTAAGAATCGGGTCTAACTTTGTGATTTACTAGATGGGTAGGCAACACAATATGCACATTAGATAACTTAGTTATCAATGCAGCTGGTTTTGATATCAAATTAAGAATATTTTCGATAGTAATACTACCATAGATATTGGAGAACCATACAACTGAAAGTCCAATTCTTCGATTTGTGGTCTGCAGCAGCATTGGATAAGATTTAATCATAGAAGATCTCATAAACAGGAGGTGAACTAACCTGATTTGTACTCCAGCAAGTCTATGTATTTATAATTCACTATGGAATTTTATATGGATGTCCAAATGGTGATTTACATATGTTCTTATTTGATCTAACTAATTACATAAAATCCTTGATCAAAACAGCTACTAACCAAGACAATACCTTGCAATATTAGCCACCAATTTAAGTCATCCAAGCAGCAGAGCCCATCAAGACAATGATGATATTTATCAGTCATACTAGTTGAAGGACAAGAAAAGGAAAAAAAGGAAAGGGCCAAAAAAAATGAAGAAGTCATAAGGCCCCCAAGTAATTATTTCCCCAAAATAACATCAAAGGCAACCACTGAAAAGACCTCTTTGCATTACAGGACTTTTCTTAAAACTACCTGTAAACTCTGTCGCAAGTTGATAGAGAACCAATATTTAAAGCAGATAAAATAAAACAAAGGGAAAAATTACAATTATAGTAACATTTGACTTGAATAGAAGAGAGAATGAAGATGCAGAGATAACAAAAATGAAGGAACTTACTTGATGTCTGGCTTAACAGGCTTTATGCCACGTGCACGCAAGTCAGCATCCTTGTTATCAAAGAAGCCTTCAGGTAGAGCTCCCTTTGCTTGATTGATTTTAGAACCAGCAATCTCTTCTGATGTTGATGTACGCTCCCCAGCGGGCAGGATATTTATTGCCTTTCCAAAATTACCATTAGGCAGTCTATCTATTTCACTCACCAAGTTTGAACTCTCCTCTGGTAGAGCAGGAGCCCAGTCTCTTTGTATATATCAGTCTCCACTGACTTGAGCGATTCCCTTCCTAATAGTACATTAATAAGTAAATAGAATCCCTTCCTATCAGTAAATAATCACAATTCACAATCAAATTAAACTAAGGGAATAAATAAATAAATGCCTATTTTGGCCCCTAAATTAAAAAGTTTCAACCAAGTCTCTATGATATTCAAAATGGTTAATTACACTTTACCAACTTATGGTTTGTGTCAAGTTTGAGTTGCCAGCCAATGTATAAAAAGTTGCGCATTACCCACCTGAGATCACATCGTCTAATGTTTTTTCCGGCCCGAATTGTTAAAATTTGTATGTGCAAAATCAAATGCCTTTAAAAGAAGTACCAGAAAATACAATAACAAACTCATTAAAAATCTGAATACATTAAACTTCCAAACCAAAAGCAAATACAATTAGACCTTAATTGAGTTGAGCATATTAAACCACAGCTTGACTACTCAAACTTGATCCAAACCATGAATGGAAAGTGTAATTTCCCCAAGCTAAAAAAAAATTCCAATTAACTCCTTCCATCCCCATCTGTTTAGAAACCATGACAGAAATTGCTGACTTTTTTGGCTATTCAAATCAACAGAGTAAAAATACCTTCTTTCTATTAAAAATGACACACCGGTGAAAAATATCCCAGTGCAATTTAAGTCATGGTTCTTAAATAGATTTGAATAGAAGGACTTGATTATTAGCTTTTGAATGATGCAGATAGCTACCCACTTTTAGTTAGGTGTGTCAATTCGGGTTAGCATGTCAGGTTCGGGTTATGTCGAGGTAGGAGTATTCGACTAAATGCCTCAACTCAAATCCAGCCCATTAAATAATCATGTCATGGTTCTTCAACTCTAACCTGACCTGTTAATGAAGCGGCCAGGCTGACAGAAATGTGACATAACCCATTTCGAACTGCTTAATATTTAATATAAGATTCATATAGAATTAAGTTCTTTACATCTCGAAAGCAATGCATGCACTTCAAGTCTTCAACCCACGTTCAAAATAACATAGTTCAACAAAAATATAACATCAATCTAGAAATAAGATCTTTACACACCAAAAGAAGTGCATACACTTCAACCCAAATTCAAAATAACATAGTTCAACAAAAATATAAAATCCACACAACTTGATCGTATTGAAAGAGTTAGTGCAAACAGTAGACTGTTCATGACTAGGGTTTATAAAATTTCAATTTACAATTATATCATTTTGTAATTATTCACTTTTCCTCTTAAGTTAAAAATATAGGTTGGATATGAAAGGTATTTGAAAAATCTAAAATAAAATGAATATTTATTTGCTGTACGAGTTAAACGGGTTGTGTTGAATGGGTCATTTTGGGTTGACACAAATAAATTGGCGTGTCAAATGTGTTTATTGCTAGTCACGCGGGTTGACCCGCTTATGACACGTTTCTTATCGTGTCACTTACGAGTCGACTGGTTTATAACCTAAACCCATTAAGATCTAACCTAACCTACAAAAACCCGTGTCATGTTCATGTTGTATTCGTGGATTGAGTCAAACATTGACACCCCTACTTGTGGTGTGTCCACACATGCATTTAATTTAAGGACAAAAGCCTCTCTAATGGAAAATGATAGGACTAATAAAGATCCTCCCGGCGAGTTACACATGTTAATCATAATTAATGATAACATGTGTAACACGCAGGGAGCTCTTTATGAAGTGGCGAATATATTTCTCAGCCAAAAAAAAAAAAAAAAAAAAATTCTATTCATACTTTTTTAAACTAACATGTTTTATCTACTCTAAACAAAATATTGAACTCTCTAGCTTGAAAATCTCAAAAATTTGGTTGAACAAAAATAATCTTGGCCTCCAAACTTAATCATTAACCTTTTAAAAAAATGGAAGCCCAAATAATAACAATAAAAATTATAGAAATTCTATGGATAGAACAAAATCTCATAACAATTATACAACACCCTTGTTTTTAATTATGCGGTGTCTAGTCTAATATTTTATTATTTTATTTAGCCTATGAGGGACGAAGACCTCATTAGTCATGAATATATTTGTGACAATTTGTTGTACCCTTATCACAAAAATTAAGCCCAAACAACAAAAAGATTGGGTCAAATAATAACAAATGAACAAATATTCTACACAAAGCTCATTCAAAAACAAAAAATAAAAACCTTTAATCATAAGAGATACTGTGATTGTGAATTCTCCCCAGCGGCATTGGCAGCTCTGCTTTACTTGGCTTTGCCTAGAACCTTACCTAGAACCTTACCATACTGTGACTGTGAATTCTCCTCACCGTGTTAATATACACGGTTACTGTAGCTCAGGGATGAATTTACATAATTTTGCATATTTTTACACCTATTAATGTGGGAGTTTTTTTGTTCAAAATGTGTAAAATTGGTAGTTATTTTTATTTTAGAGGATTTTAGAGGGACTAATGTGGATGCTCTTACAACATCCAAAGATGCCTTTTAAGCTAAATTTACTCTACTCTACTTTATTCTACTCATCTCTCTCTCTCTCTCTCTCTCTCTCTCTCATTTGTACAGTTGGGAGGCTGACGAAGTTAATTGTGAAAATGTGTAGTTGGCCATTGGTTTCAATGCAACGTCATACGAATGGGAAAAGGATCAAGATCCAACAGCAGAACCAGCGAATTCACATTGAACCAGTCTATTCTACTCCTCGCTCTCTCTCTCTCTTCCTCAATCATTTGTACCGTTGGGAGGCTGACGAAGTTAATTGTGAAAATGTGTAGTTGGCTGTTGGTTTCAATGCAACGTCGTACGAATTGGATAAGAGTCCAAGATCCAACAGCAGAACCAGTCTTTGTAGTGGTTGTTGAACGTTTAAATGAAAAGACAACATTAATAAAGGTGATGTCATCCAGGTGACATCAGTCAGTAGAAAGCCTTATGACATGGATACGTGGGAATACGGGAAGAATGCAAAATGCATTCATATCATTTGTCTAAATTTGTCTGGATATTTTAACATAAAAGTCTATTTTATTTTATTTACTCAACTACTTTTACAAAACAACTGCATTAGACTATGCATGAGGCTATTCCTTGAGTTTCACTTATTTTCAATATTTTTTTAATAAAAATTTTATTTTATTTTAGTAAAAAATTTTCACATCATCTACTAATTAAATAAAATGTAAAGATTAAAATTCACTAGCCCTTGTCATTGTATATTTACTGTTGAAGCAGAATATCGTCAGTTGAGGAGGGTTCGTCCAGATGAATACCAGTCGGTGGTAGTCCGTCCAGGTGATGACTGTATCACTCCAGTCGGTGGTAGTCCGTCCAGGTGATGACTGTATCACTCCTGCGAATAAGACAGAAGTTTCTTTACTCGGTCACCGGTGTGGTGCCTGCCACAATACCTCCGATGCCAAAGTTAGCACAAAAAGAAAATAGAGTTTTTATGAAGGAATTACTTTGTTCTCCATACAATTGTGTTTTTTATGTGGGTGGTGCCTCTCCTTTATATACCTTTTTTTTGGTGTTTAGCCGTTGTGGCATTAATTCCTGGCTTAATGGTGCTCCTGGCCGAGTAATGGTTCTTTAATATGTTTCCAACGGTCTACCCAGCTGGCGTCGTAACCGCTCGAGGTATTACTGCCAGCATTGAATCATTTTGATGCCTTCGTCAGTGACGTGGCAATATTTTTCTCGTCATGGGGGTATAGGTCGTCTGTAGCATTATACCCGTCTGTGAGCCATTCTCGTCATTCCCATCAGATGCCCCCGGATCATGTGGTCGACGTGACACGTCACGTCATCCACAGAATGCGAATCGTTCGAATACGTCGTCCACAGAATGCGAATCGTTTGAGCTGCAGATGACTTTTGGGGTTTCGTGCTGTAATAAAGGCGTAGTGGCGGCGTCATTCTGGTTGTTGCCACGTGGCGCTTACTGGTGGGTGCAGTTACTGTTTCTTTTGTGCGACCCTTGGGTTTCCCGCTGATTTGCGGTTTTTTTTCTGGGCTTCGTTTAAAAACTCCCTCTTTTCCTTTTCTTTTTTGTTTCTCATCTTCTAAAATTCCCTGTTTGTGCTCTTTCCTATCTCTTCGATTTTCTCTGAGAACTAGTGCGCATTCTCCATTTTTCCAAAGCTGGTGCAAGGCAGGGTTCTCTAGCTTCTCTATCCGAGGTATGTCCTTCCCCTCTCGATCTTTTCTTTCTTTTTCCTTTTCTTTTCTTTTTCCCCTCTTTTTTTTTTTTTAAATAATGAGATTCTGATGCCCCTTTTTTCCCTCTTTCCTTTTTTTTTTTTTTTTTTAGCTTCTTTGGTCGTTCTATGATAGATAGTTCTGAGGTTTGGGCTATTTTTCCTTCGGTTTCTTTCCTTTTCGCGCGCTTAGGAGGGTTTGTAGGAGTTTCCCCAAGCCTTGAGGGTTTTGTCTCAGAGGGTAACGGTTTGGGAGTAGTGGTGGCCAATTTGTTGCCATTGCTTCGTCTATCCGTCAATTGGTTGGGGAATTTGTTAAGGGAGTGGGTAGAGATGTCTGAGGTGAGGACTAGTGAGCTCGAGACCGGGTTGTCATCTAGTGACGACCCAGTGGGGGAAGATACCGCCGTCTCTTCCTTCCGGGAGGTCAGGGCTTTCCACGCCCTTAGAGAGGTATGTGGGCTGGATTCTGAGACTCTAGGTCGATTTAGGGAAAGATTTCAGTTCCCGGAGCGGGTTAGGGTTCGTTTGCCCACCAAGGAGGATCGGGCTTGTCATTCTTTCCCTGGGGAGGTCTGTTTTTATGAGTCTTCCTTTATCTGCGGGTTGAGGCTCCCGGTCCATCCCTTTTTTATGGAGTTGTTAGATCGTTACGGCATTGCTCCGGGGCAACTTATGCCTAACTCCTGGAGAATACTGGTCAGCTGTATGGGAATATGGCTGGCCGCTACGGACGGTGGAGAGCTTAGGGTGGACGAGCTCACCTATTTGTATCATCTAAAGGAGTCTAAAGAGTTCGGGTACTATGAGTTAGTCCCATGGGAAAAGAGGACCAGGATCGTCCGAAATCTACCCTCGTCTTTCAGGTACTGGAAGTCCCGGTTCTTCTTTGTGTCGGGGGACGATTTTGAAACCCCCTCTGGAGGGGTTTGGGGTGAACTCCCGAGGCTATCTCGTCAATGGAGGACCCCAAACTTAGGTGCGTCATTACTTATTCCCATCACCCGAGTTTCGTTGAACTTGATTTTTTTTTTTTTTAAAACTCCTCTGTTCATTGTTTTGCGCAGTGAAAAGGCGTCCTAAGCTCAAGAGCAGGTATAAGGAACGTGTGGAGAAGGCGATCGAGTACGCGCGGACAATTGAGGATTGGGACGACCTTGTAGATCCGCGCACTCTCGCGTTCTATTGCCTCGGCCTCGAACCTTCTGCTTTCGTCTTGCGTAACCTCAGGATTGAGGGCAAAAAAATTAATTTTCGCCTCGTGTATTTCTTTCTCATGTATGTTTCTTTCACATGTATGTTTTTTTTTTTTTTTTTTTGCAGAGATGACGACCAAATTTAACAAAGGCATGTATGACAAGATGAGAGCAAAAAAGGACAAACCTCTGTCCCACCTCGGGAAGAAGGTGGTACACATTACTGGGAAGGGCCCTCCGGTTACTTCTGCGGCTTCTATCACGCATCTTGCCTCCGGGACTGACACGACGAGGTCAGCCTCTCCTGCTGCCTCTATCGAGGAGATCCCCACTCCTGCTTCTAAGAAGCAGCGAACTTCAGACAAGGGGAAGGAGAAAGTTGATTCCCGTTCGTCATCAATCTGGGACGACGAGAAACTTGCTGTGGACAGAGCTCGTGAGGTGGTGACGGCAGAGGACTTGAGGGTCTTCTCAGGCTCATCAACAAAGGACCTTGTGGATCGTCATTTGCACAAGCCAGTCCAGGTAATGCCCTTGCGTTATTTTTGCTTCATATGCCCGTCCACTTCCCCCTTCTCCTTTTTTTTTTTTTGAATGTGACCTCCCTGTGTGTTTTACAGGTGTTGGGGGAGAGTATTCATCTTTCCTCCGAGTATTTAGCTCAGGAGGCCAAGGTCGAGTCTACTTTATCGCAGATATCGGTCTTGGAGATGGATAATTCAAAGCTGAAGAAGGAGCTTATAACTGCCATGGGTGAGGCCAATACTGCAAAGGAAGAGGCCAGGAAACTTCAGGATGACCTCAGAACTGAGCGGCAGTTGGTTCTAGAGAAGGACGAACAGCTTGCTTCTGCTCGGGAGAGGCTGAAGGGAGTTGCTGCGAGGGCCATAGAGGGCTTCCAGCAAACTGAAGAGTACAACTCTATCCTTTTCAGCTGGTACTTCAAGGGATTCGAGCTGCTGCGGAGATACCTGGTTAAGCACCCCTCTGGAGTAAACTTGGAGACGCTAGATATGGAGGAGGTAGATAAAGAGATGTCTGCTGATGAGGCCGCGCAGCAATCGGTTCTTGATGCTAGTACCCCGGCTGAAGTTCCTCCTACTGATGAAAGAGATGACGAATGAAAACTTGTGATAATTTCTGTTTGTGTTTTTTTTTGGATGTGCCCCTTGTATTTTGGGCTTTAATTTGAGAACAATTTTACTCATATTTTGACAATACTATTTTTGTTTCAAAGTAATCGCTCGCTGCTCTTGGTTTGTTATCTCAAATTTTATTCGTACTTTGAGGATACTACATGTTTTGCTGCCTTCACTTAGAATATACATCCGTTATTGCGGAATTCTTTCACTTAGACTTTTAGGGACAATCTCTCTGTCTCGTTAGTAATGCATATCTGTCATTACTTAGATATTTTTTTGGAGACATTCTTTGTGTCTCGTCAGTAATGTACATCCGTCGGTGCAGGATCCCATTACTTAGAGATTTTTGGAGACATTCTTTGTGCCTCGTCAGTAATATACATCCGTCGATGCGGAATTTTATTACTTAGATTTTTGGAGACATTCTTTGTGCCTCGTCAGTAATGTGGACTGGTCTGTTAGCACGACTGTAGGCAATGCTTTTATTAATTTTAGAAAAGTGAATACATTAGCTTGTTACACCTTTTGATGGTACTTCTTTAAATGCTCAATGTTCCATGGTCGAGGAAGCGTTTTTCCGTCCAGGGTTTCCAGGTGATAGCTGCCTTGCCTGGAGTAATGAGTGACTCGGTAAGGTCCTTCCCATGTGGGGCCAAGCTTTCCTTGGGTGGAGTTTCTAGTTGCTGTCGTCACCTTCCGCAGGACGAGGTTGCCAATGTGGAGTCGCCTGAGCCTCACTCTTCTATTGTAGTACTCGGTCATTTTCTTCTGGTATTCCGCCATCCTGTCCGAGGCTCTGTCTCTTACCTCATCCAGGCAGTCTAGGTTTACTCGTTACTGTTGGTTATTGCTTTTGTCGTGGAATGCTTCTCGTCTGATGCTGGTTACTCCCACTTCGACCGGGATCACTGCTTCAGTGCCATATGTAAGCCTGAATGGGGTTTCGCCTGTCGGAGTTCTTGCCGTGGTTCTGTAGGCCCACAACACGTTGGGTAATTCTTCTGGCCAGGCACCCTTCGCGTCGTCCAGCTTGGTTTTGATCATCTGGAGCAATGTCCGATTCGTTACTTCCGTCTGCCCGTTCGCCTGTGGATGCCCAGGGGATGAGAACTGATTTTTGATGCCGAGGCCGGAGCAGAAATCTCTGAAGCCTTGGTTATCAAACTGCCGCCCATTGTCCGTGACAATCGTCAGTGGGATCCCGAACCTGCAGATGATACTTTTCCACACGAAGCTTTAAATTCGTGCTTCGGTGATGGATGCCGTTGCCTCGGCTTCGACCCACTTTGTAAAGTAATCAATTGCGACGAGTAGGAATCTTACCTGTCCCTTTCCCGGGGGTAGCGGTCCGACGATGTCGATTCCCCATTGTGCAAATGGCCACGGGGATGATATGGTCGTCAACTTCTCCGCCGGGAGTCATTGGATGTTCCCAAATCTCTGACACTTGTCGCAATTTTTGACGAGTTGCGCTGCGTCCGTTTGGACGGTTGGCCAGAAATAACCTATTCGGATGACTTTGCTCGCCAGGGATCTGGGGCCAGCGTGGTTCCCGCACACGCCTTCGTGTATTTCTTCTAAGATGTACCTGGCTTCGTCCTCGTCGACACTTTTCAAGTATGGTAGGGAATAACCTCTTTTGTATAGTCGGTCATTTAGAATGGTGAATCTGGTTGCTCTTTGCTTGATTTTCCTAGCGTCTTTGGGGTCCTGGGGGAGGTGCCCGTCTTGGAGGAAGGATATGATTGGCGCCATCCAGCTGTTTATTCCCTGGACTGCGAATATCGAGATTTCTTCGATGCTGGGGCGTTCTTGTATTTCCATGGTCAGCTTCGTGCATGCTGGTTCATCTTCTGACGAGGCTATCTTTGCAGTCTCGTCTGCTTCCATATTCTGGCCTTTTGGGATCTACATGAACTCCAGTTTGTCAAATTCCCGGGCCAAATGCTTTGCTATCTTGAGGTATTTCTGCATTCTTTCCTCCTTTGCTTCATACTCCTCCTTGATCTGTGCTACTACTAGCTTCGAGTCACTTTGGACGACCAGGTTTTTTGCTCCGATTGCCTTCCCTAGTCTCAGCCCTGTCAATATCCCTTCGTACTCGGCTTCGTTATTGGTGGCTGGGAACTTAAGTCGAACCCCATACCTGAGTTTTTCTCCGTCGGGAGTTGTTATAACGATCCCTACTCCTCCCCTTTTTTGGGCTGATGATCCGTCAGTCTGGATCGTCCATCGTTCTGCAGCATCTTCGCAGTTGTCATCGTCGTTAAGGGTGAACTCGGCAATGAAATCTGCTAACGCTTGGGCTTTGATGGCAGTTCTGGGAAGGTACTCAATATCAAACTGGCTAAGTTCTACTGCCCACTGAACCATTCTCCCGGCTGCCTCTGGCTTGTTCATGGACTTCCTGATCGGTTGGTCCGTCATCACCAATATTGGGTGTGCTTCGAAGTATGGTCGCAGCTTCCGTGAAGCTACTATCAAAGCGAATGCAATTTTTTCAATCCTGGGGTACTTGGCTTCTGCCCCCTAGAGGGCTTGGCTTATGTAATAAACTGGCAGCTGTTTCTTGTTTTCTTCTCTGATCAGGGCAGCGCTGACGGCTGATTCTGACGCTGCCAAATATAGGTAGAGGCTTTCCCCTTCCTTTGACGGACTTAGTAGGGGTGGATTGCTTAGGTAGCGTTTGAGCTCTTGAAACGCGGCTTCACATTCGTCAGTCCAGGCGAAAGCTTGCTTCAACGTCTTAAAAAAGGGGAGGCATTTGTCCGTTGCTTTGGAGACGAACCTATTCAGTGCAGCGATCCGCCCTGTGAGCTTCTGGACATCTTTGACGGACTTTGGTGACGTCATGTCTAGTATTGCTTGCACCTTCTCCGGATTGGCCTCTATCCCTCTTTGGGACACCATGAATCCCAAGAATTTCCCTGATGCTACCCCGAAAACACACTTGCTGGGATTCAACTTCATCTGATATCTCCTGAGGGTGTTGAATGTTTCTTCCAAGTCATCCAGGTGTGCCAGTTCTTTTTTGCTCTTGACGAGCATGTCGTCCACATATACCTCCATGTTTCTGTCGATTTGCTTGCCGAACATTTTGTTTACTAACCTTTGGTATGTTGCCCCCGCGTTCTTCAGTCCAAAAGGCATTACCTTATAGCAGTAGAGCCCCTGGCTCGTGATGAAGGCGGTTTTTTCTTGATCTTCCTCAACCATCTTTATTTGGTTGTATCCTGAAAAGGCGTCCATGAACGTCAGGATTTTATGCCCGGCCGTGGAATCCACCAGCTGGTCTATCCTAGGCAAGGGGAAACTATCCTTTGGGCATGCCTTGTTTAGGTCCGTGAAATCTACACACATTCTCCATTTTCCGTTTGCTTTCTTTACCAGCACTACGTTGGCAACCCACTCGGGATAATACACTTCCCTGATGAAGTCTGCCTGCAACAACTTGTTAACTTCGTCGTTGATCGCCTGGCTTCGTTCGGGGGCAAAGACGCGGCGCCTCTGTTGGACGGGTTTCTTTTCGGGATCTACGTTTAATTCGTGCTGAATCACTTGTCGCGATATGCCGGGCATATCCTCATGACTCCATGCGAAGACGTCCTGGTTTTTCCTGAGGAATTGAATGAGCTTCGTTCTCATTTCGGGGCTTAGTGCCGTCCCTATCCTCGTCATCTTCGCGGTTTCCCCCTCCACGAGCTCGACGGCTTCCAAAGCCTCTGCTTTGTCTTCTTTCTCCTTTTCTATCGTTCATGTGTGGCTCTCCTTTGTGGCCATCACAGCCTGGTAGCATTCCCTAGCCAGGACTTGATCTCCTTTAACTTCGCCAACACCATCCTCAGTTGGGAATTTCACCTTCAAGCAATATGTGGACGTGACCGCCTTCCATCTGTTGAGCGTAGGTCTACCAATGATTACATTGTACGCCGACGGGCAGTCTACTACCAGAAAGTCTAGCTGACGTGTTTGCTGCTTTGGGTATGTTCCTATCGTGACTTTTAATGTTACTATGCCCCTGGGGTATACTTTGTCCCCATTGAAGCTAACGAGAGGAGAGTCGAAGGGGCGCAGCCTCTTGGGATCAAGTTTCAGCTGCTGGAAGGCTGGCAGGTACATAATGTTTGCGGAACTGCCATTATCTATAAGTATCCTCTTGGTGTTAAATCCCTCGATCGTGAGTGTTATAACTAGGGGGTCATTGTGTGGCTGCCTTACTCCTCGTGCATCTTCTTCGTTGAAAGATATGTCATGGTCTGTTCATCTCTGCTTGAATGGGGGCTGCATATGGATGCTATTCACTTGCCTCTGGCATGCTTTCTTGAGGGACTTGCACGACCCTCTCGTTGGTGGCCCTCTTGCAATCGTGTGTATTTCTCCAATCACGTCTTGTGGTAGTTGAGAAGTGCTGGCCCCATTCTTTACCTAAGGCTCGCGCTGGCCCTTGCCTTCGTCTTTGAACCTGCTGGGTTCTCCCTTCTTGACATACTTCTGCAATTTTCCTTTCTGTATCAACTCTTCTATTTGTCCTTTCAGGTCTCGGCAATCCTCCGTGTAATGGCCGTGATCCTTGTGGAATCGGCAGTATTTGTTCTTGTCCCGCACGTTAGGGGATGAATGTAAAGGCTTCGGCCACTGAAGGTAGTGTTGATCCTGGATCTGTGTCAAAATTTTGTCAATAGGCATAATCAGAGGGGTAAATTTTACCGTTCGTGGCGTCTTCTCTTCCTTTCGTTTGTCTACGTCACTTCCCCGACGGTTTGGACGCTCCCTCTTTTGCCCCCTACGTTCGTCTTCGTGCCTTCCCTCCTTTTTTGATCTGCCCTCGTCAATAATGGCTGCCAGTGCGTCCTCGGCATTCATGTATTTTTGCGCTTTCAGGAGCATCTCTGCCATCGTCCGGGGCGGATTCTTTGCCAGCGAGACAACGAATTCCCGAGACCTAAGCCCGGCCTTAAATGTCGTCAGCTGTACTTTGTCGTCTGCATCGTCCACTTCTAAGGTCTCTCGAGTGAAGCGCTTCACGTACGAGCGCAAGGTCTCCTTCTCACCTTGCTTAATAGTGAGCAGGTGATCCGCGGGTCTCTTAGGACATTGCCCTCCGACAAAATGGCGCAGAAAGGCGCTGCTTAACTGTTCGAAGCTGTCAATAGATGAGGTGGGCAGCCTCGTGAACCATTCCCTACCAGCCCCCTTTAGCATGGTAGGGAAGGAACGACACATTATCTCGTCAGGGGGCTGTTGAAGACCCAATGTCGTCTTGAAGGTATTAAGGTGGTCTTGGGGGTCCTTGAGTCCGTCGAAGGGTTCGAGTTGAGGTAACCGAAACTTTGGTGGTACTGGCCGTTCTAAAACTGCCATGGTAAAGGGTGAATCTGTTGCCCTGACCATCTTATCTAAGCTCCGATCCGTCTTCTCCTTGATGGCATTTTTCAGCTCGTTCATCTCCTTTCTCATCTCCTGGAGGAGATCAGAATGCTGTTCCTTCGGAGTGATGGTCCTTCGTCGGTCAGTTCTCCCGTGGCTATCTCCTTCGTCTTCTTGGACCGCTCTCGATCGGTTCTCTTCCTGCTGAAGCTTTTGCCTCATTTCTTCATTCTGTCTGGTGAGCTCTTCCACAGTGGCCACAAGAGCTTGAACTTGCTGAGCCAAAGCTGCTGGATCTTGGTTGGACTCCATCTGGATATTGAAGTTGGTAGGAACTGTGCTTTCGGATCGTAGTACGAGAACGTCGTGTCCCCACAGACAGCACCAAACTGTTGAAGCAGAATATCGTCAGTTGAGGAGGGTTCGTCCAGATGAATACCAGTCGGTGGTAGTCCGTCCAGGTGATGACTGTATCACTCCAGTCGGTGGTAGTCCGTCCAGGTGATGACTGTATCACTCCTGCGAATAAGACAGAAGTTTCTTTACTCGGTCACCGGTGTGGTGCCTGCCACAACACCTCCGATGCCAAAGTTAGCACAAAAAGAAAATAGAGTTTTTATAAAGGAATTACTTTGTTCTCCATACAATTGTGTTTTTTATGTGGGTGGTGCCTCTCCTTTATATACCTTTTTTTTGGTGTTTAGCCGTTGTGGCATTAATTCCTGGCTTAATGGTGCTCCTGGCCGAGTAATGGTTCTTTAATATGTTTCCAACGGTCTACCCAGCTGGCGTCGTAACCGCTCGAGGTATTACTGCCGGCATTGAATCATTTTGGTGCCTTCGTCAGTGACGTGGCAATATTTTTCTCGTCATGGGGGTATAGGTCGTCTGTAGCATTATACCCGTCTGTGAGCCATTCTCGTCATTCCCATCATTTACAATAAAAGGACATGTTCAGTTAAAAAAGTACTAAAAATAAGTCAAATCCTATCCATTTTACACTCCATTTTAATTGAATAATCATTTTTTTTACCTTTAATTTCTTTGGTTCTCTCTCATCATTTAGGGTCTCTTTGTTTTCTTGGTTCTCTCTATTCTCTCCTTATCTCAAACAAAATATTGAACTCTCTAGCTTGAAAACCTCAGAAATTTTGATTTAACAAAAACTATCTTGGCCTCCAAACTTAATCATTAACACTTTAAACCCAAAAATAAAAAAAATAAAAAATGAAAGCACAAATAATAACGATAAAAATTATAGAAATTCTATAGCTACAACAAAATATCACAATAATTTTACAACATCCTTGTATTTAATTATGCTGAGTTTAGTCTAATATTTTATTTAGCTTATAAGGGACTAACACCTCATTTGCTGTGAAAAATATTGTGACAATTTGTTATGCACTATTACAAAAATTTAGCCTAAATAATAACAAATATAGCCCAAACAACAAAAATATTAAGCCAAAGAACAACAAATGAACAAAATATTCTACAAAAAACTCATTGAAAAAAATAAAAACCCTTAATCATTCAGATTCTTAACTCATTCAATCCATTTGATAAAAACGATGCTTAATTTCAATTTTTTTCCCCAAGAAAAAGGTACCACAAAAGATATTGTGACCATGAATTCTCCTCAACGACATCGGTAGATTTGCTTTCCTTAGCTTTGCAATCACAGTAGGTATCATTCATTGCTCTCTCTCTCTCATGAATTCTCCTCAACGACATCGGTAGATTTGCTTTCCTTAGCTTTGCAATCACAGTAGGTATCATTCATTGCTCTCTCTCTCTCTCTCTCTCTCTCTCATCTTAATATTCAAAAACGGAACTATGTTTGGACTGAGGGGGCCATGTCCCCCCCTCCTCCCCCCCCCCCAACTTTTTTAAAAATTTGACTTTTGTATGCATATAAACAAAAATTTCAAAATACATTCCCAAAATTTATATACTTGGCTCCCCTTTCCTTTACAAATTGACCCATGAACCCAAATAGAAAAAATATTTGACCTACCCTTTTGCCCAGTTGTCCCAAAAAAAAAACTTCAAACAAACAAAAAAACCAATCAAACAAATCACAAATCTAGATAAAAAGAATAACCTTAAGGCAATATGGTAGATCGGGTTTCCTTCTCTAATCTGACCTCTCTCTTCTCTAAAATCTCTCCTCAATCCTCTCTCTCTCTAAGATGTGTTGTGTGAGCTTGTGAGGCAGATCCTCTGCCAATTTTTATCTAATAAATGCTAGAAACTGATAGTATATTAGTGTGTGAACTTGTGGCTATTGTTTTCATGGAAAAAAAATAAAATAAAATCTGCTATAGTTTTAGATGGAGTATAAATGTGTCAACTTCTGGTTCAAAAGAAGTAACTAATGATAAAAGGTGTACTCATCCAATATATATATATATTGTTCTAATTTATATGAGTTTTTATATGATTTGTAGATAAAGGAAAAATCAACTACAATGTTTGATTTTTTGAAAGAAAATAAAAATAAATTAGAAGTGATTACTAATATCCTATTTTCTGAAAATCATCGAACAACATTTTGAAGAATCTTTATTGATGAAATAAGTAGTTCATTGCAACATGATCATATATTTTTGATGATGCAAAGAAAATCAGTAGGCTAGATGCTTCGGACTTGAAAGGACCACCTGATCTCTCAATAGCCTGAAAAAGAAAAAAAAAACGATCAAAGGTGACCGGGGTTGCTAGCCAAGAACCCTCCAATGGCGAAGTTAGTTTTCTCTATATTTTTGGAGTTCCAACTTTTTGGGAGTAGTCAAAAAACGTACCTTTCGTTAGTCTGAACGGGTGTTTATATAGTGTCCTAGGAGCAGTTATTGGAATTATAACATCTCCTGGATTTGAGGAGGTCGGGGGTTCATAGATAACTCCTACAACCGTTTAGGAGTTATATCTTCTCATACAACGGTCACCGGAAGTTATCTGTAAGATACGGAGTGGTAAAATGTACTTAGTAATTCCCAAGTGTAAAGGTCTCGTCTAGGAGTCTTCATGTGGACGAATCCCTTCAAGACGGGGGCCATGCGCTTCCCTTGGACGAGTGATGTAGCTTTGTTTTCATCCAAGGACGGCCATGCGCGTTAGCCTCGTCTTGATGCTAACTCCTGGACGGCTGCTGGTGTGATGACCCTAGATAGTCTGAGTATCTTCATCCCTCATCAATTTTGTCCACAAATATGGGATTAAGATGTTAATGGACGTTATAAAATTTGATGAACTTATATTAAGCTCCCCCCCCCCCCTAAATGCAAATCCTAGTTCTGTCCCATTCAACTAGGGGTGTCCAGACCCGACCGTGACCCGCCGGACTGACCAACCTACTCAATGTCCATCCAAGTTCAGCCCGAACCGACTCTCCCATTGGTTGGTTTTGGGTTTCCACACCCAAGGCCCGGCGCCGGCGGGTCGAGTGGTGAGTTTTCTTCTCCAAAACCCAAGCCACTCAACCTGACGAAGGTTATATACAAATCCGGCAAAATCACGCTCAAATCCAAGGAGATCCAGTGAGTTCTCAACCATATTTGGTGAGATTTAGCCATTCGGCCATTCCTAACAGATTTCAACGATTTTGGTGCAGATTTCGGCTATTTTGATGCAAATCTGGTGAGTTTTTATATTTTTCGGCGATGACTTGCAGATTCCGGCAATGAAAAAACTTCGGCGATGATTTTGCAACTCCAGCGACGACTCGATCTCCACCTGAACCCAAAACTGACTCGATCTATTGACGTCTGCGGTTGGCTTCAGGTCACTCTTCTGTCCACCCAATGCCGGTGGGTTAGGTTTGGGCTGGGTTGAAAACCGACCTAGCCTGACTCGAGGACACCCCTATTGTCAACATTCTTAATTCCCATCTTATCTCTCAGAAGTTCATTTTTGCCTTTTCAATTTGTTAGTAAAAAGAAACTGTAAATCTTACTGTATTTTTTTTTTTTTTTTGTGGTGATGTTGATATATTCAAGTTCTATTTTTATTAGATTTATGTATGATTTAAGTTTCTTAATGACTTGACTGGCATTAGCCCAAGCCTCAAAAGTGTTAACAATATACCAAAATTTTTATTAGTATTAGATTTTGTCTCATATCAATTGTGGTGATGTCGATATATTCAAGTTCTATTTTTATTAGATTTATGTATGATTTAAGTTTCTTAATGACCATTTTAAATAAAAATTTCTAGAGCCACAATTGATATGAGACAAAATCTAATACTAATAAAAATTTTGGTATATTGTTGACACTTTTGAGGCTTGGGCTAATGCCAGTCAAGTCCAAAACTTTTAAAACTGGCCAACTCTATCCATAATCATTGTGAGATATAGTAGAATAATGAGTAATAGTTTAGGTTCTAATTGGGTCTAGGGACCAAGTTGATTAGTTTTGGATTTTACTGGCATTAGCCTAACCCTCAAAGATGTTAATTGTATTTTTTTTTTAAATTTTATAAACAGAGATGTTAACTGTATTTCACCCTAAAAATTAATCCATTATATATGTACAATTGAGAAGCCTATAAACTTTAATTACGAAAATGTGTAGTTGTTACTTGCTACCTTGGATGAATAAAAAAAAGGAGCCAATGACATAGTTTGCAAGTGGTGTGTCCACACATTCAATTGAATGATGTGGACAGCTACTCACTCGTGGTATGTCCACATCGGCATTTAATTTAAGGACTAAAAGCCTCACCGATGGAAAATGATAGGAAATAGGAAAAGGAAGAGTAAAAAATATTTTAGTTTCATGTATGTTTAGTATAGAGGATGGAAAAGTAGAAGAATGAAAAATAAATATAATTTACTTTCTTTTTTTTTTGAGAAACACAAACACACACACACACACATATATAGGGGAAAAGGGATGAGATAAGAGAATATACTCGTACGCCAACACTAAAATTGCATGCGGCAATTAGTATCAGGGAGCAAGCAATTTACTTTATTTGGTTAAGAAGAAAAATGAGTGAATGAAAAAGTTAATTTGTATGAATTTACTATTGTGTCTCTAATACATATAAGAAGTAATTTCCTTCATTATTGTATAAGAAATACGCCCTTAAAATTTGAAATTGTTTGAATTTTATACTCTAAAATTTGAAAATTTTGATTTCATATCGTCTGAAGTTTGATTTTGTTGACAAAAAAACACCCTCGGTTAGTTTTGGGTGTTAAGACATGTCATCCTTTTGACTGGTATTTGTTTTCTGCCAAATCAACCATTAAACTACTGTTATTTCACTTAAAACATAGAGAATAGCTGGCACCTCCAAACAGTGCTGTTTTGTCCAAAAATCAGAACACAATTTTCAGATTTTTTAAGACACCGTTTCACCCAAATGGAAAACACAACTCATAAATCAAAACCCACGACACCCTTTCCCCCAAATTGAACCTATTCCCAAATCCCTAACCCATGAACCCCATAACCTGATAGCAGATCTCACAAAACCACTAGCAATTTCATACCAAATCCACTCTAGAGCATTCAACCCCTACCTTGGAAGTTGAGAAGTTGTGCAACAAGTGGTTCTCTCTATATAAAAGATAGCATATACAGATGTAAGAAAAGTAGGCTTCAAATACCGACTGAAACACAATGAAATTCTCTCAATGCTCCGTCAAACATAATGGGATCCCAAGAGGAAATTGGGAAACAAAATAACCTTTTCACTAACTCTTTTTTACATCATGAGAAGATTGCACAGTTTGACGAAAAGTAGTTTACTACACAGTTCAATAACTAAAACAAACATTTAGTCAATTGCTGAGCCGATGGTTTTGAGGGGATGGGTTCACGATGGGTCTCTGCTCTGCAATTTGGTATTGAGCTGATTCGTGGGGTTTTGAATTTAGGAATAGCTACGAAACGGTATCGTAAGAATTTTGAAATTTGTGCGAAATGATAGCTATTCTGTGTGTTTAACGGCTGATTTGGCTAAAAAAATATGTCAGCGAAATGAAGTGACACTAATAACACCAAAAATTAATTGAGGTGTGTTTTTGCCATCATAATCAAATTTTAGAATATAAAATCAAAATTTTCAAACTGTAAGGTGTAAAATTTAAACAATCTCAAACTTTAGGAGTATTCTTTACAATTTATAATAAATTTTATCCAGTTATCATAACTTCCTTCTTAAATATACTCTCTCTGTGTTTTTTTTTTTAATGAAAAAACAAAAATACTCTTCTCATAAATTGGCAACCAAAAATATAAAAATAAATGGGTAAATTATAGTTGGTACTCTTGAAGTTTGAGCTAATACTAAGTAGGTACAAAATGTTTCAAACATAACCAAATGGATCCTTAAACCATATGCTCTTAGAAATGAAATTGATATAAAATGTCTTAGACTTGTTTGACTTTATCCCAAACCTCAGGGATGCTAACTGTAATTTATCCAAATAAAAATATGAGTTTTAATTACTTCAATTTGTAAAGTCTCTTATAGTCAAATAAGAAATCTAGGTCTAGAACTCACCATATATCAAAAACCAATTGATATTTGCTTTAATGATAAAAAAGCAATTAGCATGGAGCAAATTAACACATAGATTGAGATCTATCAAAAAAAATTATAAATAATATACCCATTAAAGTCTGAACGGGTGCCATGACCAATGACCATTTCCAAATCCATAATTATTATGTTAGTTGGATGACTCCATCCATTGGTACAAGAGAAAACCCTCCTTGATTGAAGAGGGACCCAATAGCTTCACATTTAATTTCTCATTACTTAGATTGACTTACCCTCATCAGAGTAATTATTAATTGCTTTCAGAGTATAAATTAATAGTATAGTGGTATTTTTGCTTTATATATAACTAGTTGCTATTTATATATAACTAGTTGCTATCTTTTGCATTGTACCGGATAGTTAAATAAAAATTATATACATTTATTTAATATTACTTGAAGGTATAATTAATTTTATGTATTTCATTTAAAAATATTGATGTTAAAACAAATGAGTAACTGCCCCAAAGATTACATTTGTATATTCATAGCCTTCATATTTAAAAAGATTTTCACTTAAATTTAGCCAAACCGAAACCAAAATACTATGTTAATGTGGGTTAACAGAAGCGTAGCAATAATAGATATTATGATTAAGATTTTAGATATTATAAGTTTGAAATATTTTTTTTTTCATAAATGAATTTGAATTTAGAATAGGTGCTCCCAACACAAAACTGTCTTTTCCTATTATGTAAGGTCACAAAAATGGACCGAATGTATCTAATGGACCAAATAGACTGAGGTAGACCGAATGACTGAATTGGACTGAATATGACCAAAATAGACCATATAGGATGAAGTGGACCAAATAAGACCAAGTAGACAGAATGGACTAAAGTGAACTGATGAAGACTGAAGTAGATTGAGTAGAACCAAATTGGACGGAATAGAACAAACTGGATTGAATAGGACCAAATAAGGTCAAAGTGGACAGAATGGACTAAATAAGACTGAAGTGGATCAAATGGACTGAATAGGACAAGAGTGTACCAAGTAGGACCGAATTAGGCCAAAGTGGACCTTATAGGACCGATAAGGACCAAAGTGGACGGAATAGGACCGATTAGGACCAAATTGGACGGAATAGGACCGAAGTGGATTGAATAGAACCACATAAGACCAAAGTAGACCGTATAAGACCAAATGGACGGAATAGGACCAAAGTAAACCGAAAAGGACGAAAGTAAAGAATAGGACCGTATAAGACTAAAGTAGAAAAAATGGACCAAATAAAACCGAAGTAGACTAAATAGAACTGAATGGAATGAAGTGGACGGAACAAGACCAAGTGGACTAAGTAGGACTAAAGAGGATCAATGTAGGCCAAATAGGATTGGAATGGATCAAACTGGTCAAACGTGTACTAAATAAGACTAAAGTCGACCGAGTAGGACCGAATAGGATCAATGTGGACCAAATAGGACTGAAGTGGACCAAAATGGACTGAATAAAACCAAGGTGGATAGAATGGACTGAATAACAACAAAGTGGACCGAATGGACCGAGGTGAGCCGAATAAAGACTGAAGTGGACTGAATAGGACCAGAAATTTTTTATTTTAATAATTATAAATATTAGTCTTTGGACACATAAAATATTTTTTTATGTGTAATTCATGATAAATATGAAAAGTATTACCAAAGGGTTTGAATTTTATTATAAATTGTTTTTACCTGTGGTGCTCCTTTTCTTTTTTTACATATATGTTATGTACATGACTCCAATGCAATATGCGAAATTTTTATTAATAAGTAAATTAGACCATATCATAAAATGTAAAAAGTTAATCTATAGTCTACTTATTCAATATTTTGAAACCAAATGGGTTAAAAAAGAACTACTCAACTTTATCAATAGTCTCCTATATTAAATTTTAGTACTATAACAATTTTTTTAAAAAATAATTACATTTCTATCAACATAATTTTGTGAATTTCTCCACTTTCAGATGAAAAAGTATTTCGCTAATACTTCCAAAATGCTTGAATTTGCAAAACGTGCGATTAAAAGTTAGAGAGGAAAAAAGAGAGCTAGTAATAATTAGTAAGAAAAAAATTTAGCTACAAAATTTGTTGTAACTTTAAGCGGCAACCTTACTCAATATATATTTATTGGAAGTGAATTTTGATAAATCCATCATTGGATTATATCTTCTTTCTATATCCTCCATGTTTGCAAAATTTCTAGAAAATTAAAGATCAATAGCTATATCATCAATAAATTATTTAAATTGCAAGTTTTTGTAATTTAAAATTATGCATAAAATATAAGCTTATAGATCATATAGTAAATAATATCCAAGTAACACAAAATTTGACATATGTATTAAGAGTGTAAAGAACATGTAATTCAATGGTTAGATTTTCAAAATATGTAATAATGTCTATTTTATTGAGTAAGGCTATGCTACAACCTGTTTTGTAACTAAACTTTGTCTAATTAGTAATTGCATCAACCAATAAAAAAATTTAGTAAATTTTATTGTAAATATTCACCAGTAAATTGAAAAGAAGTACCATAGGAGATTTTGGGTGATATTCATCACAACCTGAACAAATTATATATTTTCATAATTTTTTAAACAATTCTATGTTATACATTAAAAGTACTCGTTATTTGTTTGTATCTATTGGAAAAAAATTACATTATATTACATTGCTTAGCACCATTTTCAATATTTGTTGCTAAAATAAGCAAGTCCAGCAATATTTACAAAAATATATGGTGTATACAAACAAATGAAGAATTGTTTAATTTGCAATTTTAACAATTTATAATTACATACAAAGCGTGAAAATAAACAGCAAAAAGAATCAGAATGATTTCTAATGATGGAAAATATAGAAACCAATGGTTGTTTAATATAAAATGACATGAGTATTTTTTTTAATTCATTAATATGTAGCAATTTCGGACTTAAAATTTAACTTGAAAATTTATAGCAATATTGTGAGGTCAAAGCCATCCTAAGCCCTCCATCAAGCATAACATAACCTAAAAAAATCAAATTTTATTTTGCATAAATCTAAAATTGAACATTGGAAAATTGCATATTAATTCAATATCTTAATCTATCAAAAGTCAAAGCAGAAAATATTTAGACCCTTCCTTTACATATAGTTTTTTAAAAAGCACCAATCCATTAAAATGACTGAATGGACTGACGTGGATGGAATTAAATCGAAGTAGATCAAAATGCTTGAAAGTATATGAGCACATAAAATCTCACAATATTTTCATGATAACCTTGTGTCATATAAATTAGGTTAATGTATTTTCCTTAAATGTATCATGCGAGAATCTGATTTTTCGGACTATTTGTGAAATGATCTCATGCATCACGTAGAAATCACATCTAGATTGTGAATTGGCACTCTATTACATGTTCACGCATTTTCAAGCTTCTTGATAACGTTCATGCGTCTTGAATAGGTTACATTTTGTGTTTACTTTTCACTTGTTCTTCATTTATAATTTCATATGTTACCATGCAGTTCATCCTTTTAAAAATTGGGGAAAGGTAAGATAATATATAACTAAACTAATCCAATGGAGACGTCAACTAGGCATCTTCTTATGGTTCCAATGAGACGTTGAATGTTCAAATTCCTCATTCCACCATCGTAACTATCAAATTCTCAATCCATTAATTACCTGTGGTCACCCACATTATACAACCGTTTACCAGGTCTTCGTTATAGTATTCAACACACAGCACTAGTCCCGCAATTTCCTAGAAGCATTGATCTTTTTGAATCATCAAGCCCACTAATCACGATGCCATTGATGATTCATGACTCTTATGGTGCGGTCAATACACTTCACGCGTCAATGTTGAGTTGTCTTTTTCAGTAAAATAAGTCAAAAGTGCGCATTAAAAATCTGACTTTGCACCGTATTTTTATCTGCTTGTAACTGTCAAATAGTACTATCTTTAATTCTTTATGCCAATCCAACTCAGTGGCGGCTCAGGTCAATTCTGCAATCTAAATAAAGCAAGATAACAGTCTTTGACGTTGCTTAAATACTCTAGCGATTTGAGTGTCATGCATACTACTATACTAGCCTTTAATCTTATACTATTCTTTTCTTAATTTTTAATCGTGTCCCAGAATACTTTTTGTCCTCGTATACACGTATAGAATAGATGCACGTAATTTTTGCATTTTCACTAGTTTCCAACTTTTCACATTCTTCCTCATGATCTCTCTTGTTTAGTACCAATGGCTGTTACTAGAATTCTGCTTTGGTCATTTTCATTCATTCTCGCCTTACTTTGCTCAAGCGCTCAGATACAGAACAGTACAACAAAACTGGGTTCTAGCATCACTGCGGGATCCGATTCTTCATGGAAATCTCCCTCTGGTGATTTTGCTTTTGGGTTCTACCATCTTGTCACCAATCAGTACCTTGTTGGTATTTGGTTTGATCAAATTTCAGAGAAAACTCTGGTTTGGTCAGCAAATCGTGACGATCCAGCTGGTAAAGGATCAACCATCAAGTTATTACTCAATGGCCAACTTGTACTCACACACACAAATGGGACTCAGCTTTTCATATGCAATCACACATCTACAAAATCAGCTTCAATGCAAAATGATGGCAATTTTGTATTGCGAAACTCTTCCTCTGGAATCATTTGGCAGAGTTTTGATTTCCCAACAGACACCATTTTATTAGGCCAAACTTTGGTGATGGGCCAGAAGCTGCACTCCAATGCAAATGGCACAGTTGACTACTCCACTGGTCAATATCAGTTGGAGATTCAGCAACTTGATGGGAATATTCTGTTATCTGCGTTTCGTTTTAGTGGTCCTGCTTACTGGTTCAGCGCTACTGCTGGCAATGGCAATGTGAGCCTAGTTTTCAACAAAACCACAGCTTTCATGTATGCTATTTATGTAGAAAAAAATTCAATGGCATACAATATGACAAGCGTAGTGCCCACTCCTATTGAAGATTACTACCACAAAGCAACTATCAATGACAAAGGAAATTTCCAACAGTTAGCCTTTTATAAAAGAAATGGAGCTAGCAAATGGAATGTCGTGTGGGAGGCTATTATTAAGCCTTGCACTGTGGATAATATTTGTGGGGTATATGGCTTTTGCACTACGCCAGATGATAAAATAGTCAATTGCAGATGCTTGCCTGGTTATTCACCTTTGGATCCAAACACTCCTTCCAAAGGGTGTTATCCAAATGTAGTGATGGATTTTTGTGCACCAAATTCTTCGGCTTTGAATTTCACTATTCAAACACTCAATACTGCTGATAACCCAAATCATGATTTTGCGGATTTGGCTAGAATTCAACCAACAGATGCGGATAAGTGCAAGAAGGAAGTGATGGATGATTGTTTTTGTGTGGCTGCTGTTTTTAACAGCGGTAATAATGTTTGTTACAAGAAAAGAATGCCTTTGGTAAATAGCAGAAGAAGCAGCCCTGCCACTAATAATATGGTGGTGTTTATAAAAGTTCCAGTGGAGAATCACGATTTGGGCCCCAAAGATAAAAAGGAGTCCCCATCCAGTGCTGTTTTGTTAGCAAGCTTTCTGTCATGTTCAATATTTGCAGTGCTATTTGCAGCCATTGCTATTTATCATCACCCTTTGGCTCAGCGTTATATACGTGTTCAACTTCAGCCCCCTCCAAAAAGAAAGCCAGTGGAGCTAAACTTGAAGGCATATTCATTCCAAGATTTGCAAGAAGCAACAAATGGATTCAAGAATATGCTTGGCCAAGGAGCATTTGGTACTGTCTACAGTGGGGTTTTAACCTTAGAAGATGAAGAGGTTGAGGTTGCTGTTAAAAAGTTGGAGAAAGTGATTGAAAGAGGTGAAAAGGAATTCTTGACAGAAGTACAAGTAATTGGTTTGACACATCACAGGAATCTTGTGCGGTTGTTCGGTTATTGTAACGAGCAAAGTCACCGGCTTTTGGTTTATGAGCTAATGAAGAATGGGACTTTATCTAACTTCTTGTTTGGGGAAGGGAAAAGACCCAGCTGGGAAAGTAGAGCTGAAATTGCTCTTGGGATTGCAAGAGGTTTGTTATATTTGCATGAAGAGTGTGATACCCAGATCATCCATTGCGACATAAAGCCACAGAATGTTCTTCTTGACAACAATTTCACTGCTAAAATAGCAGATTTTGGCCTCGCAAAGCTACTGATGAAGGATCAAACTCGAACAAACACCAATGTAAGAGGAACAATGGGATATATCGCACCAGAATGGCTCAAGAATGCACCTGTAACTACCAAGGTGGATGTTTACAGCTTTGGGGTTATGTTGCTTGAGACTATCTATTGTAGAAAGCACATGGAATTGCATCCAGCTGATGAATCAATGGATGTGGAGTACACAATTCTAACAGATTGGGTTTTGAGCTGTGTCAGAGCTGCGAACTTAGAAGCCACTGTGAGTCATGATTCTGAACTCTTGAGTGATTACAAGAGGTTTGAGAGGATGGCTTTGGTAGGAGTATGGTGCACATGTTCTAATCCAACTCTACGTCCATCTATGAAGAAGGTTGTTCAGATGTTAGAAGGAACTGTTGAAGTTGATGTTCCACCTCTGATTGATGCGCAAATGTTTTAATAGAAATTTTTATTGTCTTTTGTTTATGTTTTTAGTATCAATTTGCAGGGTTGTGATCTGCAATTTGCAGCATGATCAATAAAACTTCTAAATTCTCTGTTGCTTAAAACAGCTCTGATTGTTTAGAGAGCACCATGTCATTATTATCTAATATTTTAAGTACAAAGCCATGCTTTCATCCAGACAAACAGAAGAATTATGCTAGATACACAATTTTTAGCACAATTTTGTGCCACAACTCGCCATATGGCGAGTTGTGATTAGTAAGATGCTCCGCGACACTAACTATAACTACCGCATGCAATTTTAGTGTTAGCGTGTGAGTGTATTCCCTTATCTCATCCCCTTCTCCTATACATATATATGTGTGTTTCTCAAATAAAAAAAAAAATTCAAACAATATAATAATCAAATAATTACAATCTAATTTAAAAATATAGGATTTATATAATTAGAGGGCCACATCTAAAAAATGTATATTTTATATACAGTTTTAAAATTACAATGGGATCTAATCTTTCAAAGATATTTCCATAATTGGTTCCTTAAAAATTTTTCAGTAGGTGCAATATTTCCATAATCGATTCCATAGGACAATAAATCATGAAAGTTCAATGGCGAACAATTCAACGAGACAGTAAATGACTATCTTTCTTTTGTTTATTCTGTATGCCTCTTTTGGCATCTTATCCCCGATGATAGTGGAGAGCTCACCAATCACCACCAAGAACATTTGCAAATGCAAATGCAAATGCAAATTGATCTTGAATTTCCTACTACTAATCGAATTCCACGGACAAACAAATCATCGAAAGTACAAAGGTGAACAATTAAACGAGATAGTAAATGACTATCTTTCTAATCACAATGATGTTCCATCTATTCCGCACGACTTTTTGGTATCTTATTTCTGATGATAGTCGAGCTCACCAACAAGAACACTTGCCAATGCAATTTCCCATTGGAAAATATTGGCCTTGAATTTCCTACAACTAATTAAATTTCTTGGACCAAGTCCAACTCAAGGATAGTCCAAAGAGGGCTTGCAAATGCAATGGACCATCGGCCTTGAATAATCTACTACTACTCGAATTCCTTGGACCAAGTCCAACAAGGCAACAACTCTTGGATAGTCCAAAGGTTTCTAATGATAACGAAATTGTCTTTATATATTATGACTTTTCTAGCACCTTTTACTTGAAGAAATGGAGTGCACAGTACTGACAATTCCATTATTGAATCATAGTGGGGCATTGGAGATGAGAAAAGTCCACAACGTGATATGTGGTCGCAAATTTTCAATCAACGACTCTAGCACATGGAGACGCGCACACTTCAAGCCAGGGCCACTTGATAAGAGATTTTTAGTAACATTATTTGTATTTTTTGAAAATATATGTGGGTAAAAAAGTATGAGAAAATATGTGTATTATTGTTTAAATACTGAAAATTGTTGTTTAACCAACTATAACTAACAGACCCTCAATGTTTCTTCATAAATGTATCTGTAAATAATCTAGAATCTGTCCCTTTCATACAAATTACCACAATGATAACACAACAAATTTTACCAAACAAACTTGTATCTCAATCTACATTATTTTTTGGGAATTTCAATAAAGACATTTCAACTCAATCTACATTATTTTTGGGGTATTTTCAATTAAGACGCTTCAACTTTCAAGTCTTCTCTCCAATTATTGAATTATCAAAAATAATAATAATAATAATTTAGAAATATTGTGATTCTTGTAAAAACACTTCACATGGTACTATCACTGACATCATGTTTATTTAACCACCTCTTAGTTTGACAATTATGAAAAATGTTGTGGTATTTATGGTTTCACTGGACTTACTGTAAAACTTTGCTAAAATAAACCAAAAGTTCACCAATCACCACCAAAAACATTTGCAAATGGTGATAACCATTCACCTTGAATTTCCTACTACTAATTGAATTCCACGAGATAGTTAATGACTATCTTTCTAATCATAATGAAGTTCCATCTATTCTGCATAACTTTTTGGTCTCACCAACAAGAACACTTGCCAATGCAATTTCCCATTGGAAAAGATTGGCCTTGAATTTCCTACTACTAATCGAATTCCTTGGACCAAGTCCAACAACTCTTGGATAGTCCAAACGTCTACAGTTCAACTAGTAGATGACTATATATATATATATATATATATATATATATATATATATATATATATATATGGATAGTCATAAAAGACTTGAGCTTTCAATGACTTGGGAAGGGGGAAGGAAAGGTGAAAATCTGTGTTTTGTGAGTGTTGTCTCCCTCAATTTTTTTTTAATAACAGTTTTTCATTTTTTTAATTAAGAAATTAAAAAAAAAAAAAAAAAACTCAACATGGCATCAGTAAACGGCAATATTAACAGAAAGGTAACGGAGAACTAAATTAACAAAATCTAAAACATAAAGGTCTGAAATGACAAAACTGAAATTTAGAGGACTAAAATGACAAAAGTTGAAACTTAGAGGGCCAATTTTGAATTTTATCATATATATATAAAAGATAGAAATTCTACTTAATTTAAGTGTATATATGTGTGAAAAAAGTGAATTGTTGGATTGCTAGAACACTTGCAAATACAATTAACCACTGCATTTGAATTTGCTACTGATAATTGAATTCCTTAGACCAACAATTCATTGAAAGTTCCAACGTCTACAATTTTTCTAGCTAGTTTCTTATTCCCAATCACATGCAATACAAGAAATTGCAACCTAAAAACATGGAAACATGAATATAAGGGTCTGTTTGGATATCGCTTATTACTGAAAATTAAAAATATTGTAACAAAATAATTTTTAAATATATAAATAGTACCGTGAGACCTAGTTTTAAAGTTGTTTTTGCTAAAATCTTTACTTGAGAGTCTCATAAACAGCACACAAGATCCACAAAAAAATGCCCAAAGAAAGTCGTAACTGCGTTTCAGTGCAATACAAACAGTCACTAATTAGGCCTATAAAAAAACTTAATGAGAAAGCAGGATTCCATCATTGAATCATGTAGAGGCATTGGAGATAAAAAAAAATAAAAAAAGAAAGAAAAAAAAAATTCCACAACTTTCAATGTTAGCTTGTTTGGCACGTCTCACAGAGTCAGTCAAAACGTGATAGATGGTTGCAAATTTTCAATCAGCGACACTTCAACTCGGAGACGTGACAGACTTGCACAGTTCAAGGTAACCACTTGCACTGTTACTTCATAAATATATCAGTAAAGAATCTAGGATCTAAATTTTTTAATACAAATTACAACAACGTTATCAACAAATTTTACGATAACAAACTTGTATTTC
This sequence comes from Castanea sativa, assembly GCF_040712315.1. NCBI lineage: Eukaryota > Viridiplantae > Streptophyta > Magnoliopsida > Fagales > Fagaceae > Castanea > Castanea sativa. Next base: position 3,166,437 of record NC_134014.1, read on the forward strand.
AATCTGCATTAATTTTTGGTATTTTCAATTAATAAGTTTCAACTTTTAAGCCTTCTTTGCAATTATTAAATTATCAATGATAGTAATAATAATAATAATAATAATAATAATAATAATATAGACAAATTTTAATTAGTGTTTAAACACTGCACATGGTACGATCACCTAAATCATGTTTATTTAACAACCTCTTAGGTTGACAATTATGAAAAAGTGTCACTGGACTTTATTGTAAAACTTTGCTAAAATAAACCAAAGTTCCAAGGAATTTTACATGTAGCTCCCTATAAAATGATTTCATCTTATGTGGATTTTCACATCACTTAACAATGGCTCTAAGGAAAATTGTTCCTTGTGTTCTAATACTATTTTCAAATTTCTATGGCTTACATGGCCAGATATCTCCTAACATGAGCATAGGTTCTAGCATCACTGCTGGATCCAATGATTCTTTGCTGTCCCTCAATGGTGATTTTGCATTTGGTTTCTATGCTCTCCAAAGCGGCCTCTACCTTGTTGGGGTTTGGTTTGATAAAATTCCAGAGAAAACACTAGTTTGGTCAGCCAACCGTGACAGCCCAGCAGAACAAGGATCATCAATCCAACTGACTAATGCCGGAGCTCTTGTATTCACATATGCTAATGGGAGTACTCTACAAATATATAGTGGAGCTGCTGCAAGTTTAGGCACCATGCAAAATGATGGTAACTTTGTCTTAAGAGATGACAGTTCAAGAATCCTTTGGCGGAGCTTTGATTCACCAACAAACACACTCTTACCGGGTCAAGTTCTAGACCAAGGCCAAACACTCTATTCCAATGCAATAGGAAGTTCAAATTCAACTTACTCAACAGGGGATTTCATGCTGTTAATGCAATTTGATGGAAACTTGGTGCTCTCTGCCTATCATTTTGCTGACCCAGGTTATTGGACCACACAAACGTTTGCAGCCAATGTGAGCCTAGTCTTTGATAAGAGTGCTTCCTTGTACCTTGTCAATGGTACTAAGGATGAAATTCACTCTATAACAAAGAACCTTTCAAGCCCAGTTGAAGACTACTATCATCGAGTAACAGTTGAAGATGGTGGCAATTTCCAACAATATATTTACCATAAAAGAAATGGCAGTGGATGGAAAAGGGTGTGGAGAGCCAATGATGACCCTTGCTTCGTGAATTCTGTATGCGGCATATATGCTATGTGCACTTCTCCAGATAATGAAACAGTGAGCTGTAGTTGCTTGCCGGGCTATCTGCAGGTAGATCCAAGGGATGTATCAAAAGGATGCTACCAGGAAAACATGGTGAATTATTGCGCAGACCCTTCAATGAGGAATTTTAGCACAATGGTAATATAAAGATTATTTCCATTATTTGGATTTATTTATATAATAGTAATAGTGATAGATAAATACCCATCCTATTAAGAGTCGATTTTTAAACAGTTAATTGATAATTTAAAATGTCAATAAGAAAAAATTTTGAGGTCTATTTTTAAACTGTTAATTGATATTTTAAAATGTCAATAAGAAAAAAATTTGAGGCATCCCTTGACTAGTCTTTTGAAGAAACCTTTGTTCCATCCAAGGCTTTCAAAGTTGTAGGCTATAGACTAAAAGAAGTCCTAATACACTAATTTGCAATAAGTTTTTTCCATAGGATTTGATTGTATAATTCCTTAAGTGCAGTACAATAAATTTCTAAACTAAATTTATGCACATAATTGTATTGAATTTAATTGTTTTTGGAAAAAAATATCACTGTTTGTGTTTAATTGTCAATATAACTAGTGTTTGAATAATATCAAGTAACCAAATGTACTCAGCTAAAAACCAAAGTTTTGCCATTCTCTACAATTCAATATGGACAGAAGGTATGTTTTATTTTTCTTATGCTGTCTTCAATTTCTCGCAGGTAATTGATGATGCTGATTTCCCACCTGATATTAACAATGGAGATTTGGGTGAAGTAAGAAACGTTGATGTGGAGGGATGCAAGAAGGCTGTTATGGATGACTGTTATACCTTGGCTGCTTCCTGGATGAATTCAACATGTATCAAGAAGAGGATGCCTCTGTTAAATGCAAGAAAAAGTGCTTCCTCCAAAGGCAGAGTGGCATTTATCAAGGTGCCTAATAAGAAGAAGAGTGAGCCAAGTCCTCCAAAGAAAAGGAAGAAATTTGATACACGGCTTCTTTTGGTGATTGGCCTTATAATAAGTGCTGGTTTTGCTTTCTTGTTTGGAGCACTTGCCTTGTACTATCATCCAGCCTTTCGAAATGTATTGAAGAGATGGAAGTCATCAAGTGCAAAGACCATTGGAATTAACTTTCGAGAATTCACATTGCAAGAGCTGCGTGAAGCAACAAATGGATTTATTAAGATCCTTGGTCGTGGTGCTTCAGGAAGAGTTTACTGTGGTAGTCTAACTTCAGAGGATACCAAGATTGATATTGCTGTGAAGGAGCTAACAAAAGGCACTGAGAAAAGTGAGAAGGAATTTACAACAGAGCTGAAAATAATTGGTCGTACGCATCATAGGAATTTGGTAAGACTATTGGGATATTGTGTTGAGAACGATCAGAGACTTTTAGTATATGAGCTAATGCCAAATGGAACATTGTCACATTTTCTGTTCAAGGAGGGAGAGAAACCAACTTGGCTTCAGAGAGCTGAACGCTTGAAATAGCTAGAGGTTTACATTACATGCATGAAGAATGTGAGGCTCAGATCATACACTGTGACATGAAGCCCGACAATGTGCTACTTGATGTCAAATATAGTGCAAAGATATCAGATTTTGGACTATCCAAGCTATTGAATAAAGAGCAAACTCGAACTGACACTAATGTTAGAGGCACCATAGGATATATGGCACCAGAATGGCTTAGGAGGGAACCTATAACTGCCAAAGTGGATGTTTACAGTTTTGGTGTGATGTTACTAGAGATAATTTGCGGAAGAAGGCACATAGAATCAAACCGGGTTGAGGAGGAGAGTGAAAAGGATGATCTACTACTTTCAAATTGGGTTCTAAGTTGTGTGATTTCTGGGAAGCTAGAGATGGTGGTGGGACATGAACCCGAAGCATTGAGCGATTTCAAGAGGTTTGAACGAATGGCCTTGGTGGGATTATGGTGCATTAATCCGGATCCGATTCTCAGGCCCTCTATGAAGAAAGTGACACAAATGCTGGAAGGAACAGTGGAAGTTGGGATACCACCGCAGGTATATGATTATGTTTCAAACTATCGAAAGTATTAGTTTGTTGATTGTTGGCTTTCTCTTGTACTCTAGGTCCGGTTTATTATGAGCCAGCCTTGTACCCCTGTTTTTGTAGTATGAATAAAAATGAGATAAGATGAGTGGGAATTTTAGTACCAATTTCTGTGTGTTATTTTTGTACTTGTGTGGTTTGTTTTTGAGTTAATTGTCACGAACTTATTCTGAATATCCCTCATCGTGACCAGGCTAGTGACTACCTCTTTTACTCTGCATAAACTCGTTCAGTTTGAAAAGTTCTCAATGCAGTTTGGATGGGAAATGGTTTACATGGATGCTTGGAAAATGTAACTTGGACATTAAATTAACTATCAGATTTTGATAATTTCTTGCTAATTTTTTTTAAAAAAGAGGATGTTAAGGTCTGTATTTTTATAGTTACAGCTTATAAATTTTGCATTTTTTGGGATGAACAACAAATATTAGTTTTAGTAGTAGTAAGAATCCTACTCTTTTGTCTTACGCTAAATGCTCAATTTGACGCTCCACCAACCATTTTCTGCTACATGTCTCCTTTTTTTTTTTTTTTTTCCCCAGTTCTCAAGACTAATGGAAGTCAATCTATATCTTTCATCTACTTTCAAGCTTGAGGTCCTGTTTTAATATTTCATTACTAGTACTCCCTCGTATTAACTTGTACACAAAATATAGCCCAAAATGGTATCTAAGGCTTCATCTTTTATTTGGACTCATTATTCATTTTATGACTACTAGTATGTAACACATGCATACGTATAGATACATTTAATATTAAACACAATATTTATCATAAAAATATAAATAATTAGTCAAATTATTATTTTTTTTTAAAAAATAAACGTAATTAGTCATATTAAAATTCTTACATAAATTTTATACTACTTATGATCATTTTTTTTTTCTTCTAACTTTTGATAAGATGGCACATGTGGTGATCTTTGTTATGTGGTGATTTTTATTGAGTATATGTGACTGGTTTTTTTATTTATAATTGTATAAATTTAATAATTCATTAATATTAGATTCTTAGTATTTTGCACTCATTAACTTATTTAGCACAAAAATTTTAAAAAAACTTAAGTGAATATATGGCACAAACTTAAGTAGATAATTATGGTATGGTCCCCACATAAATTTAGACATATGGTACAAAATTGGATTATAATAATTTAGACATATGGTACAAAATTGGATTATAATTTCAAATTCTAATGACTTCCTTTGAGCTCTGTCTATTAATATATATAGATTAGGATTTAAATATTCAGTTTTGTGTTGGCAACCTCGTGATCGTAAACTTGTTTATTTATATCTCTTAGACTCTATAGGAATGTTTAGACAAGTGCTCAAGCTATTGGTATTTAGCGTGCATGAGTAGGATTTTAAATTTATTCAAGCTATTCAATGCTTAAGACTTTCGACCAATCAAAACTTAAGTTTGACAGATTGAACTGTGTACATGCAGAATCATCTTTTTAGCCCACCAGTCCACTTTGTGATTTTGGTTTTCTTCCTACTTGGTCTACTTTATAAGTAAACCATAATGCACATTCTTCTAACACTTTAGAGCTACTCTTCTGAGATCTAAAAGATTTTGTGCCTACTGCTCTTAAAGTCACTACTAGTGTTTACTCAAATACTATTTGAACTAGTAAATCTAAAGTTGCTGCTCTCTAGATATCAAGTGTATTGGATTCAAATTTTTAAAGGAATATTGAAGTCGATGATTGGAAGTTCACATTGCAGTGGATTGCTATTAGAGATATCAATGGATCTGAGTAGAGAGTGAGAGAAGTGACTCGTCGTAAAAGCGTCACTTAAAGGACGATAAGTTTAGTAACTATAGTTGAGTTTACAAAGATTAGGGCTATTTAGTCTATAAACTTCTATAGTTCTATTTGATAGTAAATCTATTCACCTTGGGATTGATAAGGTTAAGTTTCCTTAGGTTTTCCTAGGAAAATATTTTGTTTCACGGGTTTCTTGAGTCATGTCTTCTTTAAATTTCCACACTTACATGATAGTGATGATTATCTGTTTAACCTGAGGCTTTTATTATTAACCGAATAATAATTAAGTCGGTCTTAACACTGATTAAATACTATAATGTAAAATCTACAAAGATAATCAATGACAAAGGATATCATTATTGAACTCCTTTATTTACTACAACGTAATGTAAAATCTCATAGTTAGTTGGTGCAGTTAGGCCAGTGTACAATATACAGAGCTCTTGTTTTAAGGACTGGATTGCTATCAAAGAAATTGGTTGGCCAGAGCTCAAACCCAACGCCAAAGGTTGGCATCACTAGAAAATCTTCCTGGCAAGGCACATGATGAAATCCAATGGTGTACCATAATACTATGTCCTTGTTTTCAATTTTCCTATTCTTGTGCATTCATATACCAAAAAAAAAAAGTGCATTAGAAAACATTGGTCACAATTACCGCAATATCTTGTTGGGTTTTGTGGAGCCTAGTTGTGTTTGATTCGGTTGATAACCCGACCCAACCCGAATAATGTTGCGTGGTTTTTTAATGGGAGATTTTCTGAGGCTTAGTCCATGGAGCGGAGGCTTGGGCTGACAGGATATAGAAAAACGTTTTTTTGATGATTAGGGTTTTTTGTTGTTGTTTTGAGGGAGAGAAAAAAGATTATAGCTGCAATTTGTATTTTTTTTCCCTGATAATGGTGAAATTTCTGCAACTCCGTGGACATAGGCAAATTGCCGAACCATGTAAATACTATCTTTTGTGTGTGTGATTATTTTTCTATGGCATGTGTTTTCCCTATTTTCTGTTTCTCACAAGTTAAGAATTTCGTGGTAATTTTCCTACACATCTATCCTATAAAGTTCTAGCCGGCAAACTTTAAAAGAGGTATAGAGGATTTTTATTCATCATATACTACCTGAGGCTCCAAACTGCTTAGGTATTGTCTCCATGTCTCTGATCAGCATAAAGTCCTCCTGCCCATTTTTCAGACTTGTTTTACAATGTAACCCACACATGATTATTAGTGAAGGCTCCCTGAATTTGTAAATAATCACCGTATGACATGAGAGGGTGTGCCACTGATCCTGGAATTAGACGATAACCAACATTGTTCCCAACATTTGTTTTCTTATTAGGGTTCACAACTACTAGTTCAGCTTGTTTCAAGCCAAACTGAATTCGAGCATCAGATTCAGTTTTGGCAGTTTCACTCACTACTGTCCAATAACTTTTTCTTGGCAAGGTATGGCTAGTTACTTTCATTGTTTCCAAATTGTTTTTGACAAAGGAATTGACTTTACCATCCACGTCGAGGTCAAGATAGTATGTCAAGAAGTGGTCATGGTACACACCGATAGTGCTTTCTGCTAGCAATGTGCCATGCACATTCTTCTTTATTTGATCTATGTGAGTATATGTCACACCCTTCACATCTAGAACTCCTGATATTCCAACCTATTAAGATAATTTGAGAAGGGCTCATAGTAAGAGACAAAGAAATCAGTATTGATGTTACCATTTTACTCAAAGTTTGTGAGGTAGGGAGACATACCATTAATTCATAGGAGCTTGTTATGTATACTAACACCTCATTTAGTACAATTTTTTTTTTTTTTTTGGGTTTGATGAAGAAAAAAAGACAGTAAGTCTGAATTCACAATAAATTTTACAATTGTTGCAGTGAGAGATTGTGATTGATGTAAAAAAAAAAATTATGTCAGTTGTAAAAATTTACTACCTCAACAGCTGTAAAATTTGTTATGAGATTTATTGGTGATTGTAATATTTTTCAAAAAATAATTCTCAAGTTGATAAAATACCCCCAATTTAATGGAGCCACTTGGCTTGAATTCCCAATCAATAATGTAATAATAGTTGCCCACTATTGCGACCATCCTCACCACTAGGCTCACCTCTGGCCTAACTTTCGTAAACTGCAATACTATATAATTTATCTATATCTATATATTACTAAAAGTTGAAGCGTGACATTTATTGCTACTGAGCTCTTGTTGCGTCACCTCATCACCACGTCATTCGCCACATAACTATTATTTATTATTTATCCATTTTTTTTACAAATATATATATATATATATATATATAAATAGATTATTGACTTTACATATTTATCTTTATCAATTTTAACATCTATATATATGTAGGGACACGATTTTCAAACCAGCCAAAAATGTAAGGGATCTTGGCCTTGTGAACCTAGTACAATAAATTTGTAGAGAGTAGGTCAAAGAGTTAGGCTTTAGTGCATGGATAACAGTTAATATGGTTTTGGATGATGAGCCAACAAGAATTGAACCCAGTTTGTGCAAGAAAGTTTGTCCTCGGCACAATCTGAGGAGCTCTGTTCTAGTATATATTGGAGGACAATAGCTACAGGAGTTGTTGAGATTGTTATAGTGCTTTCTCTTTTTCTTTTTTCCATCCTCTCCCTTCTCTGGGATCTCTACCTTTATTTCTATTACATCTCTTCTTTCATCCTTACCCTACACGTGGATTACATGTGGACAGTTGATGGTTTATACTGATACTTGTCCCATCAACCCCCTCTAAAAGTCTTCTGGGATGACTGTAAGGCTGCCATAATACTGTTCAGAGGTCACTTCCTCATTAATGCGGTGGTAGCAGCATTTTTTTAGATATTTTTGAGTCCTTATTCCTCTTGTATGTTCATGATACTGGTTGCTATCATTAGAACTTCCTGAAAGGTTATCCTTGATCATTAGGATCTATACCAGATTTGCGTTTAGCTTTATCCGAGGAGATAGTACTCCTTGGATTCGGACCACCCATGCTTCTCGGCCAAAACCACATGCTCTCGGCCAAATCCCAAAATCCATGACCCTATATATATATATTTCTTTTTTATTTCCAATTTTCCTATAATTTTTCTTACATTCACTTTAAAATATATATATATATATATATATATATATATATATATTTACACTTTTTTCAACTTTTCTTATTCTCTTACCTTTTCATCTTCCCACTACCCTTTACTTTAATATTACTATTTATCTTTCTCTTCATCTTCCTTTATATGTCTCTTCTTATCCCTTCTCTCTTACTAAAAATTTGTCACTTTTTTCCATTTTTGCGTAGTTTTCTCTCACAAAAAGGTTCTCTCTCTCTCTCTCTCTCTCTCTCTCAATGTTTTTGGTGGATTTTTATTTTTTATTGCATCTCCGCTTTAGGTTGATAAATTTTTGTATTTTTAAGAACTCTAATTTAAGTTGATACGATTTAATTTTGTGTTTTAAGTTATTATTATTATTATTATTATTATTATTATTATTATTATTTTGCTCTTTGATTGTTAAATTTTATCCAATTATATTATAAAAAATTAAAGATAGTAGATAAAAATAAATTAGTATTTCATTACATAGCATAATTTGGATAATTTAGTGTTTATTGTTATATCTTTTAAATATTTTTTTTCTTCTCTTCTATTTTACTCAATATTGAAATTCAACCACATCCTCCTTATCATTAAATTCTTTATATTTTCTCTCTCTTTTTGTTTTAAAAAATAAAAAATGTAATATTGTACTTAAATCCAAATAAAATAAAATTGTGCTCATCAAATTGTACTCTTTTTTTTTTTTTTTTTTTTAACATTTACACTTTCTCCAACATTTCTCCTTCTCTTTGCCTTTTCATCTCTCCAAATATTCTAGCTTGATATCACTCTTCCTCTTTCCTTTTATCTTCCTTTATTTTGTTTGTTTGTTTTTTTTACTTTTTTATTATCATCATCTTAGTATAAATTTGTCATTCACTCTTCCATTCTTTACATAATTTTCTCTCACAAAAAAGTGGTTATTTCCCACTCTTTCTCCCTCAATTTTTTGGTGGATTTATATTTATATTTTTCTTTTATCTCTATTTTAGCTTGATAAAGTTTTGTATTCTTTAGAACTCTATTTTGGTTGATGTAATTTAGTTTTGTATTTTATGGTTTTTTTTTTACGACTTTGATTGTTAAATATTATCATGTTGCATTATAAATAGTTAAAAATAGTATATAAGAATGTACTATTATTATATTACATAGAACTTATTTGGATAAGTTAGTGTTTATTGTTATGTATTTTATTTTTATTTTTTTCCTATCATTTTATTTAACATTTAAATTTAGCCACATCCCCCATATATATCATTAAATTATTTATATTTCCACTCCTTTTTTATTTTAAAAATTTTAAAATATAATATTTTGCCTAAATTAAATAAATAAAATTGTCCACATTAAATGGAGTAATGATAGGGAAACACTCATTCCCACACCCAATGCATCAAAGGAAGAATCAAATACAAAACAAATCAAGTTAGAAACACTAAATTAAAATGATAATAATAATAATAATAATGCATATTTAATGTCATAGAATCATCATCAAATTTTGGAAAATGATAGGTTGTCAATGGAGAGAGAGAGAGAGAGAGAGAGAGAGAGAGAGAGAGAGAGAGAGAGAGACGGTATAGAAAAAAACCAATACAAATTAAATAATAAAGAGTAAATAAAAAAAACCAGACATCAATTAGTAATCGTTGATTGGAAAACAAAGAGGTTGTAAGGAGAAGTAAAAAATAAAATAGAGATTACCGTGTAGAGAACATTGAAAACTTTATAGTGTGGTAACATAAACCGTTAAATTCACTTAAAAAATTAAATCAACAAGCAACAAATAAATACAATCATAGTACTAAATTTAAATTAAAACTAATCAAACTCTAACTATGAAAACCATATTAATCATAACTAAAAAGGAGATGTTCTCTGATAGTAGTAGAAATTACATAAGAAATAAAGTTAGAAAATTTAAAAATCCATTTTTTGACATTTAATTAAACCTTATTTGTAATATATATATATATATATATATATATATATATATATATATATATAATTTTCATACACTATTACTTAAAAAAATCTAATGAACAATGCTACCTTTCATTTATCGTCTTTGTTATGCAAATCGTTAGTTAGTAAATATATGATAATGGTAAGAAACGTTACAAATGAGATCACTAAAAAAATATATAAAATTAATTAACCACTATCATTATGGAGTAGTAGCCTATAATTTTACGTATCCAAAAAAGTGGAATATATAAAGTTTTCTTAAAGATATGTGTAAAGATTCACTATGTGTGTGTGTGTGTGTGTGTGTGTGTGTGTGTATAAAGGTAAAAAAATTGTATATTTAAGGATTTTATTAACTTAAAAACTAATGAAAAACCAATGGTTAATAACTAAAATTATTGTATTAATAAAATATTTAAAGAGACCATTCTAAAAAAATTATCATGCGCAACACGCGGGTATGCGACTAGTTGTCAAATAAAACTAATACGTACATGTCTAAACAATACAACAACAATATTTTCATGACAACCTTGTGTCATATAAATTAGGTTCATGTATTTTCCTTAAATGTAACATGTGAGAATGTGATTTTTTAGGACTATTTGTGAAATGATCTCATGCATCATGTAGAAATCACATCTAGATTGTGAATTGGCTCTCTCTTACATGTTCATGCAATTTGAAGCTTCTTAACAACGTTTATGCATCTTGAATAGGTTATGTTAGGTTCTAAGACCTTTAGGTTTAAATGTATTAGAACACTAATTTATAATGTTGGCAAATTATGATCAAAACGTTTAAGTCTTGTTTAGATTGCTCAAAGTATTTGTCTTATATGTAAATTTAGAATAGAGTTGCTGCAGAATTTACTGTGCAATTTTGCCTAGCTCGATCGATCAAGAATTAGACTCGACCGATCGAAAGTCGTACAGATTGTTTTTCTACAGAAAATTCCAACTCAACCCAAGCCCATTTTACGTGTAGGGTTTTATGTTTTGCCCTAGGTATAAAAAGAAAACTCTTAGCCACGTTTTTAATGGTTGTTGCTGTTGTGTGTGTGAATCTTCTGTGAGATCTAGAGGTGTTTGCCTTCACACATACTTAGGATTATCAAGAATCAAGATTATGTCAAGAACTTGATGATCATTCAGTTGTTGATTTAAGAGCTTAAAGATATACAAGCAGGAGTGCTTGTGCTTGTTGGGGAATCCAAGAAGGAAGTAATTCGTGGACTCGGAACTGTCACGTGGTCGTGGTAGTAAGTTTCCTACTCAAGGTAGCAATAGGATGTTAGTGGTCTAAGTTGCTATTGTGTAAACTTCAATTTCTTCGTAGTGGATTCAGTTTTACCTTGAGGATAACTAGGTCAAATCCTCCCCAGGTTTTTTACTGGTTTGAATTTTCTAGGTCATCATATCATTGTGTTATTTATTTTTCTGCTACTTTGCATGATATGATTGTTTTGTGATAACTTAGATTTGCATAATTTACCTAAGTTAATAACTTGGCTAAATAACTAGGTTAATCTGGTTGTTTTAAGGGGTCTAAAAACATTCAAGTGGTATCAGAGCGGGTTGCTCTTTTGTTGAAGATCTTTTGATCTTTGAGCAGATCCTTGACCCTTGTTGTCATGGATTCTTAGAAAATCTTTTTGTAAATATGTCATCTTGTTTGCTTGTTGATTTTGTCTCTTGTTGCCTTTGTTAAATCTTTCCTTGAACATCTTGGTATAATTACTTGTGATGAGAATTACTTGTGTTACATAGCTTTAACCGCTTTAAAGGCACGTGATTCTTGTCTTTGGTATTTGGATAGTGGTTGTTCCAGGCACATGACAGGAAATAAAGCTTTATTCAAGACACTCTTTGAAGGAAAGATTGGGACAATCACATTTGGAGATGGAAGCAAATCTGTGATTAGAGGCATTGGTACTGTGGACATTCCTGGGTTGCTAGTGTTTGAAGACGTCTGGTATGTTGATGGGTTGAAAGCTAACTTACTCAGCATCAGTCAGATTTGTGACAATGGACTGAATGTTCTCTTCACCAAGTATGAATGTGAGATACTTGATGGAGGAGGTGACTGTATGTGTATTGGTGTGAGAACAGCTGACAACTGCTATGGTATAACACCAAGTATAAGCAACAAGTGTTTTAGTGCAAAGATCAATCAAGTTGACTTATGGCATCAACGGTTGGGACATGCTAGTCATAAGCAATTAAAGAAGATTTTCAAGTGTGATGCAGTTATTGGTTTGCCTAAGTTCGAGAAGACAGAAAAGTGTATTTGTGGACCATGTTAGATGGGTAAACAAGTGAAGTCCAAGCATCTGTTTGTAACTGAAGTTCAAACTTCCAAACCTCTTGAGTTGTTACACATTGATCTCATGGGTCCTGCCAGGGTTAAAAGAAGAGCTTAGGTGGGAAGAAGTATATTCTAGTTGTTGTGGATGATTTTACTAGATATACTTGGGTTGTACTTTTGAAAGATAAAGCTGAGGTTCCTGAAAAGATGATACATTTGTGCAAGAAATTGCAAGTTGAGAAAGGTACTGTGATAGCTAGAATCAGAAGTGATCATGGGAGAGAATTTGAAAACACAAAGCTGGCTACCTTCTGCAATGATCAAGGCACACATCAAGAGTTCTCTTCAACCAAGACTCCACAACAGAATGGAATAGTGGAACGAAAGAATAGGGTTGTTCAAGAGATGGCACATGTCATGCTACATAACAAGAAGTTGCCCAAATCTTTCTAGGGAGAAGCGGTTAACACTGCTTGTCATACACTCAACCGGGTGTATTTCAGACCAGATTCCAAGAAAACTCCCTATGAACTTTGGAGAGGAAAAAAACCTATTGTTAAATATTTCCGAATATTTGGCAGTGATTGTTACATTCTACGTGATAAAGAGAACCTAGAAAAGTTTGATGCAAAGAGTGACAAGGGTTATTTTTTTGGGTTACTTTTCTACTAGTAGAGCTTACAGAGTTTACAACCTAAGAACTAAAACAATCATGGAGTTTTCTAATGTGGTGATCAATGATGAATTGAGTTCTGGAACTCAGTCAGAAAACATACCTCCTATTCAAGAAAAGACCATGGAAGTTGATGAGCCTATTCCTGATGATTATATTGGGAAGCATAGTGATGAAGAGTTGTTAGTGTTGAATGATGCTGTTTCAGTACCATCAAGTTCAGAACCATCTACACCGGTTCATGAAACTCAACTAAGACATATAGAGCCTAGTCCTTCATCAAAACAGAAAGGTACTTCCACATCTTTGGTCAAAGGTCCCTCTTCAAGAGTAAAGTTAAATCATCCTATCACTAACATATTGGGTAGTCTGAATGATAACATGAGATTGAGATCCAAAGCCTTAAATGTAATCACTCACTCATGCTACCTATCCCAATTTGAACCAAAAAGGGTGGATGAAGCTCTTTAAGATGCTGATTGGGTGAATTCTATGCATGAAGAACTCCATCAATTTGTTCGGAATGATGTGTGGGAGTTAGTTCCTAGACCAAAGGGAGTCAATGTGATTGGAACTAAGTGGATATTTAATAGCAAGTCTGATGAACATGGAACTGTTATCAGAAATAAATCAAGGCTTGTTGCTCAAGGGTACACACAAATGGAAGGGATTGATTTTGATGAGATCTTTGCACCAGTAGCTAGATTGTAATCCATTAGGATACTTTTGGCCATAGTAAGTCATTTGAATTTCAAGTTGTATCAAATGGATGTTAAGAGTGCTTTCTTGAATGGCATGTTGCAAGAAGAGGTTTATGTTGAACAACCAAAGGGTTTTGTCAACCCTCACAGACCGGATGATGTGTACAAGTTGAAGAGAGCCCTCTATGGTTTGAAACAAACTCCAAGGGCTTGGTAGGATAGGTTAATTGCATATCTCACTGAGCATGGTTTTTAAAGAGGCTTTGCAGACACTACTCTCTTCATATGAAAGGATAAGGATTACTTTATTGTAGCTCAAATTTATGTTGATGATATTGTTTTTGGTGTTACTAATGATTCTCTTGCTCAATCTTTTGTAGATGAAATGAAGACAGTGTTTGAAATGAGTATGGTTGGTGAACTAACTTATTTATTGGGATTGCAGGTGAAGAAAACGGAATCTGGAATTTACATCAACCAAGCAAAATAAGCAAGAAATCTAGTCAAGAGATTTGGACTTGACAAGGATGCACATGCTAGAACACCTATGGCTGCAAATACAAAATTAACCAATGATCCATCAGGTGAGTCCGTTGATGTTACATTATATAGAAGCATGATTGGGTGTCTTTTGTATTTAATTGCTAGTCGGCCTGATATTTCGTTTAGTGTTGGTATTTGTTCTAGATTTCAGTTTAATCCTAAAGTTTGCCATTTGAATGCTATCAAAAGAATTATCAAATATGTTGGCGGAACTTGTGATTATGGATTGTTTTATAGCAAAGAGTCTAATCTTTCTCTTGTTGGATTCTCTGATTTCGATTGGGCTGGTAATGCTGATGATAGAAAAAGCACCACTGGTGGATGTTTTTATGTAGGAGCCAATCTTGTTGCTTGGATGAGTAAGAAACAAAATTCTGTCTCTCTGTCTACTGCAGAGACAAAATATATTGCTACTGGAAGCTGTTGTTCACAACTTCTTTGGATGAAAAAGCTTTTGAGTGATTATGAGATATTAAAAGACACCATGGTTGTTTATTGTGATAATTCTAGTGCTATCGACATCTCTAAAAATCCTGTTTAACACTTTAAGACTAAGCACATAGAGATTAGATACCACTTTATTAGGGATTTGGTTGAAAGAAAGATTGTTGCGCTTGAGTATATCCCTACTGAACGTCAGAATGCTGGTATTTTCACCAAACCTCTTGATAGAAGTAAGTGTGAGACGCTTCATCAAGTAATTGGTGTGATTTTGTGTCCCTAGTCATTCTTAGCTTCATGGTTCGTGTGTTTCATTACTCTACTTTGTGTGACCATTTTTTATTTTATTTATTTTATTTCTTGTTTTGTTCTCTTTGTTTTTCTAGGATTTACATTGCATAACATTCATGCATTTCATTCTAGGATATTTTGGTTGTTTTCATAAAAAAAAAGGGGAAGCAAAATGTGTTTTGCATTGTTTTTCTTGGATTTGACATCAAGGTTGGCCAATTTATCTTTACATAACATGTTTATGTACCTTGTTCAACTTGAATGAGCTTATTTTATTGCACTTTACTAGTTTGAGCCTTGTAGTGCATGTTGTGTGGGAAGATGTTTATAGTTTTTGATCACATGATCTTGATTTTGAAATCTCATGTTTTTTATTGTCGGACTTGAACTTATTGAGCAAGGCATAAATAACTATCTCATCACTGTTTATTAGCCAATCATGAACACTTTAGTGTATATCATAAGATTCTGTGCTCGAGAAAGTGTAGCTCATTCACAAAAAGAACATAAGGTGTAGCATTGGTTTAAATACTAAAATTCATGTGTACATTATTGGACTATAATTAAATCAATCAAATAAAATTGGTGTGTACATTATGAGGCAAATCAAGAAACTTACATCATTGCAAGCTTTTATTTTAGGAGATGTGAGAGTTATATAATGTAACTCTTTGAGGGATAGTCTCTTTTAATTGTATGTGATGGATTTTGTAGAAATTGTGCTTAATTACTATTCACATATCACCTCACATGTCTCTCAAGCTTTTGCTAGTTGCACACACTACATAAGTTACTCTTTGCTAAATTTTGTACATGTTATTGTGTGTGATTTTGGTTTGGCCATCCAAGATTGATACTTCCTTGAGTCTATATGCAAAATGTGTTTTGAAGTTTGAAACTTTAAGGTGAACTGTGTGAAAACCTTATTTTTTGGGAAATCTGGGCTTAAATCTTGTGTTTTTGAAAAGTATTTCATCTCATACTTATGCATTTTATTCATAAAATTCTTTGCTTTGAGGAGTTTCTGCATAAAAATGCATTGTTTTTCAAAAATCAGTTTTTTCTAGAATTTTGATCGATCAAAACTTTTTTTTGACCGGTTGAAATTGCGATTAAATTTTTGGTCAACTTATGTTTGTTTCGATCGGTACTCGATCGCTATTGGATCAATTGAAGACATTTTTCATCGATCGAACCTATTTTTCAACCGATTGAAAATCGCACAGGAAGTTTTTTTTTAAAAAGGTTTGAGTTTCACGTGTTCTTCACTTTTCAAAACTTTTTCTCTCTCTTTTCAACCAATCTAAGAGTCAAAGTTTATTTTTCTCGTTTTCCTCCGAATCTTTTGCAAGGTTTTTGTCTTCTAAGGCCAGTATGTCGATTCTAGCCTTTCTTTTTCATTTATTTTCTTGTTTCTGCATTTAGAAGGGAATTTCAAATGCAAGAATTTTTGGGGTTTTTACTGTTTCAGGCTATTTCTTTTACAATTGATCAATGGGTTTTTGTTGTGGGTTGATATACAATAGTTTTGGTGCTTTTAATTTGATCAATTTGGTATTTTGAGAAAAATTTGAAATTCTAGGGCTTGAAATTACCTAATTTGGGGATTTTGTTCAATTAAGTTTAATTTGATGAAATTGACTTGTTGGATTGATTAATTTGATCATTTTAATGTGTTCTCTATCTTGTGTAATGATCAATTGGTCAATGTCTTGAGAATTGTACAAGTAGTTTTTCAAAATTTTGGGGTTTTTAATATAAACTCTTTGCTCAAGCCAATTTTGTGATTTTAAAGTTAATTTGAACTGATACTCACTGCATTTAGAACATGCATCATGTGTTTACACTATTCATGCATCATATAAATTGTTATTTTTTATATTGTTTTGTGCTAACTTGCAGTCTGCCCTTGGTTTCTCTTGTTTTCTTTTTTGGTTCTTTTCTGTTATTTCGTTAGCATCATGCCTTGGAAAACAAGAGCCAATAGGACATCATCTTCTTCTTCTGCTCCATCCTTTAAGAGTGAGAGATTCTTGAGTTAGAAACACCAAGCTATTTTTGAGACACTTAATCTTAAGAGGAACATTTAGGTAGAGAGATAGGTTCTTTTAGATGAGCTAGATCCTGAGATTAGGAGGAACTTTGAGCGTTGGGGTTGGCTGCCTTTGTTAGATATTTCTCACCCCCCCTCCAGCTACCTTGATTAGAGAGTTCTATTCTAACCTTTCTATTCATGTCTATGATTCCAATTCTTTACTCGGTAGTGGCTATTGCTTTTGGGGTGCCTCTTCTTCAGTATCCTGTCTATCCTTATGATGTGTCTCCTCCCCTAGACGACATCATGTCTTACATCACTGGGACTTCTATCCAGTGGGGTTCTGATCCTCGGATCACTACTGCTGAGCTCACTGAGGTCCACTATCTCTTCTTTCGGATTGCTTGTCATTCCTTATGGCCTATTTCTTATCTGCACACCATCCCCATTGAGCGATGTGTGTTTTTGTATGCTCTTGTTATTGATGCTCCTATCAGTTTTCCTCATCTGTTTATTCGTTCTTTGAACGAGGTTCATCGGAGTAGTTCTAATGCTCACACTATTTTCTTCCCTGTTTTTATTCATAGGATTCTTCTCCATCTTGGTTTAGAGGAGTTTCTCACATCTGAGCCTGTTAATATTATTGCTCCTATAGATGCCACCTTTCTTAGGCAGAGGGCTGCTTAGTTAAAAGCGAGCTCTAAATGTCCTAGGGTTGACTTTTCTGGTGTCGTACCTCCTCCTCCTCCCTCCTCTACACGTGATACTTCTGCTGAGGCGTCCGACAATCCTGCTGCTGCTATTGATGTTCCTCCGCCTTCTACTTCAGATGATTTAGAAATTCGATGTATGTTGGAGACTGTCATGACCATTCAAGTGGCTCATGGTTAGCTGTTGGTGGACATGTTTGATGAGCTTCGTGCTTTGCGAGCAGATTTAGAGAGTATTAGACTGCCTCTTCCTTTTGATGATGAGTGAGTGCCCTTTGACAATTTGTCACAAAAAGGGGGAGTGCATATATGGTGTAGAGAGGAGTTTTTGTAATTAGGGGGAGATTTTTGAGTTGTTTGGAGCTGTGGAGTTTTTAGATTGTATCTAGGTGCTTCACTTTGTATGTATCTTTTTGGATCATGATGTTTATGTTTGGTTATCCATGATAGGGGGAGATATTTTGTTTTACTTATTTGTTTCTTGTTTCACATTGTGCTACATTGTTTATTGATTTATACATGAGGTTATTCATGATATATGTCTTGTAGTTTATATTTTTTGTGAAATCAAGAAGTTATGTTATTTTACTTGTATTTTTCACACATGCGTTTATGTGTTTGTTAAGTGTTACAGGAATATACAAGTTGATTCAATCATGCTGCTGTCTATACTTGCAACTGATGGATAGTAGTTACGTTGAATTTGTTATGTTGGGCTTTGTATTTGTAATGGGCTGTTTATATGTAAACTTTGAGCATTTTGTTATGTTTGTGTTTTGTCACAGATTGCCAAAGGGGGAGTTTGTTAGGTTCTAAGACCTTTAGGTTTAAATGTATTAGAACACTAATTTATAATATTAGCAAACCATGATTAAAACGTTTAAGTCTTGTTTAGACTACTCAAAGTATGTGTCTTATATGTAAAATTGGAATCGAGTTGCTGCAGAATTTACTGTGCAATTCTGCCTGGCTCGATCGATCGAGAATTAGACTCGACTGATCGAAAGTTGTGCAGATTGTTTTTCTACAGAAAATTACAACTCAGTCTAAGCCTGTTTTACGTGTAGGGTTTTATGATTTGCCTTAGGTATAAAAGGGGAAACCCTAGCCACGTTTTTAGTGGTTGTTGATGCTGTGTGTATGAATCTTTTGTGAGATCTAGAGATGTTTGCCTTCACACATACCTAGGGTTATCAAGGATCAAGATTATGTCAAGAACATGATGATCATTCAGTTGCTGATTTAAGAGCTTAAAGATATACAAGCGGGAGTGTTTGTGCTTGCTGAGGAATCTAAGAAGAAAGTAGTCCGTGGACTCGGAGTTATCACGTGGTCGTGGTAGTAAGTTTCCTACTCGAGGTAGTAATAGGATGTTAGTGGTCTAAGTCGCTATTGTATAAACTTCAATTTCTTCATAGTAGATTCAGTTTTACTTTGAGGATAGTTAGGTCAAATCCTTCCCAAGTTTTTTACCGGTTTGGTTTTCCTAGGTCATTATATCATTGTGTTATTTATTTTTCTGCTGCTTTGCATGATATGATTGTTTTGTGTTAACATAGATTTGCATAATTTACCTAAGTTAATAACTTGATTAAATAACTAGGTTAATCTGGTTGTTTTAAGAGATCTAAAAACGTTTAGGTTATATTTTGTGTTTAATTTTCACTTGTTCTTCATTCATAATTTCATATGTTACCATGCAGTTCATCCTTTTAAAAATTGGGGAAAGGTAAGAGAATATATAACTAGGGTCATGCTAATGAGTGCCTTTAGGGCATTGGTTAACAATCCATTTTAAGAAAGTTTTGACACCACTTTTATGGGAAATGAAAAAAGCTGTTAAAACATTAATTGCTTTTTTTTTTCTTTTCCCGTAAAAAATTTCTTTAAATGGATTATTAACCAATGCCCTAAAGGTATTTATTAGCATTTTCCATATAACTAAACTAATCCAATGGAGACGTCAACTAGGCATCTTCTTATGTTTCCTTCCAATGAGATGTTGAATGTTCAAATTCCTCATTTCACCATCGTAGCTATCAAATTCTCAATCCATTACCTATGGTCACCCACATTATACAACTATTTACCAGGTCTTCGTTATAGTATTTGTTAAATTACCGATTGTCCTAAAAGTTTAAGCTATTGAGATATGGTAAATTTAATCATTTAACCAATATTTCTAACACTCCCCCTCACGTGTGGGCTGAAACTACATTTTAATAAGTGAAGCCCAACACGTGGGAATTTAAATAGGAGGTAGGGTGGAGGAGACAAGGATCGAACTCAAGATCTCATGCTCTAATATCATGTTAGAATTCAAGCACATACACCTTTCAACAATGGTGGAACTCATGGAAACCAGAAAGAGTGAGAGAAAGAGAGAAAAGTTTGTATGTGAATGAATCTGTGTATTAAAAATGAACTTTGTTCCTTATATACAATGAGAATAGGCGTGAGAAACTAACTGACTATTAACAACCTAACTAATTAACAATCTACCAATACAGAGCTAACATGTGTCCACTACTAACTAACTAATTACATCAAGGTTAAACTACTTGTAACTCTAGAACTATTTATACAATACCACTTGTAGCTTCTCTGTTTTTCTACTGCTAGTACAATCTGCTTTGTAGCCTGAAGTCTCAAATGTCATCCTCTAACACTACCCCTCAAGATGATCTGCATATATTAATTAATTTCATCTTGGAAAGAAGATATAGAAACTGTCTTTGTGCTAGAGGTTTTGTAAATAGGTCTACCAACTAATGCCTTGTAGGAACATGAAAAGTCTTAATCACTCTATTTTGAATCTTTTCTCTAATGAAGTGACAATCAACTTCAATGTACTTGGTCCTCTCGTGGTATACTGGATTGGCAGCAATATAAAGGGCTGCTTTACTATCACAATAAAGTGCAGCAGGTTGTTTATGATAAACACCAAAAGTATCAAGCAATGAAAGCAACCAAACAATTTCACTTCTAACAGTAGCCATTGCTCTGTACTCAAATTCAATAGAAAACCTGGAAACCACTTGTTGCTTCTTACACTTCCAGGATATCAAGGATTCATCTAAAAATATACAAAAACCAGACATAGACCTTTTGGTATCCATACATGTTGCCCAATCAGCATCACAAAAACACTTCAATTGCAGCTTTGAATTAGCAAATAGGAAGAGGCCTTGTCCTGGTGTTTTTTTCAAATATTTAAGGATCTTGTAAGCAGCTTGTAGATGTGGCATCTTGGGAGGGCTCATGAACTGGCTCAACTTGTGAACTGAGTAACTGATGTCTGGCCTTGTCAAAGTTAGATATAACAATTTCCCAATTAGTCTTCTATACATTGAAGGATCAGGAATTGCATCTCCAACTCCACTGCTCAATTTGATAGATTGATCCATAGGAACATTTGAAGGCTTACAAGCTAATAAGCCTGTATTTGATAAAAACTTAAGAGTAAATTTTCCCCTGACATAAGGACAGACCCTTAGATGTTCTGGCAACTTCAAGATCTAAGAAATATTTGAGAGTACCTAAGTCTTTAAGTTGAAACTTGTTATCCAAAAACTTCTTAAAGGCACTAACAACATCCACATCATTACTAGCTATCAAAATATCACCAAGATAGATCAAGAGGATGATAATAGAACCCTTGTCAATTCTGGTAAACACTGAGTAATCTAATTTGGACTGAACAAAACCATGGTTGATGACGGTGGAAGAAAGCTTAGCAAACCATTGTCTGCTAGCTTGTTTAAGACCATACAAAGACTTCTGAAGCTTGCATACCTCCCCCTTGCTGCCAAATCCTGGAGAAGGAACCATGTAAACCTCCTCAAGCAAATCCCCATGAAGGAAAGCATTGTTGACATCTAATTGAGAAAGATGCCAACCCTGAACAGCAGCCAAAGCAAGCAATGTCTAGACAGTAACAAACTTCACAATAGGACTGAAAGTCTTTGAAAAATCAATGCATGTAGTTTGAGTGTATCCTTTAGCCACTAACCTGGCTTTATACCTCTCAATAGACCCATTTGCCTTAAGCTTAATTTTATAGACCCATTTACAACCAATAGGAACCTTACCAAGAGGTAAAGCAGTCACTATCCAAGTATTATTGGCTTGCAAAGCTTCTACCTCAGCTTGCATAGTAGCCTGCCATCTAGGATCCAAAAGGGCTTGAGCATAGGACTTAGGTTCTTTTTGAATGATCAAGGCAATAGAAAAATCCCTATGTGGTGTGGACAATATATCATAAGAGAGAGAGGAGAGGATAAATAATATAGGATACCTGATCTTGGAGCAGTAGAGGATATAGGATAGAGGAGAGGTGTTTCTACACAAGAAAATTGATGTATAATTCTTTTTGAACTATAACAAGGTTGTAAAGCAAACTTAGGACCATTATCAGACCTGATTACTTTAATTTGAGTATGAAACTGAGTAAACACAAAATTGTAAAAGGATGGAAGTAAATATGATGCATCAGATTTCTGTGATAACAAAAACACCCAGGTGCACCTACTATAGTCATCCACAATGGTAAGAAAGCACTTTGATCCATTAAAAGAAGGAGTAGAGTAAGGAACCCAAATATCAACATGAACCAATTCAAAACAAGAAGAAGAAGTATGAATGGAAGTAGGAAAAGGCAATCTTCTTTGCTTTGCAAGAGGACATATATTGTAATCAAAAGTACTATTATTGCTCCAAGAAATTACATTAGGTACAAAAGAATGCAACAAAGCTAGTCATTGTGCAGAAGGATGGCCTCACCTACAATGCCAAAGACTTGAATCATTCATGACAGAAGTAGCATTACAAGTTTGTACAAAAACACCTAAACTAAGAGGAGAGAACTTGGAAATGATGTCTAGGACAAATTTTAGAAGAATGGCAGAAGATGTAGGTTGTAAAGTATATAGACCTCCTTGCTTTTTACCCAATCCAATCATCTTCCAAAGCTGCAATTCCTGAATTAAATAGTAATGTGAAAGGAAAATGTAACATCAAGATGGAGATTGGGTTAGTTTACTAATAGAGACAAGGTTAAAAGAAAATGTAGGAATGCAAAGCACATTTTCTAGAATTAAACTAGAAGACAAGTGAACTGTGCCAATGTGAGTGACTTTGGCAACAACTCCATTAAGTAATTGAATTGAAATCTGTACTGCAGATGTGATAGATGTGAAAAATTGAAGTGAGTGAACCATATGATCAGTGGCTCCATTGCCTAAAATCCAGTCATTGGATGTAATGTGTGAAGTGTTGACATGAGAAGAAAAAACTGAATACTATAAAGAATGGAAAGGCAACTTTGGAAATTGAGGAGAAGACCAAGTACCTGACATCTCATGCCCTTGAAGACCCTTGGATGGATGGGTAATGATTGTAGCAACCTGATGAGGAGCAGAAGTGGACTCCTGTGGTGTTTATGTACCAAAGTGAGCTTGGGTATTCAACAAATTGAGAAGCTGTTGATATTCTGCTCTAGTAAGGCTAATATTCTCCTCAGAAACATCAGTAATAGCAAATGTGTTGGCAAAGGAATTTCCACCTTGTTGACCTTTGTTCTTAGACTTATAGCCAGGTGGATAACCATGTAGTTTGTAACACTTGTCAACCACATGGCCCAAAAGCCCACAATGGGTACACTGAGGTTTGCTGACTTACCCTTGTTGAATCCTTTAGTGAAAGGAGTATTGGTTTTAACTGCTAAGGCTGAGGATTCATTGGTTATCTTCTTTCTAAACTACCTATGTTTCTCATCTTGGAGCAAAAGAAAGAAAACCTTGCTTAAAGAATGAACAGGATCCATGAGTAGAATCTGTCCTCTCATTGAAGCATAGGTGTCATTGAGACCCATTAAGAATGATATGACACACTCTTCTACTTGATGTCTACATGAACAAGTCCTGTATTTAGAAAATTCTTGCCACAGACTCTCTTGAACTTGGTGTAATAACCATTGATAGTCAAATCTTCTTGAGTCAAAGAACAAATCTCTTTCTTTAACTCAAAAATACGAGGACCATTCCCTTGTGCAAACCTATGTTGCAAATCCAACCAGACCTCCCTTGCTGTCTTGAAATAAACCACACTGGGTTGCAAATCCTTCGAAACAGAATTAAACAACCAAGCAAGAACAGTATTATTACGCTTACACCAAGCAACATAACAAGGGTGGGTGATCAACAGACTCAGGTTTTGGTATGGAATCGTTAATGAAACCCAGTTTTGTTTTAACATCTAAGGCAACAAGAACAACTCTACTCCAGGTGCTATAATTCTCTTTAGTAAGGTGTTGAACAACAAGAGAAACACCTGGATTATCACTATTAGACAAGAAATAGGGACTAGAAGATTTTTCCCATGGATGAATAGATGGAACAGTTGGAACAGAGGTGCTTGATGTGCTATCACCCATATCCACCAACTTAGATTTTGACTAAACAATCAAGATTCACAAACACTGAACCAGGGTACCAAAAAAAAAGCAATTGCAGCAATCCCAAGATTTCTTCAAGAATTAAATATGAATCTCATTGATCAATCAATATCTAAACAAAAATTCAATTGCAGAAACCTTAAAAATTTTAGCATAGAACAATATTCGAAGAAAATCCCAAATCCAATCTCACAATCCCTAGGCTCTGAACTCAATTGCTAGAAATTGCAAATGAAATTCAAGAGCGAAGTAGGGAAGAGATAAAAATAGTGCAAGAATCAAGAATCAAGATAAAAACAAAGAAGAAATTTTCTATATTTGATCCAGAAGAACTAAGCACTGAAAGTAAAGAAACAAGTAAAAGATTGAACTAGTGAATTCAAAGAGTTTCAATGAGTACCAGATGAAGCTCTCAATTAGTTCAGCTCTGATATTATGTTAAATTACCGATTGTTCAAAAAGTTTAAACTATCAAAATATGGTAAATTTAATCATTTAACTAATACTTCTAACAGTATTCAACACGCAACACTAATCCCACATTCAAATCATAAAGCCCACTATTCACGGTGGCATAAACCATTGACGATTCATGACTCTTCTGGTGCGGTCAATACACTTCACACGTCGACGTTGAGTTGTCTTTTTCAGTAAAATAAGTCATAAGTGCTCATTAAAAATCTGACATTGCACCATATTTTTATCTGCTTGTAACTGTCAAATAGAACGATCTTTAATTCTTCACGCCAATCCAACTCAATGGCTGCTCAGGTCAATTCTGCAATCTAAATAAAGCAAGATAACAGTCTTTGACGTTGCTTAAATCCTCTAGCATGCATACTACTATACTAGCCTTTAATCTTATACTATTCTTTTTTTGTTTTTTAATCATGTCCCAAAATACTTTTTGTCCTTGTATACATATATAGAATAGATGCACATAATTTTTTCATTTTCACTAGTTACCAACTTTTCACATCCTTTCTCATGATCTCTCTTATTTAGTACCAATGGCTGTTACTAGAATTCTGCTATGGTCATTTTCATTCATTCCCGCCATACTTTGCTCAAGCGCTCAGATAAAGAACAGTACAACAAACCTGGGTTCTAGCATCACCGCGGGATCCGATTCTTCATGGAAATCACCCTCTGGTGATTTTGCTTTTGGGTTCTACCCTCTTGTCACCAATCAGTACCTTGTTGGTATTTGGTTTGATAAAATCTCAGAGAAAACTCTGGTTTGGTCAGCAAATCGTGACGATCCAGCTGGTAAAGGATCAACCATCAAGTTATTACTCAATGGCCAACTTGTACTCACACACACAAATGGGACTCAACTTTTCATATGCAATCACACGTCTACAAAATCAGCTTCAATGCAAGATGATGGCAATTTTGTATTGCGAAACTCTTCCTCTGGAATCATTTGGCAGAGTTTTGATTTCCCAACAGACACCATTTTAGTAGGCCAAACTTTGGTGATGGGCCAGAAGCTGCACTCCAATGCCAATGGCACAGTTCACTACTCCACTGGTCAATATCAGTTGGAGATTCAGCAACTTGATGGGAATATTCTGTTATCTGCGTTTCGTTTTAGTGGTCCGGCTTACTGGTACAGTGCTACTGTTAACAATGGCAATGTGAGCCTAGTTTTCAACAACACCACAGCTTTCATGTATGCTATTTATGTAGAAAAAAATTCAGTGGCATTCAATATGACAAGCAAAGTGCCCACTCCTATTGAAGATTACTACCACAAAGCAACTATCAATGACAAAGGAAATTTCCAACAGTTAGCATTTTTTAAAAGAAATGGAGCTAGCAAATGAAATGGAGCTAGCAAATGGAGTGTTGAGTGGGAGGCTATTAGTAAGCCTTGCACTGTGGATAATATTTGTGGGGTATTTGGCTTTTGCACTACACCAGATGATAAAAAAGTCGATTGCACATGCTTGCCTGGTTATTCACCTTTGGATCCAAACACTCCTTCCAAAGGGTGTTATCCAAATGTAGTGATGGATTTTTGTGCAACAAATTCTTCGGCTTCGAATTTCACTATTCAAACACTCAATGATGCTGATAACCCAAATCATGATTTTGCAGATTTGGCTAGAATTCAACAAACAAATGCGGATAACTGCAAGAAGGAAGTGATGGATGATTGTTTGTGTGTGGCTGCTGTTTTTAACAGCGGTAATAGTTTGTTACAAAAAAAGAATGCCCTTGGTGAATAGCAGAAGAAGCAACCCTAGCACTAATAATATGGTGGTGTTTATAAAAGTTCCAGTGGAGAATCACGATTTGGACCCCAAAGATAAAAAGGAGTCTCCATCCAGTGCTGTTCTGCTAGCAAGCTTTCTGTCATGTTCAATATTTGCAGTGCTATTTCCAGCAATTGCTATTTATCATCACCCTTTGGCTCAGCGTTATATGCGTGTTCAACTTCAGCCCCCTCCAAAAAGAAAGCCAGTGGAGTTAAACTTGAAGGCATATTCATTCCAAGATTTGCAAGAAGCAACAAATAGATTCAAGAATATGCTTGGCCAAGGAGCATTCGGTACTGTCTACAGTGGGGTTTTAACCTTAGAAGATGAAGAGGTTGAGGTTGCTGTTAAAAAGTTGGAGAAAGTGATTGAAAGAGGTGAAAAGGAATTCTTGACAGAAGTACAAGTAATTGGTTTGACACATCACAGGAATCTTGTGCAGTTGTTGGGTTATTGTAACGAGCAAAGTCACAGACTTTTGGTTTATGAGCTAATGAAGAATGGGACTTTATCTAACTTCTTGTTTGGGGAAGGGAAAAGACCCAGCTGGGAAAGTAGAGCTGAAATTGCTCTTGGGATTGCAAGAGGTTTGTTATATTTGCATGAAGAGTGTGATACCCAGATCATCCATTGCGACATAAAGCCACAGAATGTTCTTCTTGACTACAATTTCACTGCTAAGATAGCAGATTTTGGTCTAGCAAAGCTACTAATGAAGGATCAAACTCGAACAAACACCAATGTAAGAGGAACAACGGGATATATCGCATCAGAATGGCTCAAGAATGCACCTATAACTACCAAGGTGGATGTTTACAGCTTTGGGGTCATGTTGCTTGAGATTATCTATTGTAGAAAGCACATGGAATTGCATCTAGCTGATGAATTTTAGCACAATGGTAATATTAAGATTCACCATTACGATAATTATTATATATTTGGATTTATTTTATTTATATAATAGTAAGAGTGATAGATAAATGATCAGCAAAAAAAAGGGTGATAGATAAATACCCATCCTATCAAGAGTCTATTTTTAAACAGTTCATTGATAATTTAAGATGTCAATAAGAAAACATTCTGAGGTATGCCTAGACTAGCCTTTTGAAGAAACCGTTGTTCCATCCAAGGCTTTCTAAGTTGTAGGCTATAGACTAAAAGAAGTCCTAATATGCTAATTTTCAAATAAGTTTTTTACCATAGGATTTGTTTGTATGATTCCTTAAGTGCAGTACACAATTCTAACAGATTGGGTTTTGAGTGGAAAAAATATCACTGTTTGTGTTTAATTGTCAGTATAACGTATGTTTGAATTTAATCAAGTAACCAAAAATACTCAGCTAAAAACCCAAGTTTTGCCATTCTCTACAATTCAATATTGACAGAAGGTATGTTTTATTTTTCTTATGCTGTCTTCAATTTCTCACAGGTAATTGATGATGCTGATTTCCCATCTGATATGTACAAAGGAGATTTGGGTGAAGTAAGAAACGTTGATGTGGAGGGATGCAAGAAGGCTGTTATGGATGACTGTTATACCTTGGCTGCTTCCTGGATAAATTCAACATGTATCAAGAAGAGGATGCCTTTGCTAAATGCAAGAAAAAGTGCTTCCTCCAGAGGCAGAGTGGCATTTATCAAGGTGCCTAATAAGAAGAAGAGTGAGCCAAGTCCTCCAACGAAGAGGAAGAAATTTGATACACGGCTTCTTTTGGTGACGGGCCTTATAATTAGTGCTGAGTTTGCTTTCTTGTTTGGAGCACTTGCCTTGTTCTATCATCCTGCCGTTCAAAATGTATTGAAGAGAAGGAAGTCAGCAGATGCAAAGACCATTGGAATGAACTTTCAAGATTTCACATTGCAAGAGCTGCGCGAAGCAACAAATGGATTTAGTAAGATCCTTGGTCGCGGTGCTTCAGGAAGAGTTTACTGTGGTAGTCTAACTTCAGAGGGTACCAAGATTAATATTGCTGTGAAGGAGCTAACAAAAGGCATTGAGAAAATTGAGAAGGAATTTACAACAGAGCTTAAAATAATTGGTCGTACGCATCATAGGAATTTGGTAAGACTATTGGGATATTGCGTTGAGAACGATCAGAGGCTTTTAGTCTATGAGCTAATGCCAAATGGATCATTGTCACATTTTCTGTTTAAGGAGGGGGAGAAACCATCTTGGCTTGAGAGAGCTGAATTGGCGCTTGAAATAGCAAGAGGTCTATATTACTTGCATGAAGAATGTGAGACTCAGATAATACATTGTGACATGAAGCCCGAGAATGTACTACTTGATGTCAAATATAGTGCGAAGATAGCAGATTTTGGACTATCCAAGCTTTTGAATAAAGAGCAAACTAGAACTGACACTAATGTTAGAGGCACTATAGGATATATGGCACCAGAATGGCTAAGGAGGGGGCCTATAACTGCCAAAGTGGATGTTTACAGTTTTGGTGATATGTTATTAGAGATAATTTGCGGAAGAAGGCACATAGAATCGAACCGGGTTGGGGAGGAGAGTGAAAAGGATGATCTACTTCTTTCAAATTGGGTTCTAAGTTGTGTGATTTCTGGGAAGCTAGAGATGGTGGTGGGATATGAACCAGAAGCATTGAGCGATTTCAAGAGGTTTGAGCGGATGGCCTTGGTGGGATTATGGTGCATTCATCTGGATCCAATTCTCAGGCCCTCTATGAAGAAAGTGACACAAATGCTGGAAGAAGCAATGGAAGTTGAGATACCACCGCAGGTGTATGATTATGTTTCAAACTATCGAAAGTATTAGTTTGTTGATTGTATGTATTTGGCTTTCTCTTGTATTCTAGGTCCGGGTTTATTATGAATAAAAATGAGATAAGATGAGTGGGAATTTTAGTACCAATGTCTCTGTGTTATTTTGTACTTATGTGGTTTGTTTTTGAGCTAATTGTCACGAACTTATTCTGAATATCCCTCATCGTGACCAGGCTAGTGACTGCCTCTTTTACTCTGCATAAACTCATTCAGTTTGAAAAGTTCTCAATGCAGTTTGGATGGGAAATGGTTTACATTGATGCTTGGAAAATGTAACTTGGACATTAAATTAACTATCAGATTTTAAGGTCTGTATTTTTATAGTTACAGCTTTTAAAATTTGCATTTTTGGGATGAACAACAAATATTAGTAGTAGTAGTAAGAATCCAAATCTTTCGTCTTACCCTAAATGCTCAATTTGACGCTCCACCAACCATTTTCTGCCACACGTCCCCTTTTCTCTCTCTCTCTCTCTCTCTCTCTCTCTCTCTCTCTCTCTCTCTCTCTCTCTCTCTCTCTCTCTCTCTCTCTCAAAACTAATGGAAGTCAATCTATCGTCCATCTACTTTTAAGCTTAAGGTCCTGTTTTAATATTTCTTTACTAAAGCTTCATCTTTTATTTGGACTCATTATTCATTTTATGATTAGTAACATGTAACCCATACAAATGTATGCATGTATATAAAATTAAATACAATTTTTATTATAAAAATATAGATAATTAGTCAAATTATTATTATTTTTTTTAAAAAATAAACGTAATTAGTCACATTAAAATTTTTACCTAAATTTAATATTATTTATGTTCTTTTTTTTTTTTCTAATTTTTAATAGATATAATATGTGATGATCTTTGTTGTGTGATGATTTTTATTGAGTATATGTGATTGGTTCTTTTTTTATATATAACTTTTATAGTTCATTAATATATATTAGATTTTTAGTATTTTGCACTGATCAACTCAATTGGCACAAATATTAAGAAACTTAAGTGAACATATGACACAAACTTAAGTGAATAATTATGGTGTGGTTTAGGCACATGGCTCAAAATTGGATTCTAATTTGAAATTCTAATTAAACTTACTTTGAGCTCTGCCTACTAATATATATACGAGATGGGTTCAAATTACACTTAGTATAACTCTACAAAAGTTACACCTTTTTCAGACTATAGATTTCTAAGAAATCTAATGGTTAGAAAATCACTATAATTAATGTCATCTTCAAAATTAATTGCTTTCCATATTAGCTAACCTAATTAATTTGAGAGAATAATATATTATATTATTTTCTACTTTCTTTCCTCTCCTAATTAATTCATCCCTAACCTTGCACAAGTGCCTATTCTCAACGTTTTTGAGTAGCAGATTTTTTTTTCTCTAGACAGATAGATTTGAATTTCCAAAACCCAAAAAACAAAACAAAAAAAAAAAAAAAATTTCTCCAATATTCAAAGACAAAAAAAAAACAACACAGCTAGCTATTAAGCAACGTGCAGGTATGAAATGCTTCCGAGTTATCCTTGGCTTAAGATGTCAAATCTTGGCAAAAATTGATATTTAGTACATCAAACATATAAAGTTTTGTCCAAATTTCTCCATTCTCTCGGAGCCGCCTTGAATATTTTATATTTGCTTAGACCAAGGGAAGACATGATTTGTTCACACTGTAAATGGAGCAAAATGTGTGGAGATTGCATGGATCTCATAAGGGTATACTTTATTCTAGCAGTTGTAGGCCCCTTTTGAGTTCCAACCATGGTTTTAAAAACTGGTACGGTGAAAGAACTAAAAAATGAGCTAAATATCGGGTTTAAGGTCGGACCCGATGGTCGAACCGGTGACGTCATAAATAATTTAATTATTACTTCTTTAAATTATATAAATAATTAATAATTTTTTTAAAGAAGTATATAACATCTTTTTAAAGAATTTAACATAACAACATTACAAAACAATCATCCTTAACAAAATAAACTTTCAACAAAACCAAATAAATAAGCTCATTAGTCATTATATTTACATACAATTGGCAAATAAAAAATAAGTTCATTACGTCCAAATAGCAAATAAGTTTTAAATTTTCAAACAAACAACTAATAAGTTTTAAGACCCAAGCCTCATTTGTTATGAAGAAAATTGAAATCAATATCATCATGTGAACCAAATGCTCCGTTACTAGCATCATTATCATCATCCTCATCCTCATCTTCATCTTCAATAGGAATAGGATGATTTTTATCTCTAAATCCGGGAGGAGCATCATCTTCATCACCAAATGATTCCAAATTGATGTCATCATCATCCTCAATCACTTCATTGTCTATATCTATACAAATTCCAAAACCAAAGAACAATAAATGAAATAATGATTCTAATAATCATTTCTCATAAATCATAAATAGTCTAATTAAAATATGCATATAGGCAAAGAATTGTTTTAAGCTAACCTCTTTGTACATGGCTAGATGATCCTTCTTTGATTGGATGAGCTCCCTCTTCATATAATGCATTCTCTATCTCCTCATGATCCAGAAATGGAGGTTCCTCATCTTCCACTACCCAAAATTCAGTTTTATTGATACTTGCATAATCAATAGGATCAAAATTGAACTTCTTCCTTTTGACTCTATATCACAAGATGAACATAATGAATAATTGATAACCAAATCACTTATATTTCACAATCACAAAGAACCCACTTGACCAAATTAGTGAATCACTCATATTTTCCCACAAAAACGTTGAAACAAAGAGATTATATAATATATACATTTCTTTCAATTGGTAGTTATAATGAACATACACAAGATCATTAAGTCGTTGATGCTCCAATCTATTTCTTCTTTTGCTATGTATTTGTTCAAAAACACTCTAATTCCGCTCACATCCTGAAGAAGCAGTTGTTTGGCTAAGGATCCGAATTGTAAACTTTTGTAAGGTTGGAGCACAAGATCCAAACAACTTCCACCACTCATCTAAGTTGCATATACAACACAAAACAAAGATACAATGAATCAATAAACATACTTATCCCAAAAATATAAAAAAGAGCTATGATCTTTAAAACATATTTTCATTTTATTATTAGTTACAGTAAACAATATCTTACCCGGCTGAGATGTCTTGGCTGATTCTTGAGCAAGTTGGGTTCCAAAAGTTTGTTCACGCTATCGAAATAGCCTTAATTCCTCCACCAACTTCAATCGGCCAACTGAAATTTTTGTTTTTATAACATCTGTCACAGCAGTTTGTGTCTCTAGCCTCTTATTAAGAGTAGACGAGTCATATTGGAATGCAGGATTCAACCAATAAGCAGCAGCATGAATATCTTCTTATCCCAACGATCCTTGATAATATTAACATAAGGCTCCCATAATCTCTTCTTATCCTTGAAATTTTTTTTGATTCCATCAATTACTCTATACATGCCATCATATACATAACCCATAGCTGGTTTTTCATCAGAATCAACAATGTGTAATAAACGAATCAATGGTGACATAATATGCACAATTACTTGACAATCATTCAAAAATTGATTGTCAAGAATGATTTTCACTATTGCCTTTGCTTTCTTATCTTTTGCATATCTTGATTCAACATAAAATTTGCTAATCACCAATGCTTGTAAGTCATGCTTATGTTCCTTAAGACTCCCTAAGGCAATGAAAGTAGTAGCAAACCTAGTTGGCCCTGGACGCACAATTTCCGTCCAATTTTTTCTAGTCCTCAACCAAGCTTGCAAAGCCACATGATTATAGATGAACATTGTGATCTTGGATGCACGCTTTGCAAGTTTAGCTACATGATCCATCTTTCCAATCTCCTTAAAAATTAGGTTTAGGCAATGTGTTGCACAAAGTGACCAACTAATGTTCCTATATTTTCCACACAAAATTCTTCTAGCAGCTACATAATTTGCAGCATTGTCAGTGACCAAATGTACTATATTTGCAGGACCAACCCAATTAACAATTTCATCAAACAAGTTGTTCAAATTAATAGTATCTTTAACCAAGTCAGAAGCATCAACAGAACGTATAAAAACAATTCCTTTAGGGCAATAGACAAGGAAATTAATCAATGTTCTCTGCCTAGTATCAGTCCATCCATCAGCCATTATTGTACAACCAGTATCAGCCCAATATGAACGATGAGAATTAACAATCAATTGAACTTCTCTTTTTGCTTCTTTCAATAAAGGCACTCGAAGGGCATGATAATTTGGACCTCTATATCCAGGATCATAAGAAGCTACAGCATTGAGCATAGGTTGATAATAACTAGAATTTATAACATTAATTGGAATGCAAGCATCATACATCCATTTTGCTATAGCCATATCAACCCTCAACTTCTTTTCTTTGCCAGCAAGAACACTTTTAATAGAAGGTTGAGCTCCCGGTGTTGTTCTAAGAGCAAAGTAATTACCAATGTCACCAACCTTTCTCTTGCCAAGATTGGATCTTAGTGAAAAATTACTAAGAGCACCACTTCTATTTCCCTTACCTAACCCCCTACCTTTAGGAGTAATTTCTTGGACATCTTCAAATTTTGGTGAGTCCTCTAATGGTGAATAATTAGATGCTTCTTGATCCTTTTTTGTTTGTTCTTTAGATTTAGCAATTTCCTTCAAATTCTCAACCATTTGAAACCTAACATCACAAGGTACACCCATACATGCAGCCACATCACTTTTAATTTCAGCTAGATGTCTTTTCATCCTATTGATGCCCCCTCCTTTATAACTTTTCCCACAATGTATACATCTATAATTACTTTTTCCGTCTTTCAACTCTTCAGTTACATGATTACATGCGGGATCACATTTCGCTCTCACAGATGAAGAATTAGCATTAGACCTGGTTGTAGAAGCATGTTCATTAGATGGTACAGAAGCTGACTCCATTTCACTCAAAAATTTCAACTGGTAGCAACTATTTTATCAACAAATAAATTCATCAACACAACATACACAAACAATAGTCAATAATTTCAAACTAAAAGCAACCAGTTTATCCACAAATAAATTCATCAACTCAATATACACAAACAATAGTCAATAATTTGAGACTGGCAGCAACCATTTTATCAGCAAATAAATTTCTCAACACCAATATACACAATCAAAAGCATAATACTCTATGAACTATATTTCCCAAACAATAATACTCTGTAAATCAAATCCACAACATACACAAATAAACTAAAATGCTATTGTAAACTAATAATTGAAGTTACCACTTACCAGTGAAGTCACGGGAGGAGAACCTGAGATGAAGCCGAGAACATGAACTATGAACTGAGAATTTGAGATGAAAAAAAAAAAAAACAAAACCAAGAAAATGATCAAAATGACAAAATCAAAATCAATTAATCAAGTAATCAAAATCATAAAAAAGAAAAGAATACTAATTATTACTTGATGAAGCCAAGAGAAATGGGGAAAAAAAAATAGAACCCAAAATAGAAAAAGAAAAGAACATTATAGAGGTGCAGTAGAGCTCAAATGGCGAGGGCATGCCGCTGTGCGTGAGGGCTGAGGCAGAGAGAACAGAGTGAGGTAGAGTTGAGAGAGCGAGGGAGTGAGGGCGTGACGACTGACACGTGAGGCTGTGAGGGAGCGAGGGAGTGAGGGTCTAAGGGTGTGGGTTAAGGGCGTGAGGCCGTGAGGGAGAGAGTGAGGCAAGGGAGTGAGGGCATGAGGGAGGGAAGGCGCGAAGGGCATGAGGGAGTGAAGGCGAGGGCGTGCCGTTGTGCGTGAGGGCTAAGGCAGAGAGAACAGAGTGAGGTAGAGTTGAGAGAGCGAGGGAGTAAGGGCGTGACGACTGACGTGTGAGGCCGTGAGGGCGCGAGGGAGTGAGGGGCTGAGGGCATGGGCTGAGGGCGTGAGGCCATGAGGGAGAGAGTGAGGCAGGGAGGATGAGAGTAGAGAGCTTGAGGAGGCTAGAGGCGTGACTGAGGAGAGAAGTGAGACTGTGAGAAGGCTGATTGGCTGAACATAGTTTTAGGATTTTAGGGTTAAATTTTGAGGGAGCAAAATGACGTAGTTTAGGGGCTTTAGGCAGATGAGCAAAACTGGTTCGGCCGGCCAATTTTACGGTTCTTACGGTCAGACCGGCCGGTCTGCACTATTTATCGTTTTTTATAGTATTTTCGGTTTTATAGCATAACTGGACCGGATCTAAGGCCAGTTCCCGGTTGAATTGGTCGGATCGGCCGGTCCGGTCCAGTTTATTAAAACTATGGTTCCAACTCTCTCTCTCTCTCTCTCTCTCAATGTTTAAGGAGCCACCATCCAATAAAAAAAAAGTTTAGGATTATCTAAACTTTCATGTAATACCAAATAAGAATATAAGTTCATCTGTCCATGACAAAGAAAATCTGCAACTCAAAAACGTTGAGAATAGGCACTTGTGCAAAATTAGGGATGAATTAATTAGGAGAGAGAAAGAAAGTAGAAAATAATATAATATAATATTCTATCAAATTAATTAGGTTAGCTAATATGAAAAGCAATAAATTTTGAAGATTACATTGATTATAATGATTTTCTAACCATTAGATTTCTTAGAAATCTATAGTCTAAAAAAGGTGTAACTTTTCAAGAGTTACACTAGGTGTAAATTGAACCCATCTATATATACATATATATTACGATTTAAATATTCAATTTTGCGTTGGCAACCTCGTGATCACTGTGATCATAAACTTGTTTGGTTATAACTCCTAGACTCTATAGGAATGTTTAGACGAGAGCTCAAGCTATTGGTATTTAGTGTGCAAGAATAGGATTATTCAAGCTACTTAGAGTTTAATAGTTTCAACTAATTAGAACTTAAGTTCGATAGATTGAGCTGTGTATTTGCATAATCATCTTATTAGCTCACCAGCCCACTTTATGATTTTGGTTTTGTTACTACTTGGTCTACTTTATAAGTAAACCATAATGCACATTTTTCTAACACTTTAGAGTTAATCTTCTAAGATCTAAAAGATTTTGTGCCAACTGCTCTTAAAGTCACTACTAGTTTTTACTCAAATGCTATTTGAACTAGTAAATCTAAAGTTGCTACTCTCTAGATATCAAGTGTAATGGATCCAAGTTTTCAAGGGGATATTGAAGTCGTTGATTGGAAGTTCACGTTGCAACAGATTGCTATCTCTATCAATGGATTTGAGTAGAGAAGGAGAGAAGCAACTTGTCGTAGAAGCTTCACTTAAAGGATGATATGTTTAGTAATTATAGTTGAGTTTACGAAGAATAGGGTTATTCAATCTATAAACTTCTATAGTTCTATTTGATGGTAAATCTATTCACCTTGGGATTGATTGGGTTATTCTTTAGGTTTTTCCTGTGAAACTATTTTGTTTCAAGGGTTTCTTGAGTTATGTCTTCTTTACATTTTCACACTTGCATGATAATGATGATTATCTGTTTAACTTGGGGCTTTTATTATTAACCTAATAATAATTAAGTTAGTCTTAAAACCGATAAAATACTATAATGTAACATCCACAAAGATAATCAATGACAGATTAAGGATATCATTATTGAACTCCTTTATTTACTACACCGCAATGTAAAATCTCATAGTTAGTTGGTGCAGTTAGGCCAGTGTACAATATATGGAGGTCTTGTTTTAAGGACTGGATTGCTGTCAAAGAAATTGGTTGGCCGGAGCTCAAACCCAACACCAAAGGTTGGCATCACTGGAAAATCTTCCTGGCAAGGAACATGATGAAATCCAATGGTGTACCATAATACTATGTCCTTGTTTTCAATTTTCCTATTCCTGTGCATTCATATACCCAAAAAAAAAAAAAAAAATGCATTAGAAAACATTGGTCACAATTACCATAATCAACAACTACTATCTTGTAAAGTTCTAGCTAGCAAACTTTAAAAGTGGGATAGAGGAATTTTATTCATCATATACTACCTGAGGCTCCAAATTGCTAAGGTATCATCTCCATGACTCTGATCAACATAAAGTCCTCCTGCCCATTTTTCGGACTTGTTATACGGTGTAACCCACACGTGATTATTACTGAAGGCTCCCCGAATTTGTAAATAATCATTGTATGACATGAGAGGGTGTGCCACGGATCCTGGAATTAGACGATAACCAACATTGTTCCCAACATTTGTTTTCTTATTAGGATTCACAACTACTAGCTCAGCTTGTTTCAAGCCAAACTGAATTCGGGCATCAGATTCTGTTTTGGCAGTTTCACTCACTACTGTCCAATAACTTTTTCTTGGTGAGCTAGGGTTAGTTACTTTGATTGTTTCCAAATTGTTTTTGACAAAGGAATTGGCTTTACCATCCACATCGAGGTCAAGATAGTACGTCAAGAAGTGGTCATGATACACGCCGATAGTGTTTTCTGCTAACAATGTGCCATGCGCATTCTTCTTTATTTGATCTTTGTGAGTATATGTGACACCCTTCACGTCTAGAACTCCTGATATTCCAACCTATTAAGATAATTTGAGAAGGGCTCACATTAAGAGACAAAGAAATCAATATTGGTGTTACCATTTTACTCAAGTTTGTGAGGTAGGAAGACATACTTTTAACTCATAGTACAAAAAAATTTAGCTTTGTTGAAAAACAACGGTAAGTCTAAAGTTACAAAAAAATTCACAATTGTTGCAATGAGAAATTATGATTAATGTACAAAAAAGAAATTATGTTTGTTGTAAAAAATTACTTTCTCAACAATTGTAAAATTTGTTATGAGATTTATTGGTGATTGTAATATTTTTCAAAAAATAATTCTCAAAATGATAAAATACCCCCAATTTAATGGAGCCACTTGGCTTGAATTCCCAATCGATAATGTAATCATAGTTGCCCACTGTTGCGACCATCCTCACCACTAGGCTCACCTCTGGCCTAACTTCCGTAAACTGCAATACCATATAATTGTCAAATAAAACTACTACATGTCCAAACAATACAGCAACAATAACAACAATTACAAAAAATATCACTTACAACTTTCCTAGGAATACCCGATTCAGTGTGACGCCACATTATATTTCCAGCATGATTTTCGAAAATGCAAAAGGCATTAGATATCTTCGCTGGTGTACCATCGTTACTAGAAAAGTATGCGTCTAAAAATACTGCATTGGCAGGACAATCGGCAAAGGGCTTGAGTGACACTGCAGATAGACCAAACCCATATTCACCACTATCAAAATAGCTTTAGTAGTACCATTCCTCTGATGGGTCCATGTATGGCACAAACATCTCAGATATGAATCCTCTATACAAAACTCGGCGATATTTTTGCTTCTCCAGGTCATAAATTGATGCTAGAGAAATTATCGGACCAGCTCGAACGTCAAATCCTAGATGGAATTTCCAGCTGGCCCAACTAATCACAAAGAAAAATTGAGGCTTGTTAATTTTTCAGTTTCAAGAACATGTAATCCCAGTCCTACCCTTTAAATAAGGATTAGGTTGGAATTGCAATAAGTTTTTTAACAACTTGTGTATAAAATTGGTAGTATCTCTAGTTTCACTCTAAGCCATAGATATATAGAAAACAGAGAGTCCCAAGGTTAGGACCCTTTAATAATAGCCATTCATGTGTATAAACCTTAGGTTGAGTAATACAATACAATAGATCATATAACATTATTGTTGTACTATTATGTATACTATTATGTATACTAGTGGAACTACAGGCGATCCCAAGGGTGTAATGATATCCAATGATAGCATTATTGCTCTTTTAGCTGGAGTGAAGCGCCTTCTGGAGAGTGTTAATGAAAAGGTGACCGACAAAGATGTGTATCTTTCATATCTTCCTCTTGCTCATATTTTTGATCGGGTGATTGAGGAGCTATTTATTTTAACTGGGGCCTCAATAGGGTTCTTGCGTGGGGATGTCAAACTATTGGTTGAGGACCTTGGGGAGCTAAAACCGACAATTTTCTGTGCTGTCCCCCGTGTGTTGGATAGAATTTACTCAGGATTGAATCAGAAGATTTCTTCAGGGGGCTTATTGAAAAAAATAAGTTGATGGTCAATGACCTATGTTGCACAGATACCACATTTTTGGCCGAATACCCGAGTCCACCACATGTCGGACACGAGTACTAGTAAGACATACCCAAAATCCATGTCCAAAGGTCTCTTTTTTTTCTTTTTCTTTTTTTGAAATTTTGACACGGCTCTAACACGGTGGACATGATAAATCTTAAAAAAAAAATTAAAAAAAAGCTCAAGATTGTGCTGAGCTCCCACCCCCTTCTCACTCCTCAGCTGAGCTCCTCTTCTCATCGTTTGTGCTGAGATCAGTGAGTTGGCAGCCACTGTAGGGCGTAGATCGGTGACGACCATAGCTTCTCCAGCAACCCCAAAGCCTCTCTCCTTCTGACGTTTCTCTCTCTCTCAAGTATCACGCTTGTCTCTCCTTCATTTCCGTCAATCTTTCTTTCTTTTTCTTTTTTCTTTTTTTCCTTTTTTTTCTTATTTACAATGGCTCTTTGAATTTGGGTTTACACGCATGTTCTTATACCTAATAGGTTTAGTATTTTTTTATTTTGTTTGGTTTTATGATTTTAATTTTATACGTGTTGTTTTTCCCTTGAAATTTGCCTCTGCCTTATAATGTTTACTTGTTTATTATGAGTTTAGTGTTTTTTGTTTTTGTGTCCTGCTACAATTTTTTTTATTAAATTTAAATTATAGACGTAAACATATTTGAAGTCTAAAAATATTTTTAAAATATATATTTAAATATAAATATTAATTAATTGTCATACTCTTATCGTTTTTAAAAATTGTCGTACCTTTATATTCATACTCGTACCCGTGTCCATGCAATATAGTTAATGACTTTAGATTACAAAAAATACAAATATATATATATATATATATATATATATATATATATATAAAGGATTCATAGTCCATGTAATATCTCTAACAAAGACATTTAAATAGAATAAAAAGAAGACTGACCTGATAGTGTGCCCGCGAATCTTAAACCCTGGTCCATCAGGATTCACCAAGGTTGCACCATTTAAACGAGGACCAAAGGGTGGCTCTAGCTTTGATTCCCTGAACTCCGTTCCCTCAGCTTTTGGCACAGGCACAATAAACCTATCATAGTATTCAACTATCTTCATTTCATCAATATCAACCACCAACGTTATTCCCTCCACTGGCCTCACATACAAATTCACAGTTCCATCTACATAAAAACACAAAACCTTCAACACCCTTTTGCTCTTCAACTCTCCAAACCACCCAACTGTAAAAGTTGAGTAAACAACTTCAGATAAGTTTAAGCCTCTCTTCTCAGTGGATTCAATAAAGGGTTTATATGTTTGTGGCAATTCCATTGCAGCCAATTGTTCTTCATAGGTAAGCAAAGGGTAGCCGTGTCCGTTGTAAACTTTATCAGAGAGTAT
Organism: Castanea sativa; assembly: GCF_040712315.1. Lineage (NCBI taxonomy): Eukaryota > Viridiplantae > Streptophyta > Magnoliopsida > Fagales > Fagaceae > Castanea > Castanea sativa. The sequence continues at coordinate 3,207,238 of NC_134014.1, forward strand.
CGCATGGGTCGATAGGTCGACTATGATCTCGTGGGATTGTTTATCGAGACGTGCAATCACAAAGGCACGGCGAGGTGGTGGTTTGGACTTGGGTTTTGATAGCCATAAAAGGATGGCAGGTTTGTCTGGCTCGTCCAAACCTACGTACTGTAAAGTTATGTTGAGCTTTGAGCTGGGGTATAATTTATGGACGATGTTTCCAACCTGGGTGAACTCGGAAGGGGTTAGAGGGTCTAGAGGGTGGGGCCGGTGGCTTGAGACAAGTGAGAAGATGTACAGGGATAGGAGTAAGAAAAGTTTTAGTTTCAAAGTTGTAGCCATGGTTGTGTGGAGAGTTATTAAGCCTCTTTGCTCTTAAATAAGCATTTCTTTAACAATTTTAGTGAATGCATGATTTGCGTAAAGTTTTCTTATGTCAGTGAATAGATTTAATATTAATAAATAATAAGTTTAACTTACTCTTGTTATCCTTTATTGGTAAATATGGTGAGCTACTATATTTACTATACTTACAAACTTATAATTTGGTTAGGTTTAGTGTTTGTCAAAAATAGTTTATGACGATATAAACTACAAGTCTAAGAACACAAAGAATTTCACATCAAAGTGATGAGAACGATGATTCCATGTAGGAATGATGTTGTATCAATTATAATTTGTCAACTCAACAAATTATGAAAAAAATTATAAAATTTGTTATGCATGTAGCGTTACTACAATGTAAATTTTGTTGAATTGTAATATTGATATTTAAGTGCAAGTCCAAGATTCAACTCAAGTTAAGACTATTTTGGATCTCTCTATCTCTCTCTCATTGCCTGTTGATTGATCATCACCATTGTCATTGCCTCCACCCACCTACCATGAACTATTATCATTAATTCCAATATCATCATCACTACTGATATAAAATTTGTTATAACTAATTTAATACCTTAATTTTTTTTTATATAGATATTCCCAGCCAAATAATAAAAGCTTAATTGATTATAATGAAATTTTCATAAATTTATATCCCATCATTTTAAAATTTCTAATATTTTTTCAATTTTTTAGTCTCAACACAACATAAAGTTGTCAATGTATCTATCTATGTATGCTATATTATAAAAGTTGGATCTCCAAAACTGGTTGATGCCCACAATGATGCTATGTCACTTTCTTCAAGCATAAAATGATGACACTTATGTTTTCTTAATAACATAATTAAAACAATTATCTTCTAAAAAAAAAAAATTACAGCAATTAGTATCTTTTAAAAACTAACCATATATGTTTTTTCTTCTTCTCCTTATCTCTCTCTCCTTAATAATTAGTATATGCCATTAATTGCTAAAAAATTTATTCTAAAAAATACTTTAAAAATTGACCATTTATGATTTTACTTTCCTTAAACCTTATCTCTCTATATTTCTCTCTCTTCTTGTTTTTATTTTTTTACAAAAATGTTATCTCTCTTCTTTTTAATTAGTAGTATATACATTTGATTTCACCAAAAAAGAAGAAGGCTAAAATTCAAATTGCACCCTCTAAGTTTGGTTAATATTCATTTTAGTACTCAAACTTTACTTTCACTCAATTAAGTCTTCTAAGTTTCAAATTTATTCAATTTAGGATGATCTATTCAATTTTGGATGATCTATTCAATTTTGTTATAAATTTTCCTTGCAAAATATTATTTTCTCATGAAAAAATATATAAATTAATAAAAGTATTATATAGATTTTTTATGTAAGAATTAAAAAAAAAAAATCATTAGTTAATTCCATACTTAATGGCAATTTTTTAAAACTAAATTGGAAAAATTGCCTAAATTGAATAACTTTGAAACTTAGAGAACTCAATTGAACGAAAGTTAGAGGACTGAAATGAATTTCAGTCAAACTTAGAGTATGCACTTTGTATTTTAACCAAAAAAATAACATAACATATGCGATTTCTTAATACCATAATTACAAAAATTAATATCTATATAAAAAAATAAAAAAAAAACTAACTATTTATGTCTTTTCTTCTTCTCCTTACCTCTCTCTATTTTCTTCTCAAAAAATATCTATCTCTATCCTTATTACTTAGCATATGCCATTAATTGCTAAAAGCTTATAATAAACAAATGATAAAAAATGACAATTTTTGTTTTTACTTTCCTTAAGCCTCATCTCACTTCTTAATTTAGTAGCATATACAATTAATTTCTCCAAATAAAACAAACTAACCATCTTTTTTTTTTTCCTTCCCACAAACTGCATCGCTCCATTATATATACTATATCATGTCATTGTCACTTTCTCCAAACATAAATGATGACATATATACTTTTTTTGATACTATAATTACAAAAATTAATATCTTTAAAAAAAAAAAAAAAACTAATCATTTATGCTTCTTCTTCTTCTTCTTCTTCTTCTTCTTCTTCTTCTCTCTCTCTCTCTCTCTCTCTCTCTCTCCTTGTTAATTGGCATTTGCCATTGATTGCTAAAAATTTTTCTAAACAAATGCTAAAAAAATGACCATTTATATATGTTTTTACTTTCCTTAAACCAATCAATATCTTAAAAAAAAAAAAAACCATTTATTCTCTCTCTCTCTCTCTCTCTCTCTCTCTCTCCTTATTAATTAGCATATGCCATTAATTGCTAAAAAATTTATTCTAAACAAATGCTAAAAAAGTGACATTTTTTTTCTTTAAACCTTATCTCTCTATATTTCTCCTTTTTTTTTTTATTACCATATAAAAAAAAAAAGTCATCTCTATGCTCTTCTTAATTAGTAGCATATACAGTTAATTTCTCCAAAAAAAAAAAAAAAGATCATTTATGTTTTTTTTCCCACCTTCTCTTAAAAGTTTTTATGACTTTTGAGTTAAGTTTGTGGTGTGTTTTTGTGTTGGAACCTCTTTTCCTCTTCCTTGTGTGTGTATATATGTGTGTTTGTTTCTAAAATAAAAAAAAATAAAAAAAATTGTTTTCTTACTTCCCCTAAACCACATCACATTTCGAAAATTGTTATTTTTAAATAATTTTAGTAACTAAAAAATGGATTGAAGTTGAATGGATTGGACCAAATGGAGTAATGTGAAGCAGACCAAGATCGACTGAAGTGGATCAAATGGACTAAAATGCTATGCTGATATAACTCAATAGAAATATAAGAATAATAAATATTACGCTTCAACTTTTAGATATTATAGATAGATTCATAATTCACGTATATTATGATAATCATTGACATTATTGAACTCCTCTATTTTACTACACCTTAATGTAAAACCACATCGATAGGTTGGGAAGTTATGCCACTGTACAACATTTGGAGGTCTTTCAAACTGCTGTCAAAGGGAAACGTAGGACCCAATAATAAGTTCTTCAGTTTTTAGGTTACTATGGGACAATTAAAGCGCGCAGGACCCAATTTCAACATTTTTTCCCCCTTTTTTCTTGTTAAAATAATTTTGTTGGCCTTATGGGTCACCCTAAGGAGTCGCTGTAATGTGCAAGCATAGCATATTGGTGCTTGACAGCCCAGCCTGTGGAACATCGCATTGTAAGACCTCTTATGCCCACTTGCAACATGTATAGAGGCCGGACTTTGCGTCCTGCAAAAACTAAAATGCGTCTCTTCTTAACATAAATTGGTTTAGAAGTAGCGTATTGCGGTCTTAGCAAATTTCAAGTAAGAAAATAAATAAATAAATACCTTTAAAATTGGATACTTCTTACCCTCTAAAATTGGATACTTCCTACCTTCCTAGAAAGATAGTTAAATGATGACTTTACCCATATGTTTGGATGGGGGGAAATGAGAGGAAGTAAGCAGAGGCACAAGAAGAAAAGAATATATTATATTTTAATACATTCTTACCATCTTCTTCTCTACTTTCCTCTCCTATTTCTCCATCTCCCCCATTTTATACATAGATGTGTCCTAGATTATGCTATGACAAACGCTTTAGTCAAGCTCAAGATTAAACCAAAAAAAAAAAATCAAGTTAATCTGATAGGATGGACAGTGGACACCGCATGCTCCAAATTTCTCCTCTAAGGGCTTCAGGAATGGCATATTATAGTTTATAGATAGCTATATTTTTTGTGCTCAGTCTGTAGTATCTAAGTAGCAATGCTCTCAAGAAGTTGTTATTGTAATGATCCCCACTAGTTCTAGCTCAATTGTGTGAGTAAATGGTTAGGAGTTTGTCATTTCTACCTTCCTTTTCTTTTTCTTTTTTTCTTTTTTTGTAAATGCTAAAGGTATTATTATCAATGTGATGCACAATAAATGTAATTAGTACTACTTCAATAATACTATAAATAAATGTATTAATAACTTTTTTTTATGACCAGTAGCACGTCATTTTTGTAAGACGTTTATTGTAAAATTTTTAGTTACCCAAGTTATACTTATTTTTTGTACTTGATTAGCATTGTACAATATATTTGGTTACTTGAGATAATTTGTGGAAGAAGGCACATTGAATCGAACCTGGTTGAAGAGGAGAGTGAAGAAGATTCTAAGTTGTGTGATTTGTGGGAAGCTAGAGATGTACTTCGATGTAACTTGGACATTAAATTAACCATTGATAACAACATTTAAATCAGATTTTGATAATTTCATGTTCAATTAAAATAAAATATAATAAGAAAAAAGAAGAGGATGTTAAGATCTGTATCTTTATAGTTACAGCTATTAAAATTTGTATTTTTGGGATGAACAATAATAGTAGTAATACACTAATACTAGTAGCCTAGTAGGAATCCAAAACTTTTTTCTTACGCACACTAAATGGTCAATTTCATTCTCCACCCACCATTTTTAAGTTATATATCCTTTTTTTCTCTCCTCTTCTCAACACTAATGGAAATCAATCTGAAATTAACGAAACCAACAAGATCATCTTCCATCTACTTTAAAAGCTTTAGGTACTGTTTTAATATTTCAATACTCCCTCATATTAACTTATACGCCAAAAAAAAAAAAACACTCAACCCCAAATGGTATCTAAAGCTTCATCTTTTATTTGGATTCATTATCCATTCTATGACAATCAATGACAAGGATATCATTATTGAATCTGATTTACTACACTATAATGTAAAATCTCATAGCTAATTGGTGCAGTTAGGCCAGTGTACAAGACTTGGAGGTCTTGTTTTAAGGACTGGATTACTATCAAAGAAATTGGTTGGCCGGAGTTCAAACCCACCACTCAAGGTTGGCATCACTGGAAAATCTTCCTGGCAAGGCACATGATGAAATCCAATGGTGTGCCATAATACTATGTCCTTGTTTTCAATTTTCCTATTCCTGCATTCATATAACAAATAAACAAACAAACAAAGTGAACTAGAAAACATTAGTCACAATTACCATAATCAACAATTATTTTCTTGTAAATTTCTAGCTAGCAAAGTTTAAAAGTATAACAGAGGATTTGTATTCATTATCTACTACCTGAGGCTCCAAACTGCTAAGGTATCATCTCCTTGACTTTGATCAACAAATAGTCCTCCTGCCCATTTTTCTGACTTGTTATACGGTGTAACCCACACATTATTATTAGTGAAGGCTCCTCGAATTTGTGGATAATCATTGAACGACAAGAGAGGGCGTGTCGCTGATCCTGGAATTAGACGGTAACCAACATTGTTCCCAACTTTGGTTTTCTTATTAGGATTCACAACTACTAGCTCAGCTGGTTTCAAGCCAAACTGAATTCGGGCATCAGATTCAGTTTTAGCAGTTTCACTCACTACTGTCCAATAACTTTTTCTTGGTGAGTTATGGTTAGTTACTTTGATTGTTTCCAAATTGTTTTTGACAAAGGAATTATCATCACCATCCACATCAAGGTCAAGATAGTACGTTAAGAAGTGGTCATGGTAGACACCAATAATGTTTTCTGCTAACAATGCGCCATACACATTCTCTTTTATTTGATCTGTGTGAGTATATGCCACACCCTTCACCTCTAGAATTCCTGTTAGTCCAATCTGTTAAGATAATTTGAGAAAGGCTCAAAGTAAGAGACAGAAATAAATAGGAAGACATACTATTAATTTATAGGAGCTTGCTATGTATACTGTCACCTCATTTAGTACAAAAATTTTAGGTTTGATGAAAAATTGACAATAAGTCTGAAGTCACAATAATTTTCACAATTGTTAACTTATTGTAGTTACAGATTGTGATTGATGTACAATAAAAATTATGTCAATGATAGTTCTAAGTGAAAGTGATATACTTATAATCAAAATCTGCTAGTTCAATAGTTGTAAAATTTGGTATGAGATTTATTGGTGTTTGAAGTGTTGTTGGAAAAATATTTCTTAAGTTGATAAGATACCCCCAATTTGATGGAGCCACTTGGCTTGAATTCCCAATCAATAATGTAATCATAGTTGCCCACAGTTGCGACCATCCTCACCACTAGGCTCACATCTGGCCTAACTTCCGTAATCTGCAATACCATAAAATTGTCAACTAAAACTACTACTTGTTCAAACAATACAACAACAATCACAATAATATTACTTACATTTTCCCCGGGAATTTCCGATTCTGTGTGACGCCACATTATATTTCCGGCATGATTTTCAAATATGCAGAAGGCATTAGATATCTTCACTGGTGTACCATCGCTCGAAGCATAGTATGCATCTAAAAATACTGCATTGGCAGGGCAATCAGCTAAGGGCTTAAGTGACACTGCAGATTGACCAAACCCAAATTCACCACTGTCAAAAAAGGTTTTGTAGTACCATTCCTCTGTTGGATCCATGTATGGCACAAACATCTCAGATATGAATCCTCTATACAAAACCTGGCGATATTTTTGCTTCTCAAGGTCATAAATTGATGCTAGAGAAATTATTGGACCAGCTCGTACGTCAAATCCTAGGTGGAATTTCCAGTTGGCCCAACTAAATACAAAGAAAAATATTGATGCTTGTTAAAATTTTCAGGTTCAAGAACATGTAGTCCTAGCCCAACCCTTTAAATTAGGCCAGAATTGCAATAAGTTTTGTAAAAAATTGTAAATAAAATTTGTAATATTTCTAATTTCACTCTAAACCATAGATATAAAAGACTAAGAACAGTCATTTATGTAGCTATGTAGTAAATGAATGGCATGTTTCCAACTAGCCCAAATGAGGTCGGCTGTGACCAGGTCAACTTCACGAGGTTTGGGCAAACATCCTCAGCATGTGGAGCCAAATATTGTGCTTTTTCACATAGACGTGCTGCTCGATCGAGTCTAAACGTTTAATATTAAACCGAAAAGGACTGCTACAATTTTGTTCCATTGAATCTAAATCGTGTAATTCTTTTACAAGGCTACTTGTTTAGTACTAACACAATTTCAACGTACCATGAAACTTCAATGATACATTTCCGCCCGCACTATATATGTAACCTAGGATTAGGTGAGCTATCTAAACAAAACAAAAAAAAAAAAAAAAGCAAAAATTCTGAGACCTTGTACAAATGTCACAACTTGTTTCACATTCACGTGACAGATTGTAAATGGTGAAGAAAAAATAGTAACTCCATGTGAAAATAATAGGCAATGAATCACAATCTGACACGCATGCAAAATAATTGTGACATTTTATATCGTATTAGAATTACTCAAAAAATAGTTCTACTACCGCATAAAAAGTCCCAATTTTAATCACAATATATAATGATTATAATCCTCCATCTATCACTTTTGCGTAGGGATAGCTCACATTCTAGAGGTGGTATATACTATTTCCATCGCACATATACTTCCCCTCACATGAGAGTGAATCTCATGTGAGATCCACTCCCATGTGAGGGGAGGTATATACCACAGAAACAACATGTATTTTCTCCTCATTCTGCTACTCATAAAGTTGTGGCATTTTTATGTGGTTTTAAAATTTTTGAAGAAAAAAAAAACGCAAAAGTATTAGGAGAGCTCCATAGTCCCGTCTTTTCAGCATTGATATAAGAGAAATGCTAGGGACACACACTTTTGCACAACTTTGTACCACAACTCGCCACATGACAAGTTGTGATTGGCTAGAGTATGTTAGTGGACCATGTGGAGACACACTTTAACCAATCACAACTTACCTAACACACTCTAACCAATCACAACTCGTTATATGGCGAGTTGTGGTCAAAGTTGTGCAAAATTGTGTATCCCTCGCATTTCTCTTGATATAAACGTTGGTCATTGTATAATAAGAGAGAGAGAGAGAGAGAGAGAGAGAGAGATGCGTAAATCAATCAATAAGAGCAGTCATGTCAAACCTTGCCGAAGTGAATATTATACGAAACAGATACATATGGCATTAATTTGTTTTGTGATGACTATTTTAGATGTTATGCTCCATGCCTTTTGGAGCCTTGCTTTCGGCTTGAATATTCCATCCGCTTCTTTATTGGCCGATGTATCTTCTCTTATTTGTTTTGCCACTTAATTAGCTGTCATTGAATAAAAATCGTAATCCTAACTTTTTTGTATTTTACTTTACACTTCACTGAGGCTCTGCTTGGGAGTTCATAAGAGAAGGAAATGGAATGGAATAGAATGATCATAAGGGAATGGAATAGAATGGAATGAAATGAAATGTATTTAAGTAAGGGAAAAGAATGGAAAAGAATGGAATGAAATGGAATTAAGTAACCTTGATTGGATGTTTTAAAATAAAGGAATGGAAATGAATAAAAATGAATGGAATGTAAGTAATCTTATTTGTGAGTAACATTGAAGGAATGGAATAAAATCATTTTATGATAATATTACTATTAGACTTCTATTTTAAAATAAAGAGTTGAATATATAAGAGTATTTTGGGAGTTTTAGTAAAAAATTCATTAAATCTAATTTCATTCCCTCTCATTCCTCTCAATTTCGGGGGGAATGAGAATTTGAGATTTTAAGGGAATAGAGAGGAATGAGTGTTCCCTCCTATCCATTCCATTCCTTCCCACTTAAACTCCCAAACAAGGGAATGGACTTTCCATTCCCTCCATTAAAACTCCCAAACAAAAAAGAAGAAAAATATTCTAAAATTATTCTTTTCATTTCATTCAATTCCCTCCTCCCAAGCGGAGCCTAATTGTTAGTATGGAATGGTTAATTTTTTTAAATATTTATTTTAAACTTTAGTTTTTTTTTTTTTTTAGAAATAATTACAATATACTGTCAATCTCGCAGTTTAAACCCTTTCCTCCCTAGACTCCCTAGTACTTTATACATATGAAGATGTCAATTTAGATACAAAGCCTTTGACATTTTAAACTTTAGTTACTTTAAAAGAAAAAAGTAAAATAAATATATTATAAGTTGTGATTAATAGAATGTAAAATAGAACATAAAAAGTGGCACTAATAATTTGTATTAAGCTCATAAATTGGGTTTTCCTATAATAAGAAAGGCTCATAAATTGAGTGTTGCATCATCATTTTAGCTTCATTAATAATATTTCTGAATTATAAATAAAAAAGGTAAATTATAATTTACCCACTTGTGGTATGACTGAAATTTAAATTACTTACCTATGGTTTAAAATTTGGTACTTTACCCACCTGAAATTTGACCGAAATTTAAGTTGTCTACCTGTGATTTGAAATGTTATGATGTAAGTGTTTTGTTGGATTCTTTTTTATTTTATTTGATCTTGTATTTTTATGTTTTTAGAGGAGAGAAACATAAAAGTAAATCAAAATCACATATTTAGCTATGTTTTTAACAAAGATAGGTTAAGGAAACCTGATTGTACTAATCTCAGGTGGGTAAAGCGTCAAATTTAAAACCACAAGTAGACAATTTAAATTTCGACTAAATCACAATTGGATAAGTTATAATTTTTCAATAGAAAAAATCTCAAATATATTATAATCTCTAACAAAAACATTTAAACAAAACAAAAAGAAGACTGACCTGACAGCGTGGCCGTCAATCTTAAACCCTGGCCCATCAGGTTGCACCAAGGCTGCACCATTTAAACGAGGACCAAAGGGTGGCTTTTGCTTTGATTCCCTGTACTCCGTTCCCTCAGCTTTTGGCACAGGCACAATAAGCCTATCATTGTATTCAACTATCTTCATCTCATCAAGATCAACCACCAACGTTATTCCCTCCACTGGTCTCGCATACAAATTCACCGTTCCATCTATATAAAAACACAAAAGCTTCAACACCCTTTTGCTCTTCAACTCTCCTAACCACCCAACTGAAAAAGTTGAGCAAACAACTTCAGACAAGTTTAAGCCTCTCTTCTTTATAGACTCGATAAAGGGTTCATATTTTTGTGGCAATTCGACTGCAGCAGATTGTTCATCAAGGGTAAGCAAAGGGTAGCCGTGTCCATGGTAAACTTTTTCAGAGACTATCACACGGGTCGATAAGTCGACTATAATCTCGTGGGATTGTTTATCGAGACGTGCAATCACAAAGGCGCGGCGAGGTGGGGGTTTGGACTTGGGTTTTTTTAGCCATGAGAGGATGATGGGTTTGTCTGGCTCGTCCAAACCTATGTACTGGAAAGTTATGTTGAGCTTTGAGCTGGGGTAGGTTTTATTGACAATGGTTCGGACCAGGATGAACTCAGAAGGGGTTAGAGAGTCTAGAGGGTGGTGCTGGTGGCTTGAGACAAGTGAGAAGATGTGGAAGGATAGAAGTAAGAAAAGTATTAGTTTCAAAGTTGAAGCCATGGTTTTGTGTGGATAGTTATTAAACCTCTTTGCTCTTAAATAAGCATTTCGGAATGCGCAATGGCAATTTGTAACTAATTTAAGACCATTCAACGGTCATATGTTATCTCTTTTAACAATTTAAGTAAATGCAAGATTTGTGTAAACTTCTCTTACTATTTGCTTTCTTAGGTCTATGAATAAGTCTAAATCTTTTCTCTCACTATTCTTGCTTCATTTTATACTCCACCAATAAAAATTGAAATCATATCTACCTATTTTAATTATATTTTTATTTTTAGTCTTTCTGTTATTTTAGTTTCTTAAAATAAATAAATGAAATGAAATTTCAAAATAGCCCCATCACCAGTTGGCACTACAAAAAACTGGACCTATAGTGGCGTTTGTGAAACGCCACTATAGGTCCAAAAAACGCCACTATTGTATAGGCCTATAGTGGCGTCTATAGAAAAACGCCACTACAGTCTGCCCTATAGTGGCGTTTCACAAACACCACTATAGACCAAGTTTTTTATTTTTTAAAAAAGGCTATAGTGGTGTTCTACAAACGCCACTATTGTCCAAAAACCAACAAAAAAAATTGATTACCGAAAATTAATTTTTGGTAATCAAATTTTTTTTTATTGAAATAAAATTGTAATTAAATCAAAAGATAAAAAACAAAATACAAAAAACGAAACAAAAAAAAACATAAAATAAAACAAAATACAAACATCACTATAGCTAGCCCAACAAATTCAAAATGAAACACAAACCCACCTAAAAAAAATTCAAAATCAAACATGTACAACATGCTCACATCTAAAAAAAATAAAAATAAATAACAACTCGTTCCCAACACATTCAGCCGCCATAGACCAACCAACAAAAAGAAATCATCAAATAGATTTTGAATTTTTCACTACTTTCTTGGTTCTATTAACATAGATATTATCACACTTAAGATTTCTAAACCTATCAATAATAAAAAGCCAAAGAATTCACAAAAATTAATAAAAAATCTCATAGACCCACGAAGCAAAGTTGACAGCAGACAAGGAATAGACCAAAACAATCATTAAATATATATTTTTCTTTTTAAAATACTTACTTGCAACTATACAACCAATGGCATCAAACACAATAACACTCTTTCTTCAATCACAAATCCCATAACAGTAGCACCATTTACAAATTTGAACAAAATTAACTAGTTACAACACCATCTTTAAATCCAAAACCCACTAATATTTAACCACCACAAATAAAATAGGGGAAATAAAATCAAATAGGAGAGAAAGAGAAAAGAATAAATCCATGCGTGTAGTGAAAGAAGATTGAAAGAAGGAAAAAAAAAAAACAGAAAAGAAGAAAGATGGAGGAGTGGAGATAAGGAAAAAAAAAAGGGGGGGGAAAGGAAGTCTGAAGAAGCTACGTGGAGAGGCATTGATAAGGTGAGTCGGGGTAGGTGGGGTTAGTGGGTTTTGAATTTTGATTTTAATTTTTTTTTGTTTAGTTCTGATATATATATATATATATATATATATATATATTGATAACATTTTCAAAATATTTTTACAACAAATCTTAAGTGGCAAGTTGTTACTAAAACATGTTGTAAAAATGTTATGGATGTAGCATTTCTCACCACTTATGATTTGCTATGAAAATATTGTAAAAATGTTGTGAACGTAGCACCTCATATACACACACACACACACACACACACACACACACACATATATATATATAATTAAATAAAGAAATGATAAGTTCACAACATTTTCACAATATTTTTACAGCAAATCTTAAGTGGTAGGTTGTTATTGCTGGAGCAAAAAAGTAATCTTAAGCTAAGTTTGGATACAGCTTATGCGTTTTGCGTCTGTGCGTTTTGCGTTTTTTTTTTTTTTTTTTTCTTCTTCTTCCGCTGCTGTACGGGTCAGGGGACAAAGGCTACTGTTCATGCACTGTGCATGAACAGTAGCCAGCTTTTGCTGACTTTTCAGCACATTTGTGGGTCCCGTGTACTGTTCACGGGACCCACAAACTTCACTTTACAGAATTTTTTTTATTAAAAATGGGTCCCACGACACTATTCACACATTTAAAAATTATTTTAGTACAGTGTTTTCAGTTTTCAGTTTTCAGCAATAAGCTCTATCCAAACGGACCCTTAGTGTTAAGTTCAAATTTGAACCAATAACAATTACCCACTTATGATTTATTGTGAAAATATTGTGGACGTAGCATTTTTCATTTAAATATAAATATATAATAATCTATACATTTAAATATATACTAACCTCTGAGCACGCGCGTGGCTCTTCTATTTTTTGGGTAAGGGTTAATTTAGAACATTTATTATAATTTGGGATTACTATATTTCTCAATCACAAAAAACCTAGAGGTGTGATGAAAAATTATTTCTTCTGCTAACACATAATACTCATCACACTCTTAGGATTTTTTGTGTGATTGGAATATATAGTAATCCTAAATTATAATTTATGCAAATTGTTAACTTTTTCCCAAAAAAAATAAAATAGCACGTGCGTGGTTAGAGGCTAGCTGTGATTAAAAAATGCATCAATCCCGAATTATGGTGAATAAAAAGTTGTCCTAAAAATAAATAAATAAAACCATTTGAGCACACGCAGAGCGAAAGTGTCAGTTTTAAAATAAAATAATACTTGACACAAAATCTAAAATGGACTTTTTTGGGGCTCATCACAATCCTAGGGTTTTTTTTTTTTTTTTTTTGTGATTGGAATATATAGTAATCCTAAATTATAATTGATGCAAATTGTTAACTTTTTCCCAAAAAAATAGAAAAGCACGTGCGTGGTCAGAGGCTAGTTGTGATTAAAAAAATGCATCAATCCCGAATTATGGTCAATAAAAAGTTGTCCTTAAAAAAAAACCATTTGAGCACACGCAAAGCGAATGTGCCAGTTTTAAAATAAAATAATGCTTGACACAAAATCAAAAATGGACTTTTTTGGGGGCAATCAATCTAAAATGGAAGTCTCTTGATAATGCAATGCAATAAATAAACTTTGGACTCTTCTGTGCGGTTGAGATCTCAAATTAATGGGTCTACCAAGTTGCCTTTGTTATTTAGAAGTGCCATTTTATTGAACATGTTCTTGCAACTTTACCAAAGATTGGTTGTAAAACCTTCAAAGTTCAAACCATGAAATATTGACTGATAATCCCCTTCTTCTCATCATGTTTTAGCCAAATCCATTATTTGCTGTGAGCGAAGCAATTTAACGTGTTTCGACTTGTCCAGATTGCCCTGACTAGTACTGCCCCATAGCTCCCCCTCCTCTCTTCATTCCATTGTTAATCATTGAAAAAGGCCAGAGAAATAAATCTTCATATAAGTAAATCATGTTTGTAGTCTTCCAAGATTTCATGGCATTGGACATTCCCACAACACATGCATTATTGTTTGAGTGTATTCATTATATGCCCCAAATTCTTTATGGATGAACTTGCACAGAATTATTTTGTTGGCATTAAATTTAAATCTCCCTCACCATCGTAATGTTGGGGAAAACAAAACATAACAGGGTTACCAAATTAGATATAACGTTACCTGAGGGGGAAAATGTCAAATATAGCATTAGAGAAATAAATATTTAAATGAATAAGTTCATTTAAATGAATTAGTTCATTTATTTCCATTAAAAAAAAAAGTTCATTTATATGCACACCTTAAGGAAGTACATTTCCACAAATCATATATAGCCTATTGGAAGGATCTTTAGGCTACAATTTTACCATGGATTTAGGGCAGTGAATTAATAATTTCATACAAATATATATACCTTATGATGAGAACATTTCTTGACTCGAAGGGGTGTTGTTGGTTTAGTTTGCATTGATTTGGTATTCAAAGAATATGTAATCTCCCTCCTGTAATCCAAATAAAAAATGAACAATCATAAAACATAGGATGATAAAACATAGGAGTACCATCTGTACTGAGTAGCCGTGGGAAATCATAGAACATAGGCTTGAAGAATTGTGGACTACAGAAGTATCTACGTGTGAACGGATTCTTGAGAAAATGATGATAGCTAATAAGGTGGATACTTATGATTTTTGAATTTGGGTAAGGATGATAACTGATGAGGATGATGAGCCATTTTAATTTGAGTTTGGAGCGTGGAGGAGTGGGGAAGAAAGTACAAGACGTTAGGTGAAGAGTTGAAAAAAATGTGGATAAGAACTGATGGGATGAGAAATATTAACTACTCATTTGTCCCTACTATTTAAAATTTTGTGAGATAATTTTAAAATCACACAAAAATCTAGTGCAATATTTTGTAGTAGTTCAAGATTAAAAAAAAAAATTAAGAAAAGACATCAATCTGTGTTTTTATTTTATATATATAATTTTTATTTTGAGAATATAATTTATAAGTAGATAAAGCAATTTGAAAATTAACAAGAGAGGTTCTATTTTTTAGGCAATGTTTTAGTAGGAGTTAGTGTTGCATTTTTACCAGATTGTCCTTTAGTATTGTCTCTACTTAAACATAGGATTCTAAGGTTTGAAAATTAACAGGAGAAGTTCTATTTTTTAGGCAATATTTTAGTGGGAGTTAGCGTTGCATTTTTACCGGATTGTCCTTTAGTTATCTATACTATTATTTAAGGGGCTTCCCCTGTTTGGATTCCACATTTTTTAGTTCAAAAATGCCCTTACAATCCTATGTTTAAATAGAGACAATACTAAAGGACAATCCGGTAAAAATGCAACGCTTACTCCCACTAAAACATTACCTAAAAAATAGAACCTCTCCTGTTAATTTTTAAACCTTACAATCCTATGTTTAAGTAAAGACAATACTAAAAGACAATCTGGTAAAAATGCAATACTAACTCCCACTAAAACATTGCCTAAAAAATAAAACCTCTCATGTTAATTTTGAAATTGTTTTATCCACTTATACATTATATTCTCAAAATAAAAATTATATATATAAAATAAAAACACAGATTGATGTCTTTTCTTAGAATTTTTTTTTTTTATCTTGAACTACTACAAAATATTGCACTGGATTTCTGTGTGATTTTAAAATTATCTCAAAAAATTTTAAATAGTACGGACAAATGAGTAGTTAATATTTCTCATCCCATCAGTTCTTATCCACATTTTTCTCAACTCTTCACCTAACGTCTTGCACTTTCCTCCCCACTCCTCCATGCTCCAAACTCAAATTAAAATGGCTCATCATCCTCATCAGTTATCATCCTTACCCAAATTCAAAAACCATAAGTAACCACCTTATTAGTTATCATCATTTTCTCAAGAATCCGTTCACACATAGATACTTCTGTAGTCCACAATTCTTCAAGCCTATGTTCTATGATTTCCCACGGCTACTCAGTGCAGATGGTACTCCTATGTTTTATCATTCTATGTTCTATGATTGTTCATTTTTTATTTGGATTACAGGAGGGAGATTACATATTCTTTGAATACCAAATCAATGCAAACTAAACCAACAACACCCCTTCGAGTCAAGAAATGTTCTCATCATAAGGTATGTATATTTGTATGAAATTATTAATTCACTGCCCTAAATCCATGGTTAAATTGTAGCCTAAAGATCCTTCCAATAGGCTATATATGATTTGTGGAAATGTACTTACTTAAGGTGTGCATATAAATGAACTTTTTTTTTATGGAAATAAATGAACTAATTCATTAAAATGAACTTATTCATTTAAATATTTATTTCTCCAATGCTATATTTGACATTTTTCCCCTTCAGGTAACGTTATATCTAATTTGGTAACCTTGTTAAGTTTTGTTTTTCCCAACATTACGATGGTGAAGGAGATTTAAATTTAATGCCAACAAAATAATTCTGTGCAAGTTCATCTATAAAGAATTTGGGGCATAGAATGAATACACTCAAACAATGATGCATGTGTTGTGGGAATGTCCAATGGCATGAAATCTTGGAAGACTACAAACATGATTTACTTATATGAAGATTTATTTCTCTAGCCTTTTTCAATGATTAACAATGGAATGAAGAGAGGAGGGGGAGCTATGGGGCAGTACTAGTCAGGGCAATCTGGACAAGTCGAAACACGTTAAATTGCTTCGCTTACAGCAAATAATGGATTTGGCTAAAACATGATGAGAAGAAGGGGATTATCAATCAATATTTCATGGTTTGAACTTTGAAGGTTTTACAACCAATCTTTGGTAAAGTTGCAAGAACATGTTCAGTAAAATGGCACTTCTAAATAACAAAGGCAACTTGGTAGACCCATTAATTTGAGATCTCAACTGCACAGAAGAGTCCAAAGTTTATTTATTGCATTGCATTATCAAGAGACTTCCATTTTAGATTGATTGCCCCAAAAAAAGTCCATTTTTGATTTTGTGTCAAGCATTATTTTATTTTGAAACTGGCACTTTCGCTTTGCGTGTGCTCAAATGGTTTTTTTTTTAAGGACAACTTTTTATTGACCATAATTCGGGATTGATGCATTTTTTAATCACAACTAGCCTCTGACCACGCACGTGCTCTTCTATTTTTTTGGGAAAAAGTTAACAATTTGCATCAATTATAATTTAGGATTACTATATATTCCAATCACAAAAAAAAAAAAAAAAAAAAACCCTAGGATTGTGATGAGCCCCAAAAAAGTCCATTTTAGATTTTGTGTCAAGTATCATTTTATTTTAAAACTGGCACTTTCGTTTTGTGTGTGCTCAAATGGTCTTTTTTATTTATTTTTAGGACAACTTTTTATTCACCATAATTCGGGATTGATGCATTTTTTAATCACAACTAGACTCTGACCACACAAGTGCTCTTCTATTTTTTTGGGAAAAAGTTAACAATTTGCATCAATTATAATTTAGGATTACTATATATTCCAATCACACAAAAAATCCTAGGAGTGTGATGAGTATTATGTGTTAACAGGTGAAATAATTTTTCATCACACCCCTAGGTTTTTTTGTGATTGGAAAATATAGTAATCCCAAATTATAATAAATGTTCTAAATTAACCCTTACCCAAAAAATAGAAGAGCCTTTGAGCACGCACGTGAGCGCGTGCTCAAAGGCTAGTGTGTGTATATATATATATATAATTCGAATATTGTAAAAATGCTAAACATTGAATTCGGATTTGGTTTTTTCTTTTTCTTTTTTTTTAAGGAATAGTTTGGAATATGCCATAAAATATTCTATGGCATATTCCAAAAATATGCCTTAGTTTTGTTTTGAGGATATATATATATTATTAATATCTTTAAGAACCTATAGTGGCAGTTGTCAAACGCCACTATAGGTCCTTCTCTGATAAGGGCCTATAGTGGCATTTGATAAATGCTACTATAAGTCTTTCTTCCTCTGACCCTTTCCCAAAAAACCCAATAAAAAAAAAATAATAAAAAATAAAAAACTGAAATAAAAAGTGCCTATAGTGGCGGTTGTCAAACGCCACTATAGGTCCTACTACAAAGGCCTATAGTGGCGTTTGTCAAATGCCACTATAGTTCTTTTGCCTCTAGCCCTTATTATTAAAAAAAGTCAAACCGAAAAAGAAAAAAAAAAAAAAAAAGGCCTATAGTGGCGGTTGTCAACCGCCACTATAGGTCCTTGTAAGACCAGACCTATAGTGGCATTTTAAAAATGCTGATATAGGCCCTTGAAACGCCACTATAGACCTATTATTTTAAAACACCATTGTAAGACTCTCTAAACACCACTATAGGGTACCTATAGTGGCGTTTTTGACAAACACCACTAAAAAAAACGCCATTATAGGCCCAATTTTTTGTAGTGCCTCTACCACCGCTCAACACTAACGTGCTTCATTGGCACTGCTAGAAAGATTTTACTAGCCGTCATCAATGGCCATCACCACCACCAGTAGTAACCAAAAATAAATATATATGTATTTATAATATAAATAAATAAAAAACCAACATACCTCACTAGCCATCACCTAATGGGTACCATGGCTGATTCATCTTCTTCAAAATCGATTGCAACGGTGCGGCATTGATGAATTCGTGAAACCACAAAATGTATTTCCTTTTAATAATTGCAACATTAGTGGGTGAGGCACCATAAGTCTATAAATGTAAGATTTGAGTAAAGGCGGTGCCACCACATTCTTTTGGTGGCTTCTTTGTCCTCAAGTCTTGTTTTACTCATGGTTTTAAAAACTAAACTGGGCATCAAACCATTTTTTTTTTTTAATTTTTGGTTCAACCCTGGTTTTGCCCAGTTGTTGACCGGTTTTGGGGGTTTTAACCGGATTGGACTGGCTCTCGATTCCTATGGTTTTACTTCTAGCTCTTGCAAAATATAGCTAGTAAACTTCGCTTTTGATTCTTTGCAAAACCAAAACAAAAGAAACAAGAACCTTTGTTTATTTCCAGATCCAGATTTGTGGTTCCCGCGAGGTGGTGGCCAGTGGGGGGTCTGTTGGGTTTTTATTTTTATTTTTTTATTATCATGTTTTTGTTACTGCCGGCAAGGGTGTATGGCCGCTAATGACGATCGATGAGATCTTTCTAGCAATGCACTTTGGTGGTGATCGGTAGTGGTGGAGCTAGTTTGAATTATTTATTTATTTTAGGAGATTGAAGTAAGGAAAAAGCTAAAAATAAGGATTTAATTAAAAGAGGTGTGTATGTGTTCAATTTTTATTGGTAGAATATTCAGTGCAACATGAATCATGAAACAGAAGATTTGGACTCTCAATGAATAGCTCCGAACCCTTCATTTTGAGTAGTCTTTTATGGACAAAATTTTGCTACAACTTCACTCAATATCTTTATATTAAATATGAAATTTGACAAATCCACAATTAGATTACATGTTTTTCGTATATTTTTCATTCTTGCAAAATTTTCATTCTAGCTACACACAACATCAAAGTTGACAATTATTTAGAATATCTAATCACGCAACTGACAATTAGCTAGTTATTCCGATTATTTTCCCCTCCTCTAAGGAGTGGTGCCATTGTATGTGGATGCGGGTAAGTCAACAGGCTTAGGAGGCCATGTATTCAAAATTGGATGGCTTTCGAAGAATTTTGAAGGACGGAGCTCAAACCCGCTATGGTGGAAGCCTATATTGTGTGCCATAACACTATGTCCTTGTTGTCGATGTCCCTATTCTTGAAAAAATGAGCCAAATCAACCAGTTTGATTTTCTTCGTTGCTAACTGTTTTATTACAGGAAAAGATGCATACGGACAAAAATTCCATTTAATTAGTCATTAGGTCTGACAATAATATCGGAAAACTTCCAAGAATACGTACAAATGCATCAATGACTCACTAATACTTGTTAAAATCAATCAGCCCTAATAAGTCACTGGATGGAATTGGCTGACTAGCCAACGTGATAGCTTTAGAACTGTGTTTCTTGAATTACAAAACAAAACACAATAGGCGTATATATCATGTGGAAAATAGTAACATGTAATAATCAATTACAGTTCAAGACAAACATGGATATCAATTAACACAATTGCAGGCATATATTCAATATGCATAGTAATACTGTGTAAACAAACATGGATATCAATTAAGAATGCAATCATTAAACCATGATTGATATATAAAATAAAAAAATAATTAAAAAAAACACGGTTACAAAACCGAAAGAAGATAAACAAATGAAAATAGCTATATCAATTAGTAAATAAGCCAATAAAACTCAAACCCTCAAATTAATTCTTCCTTTAAGTTAGATACATGAAAAAATTATGCTCTCCTCCCATAATAAAAAATTCCTGTGCTCCCTACACTCTCACTCCCCTTTTTGTCATTGAGCATCATAAAAAAATGGGAATAGGGAGCACAATTTAATTATGGTTTTATCATTTTAAGGATAATTTAATAATTACAAAAATGAAAGTTTGGGAATTCGAGCTCTAATTCTACCTATAAAAGAGAATTGGCAATGCCAATAAACTACAGGTCCCTCAGCTAGGTTGCAATACTTTGAAATAGAAGGTAAATATCATTAAAGAATAATCTTGATAACTCCTATTTAGACGAAAAAAAATACCAATCAAATAGTCTCACTTGAACACCCAAATCAAATCTATATATAAAAAGTGTGAATAAGTAAAGCAACAATGCATTTGGCTTATTCAAGTGGCATTGTTCCCCTAGCCATTTCTTTTTTTTCTTTTTTGTTGAACTCTATCAAAACAACTTATTTCAATATTTTCACAATTTTTAGAGGTGTTAAGTCCTTATAGGTCAAAATAAAATAATAAAAATATCATACTGGGACCAACCACAACTAGAAATAAAGGTATTCTAAAAAATGAAGTGTTATATTTACAACATCTTTCACAATATTTTCATAATAAATCATAGTGGTAAATTGTTATTGATTCTTGTAGGGACACGTTTTTTAGACCAAGCCCAAAAATGTAAGGGATCTTGGCCCAGTGAACCCAGCACAATAAATTTGTAGAGAGTGGGTCAAAGAGCTAGGATTTAGTGCATGGATAACAGTTAATATGGTTTTGGATGATGAGCCAACAAGAATTGAACCCGGTTTGTGCGAGAAAGTTTGTCCTCGGCACAGTCCAAGGAGGTCTGTTCTAATATATATTGGATGACAATGGTTACAGGAGTTGTTGAGATTGCTACAGTTCTTTCTCTTCCCCTTTTTCCATCCCCCTTTTTCCTTGAAGGACCTCTTCTATTATATAGTTCATTTTGGATGATCTTAATCCTACACTTGTTGACCTTTTGAGCCACCACTTGAGTGCTTGTCCCATCAGACACCCTTTCTGGCGTTCTGTGAGTTGTGGTTGCCAAGGTAGCACTGTTCAGGGGTCTTTTCCACATAAATGCAGTTAGAAAGTTAGCTACAGGGCCTTCAATGCGATGTAGCAACTTTCCCTTAGATATTTTTGAGTCATTATCCCTCTTGTACGTTTATGATGCTCATCCCTATCATTAGAATTTCCTAGAAGGCCACTTTAATCATTAGGATCTATACTTGATCTGCGTTTAGTTTATCCGAGGAGATATTCCTCCTCGGCCTCGAACCACTCACGATCTCGACCAAAGCCCCACGCTCTCAGCCGAAGCCCAAGAGCCCACAATAGCCCCTTAAAACTCCAATTTTTTCCTCTCATCCGAGGAAAAAAGTTGGGTTTTGAATTCTTAAGAGTTAATTCCTCTTTGATCCTTTGATTTACCCCTGGAAGAGTGCCTTTCACGCGCCCCATATTTGTACTGTAAATTGCTCCTTTCAGAGCTACCAATCTGAGGATTTGGTTATAATCTTGGGCCTGTCTTGACACTTAGCGAGAAACAAATAGATATCATGGAATGTTTATTCCCCAAAGTATGTGATCCGATGAGCCATGCATAACTAAAGTTTCGTTTGAACACTTTGAAAGTTGTCACGGAGTGTTAACTTTCTCACATTATCTGGTCTAAGGACCGAGGCATGATCAAGTTATAGTTTAAACACTTTGAAAGTTGTCAAAGAGTGTTAACTTTCCCACATCATCTGGTCCGAGGACCAAGGCATGATCGAGTTATATTGTAATTATTTGAAGAGAGATGTCATGGAGTGTTAACTTTCCTATATCATCTGGTCCGAGGACCGAGGCATGATTGAGTTATAGCTTAAACACTTGAAGAAAGATGTCATGGAGTGTTAACTTTCCCACATCATCTGGTCCGAGGACCGAGGCATGATCGAGTTATAGTTTAAACACTTTGAAAGCTGTCAAGGAGTGTTAACCTTCCCACATCATCTGGTTCGAGGACCGAGGCATGATTGAGTTATAGTTTAAACACTTTGAAAGTTGTCAAGGAGTGTTAACTTTCCCACATCATCTGGTCCGAGGACCGAGGCATGATCGAGTTATAGTTTAAACACTTGAAGAGAGATGTCATGGAGTGTTAACTTTCCCACATTATCTGGTCCGAGGATCGAGGCATGATTGAGTTATAGTTTAAACACTTTGAAAGTTGCTAATGTGTGTTAATTTCCCCAAAGTAGGAGGTCTGAGGACCCGACATAGTTAAGGTTCTGTTTAACCACTTTTAAAGATGCCAGTGTATGTTAATTTTTCCAAAGTAGGAGGTCTGAGGACCCGGCATAGCTAAGGTTCTGTTTAACCACTTCAATAGATGCCAGTGTGTGTTAATTTCTCCAAAGCAGGAGGTCTAAGGACCCGACATAGCTAAGGTTCTGTTTAACCACTTTTAAAGATGTTAGTGTGTGTTAATTTCCCCAAAGTAGGAGGTCTGAGGACCCGACATAGCTAAGGTTCTGTTTAACCATTTCAATAGATGCGAGTGTGTGTTAATTTCCCCAAAGCAGGAGGTTTAAGGACCCGACATAACTAAGGTTTTGTTTAACCACTTTTAAAGATGCCAGTGTGTGTTAATTTCCCCAAAGCAGGAGGTTTGAGGACCCGACATAGCTAAGGTTCTGTTTAACCACTTTAATAGATTAGAAGCTATCAATATATACCTTCAAGAACTAGCCCCACCACAGAGCCCCTTTGAATTGCTCATATGTTGCTGCCACTTCCTCTAATGGAGGTTCAGCGGACTCGGCCACCAAATTCGCGAGGACCTGGCCCTTGACAGAGGCACGAGGCATGTACTTGATGTCGGAAGCCCCTAGAACTGTGCCCCATTTAGAAACCCTCCCCATATAATCCGTACTTCGTAGTATAGACCAAAGCAGAAGCTAAGTTAGGACAACAACTGTGTGTGCCTCATGTAGTGACTTGCTCACATAGTAAAATGGCAACCATAATGGCTTTCCCCAGGGATTCTTGCTGATGGGGGCCTGATCCTACCATATTTAACCGTTGCACTCACTATCACACAAGCTCTCCCCACAAACAGCGCCAATTGTAGGGACACGATTTTCAGACCAAGCCCAAAAATGTAACGGATCTTGGCCCAGTGAACCCAGCACAATAAATTTGTAGAAAGTGGGTCAAAGAGCTAGGCTTTAGTGCATGGATAACAGTTAATATGGTTTTGGATGATGAGCCAACAAGAATTGAACCCGGTTTGTTCGAGAAATTTTGTCCTCGGCATAGTCCGAGGAGCTCTGTTCTAGTATATATTGGATGATAATGGTTACAGGAGTTGTTGAGATTGCTACAGTGCTTTCTCTTCCCCTTTTTCCATCCCCCTTTTTCCATGAATGGCCTCTTCCATTATATAGTTCCTTTTGGATGATCTTAATCCGACACTTTTTGACCTTTTGAGCGACCACTTGAGTGCTTGTCCCATCAAACACCCTTTTTGGCCTTCTGTGAGTTGTGGTTGCCGAGGTAGCACTGTTCAGGGGTCTTTTCCACATAAATGCGGTCAGAAAGTTAGCTGCAGAGCCTTCAATGTGGCGTAGCAGCTTCCCTTAGATATTTTTGAGTCCTTATCCCTTTTGTACGTTTATGATGCTCGTTCCTATCATTAGAACTTCCTGGAAGGTCACTTTGATCATTAGAATCTATACCCGATCTGCGTTTAGCTTATCCGAGGAGATATTCCTCCTCGGCCTCGGACCACTCACGATCTCGCCCAAAGCCCCACGCTCTTGGCCGAAGCCCAACACCCCACAGTTCTAATTCAAACTTCTATATAAAAAAAGTGTAAAAAGTGTAAGTGAGGAAAGCAACAGTGCCACTTTGAACAAACGCTGACCTTTCTTTTTTTTTCTTTTTCTTTTTTTGTTAATATTTTCTGTTGAACTCTATTAAAACAAAAAAATGGTCATAATAGAGGTGTTTAAGTCCTTATAGGTCAAAATAAAATAATAAAAATATCATACTAGAACTAACTACAACTAAAAATAAAGGTATTGTGGAAAAAAAAGTATTACATCAACAACATTTTCATAATAAATCATAGGTGGTAAATTGTTGTTGGTTTTAATTTAAACTTCTATATATAAAAAGGGTCAATGCTCAAAGCTACAGTAGCTAGTTTGTTATATTCAATCTAAACTGTTTCATTGGTTTTCTTTTTATCTTTCTTTCTTTTTTTTTGGGTGAAAATATCGCCTATTCAACATGCTTTTTATTTTTTTATATACATATGAGCCGTTACCCAAATAGAATAAAATATTATCACAACAAATTGTCACAATATTTTCACAATTGTTGAGGTATTAATTCATTATAGGCTAAAATAAAATAAATAAAAATATTATACTGAAACCAACCACAACTAAAAATAAAGGTATTGTGAAAAAAAGTGCGACATTCACAATATTTTTCATAACACTTTTATAACAAATCATAGATGGTAAATTGTTATTATTTCTAATTTAAACGTACCAATGAAAATACTTTTTTGCCTACCAATAATAACCTATAACAACCTATTACTTTATGATTTGTACATTGTAAAAATATTATGAACATAGCATTTCTCTTGTGAAAACTAGCTTTCTTTTTTTTTTTCCTTTTTTTTTTGGGAAATATCGCCTATTGAACACGCTTTTTATTTTTTATTTTATCTACATATGATTTGTTTCCCTAAAAGAATAAAATAGTTTCACAACAAATTACTACAATATTTTCATAATTGTTGAGGTGTTATTCTTTATAGGCTAAAATAAAAAATATATATATCATACTAGAACCAACTAAAATTAAAAATAAAGGTTTTGTGAAAAAAAAGTGTAACATCCATAACATTTTTACAACGTTTTCATAACAAATTATAAGTGATAAATTGTTATTGGTTCTAATTTAAACTTACCAATAAAATTACGTTTTTGCCTACCAACAATAACTCGTAACAACCTACTACTCTATGATTTGTTATGAAAATATTGTGAAAATAACTGTAGACAGGGAAAATTCCCGACCTATCACAAGCTAACACATCATATTACCAAGTTCACAAAATATGATTTTATAACATAATTTTTTATAACATAGTTAATGTTTTTACTTTACGATTTTAATGTAGTATTGTTTTTATATTTGTGCAGATTTCTTATTGGTGGCTTTTAGAAAATTTACTTTTGGCATTACTTGAAGACATATGAGGACATCTTCCGTTAGTTCTAATTATATTATGCTACACTTTTTGTATTGTTATAAAACAACTTGAGTTATTGTATATGTTGCAAACAATTATTGTATGGAAGGAGTTTGAATTGGATACTTGTTTTATTTTTTACTTGTGAAATGTATGAATCCTTTTTTATAGATGTGTTGTTGAAATAAATGTATTATTCAAATGTGAGGTTTTAATATTGTATTTGTGGGGGATAAAAGCTCTTGAATGAACGTTTGGGCTTTGGGCCTGGTTGGTTGGTACCAATTTGTTTTGATCAGGGCCTCTAGGCCCACAAGTCAGTCTACACTGTAGAGGTCTGAGGAGTTTTCTGAGGAGGAATTTCTCCTCGGACAGGCTCGGCAATGACCTTGGGACTTACTAAAGGGGTTAGAGGCAAGCTTTTGAAAAAACTGATGGGTAAGAGGGTGATCCAAGCACCCTTTAGAAGCAAGAATGTGTGAGAAATATTTGAGGAAAAAGCTGCTACCACCACATTAAAGACCCTGCATCTACCTCTCTGGCCACATTAATGGGGAAATGACCTCTGAACAGTAGAATTTAGCATTTCTGCTATTACTTAAAGACTTCAAGGAGGTGGTAAATGGGACAAGTATCCAAGGGAAAGATTTGTGTGACACGTGGATGAACCGGCAGAGAAGAAATATATAAGGAAACGAAAGAGGAAAGAGAAGGGGATCAGCACTTTCTGCTAAAGAAAATAGGAACTAAGAATTGTAAATTTTGATATAGAAAGAGAATATACATACAATTCATCCTCGGCTTACATCTGAGGAGGTCTCTTTGTCATATTCGTTTATCATTCGCATCGATTGTGGCTCTCTGGCCTGCTAATCGAACTTCCAACATCCCGAACCTAGACTTCCAAATCCATACTCTACAAATTTTATTGTATTAGGCTCATTGGGCCTGAGCCTAACACTGGTTTTTTGGGTCCAAGTACAATTGTGCGCTTACAATTGGCGCCTACAATTGGCGTCATCTATGGGAAGTCTAGTGTTGAAGGAATTGGAACATCATGGCAGGCGTAGGTTCGTATCATGCAGAATCTCAAGGATCACAGCTCGAAGATCTTTTTGAGCGTCTTAAGCGCTGGAGGGATCGAGAGGGAAGTGTACATACCGTGTATCCTGACGCGAGTCATACGCGTGGTGGAGGCAGTGCCACCCATAAGGATGATGCTAGGGCCATGCAGAGGGAGATTGGCCACCTCAAGAAAAAGCTACGCCGTGTCAGAAAAAGGCGGGCTTCACCCTCATCCAGTCCTTCTTCAGGGGAATCCCGAGGAAGCAGTTATAGTTCAAGATCAGGCACTCCCCCTAGTGAAACCTTCTCTTGCAAAGGGGATGACCTACCAGGTCGTAAGCATAGGAAGCTTCCTTCTAGGGGCTTGGGGAACGATGCTATGAGCCGAGCGTTTCACCAACTCTCCAAATCGCCCTTCTCACGCAGGATTGAGAATGGAAGGCTCCCTAGACGGTTCACTTAGCCCACCTTTACCATTTACAATGGCAGGACAGATCTAGTGGAACATGTGAGCCATTTTAATTAGAGGATGGCGGTACATTCTCACAATGAAACCATGATGTGCAAAGTCTTTCCTTCTAGCCTGGGACCTGTTGCTATGAGGTGGTTCAATGGACTAAAGTCAGGGTCTGTCGGTTCGTTCAGGGAACTTACTAGGGCGTTCGCGTCTCGGTTCATCACATGCAGCAGGGTTCCTCGACCGTTGGACTCACTATTATCTATGGCCATGAGGGAAGGTGAGACATTGAAAGCATACTCCGACAAGTATTGGGAGATGTTCAACGAGATAGATGGAGATTTTGACGATGTAGCAATTAATACTTTTAAGGTGGGCCTTCCCACCGATCATGATTTGAGAAAATCCTTGACCAAAAAGCCTGTACGGAGTGTACATCGCCTTATGGACCGTATCGACGAGTACAAAAGGATTGAGGAAGATCAACAGCAGGGCAAGGGTAAGGTGAAGGTTATCCCACAAGAGAGAAGGGATTTTAGGTCGGACATGTACCATAATAATAAGCCAAGGAGAGATTACATTGGACAGACTGGCTCGGCCATTCCTCAAGCAGTTAATACTGTATTCCGAGAACTAGTGCACCAAACACTGGAGAAAGTCCGTAAGGAACCCTACTTCAAATGGCCCAGTAAGATAGCAGGGGACCCTACGAAACGGAATCAAAATCTTTTTTGCCAATATCATCAGGATGTGGGTCATACTACTGAGAATTGTCAGACCCTCTAGAACCATCTAGAACAGCTTGTTAGTGAGGGGAAGTTGAAGCAACACTTGTACCAACCTAACGGGCAAGGCAGTCGGTCAGGTTCAAATAATCAAAAGAATAACTCGTCTCGGCCACCCTTGGGAACGATTAGTGTCATCTTCGCTGCATCTGGCAGGACCGGTCCCTATCCTACCAGGGTGATGGCGGTATCACACTCCCACACTGAGGAGTCGGGCTCGAAGCCGAAGAGAATTAGGGGGAATGTGCCTATCTTGGGATTCTCGGACGAGGATAAGGTCGGGACCATCCAACCCCATGATGACACCCTGGTGGTCACTTTGAGGATAGGGAATTACGACGTCAAAAGGGTGATGATCGATCAAGGCAGCGGCGTGGATATTATGTACCCTGACTTATTCAAGGGGCTAAGGTTAAGACTGGAGAATCTCACTCCTTATGACTCCCCACTGATAAGCTTTGAAGGGAAGGCTGTCATACCAAAGGGACAGATTCGATTGCCTATACAGTCTGGCTCGGAAACGGTCAAAGTGGATTTTATTGTGGTTGACGCATAGTCCCCATACACGGCCATCTTTGCCAGGCCTTAGCTGCACGCTTTGGGTGCTCTTTCCTCGACTTTGCATGTTAAAGTAAAATTCCCTTCGGAATGGCTCATTGAAGAAATTCTAGGCAGCCAATCAGTGACAAGGCAATGCATATCGGCTGCAATACTGCATCAAGCCAAATCAGAATCCTCGGCCCCGGTCGTGAAGGACTTATAGCAATTAACAACTCTGGATGCGCCCGATGCGATGACAGCAGAGGAAGCCATGTGTGAAGATTTGGAGAGGTTTCTAATAGCCGATGATCCCGAGAGGTTCTTTCAAGTGGGAATACGGTTACCACACTAAGAGAAAATGGAATTAGTCAAGTTTTTGAAAGACAATATAGATGTCTTTGCCTGGGATCCTTATGAGACCCCGGGGGTTGACCCAAGCTTCATTTGTCATCATTTGAACATCAACCCTGCCACTGTTCCTAGGAGGCAACCATCTCGGTGATCCTCCAAAGAGCATTCCGAAGCTGTCAAGGAAGAGGTGCTTAAGCTCAAGAGGGCTGGTACTATTAAAGAAGTTTTCTACCCAGAGTGGTTGGCGCATACAGTCGTGGTAAAAAAGAAGAATGGGAAATGGAGAGTATGTGTGGACTTTACAGACCTAAACAAAGCCTACCCGAAGGACTCGTTCCCGATGCCACGCATTGATCAGCTTGTGGATGCTACAGTTGGGCATCCTCGGATGAGCTTTTTAGATGCCTTCTAGGGTTATCACCAAATACCATTGGCAACGGGTGATCAGGAGAAGACTGCTTTCATTACTCCAACAAGGAACTATCACTATAAAGTGATGCCGTTCGGGTTGAAAAACGCCGGGGCTACTTATCAAAGGATGATGACCAGAATGTTTAAGTCACAACTGGGAAAGACCATTGAGATATATGTGGATGATATGGTAGTAAAGAGTAAGGCAGTGCCTATGCATGTAAAAGATCTCGATGACACCTTTCAAATACTTAGGAAGTACAAGCTGTGCCTTAACGCCTCAAAATGTTCTTTTGGGGTCGGTTCTGGAAAGTTTCTGGGCTACATGATGACTCATAGAGGGATAGAGGTGAATCCGGCGTAGGTTAGAGCCATCCAAGGCTTACAACCACCTCGGAATCCAAAGGAAGTTCAGAAGTTGACTGGGATGACCGCTGCTCTTAGCAGGTTTATCTCTTGCTCAGCTGACAAGTGCCGACCTTGTTTCCAACTGTTGAATAAATGGAAAGGATTCCAGTGGACCGAGGAGTGTGCTTTAGCTTTCAAGCAACTCAAGGAATATCTTTCCCGGCCACCCATTATGTCTCGGCCGAAGGTTGATGAAATCCTGTTTGCATACCTAGTTGTGGCCGTCCATGTAGTTAGCCTGGTCCTTATAAGGGATGATGGTGGGGTACAGAGACCGGTCTATTATGTCAGCAAATCCTTGAATGAAGCTGAAGTGCGCTATTTGCCTTTAGAGAAAGCAATTCTGGCTGTAGTCCATGCCACGCAAAAGCTTCCTCACTATTTTCAGTCTCACACCGTAGTGGTTTTGACCCAACTGCCTCTCAAGTCAATATTGCGGAGTGCTAACTATTCGGGGAGGGTAGCCAAGTGGGAAACTATTCTGGGAGCCTTCAATATCAAATACATGGCACGCACCTCGGTGAAGGGCCAAGTCCTCACGGATCTGGTGGCAGAGTTCACCGAACCATCATTAGAAGAAATTACGAAGGAATCACACATGGATGAAAAATCAGTTGGCATGATCACAAGCAAAGGACCACCAATTTGGAATGTGTATGTTAATGGGGCAGCCAACCAAAGGGGGTCTGGAGTTGGACTTGTTTTGGTGTCTCCTGAAGGAATCGTCTTTGAAAAATCATTGAGATTGGCGTTCTCGGCCACTAATAACAAGGCCGAGTACGAAGCGGTCTTGGTTGGTATGAATATGGTACGAAAAATGGGGGGAAAATAGGTTCATATGTTCTCGGACTCTCAGTTAGTCGTGGGCCAAGTGGCAGGGATCATGGAGGCCAGGGATCCAAGAATGCAAGAGTACCTGACCCAGGTCAAGTGTTCACAATCCGAGTTCGATTCTTTTATCCTTTCTTACGTTTCTAGAAGTGGAAACACATATGCACACTCGTTGGCCACCTTGGCGACATCCTCGGCTTAGTGTTTGCCTAGGCTTATCCTCGTTGAAGACTTGCTAGAACCAACTCTGACCGCTGCAAGTGCCGTCCGTATCCATCTGATAAGGCCTGGGCCCAGCTGGATCGACCCTGTGGTGTCTTTTCTGAAAAGCGATATTCTTCCCGAGGACAAGTCTGAAATGGATAAGACTCGTCGAAAGGCGCCTCATTTCTGGCTGTCCGAGGATCAGAAATTGTATAAACGCTCCTTCTCCGGACCATACTTGCTATGTGTACATCCTGAAGCAACGGAGGCACTTTTGGAAGAATTGCATAAGGGAATTTGCGGAAGTCACACTGCGGGGAGGTCCTTAGCCCATAGGGCTCTGACTCAGGGATACTGGTGGCCCAATATGTAGAGGGAAGCTCAGGACTATGTGAGAAAGTGTGACCAGTGCCAAAGGTTTGCTCCCAACATTCATCAGCCTGGAGGTGTCCTTAATCCTCTGTCCAGTCCGTGGCCATTCGCTCAATGGGGATTGGATATAGTTGGGCCTTTTCTGAGGGCTGTGGGAAACAAAAGATGGTTACTCGTGGGAACCGATTACTTCACTAAATGGGTCGAAGCTGAGCCCATAGCAAATATTAGGGATGTCGACTCTAAGAAGTTTATATGGAAGAATATTATCACTAGATTTGGGGTACCTCGCACACTTATTTCAGACAATGGTGTTCAATTTGATAGTGGAGCTTTCAAGAAGTATTATAGTGACATGGGCATCACAAATAGGTACTCTACCCCAGCTTACCCTCAGGGAAATGGGCAGGCCGAGGCCGTAAACAAAGTCATAGTCAGTGGACTCAAGAAGAGGCTGGATGATGCAAAGGGCAGATGGGTAGATGGGTAGAGGAGCTACCACACGTTTTATGGACGTATCGGACTATGCCGCGTAGATCCACTAGAGAAACACCATTCTCTATGACCTATGGGGCCGAGGCAGTGATACCTTTGGAATTTGGTTTCCCCACGTTGAGGACAAGTTCTTTTAGTCCAGAAAATAACGATAGTCTCCTGGAGAAAAGCCTGGACCTGGTCGAGGAGCGGCGAGAGGCCACGATGGTCCAAATGACTTATTATCAGCAGAAGCTTAAACGAGGGTATGATGCTCATGTGAAACTAAGGCCATTAGCGCCTGGAGATCTAGTGTTGAGAAGAGTTGTGGGTACTGCCAAAAACTCAACATGGGGAAAGTTAGCGCCAAACTGGGAAGGACCTTATCGGATCATCTCTGTCGTTGGCATAGGATCATATCGATTAGCCGACCTAGATGAAAAAATTGTACAACGCCCTTGGAATGTAAACAACCTAAGAAGGTATTATTATTAATAAAAAGTACTTTTATCGTTGCTCAAATTATCAGTATGTACTTGTGTTTATCTCTTACAATTTCTAAGTATCAAACAGAAACTTGGTCATGTATGGTCCTCGGACCACATACCTTGTGGAAATTGATACTTTATCATTGTTAAACAGAACCTTAGTTATGTCGGGTCCTTAGGCCTTCTACTTTGGGAAAATTAACATTTCAAGTTACAATTTCTAAGTATCAAATAGAAACTTGGTCATGTATGGTTCTCGGACCACATACCTTGTGGAAATTGATATCTTATCATTTGTTAAACAGAACCTTAGTTATGTCGGGTCTGTAGGCCTTCTACTTTGGGGAAATTAACATTTCAAGTTACAATTTCTAAGTATCAAACAGAAACTTGGTCATGTATGGTCATCGGACCACATACCTTGTGAAAATTGATATCTTATCATTTGTTAAACAGAACCTTAGTTATGTCGGGTTCACAAATCCTGTACTTTGGGGAACTTAACATTTTTAGGTTACAATTTCTAAGTATTAGGTAAAAAATTTGGACATGCATGATCCTCGGACCACATGTTTTGAAAAAATTGACATCCTATTGGTTCTAGAAAGGAAGTCTGTTTATGTCGGGCCTTTGAACCCTTTACTTTGAGAACATTAGCAAAAACCATATCACATTGGGGGTCTTTGAACCCCAAGTTAAATTCTAAGTTAAGTTTTTGGTTGAACACTACTGTGTCACATATATTATGTTCTTGAGGCATGACTTGCAAAGTATAAGTTAAGTATATGTGCTTCAATTTAAAGTCGTGACAAGTTGAAATGTTCCAAGTATTGTTAATTGTTCCATTCATTCATTTTTATGCTAATGAGCATTGTTATATTAAGAAATTGGAAGGCAAATGAAAACTAAACTGAACAGTTTGTCATTAATTTTTGTCAATATACATTCAAAGAAAAAATTCAAAAATTTATTACATGACAAAAAAGAGAAGTCCTAACTAGCCTAGACCTTAAGCTTTTGAAGGGGGGTTCTGCTCCGAGGTGCTAGCAGCCTCTGTGCGTTTTAGCTCTACTTCAAATGAGGACTGTGTTTATTTTCCCTTGTCTATTGCCACAGGTGGAGGGACATTAGGCTCGTCGCTTTGGCTCGTAGCCTTCTCGGCACCTTCACCATGTTCCTTCTCTTTATTGAAACTTGTAGGTTCTGTGGGAGTAGGAATAGGCTCTGGGATCATGGGAGGGAGCATGGAAGGTGTTGTCTCAGGGGCAGGGGTGACAGGAGGAAGTTCGTCTATCTCCTGGATGTCTAGGGAAGCCAAATGTTTTCGGGCTTCCTCAGCTCGGAAGTTGAGGGAACCCCAGCCACATTTAAGGCTTCCTCCCAAACTTGCTGGCAAGCATAACCTGTCGAGCTCCTCAATTAGTTGGTTTTCTGTCGCCGCCACCCCTTCCTTGTAAGTGGCCTTCTTTGCGGCCTCCATGGACTCCTTGAAGGTACGAGCCTCGTCCTTCATCCTAGCAAGCTCCTTCTTCAAGTCGGAGTGTTCCTGTTGAGCTTCGGATAACTCTTCATCCTTTTGACGAAGAAGCTTGCGTTGCCCTTCCACCTAGGTCCTCATTGTCTTCAGGCTGGTCTCGGCACCGTCCCTTTCCCTCTTCAGCTCTACCAACTGAGTGGTTAGCTTCTCGTTTTGTGCAAGAGCTTGGCCTAAGGACTTCTCGGTCTCCTGCCTAAGCTCCAGTTCAAGTCCAGCTTTCTTCCGAGAATCCTCCACCCATTTCTCGACAGCAAAGACTTCCTAGATGGCCTGTGGTGAAATATCAAAATGAATGCACTATTAATGACACAAGTCTCAAGTACATAAAAACATTTCTTACGATAAGGTATAATAAAAAAAAAATAAGGTAAGGGTAAGACTCAAATACTTACCAGGGCCAAGTCCCTTTTTAGCAAAAGGAAAAGATGGGGCTAGTTCATCTTGTCCAGGGCTTCCATGTCCTTGGGCAGAAGAAGGGGACGTTCCAAGGCATCGGCCAGGTGGAGAGTATGGCCTTGTTGGAACGCCCTAATGTTGGACTGGCAGGAGATTGGTGCCCTGTCCAGCTTAAGCTCGGGAGACCAGTTAGCCGGTGCACGGCGCACCTCGGCAAGGTCCCTATTCTCCCCGCTTTCCACTGAGGAGGCACGGCCCTTTCCCTTGCCAGGTTTTGGTTGTTGTTGTTTAAACTTCTTCTGCCCCTCCGCATCTGTATCCTCAGCTTTGCTCTTCCTCTTCTTTTTAGGCTCCGCCACAAGAGGCTTAGGGTCGGAGGGAGGAGGGAGGAGGGGGTGGGGATAGTGACGAAGGGACTTGTGACCCACCTGCTCCCTTTTGGGAGACTCTCGTGCCCCTTTTATGCATCAATTGCTTTAAGGCGTCCATCTCTTCTTCTTCGGAGCCGGTATCAGGCTGGGCAATCACCAGACCTTGTATCCCCGAAGTCTCGGCGGGTGCGTGCTCATCGTCCGAGAGGATAACAAATGGATCTCCTCGAGGCCTTTCGACGTCCTTGAGTTGAAATTGGTCTATCTCTCCATCTAACTAGTGTTGTGAGGACGCTTGCTCTTCTCGAACGGCAGTTGTCAGGGAGTGCGCCGAGAGGGGAATCGCTGCGATAGGGCGTGTGTATAGAATGGTGATGGGATCGTCCGGAAGTTCACGATTGGAAAGGAAGCCTGGTCTCACCACGTCTATCCTCCTGCATCGCCTATCCCCCGCGATGATTGCGTTTTCAATATCTTGGAAATCCACTAATATGGGGTCGTATCCCAGTATCAGGTGGGCAGCCCTCACTTGCAGGTCCTCGCTGACAAATACTTCGGAGCGGAGGACACGGTTCAGGTCAGCAACGTTGCAAAGGCTAAGGTGTGGGCGTACGTGTTGTTTATTTGTGAGAAAAAAAGGCATTCGAGAAAACAAACATGGTCAAAATAGTGATAAACATTGAGACAAGAAGTAATAGTATGCAATATGAATTAAAACGGTAAAGGTAACGAGATTGAATCACGGGTTAAGAAATTTAACTCCTAAGGAATCACACCTGGTTCTCTCCATTCGACTGGACAACGAGGACCATCATACCAGTTTCTTGAGGCGATGAGGTAGTCGTCCTTCAAGACTTTGTTGGATTTAGGAAGACAGGAAATCGGTCTAACTATGCTAGACCGGGACTTAATGTAATATCCTACATTTTTGAGTTTGTGGCACTCGTACATATAGGCAACGTCATGCCATGTAAGGTTTAGGCCCATTTGCTCGTTCAGAGCGACGACACTACCTAAGACCCTAAACACGTTTGGCGTGCATTGGTCTGGGCATAACCTATGGTTGCGAAGGTATTCACTGGTCACATTTCTCAT
Source organism: Castanea sativa (assembly GCF_040712315.1). Classification (NCBI taxonomy): domain Eukaryota; kingdom Viridiplantae; phylum Streptophyta; class Magnoliopsida; order Fagales; family Fagaceae; genus Castanea; species Castanea sativa. The sequence continues at coordinate 3,242,749 of NC_134014.1, forward strand.
AGGGAGAGTCATCCCACCTTCTATGAAGGCAATCATGGGAATGATGACCTCTCCGTCTCTCCTAGCGCTACCTACGGCTTCTACTAGGCAGTATCTCAAGCCTACGTCATTGGGGATGTGGTACATGGCCCTAAAACCCTCCATACCGGCGTCAGAATCCACCAAACACTTAAATTTACCCATTTGGCGAGAGCAAAAATGAAAGTTAAAGGAAGGAAAGGAGTTTAAATGGTGGCCGAGGATAGAAGCCGAGAAGGAATGAATAAAGAGAAGCGAAAACTTATGGGAGTTGGTTATGCAATTCTTCACGAGCTTCTGGAGAGAAAAGGTGATGATTGACACTTAGATGCGATGGATTTCTGAAAGAATAAATGAAGGTACAGTTCCCAGGTGTTTTGACGTGCGGGAGGCGGCCTCGAAATTAGAGTTCTCCCGCTCAAAATTTTCAGAGTCAACTTGGACCGTTGGATGTGCATCTCACCGTTGAACGTGGGGAACAGGATGTAACTTGCAGTCATAAATGCGCGTGTTTCGGGTTTCGAAGTGTCAGGAGCGTTTTCAGGGAACGAAAGGACCCATACACGCGTGGCGGTTTACAAAGCGTGTGGAAGGTATTCTGCTCGGATCAAAACTCTATTTCTCTCCTTGGATGGGAGGGGCGAAATAAAGTTTTGAGGGGCTATTGTGGGGGATAAAAGCTCTTGAATGAACGTTTGGGCTTTGGGCCTGATTGGTTGGTACCAGTTTGTTTTGATCAGGGCCTCTAGGCCCACAAGTCAGTCCGCATTGCAGAGGTCCGAGGAGTTGTCCGAGGAGGAATGTCTCCTTGGACAGGCTCGGCAATGACCTTGGGACTTACTAAAGGGGTTAGAGGCAAGCTTCTGAAAAAACTGATGGGTAAGAGGGTGATCCAAGCACCCTTTAGAAGCAAGGATGTGTGAGAAATATCTGAGGAAAAAGCTGCTACCACCACATTAAAGACCTTGCATCTACCTCCCTGACCGCATTAATGGGGAAATGACCTCTGAACAGTAGAATTCAGCCTTTCTGCTATTACCTAAAGACTTCAAGGAGATGGCGAATGGGACAAGTATCCAAGGGAAAGATTTGTGTGACACGTGGATGAACCGACAGAGAAGAAGTATATAAGGAAACGAGAGAGGAAAGAGAAGGGGATCGGCACTTTCTGCTAAAGAAAATAGGAACTAAGAATTGTAAATTTTGATATAGAAAGAGAATATATATACAATTCGTCCTCGGTTTACGTCCGAGGAGGTCTCTTTGTCATATTCGTTTATCATTTGTATCGATTGTGGCTCTCTAGCTTGCTTATCGAACTTCCAACATCCCGAACCTAGACTTCCAAATCCATACTCTACAAATTTTATTGTATTAGGCTCATTGGACCTGAGCCTAACACTGGTTTTTTGGGTCTAGGTACAATTGTGCGCTTACAGTACTAACAGGTTACAGGTTAATATCAAAGTCATGAAAAAAATAAAAAACAGAAAATAAGTTTTAGCGACAAAATTTTTCGTCACAAATATAGCAACAAAAAATTGCTTTAGTGACGAAATATTTCATCACTAAATGTAGCAAAATTTTGTAAGAAATGGTTTTAGTGACGAAAATTTTCGTTGCTATATATGCCTGAATTTTCTTTAAAATAATTTTAGTGGCAAACTTTTTCGTCACTATATGTACCCGAAAATAGTTTTAGTGACGAAATTATTCGTCACTAAATATGATTTAATAAACTAAAGTGTTTTTAGTGACGAAATATTTTCGTCACTGAATGATGTTTTTAGCGAGGGAAACGTTTCGTCGCTAAAAGTTAAAAAAAAAAAAATTCAAATTAGACTTTTAGTGACGAAATTTTTCATCACCAGAACTTTTAGTGAGGGGGTTTCAATGACAAAATGAGTTTTGTCGCTAAAAGTCTGATTTCATCACTAAAGGTCCTTAGCAAAGAAAAACTGGACTTTTAGTGAAGAATTTTTTTGTCACTAAAAATACATTTTGTTATAGTGACAAAGCACCATGTACTACAACTAGTTTCTACCAACACCATTCAGGAACCAACAAAAATTTGTCAAGTGTCCTGAAATAAAAACATAAAAAAGCATGCAAAATGCCAATCATACATTAGTGCATGTAAGCAATGAGACACACCACACATCAGCACGTGTAAGTAATGACATCTAGCGCGTGTAAGCGACGACATAAGCGATCCAATCAATTACTAACATGTGTCACCTTGAAAATCAAGACATTTCAGCCAATCAAACGATGTCATGTGTCTCGGAGAAAAAGTCTTAAAAATCCTCCAATCAGATTGTGACACATATCACCGATCAGACTTCGCCACTTGTCACTCACCCACCCCCATACTCCTATAAATAAAAGCCTTTCTAAGGCATTTCAAGACACCAAGGCATCTTAGGACACACCAAGACATCTTCGGAGAGATCTTGGAACACACCAACACATCTTGGGACACACATACCAAGACATCTTGGAACATACCAAGGCATCCATGCCACAAGCAGCATCAAGGAAGATTCAGAATTATAGAAGCTCTGCTGGAATCAAGCCTTGCAACGTCCAAGAATTTCAAGAACTTCAAGCTCAAATACAAAGAACATTCAAAGCAGAATCATCCAAACTGCCTGCTTAGATCTTAAAGTTTGCTAAAATCAAGCCCAAAAGCCTTTTGAAACTTCAAAAAATCACAAATCACTGAAACTCTATAGATTCAACCCCCAAAAGCTCCAGAGAACTTTTGCCACAAACCTTCAAATATGAAGAACATTCAAAGACAAATCATCCAAAACATCTTCCTAGATCTCTAAATTCATTGGAATCAAGCTCAAAAGCCTCTAGAAATTCCAAGAAACCACAAATTGGTGAACCTTTACAGATTCAAGCCTCCAAAGCCCCGAAAAATTTCCACCACAAACCTTCGAAAATGAAGAATGCATGAAAAACACAAAGAACACAAAGAATGTGAAAAACAAAAGATTTCTAACAAGCTCATAGCCAGAGATTCATTGTAATTTTGTTTCAAAGATCTTCGATCCATTCCTTAGATAAATTGAAGGATATTTGGTGTTTGAATCAAAATCAAATTACCACAATTCTAATCAACAAAATTTTCAAGGAGAACGAATTAGAGGATCACTTTTTTGTAATTTCAAAGAATGATACCACACATTCATCAATACAAATTCATATTTGTGAAACTATTTTACTTGTTTAACTTTATTTCAAACTTGAAATTTAGTCACTCCACAATAACATGTCTCTTGTGAAAATATTAAGACATTTTGTTGTCATCATAATATTTTCACCATTACTAAAGTGTCAATTCTTTATAACTCAAAATAAAATATAACAAAATTATAAAGGTATTACGAAAATGTTATACCATTATATTGTGTTTCTATAAAAAAAAAAAAAAATTGGTTTAGTCAACTTTGTTGAGACAAAATTAACTATTTCATATACAGTTTTCTTGGGTTAACTTTTTGTTTTTTTGTTTGTATTTTTATCTTTACACATCATTTTAAGTAAAAACACATAGTTTTACACACACAAAATAATAAAAATAAAAAATCTAGGATAAAAACACTTTTCATCCTTTATGTTTAGGGTAGTTTACAATTCCTCCTTAAACTTTAAAATCAAGAAATTTTCCCCTTCATATCTTGGAAAAGTGCAAATATGTCATATTGTTATTCTCTCAGTTAAACCCTAATCAAAGTTTACGATTCTTAAAATATTACATTGTGTAATGTCTAAAATACTCCCATTAAATTTTAACATTCCAAAAATTTCTTCACGTATTTTGAGTTTTAGATGGTAATAATACTTAGAAAGTTGGAATGGTGATAAAAGGTGTTTTATTCATTACCTAAAGATCATTGATTTTCTAGATTTAAATCTTCGAAACTATTAATTTATCTAATGGGAAATTTAATGACACATGCCTTTTTTTCTTTTTTTTCCTTTTCTTGCCTAAAATGGGTGTTCATTAAAAAATAAGTAAGGTAAATATTGCACCTAAACTCATGTAGAATGACCGAGAAGAAAGTATTATTGAAAATTTTTTCATTGTGTATGGTTAAAGGTATCTGATGAAAAACTTCAATTGTAACATATGACATCATTTATTATGAAATTTAAATATTGTGATAATGTCTTAGCAAAACTCAGTTGCTTATTGTTGGAAGATGATATTTAGTGTCATTCTTAGAAGTTTTTAGTGAGTGGATATTGTCTTTAGCAAATAAGTGCTAAGGAACTATTATAGTAAAATAGATATTCATATGTTAAATAGCTACCAGAATAATTAATTATCAAAATTATTATACGAATAGGATTAACTTTGTATGACATATTTTTTATGTGTATAGTTTCATACTTCTTCAAATAAAAATTTTATTTTAATTTCTCACTTAAGAGGTAGCACATGCCACCCTACCTAGTAGTCTCAAAAGAAGAAAATGAGAGAGAGAGAGAGAGAGAGAGAGAGAGAGAGAGAGAGAGAGAGAGAGAGAGAGAGAGAGAGAGAGAGTCAACTCAATTAACACAAGGTAGCTTATCACCACCACCACCACAACCAACATAATACAATAATACTAACAACAGCATTGCTACGACCATTACCATTGTCACTGTCTCCACCACCAATGACCAACTATTATCGCTGATTAGGCTATCATTTTCATCACCACCAATTCCATGATATATACCATATTATCATGGTCACCAATTCATTATCATCCTCATTACCATCCTTGTTGTGACTAATTTAATACTTTAAATTCTTAAGTTTTGGATATACCCAGACAAATAATAAAAGCTTAATTGATAAGATTGAAATTCCCTCAAATTTAAATTCCACCATTTTAAAAAGTTCTAATAGTTTTTCAAATTATTATTCTAAAAACAACATAAAAGTCGACAATTATTTAGAATAACACAAACAACAATTAACTAGAACTTTTATCCTTCTCAAAAAAAAAAAAAAAAAACTAGAACTTTTACCGAAGATACTAGCTAGTTATTCTGATTTTTTTTTCCTCCTCTAAGGAGTGGTGGCATTGCATGTGGGTAGGTCCACAGGGTTAGTAGGCCTTATATTCAAGATTGGGTTGCTTTCGAAGAAGTTTGAAGGACGGAGCTCAAACCCGCCATTCAAAGTAGGCATCACTGGAAATTCATCTTGGGAAGGGCTATGGTGGAAGCCCATTGTGTGCCATAACACTATGTCCTTGTCGTCAATATCCCTATTCCTGCAAAAAGGAGCCAAACCAGCCAGTTTGATTTTCATCATTGCTACCTGATTTATTACCGGGAAAAAATGCATGCCAAAACATCCATGTTAGTTATTAGGGCTGACAATAATATGAAAATTACTAAGTGTTCCTAGAACACGGTGACGTGATATTCTTTCTTTTCACATTCATAATAAACTACACTAAGTGGGATCTAATATAAATGTGAAAGGAGGAAAAATCAATATAAATGATATGAGAACACCTAACTCCAATAATACCTCCCAATTAACCCAAGTCAATATGTATGTTTTAAATAACTAATTAGCTTATTGAACTTTCATCACACCCAAATTTCAAGTGTTTATTTATGATTTTTTTTTTGTTGAATAAGTATTTATAGATTTTGAATATTAATTTAAACTTAGGTAGGGCATTTTACATGTCATGCCAACTCAACCCCATTCCCATCCTCACTATCTCAGACTTTCTCTCTTTCTTCTTTTAATTTTCTTTTAAATATCTTCCGGTCCACCAGCATAATTTCTTGGACTCGAAGTGAATTTGTGGTTTTAGCTAACGAATATATGGATACAGTACCTAATAAAAAAGAGAGTTAAATATGCTATTATCCTTAAAAAAAGCATGATTATTTTAAACTTTAGTGATTAATTTAAATCCCTCTTGCGCTAAAGTTTAAGGACCAAATAGTGGCAAATAGCAGGATTTAACTTTAGAGTGGCAAATTTATAACCAATATACATGTGTTTTGATACACTCACAGAAATACATAAATAATCATATTGTGAACACACATTATTATATAATACTTAAGATCAATCTAGACAATAGCATGTTACTCTCTTTTTTTTATGGGACATATTACCCATTTTGCTAAGTTGTATGTTAATGTTCGAAAACTTGTAAAAAGATTACATACCCATTATATTTTCTTTACTTGTTAGGGTTTTTTAATATATGAATAAGTCGTATTGTACTTATATTTCTCATGCAATAATATTTATTAATTACATAACTTTCAAGTACAACCTATTTTTGTTTCTATTTAACTCATAAAATGATTATAGTATATATAACATTTTAAAATCATAAGGTAAACAACTGTACATGAAAAGTTTTATAGTATTACTCAAAGACAAATTATGGAGTTTATTTATAATTGATACATAAAGAATTTGAAAAATACACTTTTGCTAATTACATTAATCATTTAAGCTCCTTACATATACATATATATATATATATATATATATATATATATTTTTTTTTTCTCTTCGATTAAAATTTTTTGCTTTTTTAAAAATATTTTATTTTATCATTTTTTTTATAACTTTTAAACATTAAAAAATTGATAGAAATAAAAATACATTCTTTTGAATGAAGTTTCACCTATAAAAAAAATTATTAACCCAAAAGACAAGGATAAAAGGGAAAAAATTTATCGAGTGTTTTGGTGTGCACCTAAGACCAACGCTATAATTTGACTTTAAAAAAATGGATATAATTTTCTCCCAAAACTTATTTAACATCTTCCGTACACATCCACTTTCCACATTTTAATCATGAACATCACCCTTTTCTCATTTAAATTTTTTTTATATCAAGCACATAAAGTTGTGAAAATTGTGCATACGAATGTGTAAAAAATGAGTGTGAGAGAATTTTTATTGTTAAAAAAACCATGCATTACCTGTTTGTTCAAGTAAATAAGGTATCATCCCCATGGCTTCGATCAACATATAATCCACCAACCCATCTTTCTGACTCGTTATATGGCGTAACCCATACATTGTAATTCGAAAATGCGCCACGGATTTGCGGGTAATCATCCTCTAGTAGAAGTGGAATAGCAGCCGGACCTGGAACCAATCGATAGCCAACTTGGTTTCCTATTTTAGTAAACTTATTAGGGTTCACTATCAATAATTCAGTTGGTTTGTCAGTCCAAATTCTTGCATCCAGATTTTATTGGCTCTCGAATCATGGTCCAGTAACTCTTTCTAGGTGTGCTACCATCTGCTCTCATTGTTTTCATCTTGCCTTTGACAAATGAATTCTTTTCACCATCAATGTCAAGATCAAGATAACAGGTGATGTAGTGGTCGTGGTTTATTGCAATAGTATTTTCCGTTACCAATGTACCATAGATGTTTTCCTTAACTTGTTTTTTGTGGGTGTATGTTGAAGCTTTTGCTTCCAAAATACCTGATAAGCCCACCTAATTAAATAGAGTGCGTATAACATATATAGTTGTTAGTAATAATGATTAACAGCCTCATAAAGACTTTTTAGGTACCATTTTACTGAAAATGATCTCTTCATTTGAAACAGAGTATTTTGGAAGGTATATTTAGTGACATATATATTATTTATAATTTTTATTTTTTTAAATGACTTTTAATTAAATGACATAGCACTCTACACAGTTATATTTCGAAAATAAAATTATAATTGTTAAATGGATAATCACAATTTCGAATGAAACCAACCGAAATAACTAACAATGATAATTTTTTTATTAAAAACAATAAGGATAATTATATAAATAGATGGTTTGGTTATTTAATTTCCATACCCCAAATTTAATACTGCCACTTTTCTTGAACTCCCAGTCCAAGATATAGTCATAGTTGCCAATGGTTGAAACAGTCCTAACAAGTAGGCTCACGCCAGGTCTAACCTCTGTTATCTGTGACGCCACCAAAAAAAAAAAAAAAAAAAATCAGACAATAAATATCAGATGTATATGCAACTAGTGAAAATAGATAATCCCAGCTAACTAAAATGTCATAAATAAATTATTACTGAGCCTGATTGGTTGCATTTGGTAAAACTTTGTTTTTTTTCAAGAACAGATAATGTAAAACAATCTATTACAATTACTTACAAATTTTATTGTTGATTATTTCATAGAAAAAATTATTTGATTATAATCTCTTTTTATGTTTCGAACACTTTTGAGGAAATATACTTTTAATAAAAAAAAAAAATTTACTTTTATTGCTTTAACATTCAAAACAAAGGCAAGTCTGGGGTAAAATGAAACTGAAGGATAAGTAGTACTTTCAATGAGAGAGAGAGAGAGAGAGAGATAACCAAAAGGCATTGCTACTCCCTTAAAAAAAAAAAAATTAATGCAATTATATTTTTGTGAAAATTTGTTTATAAACAATTAAATTTAATTTCCTAATTTATACATTTATTGTTGAATTTATTGTGTTATGTTGCATGTATATGTGCACGCATACCATATGCTCTCACACACAAGACACATCCATACTTTTATTTTTGTGGCATCGTGTGTTACAAAAAATTAACCAATTTTTAAATAATAAAAAAATAAATTTTATAAGGAATTAAATCCTAGGTTTGACACTGTTCATAACCCTATTTCTCTTCTTTGTCCTGTACTTCTCGATTTCTAGTACCCCTTTCCACACCCATGTGTGTATACTTTTGTTTGTTGTATACTTTAGCCCATATTTAAATAATAATAATAATAATAATTGTCTTTATTGGCTCTAATCGGGGCTCTGCATTAATTGCTATGACTCTATTTCTTTTCTTTTCTTCTTCTTCATTTATAATTGGTTTCACTCTTTGCCTTTCTCTTCTCCCTAAACCTAGTGATAGCTCAACTATATAGGCAAGGTGAAACAATTACCATAAGTCCCTAAATGTGTGAAAGAGCCCAATAATTCTAGTTATAATATCATAATTATATATATTTATATTTTTTTATTTGAAATTTTTTATAATTTTTTTTATTTGAAGAAGTGGTCTTAAAAACAACTAGAAATTAAAACCCCATACTATCCTTTTTGCTCTTTCTCTCTGAAAGTAACTCTTGACAAACTCACTCTTTGTCCCTTTACCACTAAGCTTATCATCAATCAAAAGTTATATTTAAGGTAACCAGTTTTCTTTATTATTTATATTTTATGTTTTATATACAATTGAAATGAAACTTTTTTTGTATTAATTTTATTTTTAGTTCAATAAAAAAATTGATTTTTAGTTAACCCATCTTTACTTGTTAAGGTTGAAATTGTTGTAGATTCTGATAAAGGTTAAGTGAAGCTATAAAAACATTTGAATAAATTAGGTCTATTGTTCTAACAATATATGCATGTCACAATTGCGTCTGTAAAAATTAGTTTTTCACACACACACACACACACACACATATATATATATATATATTTGATAAGATCCTATTTGAGATCGACTATATTACCAAAAAAAAAAATTACATAGATTAGCCAAATTATCAATTAAAATATATATATATATATATATTAGTAGAGTTTGAATATAAAAAATTAATTAGTAAATTCATATCTCAAAAAGAAAATTATATTTTAAATATAAAAATGATATTAAAAGTTAAATAAGTGTTATTTAGATATAAAAGACTCTTCTTAAAATTGTCGCCTAATGCTCCAAAATATATTGAGCGAGTCCTGTCTAAATTGGTCCTCAATTTTCTCTCACCTCATCCACTCCAACTCCATGCTCTCTCTCTCTCTCATGCAATGGAAGAGCAAGTCATTTAAGAGAGTATGACTTGTTTGTAATCATAGAGGTAGGATGGATTGGGTGTTTTTGGTAGATTCAAATCACAATATTTAGTTCAAGTCACTAAGTTAGTCAATTTCTTAACAATGTACTTTGCCTTGAGCTTGAAGATTTGGGTTTTTTGCTGTGGAAACTTATGTGATGTTGAGAATGATGGGTTGGTTGTGAAACTAATTGGTGTTGTATGATTGAGTGCTTAAGGCCAATTTGATCATTGTTTTACTATTCACAACCCATTCTTTCTAGTATTCACAACGTTTTCACATTAAAGAGAGGGGGAGGGGGAGGGGGGTGGGGGAGGAAGGAAGGGTTTAGACTTTGGTGGTTTGAAAATCACATACCACTTCCCCTGAAATCGCACTTTCTGTGTGATGCCAAGCTATATCGCCTGAATATCGCTCAAATACACAAATTGCATTTGAAACTCTTACAGGCTCTCCATCTTGATTGGCATAGTACCCATCCATGAAGATTGCATTGGCTGGGCAATCTGTATGGTGTTGAAGAGATACAACACTCAAGCCAAGCCCAAATTCTCCAGCATCCAAAAATGTTCGATAGTACCATTCCTCTGTGGGATCCATATAGGGCACAAATAGCTCAGAAACATGGCCTTTATATAGGACTTGGCGATGTTTATCTTCGATGGAATCAAAAATTGTGGCTAGAGATATAACAAGACCAGCTTGGACATCAAAGGCAAGGTGCAAATTCCAGTTTGCCCAACTGATTTTATCACAAAAAAACTGTATTAAGATCATTTCCATTTAAAAGGATGAGTTTTATGATATAGACTATATATTGCAAAATTAAAGATGTATCCAGTGCCACATAATTTAAAATTTTGAATAACTTGACACATTGTACAATATCAGATCTAGAACGTAATTAAATTCTTAGATTAACTATGTAGATGATATTCTTTATTTCACTTGAAATAAAAAAGATCTTGTTTTATAAAAATTGAAACCCAACATTCAAAAAATATATTTTGAAACCCTCAGTTTTAATTAATATATAACCATTAACTTATTTTATTCTTCATTTGGCTAATAACATTATACACATAACAAGTTTTATAACTTATTAAGATAATAAATTGTGATAAGTATAATGACACTTTCATATGAGATAAGTACTGACATCATTTTTATTATAGCTCAATCAAAACTTGACAATTCAGCTATGGACAAAAGTTATACAATTTGTGTGGCCTGTTGTGTACCTTATGGTGTGACCGTTGATCTTGAAGCTGGGACCATGAGGCTGGATAACAGTGATAGGCTTTGTTTCAGCTGCAAATGGTGGCCTCATTTTTGAACCTCGATATTCAGTACCCTCAGCTTTTGGTATTGGTACCACTTCACTATCAGAGTATTTCACAATCACCATCTTATCAAGGTCCACAAGTACAGCAATACCCTCAATAGGTCTAACCCAAACATTAGGCGAGCCGCCTTTGTAGAAAAAGAGTACCTTAACAACCCTCCCACTCATGCTTTTCTCCCCGTACCATCCCACCGTGAAAACTGCAGGAACCACATCCTTTATATCTAGCCCTCTCTTTTTGATGGACTTGATAAATGGTGGGTATTTAAATGCTAAGGCATTTACGCAGACTATTCTTCAAGGTTCAGTAAAGGGAAGCCAGTGCCATTATAAATGTACTGCGAAATGATTGAACCATGGGATAAACTTACGACAAATTCGTAAGATTTTTCATAAGCTCGTGCAATAACAAAAGCTTGACGAGGTGGGGGTTCTTTGGTGGGGTTTGAAAGCCAAGAAAGAACGGTTGATTTGCTTGGCTCATCTAAGCCTACATATTGAAAGGTAAGGTTTGCCAACGAGCCCGCCCTAGCTCCTTTGATAATTTTGGTTACTTGTTTTATTTCTAAGGGGGTGAGGGGGTCCAAGGGGTGAGAGAGAATGCTTGGGATGGAGAGGAGGAAGAGAAGTGAAAACAATACAATGAAGGTTGAAGCCATGAGTGTTACTGAAACAGAGCTTTGTTTTTGTTGTGTGAGATATAGTTTGGACTTTGGAGTGTAGTTTATAATAGGAGTGCATCAGTGCATGTTCTGTCCGGATAACAATAATGGATCAACAACATTAACATTTTATTATAAAGTGAATATAATATCTCACCTAATCCCAAATTTTAATACACCTCTGTTACACGTGAGCTGCTGACACTCTCTCCGCCTTTTCTTTTTCTTAGAAATTTAGATTGTTTGGTAGAGTAGTTTGAGATGAGATTTTTATAATTTTTTAAAATTTATGTGAATAAAAAAATATGTGAAAAAGTTTGTAAAGGTGTTTAAAATATAAAAATATGAATTTAAAATATAGTAACAAACAGCCCCTAATCTCAGGTTAACAGAAGTATAACAAATTTTGGGATTAAATGAGATATTATATTCACTTTTTAATAAAATGCAGACGTGGAGATCCATTATTGGCGGGCGTAAAACACATGTTTTACGTCCTATGACCTATCTGGACTGAGCTGAACATGCACTATAAGAAACACACCATTAATATAAAGGCCTCAAAAAAAAAAAAATAATATAAAATGGGGATCTGTCACTTTGATTGAAGTCGTTAAGGAAGTCAACTACCATTATATTTTACGTATATATTTTGAAACGAGGATTATGTTTTTTTTCTTTTCTTGGTGGGATATTAAAAATAGTTCGGATTTGTATTATATATTTAATATTAAATAAATAATAATGATTTATTACTAAAGAAAACAACAACGATATTAAATTTTTTAGGAAAATAGAAATTAATTTTCAATTCAAAATCTTGGTTTCAAAAAAATAAACACAAATAATGCTAGAGACATATCGAAATTCATTAATGTCATTATTGAAGAAGTGTTTTGTACAACGGCTTAATCTTGTCAAATGAAAATGTGAACATTTAGTAGTAAAAAGTAGGGTAAATTATTAAATTAGTCTCTATCTTTTACGTCATATTTCAATTTGGTCATTAACCTTTTAATTATGTCAATTTGGTCCCTAACATTTTCAATGCCGTGTTAATTTAGTCTTCGTCATTATCCTTTGGATGGAAAAAGCTAATGTGTCAAATGAAATAATACAAAATTATTTTCATGCCATATCAGCTACCAATTAACCACCACATTAACTTATTAAAAAAAAACCCAAATTAAATTTACACACTTGAAAATGTGGGATCATTATCATCTCACTCAAACCTCTAAAATCTGTACACATTTGAGATCAATATCATCTCAACAAATCTCAATGAGTTTTTTATATGCTCTAGTGGGGCTGCTTAGTGCTTATGATATCTCAAGATGTAGGACAGGCTTTTTTTTTTTGCTTCAGGAAAAGAGCGATGGTGGCGCCGGGTGCCTAAAAGGTTTTGTTTTGGATTTGGAGTCAAGGCGAGATCCACTTTTTGTGGCAAAACTTTTGATATATAGTGAATTAGTGACCTTAGGAAAATTATTCATGATAATAGAGTTTTGTTTTGGATTTAGAGTCTCTTTTATATTCCAATTCAGATTCACGCACAACTTTGATATATATGGTGAATTAATTTCACTAACTGGAATGACAAGCATATTTAAGAAATGAAAGCCAAGCATATCTGCAGATTTTAAAGCATTGATCTCACTTGTGTGAAGCAAATCTTGATTTGGTTTTTTTTTTTTAATAAATAATTTGATGTGACAGTACAGTTGACGGCTGATATGGCATGAAAAATAATTTTGTATTATTTCATTTGACACATCAACTTTTTCCATCTAAGGGATAACGGTGAGGACTAAATTGACACGGCATTGAAAATGTTAAGGACCAAATTGACACAATTGAAAGGTTAGAGATCAAATTGAAATATGGTATAAAGGCTAGGGACTAACATTGTAATTTACCCTAAAAATTAACACTACATTCTCATCTAGTAGTCAAAATACTTCTTAGAACTCTCATCTAGTAGTCAAAACACTTCTTAGAACAAATTCCATTGATGGTATAATATTGCAACATGTATTAAAAATAAAATATAACATCATATTTTAACACAAGTGGCTATCACCACCGCCGCCGCCGCTTGTCACCCATTGCTGCCATCAACTCCACCAACACCACCAAACATAATAGCATAATACTAACAACATTATTGCTAAGACTATTAAGTATTACCATTATCACTACCTCCACCACTAACAACAAACTATTATCTCTGATTACACTATTATTATCTCTTATTTTCAATGTCACCAATGCATTATCATCCCTGTTACCATACTTATTGTAACTAATTTAATACCTCAAATTCTTAACTCTCATATATACCCGGAAAATTAATAAAAGCTTAATTGATAAGATTGAAATTCCCACAAATTTAAATTCCACCATTTTAAAAGTTCTAGTAGTATTTCAAATTCTTATTCTAAAAGCAACATAAAAGTTGACAATTATTTAGAATATCTAATAGCACAAGTAACATTTGTCTAGAACTTCTACCGAAGATGCTAGTTATTCCGATTACTTTTTTCCAACACTAAGGAGTGGTGGCATTGCATGTGGGTAAGTCCACAGGCTTAGGAGGCCTTAAATTCAAGATTGGGTTGCTTTCGAAGAAGTTTGAAGGACGGAGCTCAAACCCACCATTCAAAGTCGGCATCACTGGAAATTCATCTTGGGAAGGGCTATGGTGGAAGCCTATTGTGTGCCATAACACTATGTCCTTGTCATTAATATCCCTATTCCTGCAAAATGAACCAAATCAACCAGTTTGATTTTCTTCATTGTTACCTGCTTTATTACAGGATAAAATAGCATGAGACAAAACTTCCATGCTAGTTATTAGCGGTTAACAATAATATCGAAAAATTACCAGTTGCTCCCAGAATAGGATAACATAGTACTCTTTCCTTCTAAATTCATAATAGGCCACACCATGAATTAATTAGTGGAATCCACCATGAATATGAAATGAGTAAACACCAAATCGTCATACTATGGGAACTCCTAATAATTACTTCTATATTACCTCCCAATTAATTCGAGTCAATATGTATGTTTTACATACCTAATTAGCTTCCCCCTCAAAAAAAAAAAAAAAAAAAAAAAAAAAAAAAAAAACCTAATTAGCTTAATGAAGTTTCACCCACACCCAAATTTCAAGTATTTAATTATAATTTTTTTTTTTGCTAAATAAGTATAATTTTTTTTTTTGAATATTAATATAAACTTAGGCATGGCTTTTACATGTCATGCCAACTCTACCCCATTCCCATCCTCACTATCTAAGACTTTCTCTTTTCCTTCTTTTAATTTTCTTTTATATATCTTCCACCAACATAATTTCTTTGAGTCGAAGCGAATTTGTGGTTTTAGCTAACGAATAGAAGGATATAGTAACTAATAAAAAAAGAGAGTTAAATATGTTATTATCCTTAAAATTTAGCACAATTTTAGTCTTAGAAGTTTGAAGTGATTTTTTTTGTCACTTAGATCATTAGATGACATGGTCAAATTGATCTAGAAACCATCCCGTCATTGCTCAATAAATAATAAAAGTGATCTTTTGAAGTTTGTTAGGAACTTTTTTGTACTTTAAGTTTTTTAGCAACCAAATAATCACTTAAGTTTAGAGTAATCTCCTCTTGTTCCTAACAAACTAAAAGTGACAGAGTCAAGATTTAACTTATGTGAATACTTTAAACTTAAGTGAATAATTTACATCCCTCTTACGCTAAAGTTTGAGGATCTACTAGTGGAAGAGTCAAGATTTAACTTTAGAGTAACAAATTTATAACCAATATACATGTGTTTTAATCATTGTTATTGATTCCGTTCCGTTCCGGCCAGAATTTTTCGTTCCGGTATGCAAACCGGTACCGGGATACCCAACGTTCCACCTCGGGCTAGATTTCGGGCCATTCCGGTCCATTCCGGCCAATTCCGGCCGAGATGTGAATTCCGGCCGGTACATGATTTGGCCTATGGAAAAAAAAAAAAAAAAAAAAATTTTTGATGGCTAATATTATGTTATAAATTTTGTTGGCTTATTAGTTATTAATTATTATGTGCTTATGTAATGAGTAATGACTTGTTATAATTCTTCTTATTGTTTGATGTTGTATTGAGGTTTAAGACATAAAAGTTAAGACTAAATGTTTTGTATTATTTGATGTTTAGTTATTGTCTTGTAAATCTTCTTATTGTGTGATGTTAAATAGATGTTATATTGATGTTTAAGAGTTAAGACTAAATGATTTGTATTATTTGAAATTTAGTTATTTATTTATTAGAATTGACAATTTTATGTTTTACAAGAATATATATAATTTAATTTTTAGGAACCCGAAACACCTTAAAACGGTACGCCGAAATCGGCCGGTACCGAAATATTCCATTCCACTGGACAAACCGAAACGGGGTCCGAAACGGTATTAATAACAATGGTTTTAATACACTTGCAAAAATACTTAGATAAACATATTTTGAACACGCATTAAATATATAATACTTAAAATCAAACTAGACAATAGCATATTACTCTCTTTTTTATGGGAAATATTACTCCTTTTAATACTAAGTGGTATCTTAATATTCAAAAACTTGTAAGAAGATAGCATGTCTATTATATATTCTTTACTTATTAAGGCCTTTTAATATAGGAATAAGTCGTATGGCACTTATATTTCTCATGTAATAATTTACAGTAATTACATAAATTTCAAGTACAACTTATTTCTGTTTTTAGTTAACTCATAAAATGATTATATTATAACATTTTAAAATCATATGATAATAATTGTACGGGAAAAATTTTATAGTATTCAAATTGTGGAGTTTATTATTAATTGATACATAACGAATTTGAAATACACACTCTTGCTAATTATATTAAACATTAAAGCTCCTTACATTTTTTAAACTATTTTTCTCTTCGTTTAAAATTTTTGTTCGTCTTTTTTAATTTAATTTTATCATTTTTTCTTTATAACTTTTAAACATTAAAAAATTGATAAAATAAAAATACATTCTTTTTAATGAATTTTTACCTATAAAATATATTTATTAACAAAAAGGACAAAAGAAAAGAAGGATAAAGCAGTATTAGGTATTTTGGTGTGCCCCTAAGACCAATGCCATATTTTGACTTTAAAAAAAGGGCAATAATTTTCTCTCAAAACTTATTTAACATCTTCTGTACACATCCATTTTCCATGTTCCAATGATGAATATCACCCTTTTCTCATTTCAAAAATTTTTATATCAAGCACACAGTTGTGAAAATTGTGCGTACAAATTTGTAAAAAAAGAGTATGAGAGAATTTTTATCGTTATAAAAATCATGCAATATTACCTGTTTGTCCAAGTAAATAAGGTATCATCACCATGGCTTCGATCAGCATATAACCCACCAGCCCATCTTTCGGACTTGTTATACGGCGTAATCCATACATTGTAATTCGAAAATGCGCCGCGGATCCGCGGGTAATCATCCTCTAGTAGAAGTGGAATAGCAACTGGACTAGGAATCAATCGATAGCCAACTTGATTTCCTATTTTAGTAAACTTACTAGGGTTCACTATCAATAATTCAATTGGTTTGTCAGTCCAAATTCTTGCATCTAATTCAGTTTTTACTGCCTCTCGAATCATGGTCCAGTAACTCTTTCTGTGTGTGTTACCATCTGTTCTCATTGTTTTCATCTTGCCTTTGACAAATGAATTCTTTTCACCATCAATGTCAAGATCAAGATAACAGGTGATGTAGTGGTCATGGTTTATTGCAATAGTGTTTTCCGTTACCAATGTACCATAGATGTCTTCCTTGACTTGTTTTTTGTGAGTGTATGTTGAAGCTTTTGCTTCCAAAATACCTGATAAACCCACCTAATTAAATAGTGCATACAACATATATAGTTGTTAGTAATAATGATTAACAGCCTCAAAAAGACATTTTAGATACCACTTGATCGAAAATGATCTCTCCATTTAAAATAGAGCATTTTGAAAGGAATATTTAGAGACACGTATATTATTAATAATTTTAATTTTAAAAAATTAAATTTAAACGACATAGTACTCTATACACAGTTAGATTTCAAAAATAATATTTTAAATATGAAATGGATCAACACAATTTCGAATGAAACCAACCGAAACAATAATGATAATTAAAAAAAAAAAAAAAAGTAAGGAAAATATTATAAATAGATGGTTTGGTTATTTAATTTCCATACCCCAAATTTAATACTGCCACTTTTCTTGAACTCCCAGTCCATGATATAGTCGTAGTTGCCAATGGTTGAAACCGTCCTAACAATTAGGCTCACCCCAGGTCTAACCTCTGATATCTGTGAAGCCAAAAAAAAATAAAAATAAAAATCAAACAACAAAAATCAGATGTATATGCAACTAGTGAAAACAGATAATTATATTCCAACTAACTAAAACATCATTTATAAATGATTAATGAGCCTGATTGGTTGCATTTGATAAAACTTTTGTTTTTCAAAAACAGAATATATATAAACAGTCTGTTACAATTACTTACAAATATTGTTTGGTTGGGTGTTTTCTATTTTAAAATTTAAATTATGACTAAAAAAATCCTTGGGCAAATGCAAAAAAGGTAGGGAAAAAATGGTGCTTTTAGTTGTTTTCAATCAAAAAATGCAAACAATGTGGCAAATTTGTAATAAAAAAAAAAGAGGGGGTTCAAATCCTTGTGAGTTGTGACCAAAGATGAAGTTAAAAAATTTTGCTTGGAAGGCCAAATTTGAGATTGATGAACTGGTCAGTTAAACTTAAAACATATACACACAAAATTATGCGTTTGAGAGAGAGAGAGAGAGAGAGAGAGAGAGAGAGGTTATTAATTTTTTAATATTAGAGTCATCTATAAGTCTAATATATTATGTATATCAAATCATCAAAATAAATTGGCTTAAAAATAATCATCGAAATAGAGGTTATTAGTTTGTCTAATATTAGAGTTACCTATAAGTCTGATATATTATGTATATAAAATCATCAAAATAAATTGGCTTAAAAATAATCATCAAAATAGAGGTTATTAGTTTTCTAATATTAGAGTTACCAATAAGTCTGATATATTATGTATATAAAATCATCAAAATAAATTGGCTTAAAAATAATCATCGATATTAATATATATATTGATTTTTTTAAATATTTATTTTGTTAATAAATAAAAACATTTATGATCCTTTTATACATAAAAGAAAATGACTGACAAAATGAACAGTTGATTATAAATTAAAGGATAGATTTCTTTTGTTTAAAAATAATTCTTCTTTTTTGGACAACATTAGCTAATTGTATTTTTGAGGGATACTAATTCAGTTAGCCAATATTTGTTCATTTTTCTTTGGAAGGTCATTTTGGGAGACCAAATCAATTTTTTGAATACATAAATGTGTGCGCGTATGCGCGCACACACACATATATATATACACAACTCTAAATTTTGAAAAAACATTTGAACAAAAAACTTGTTATCATAAATGTTTTTATTTCTTCTTCTTCTTTATTTTATTTCTATTTCATGGATATAGTGGATTCTCTTATACGTATTTTTTGTTGATATATTTCACAGAAAAAATTATTTGATTATAATCTCTTCTATGTTTCAAACACTTTTCTGGAAATATACTTAGTAAAAATGTTTTACTTTTCTTACTTTAACATTCAAAACAAAGGCAAGTAAGGGTAAAATGAAACTGAAAGATAAGGAGTAGTACTTTCAACACCATATATATATATATATATATATATATATATATATATATATAACCAAAAAGCATTGCTACACCCTTAAAAATTGGTTTTTTAATGCAATTATTTTTTGTGAAAATTTGTTTGTAAACAGTTTAATTTCATTTCCTAACAATTTATATATTTATTGTGTAATATTGCATGTATATATATGTTCTCGCATACCATATGCTCTCACACATCTACACTTTTATTTTTGTGTCATTGTGGGTTACAAATTTAACAAATTTTAAATAACAATAATAAAACTGAAATCTTAGCTTTGACATTCATAACCCTATTTCTCTTCTTTGCTCTATTCTTCTTGATTTCTAGCCCCCCTGGCTACACCTGTGTGTATATACTTTTGTTTGTTGTATATTTTAGCACATAATAATAATAATAATAATAATAATAATAATAATAATAATTGACCTAGTGATAGCTCAACTATATAAGCAAATGAGACAATTGCCTTAAGTCCCCAAATGTGAAAGCGCCCCATAATTCTAGTTATATTATATATCATAATTTTTTATATTATGGCAACTTATATAAATAAAATATGTTTCATACACACACACACACACACACACACACACACACACACACATATATATATATATATATATAGAGAGAGAGAGAGAGAGAGAGAGAGAGAGAGAGAGATTATATAATTTTTTTGAAAAATGTTCTTAAAAAACCTGGAAAACCCCCATATTATCATTTTAGCTCTTTTTCACTGAAAGTATCTCTTGACAAACCCACTCTTTGTCCCTTTACCCCTAAACTTATCATTGATCAAAAGTTATATTTAAGGTAAATCAGTTTTCTTTATTCTTTATATTTTATGTTTTATATACAATTGAAGTGAAACTTTTTTGTATTAATTTGATTTTTAGTTAACCCATATAAACTTGTTACGGCTGAAATTGTTGCAGATTCTAATAAAGGTTAAGTGAAGCTATGTTTTAATAAATTAGATTTATTGTTCTAACAATATATGCATGTCACAATTGCCTCTGTAAAGATAAGTTTTTCATATAAATATATATATATATATATATATATATATATATTTTTTGATAAGATCCTATTTAAGATTGAATATATTAAAATATATATGTATATTATGTGGATTAGCCAAATTATCAATTAATTTAAAAATATATATCAGTAGAGTTTGAATATAAAAACTTAATTAGTAAATTTGTAACTCAAAAAGAAAATTATATTTCAAATTAAAAATTGATATTAAAATTTAAATAAGTATTATTTCATTAATATTTAGATATAAAAAGACTCATCTTAAAATTGTCGTCTTATACTCCAAAATATATTGGGTCAACCCTATCTAAACAAATCCTCCATTTTTTTCTCGGGGAAATTACACTTTACCACCCTAAACTATGCATCAGATTACACTTTGCACCTTAAACTATCCAAATGCACACTTTGCACCCTAAACTATTACACTTATCACACTTTGCACCCGGTGTTACTTTTGCTGTTATATTTAACAGAATCTTTGGATAGTTTAGGGTACAAAGTATAATCTGGTGCATAGTTTAGGGTGATAAAGTGTAATTTGCCATTTTTTTCTCATCTCATCCACTCCAACTCCAAGTACTCTCTCTCTCTCTCTCTCTCTCTCTCTCTCTCTCTCTCTCTCTCTCTCTCTCTCTCTCTCTCTCTCTCTCTCTCTCTCTCTCTCTCTCTCTCCCTTCAAATCTTTTCCCCTTCTATATTATACAATGGAAGAGCAAGTAATTTAAGAAAATATGACTTTTTTGCAATCAAAGAGGTAGGATGGATTGGGAGTCTTGGTAGTTTCAAATCACAATATTTTCGTTCGAGTCACTAAATTAGTCAATTTCTTAGCAATTTACTCTGCAGTGGAAACTTAATGTGATGATGAGAAAGATGGGTTGGTTGTGAAACTAATGAGGGTGTTGTATGATTGAATGCTTAAGGTAAATTTGATAATTGTTTCATTGTTCACAACCCATTATTTTTAGTATTCACAATATTGTCACATAAAAGAGAGGGGGAGGAGGGTGGGGGAGGAAGGAAGGGTTTAGACTTTGGTGGTTTGAAAATCACATACCATTTCCCCTGAAATCGCACTCTCTGTGTGACGCCAAGCTATATCACCTGCATATCGCTCAAATACACAAAATGCATTTGAAACTTTTACAGGCTCTCCATCCTGATTGGCATGGTACCCATCCATGAAGATTGCATTGGCTGGGCAATCTGTATGTTGTTGAAGAGATACAGTACTCAAGCCAAGCCCAAATTCTCCAGCATCCAAAAATGTTCTGTAGTACCATTCCTCCGTGGGATCCATGTAGGGCACAAATAGCTCAGAAACATGGCCTTTATATAGGACTTGGCGATATTTATCTTCAATGGAATCAAAAATTGTGGCTAGAGATATAACAAGACCAGCTCGGACATCAAAGGCAAGGTGTAAATTCCAGTCTGCCCAACTGTGTATACCACATAAAAACTATATTAAAATCATTTCTATTTAAAAGGATGAAATTTATGATTTAGACTAAATATAGCAACATCAAATATGTATCTAGTTCCACATTATTTAAATTTTGAATAACTTGACACACCGTACACTATTAGATTTAGAACATGATTAAATTCTTAAACTATGTAATTGATATTTTTCATTGCAGTTGAAATAAAGTAGGATCTTGTTTTATAAAAACTGAAACCCAACATTCAAAAAAATATATTTTGAAACCCTTAGTTTTAATTAATAAACAACAATTAAAATGTTTTATTCTTTATCTGGCTAACAACATTATACACAACAATTTTCATAATTTATTAAGATGACAAATTGTGATTAATGTAATGACATTTTTACATGAGATAAGCATTGACATTGTTTTTATTATAACTCAATCAAAACTTGACAATTCAGTTGATTGAAAAAAGTTATACAATTTGTGTGGCCTTACTGTTTACCTTATTGTGTGACCATTGATCTTGAAGCTGGGACCATGGGGCTGGACAACAGTGATAGGCTTTGTTTCAGCTGCAAATGGTGGCCTCATTTTTGAACCTCGATATTCAGTACCCTCAGCTTTTGGTATTGGTACCACTTCACTATCAGAGTATTTCACAATCACCATCTTATCAAGGTCCACAAGCACAGCAATACCCTCAATAGGTCTAACCCAAACATTGGGCGAGCCACCTTTGTAGAAAAAGAGTACCTTAACAACCCTCCCACTCATGCTTTT
The DNA here is from genome assembly GCF_040712315.1 of Castanea sativa. Lineage (NCBI taxonomy): Eukaryota > Viridiplantae > Streptophyta > Magnoliopsida > Fagales > Fagaceae > Castanea > Castanea sativa. Next base: position 3,265,672 of record NC_134014.1, read on the forward strand.
CTCTCCATACCATCCCACCGTGAAAACTGAAGGAACCACATCCTTTATGTCCAGCCCTCTCTTTTTGATGGACTTGATAAATGGTGGGTATTTAAATGCTAAGTCATTTGCAGCAGACTGTTCTTCAAGGTTCAGTAAAGGGAAGCCAGTGCCATTATAAATGTACTGCGAAATGATTGAACCATGGGATAAACTTACGACAAATTCATAGGATTTTTCATAAGCTCGTGCAATAACAAAAACTTGACGAGGTGGGGGTTCCTTGGTGGGGTTTGAAAGCCACGAAAGAACGGTGGATTTGCTTGGCTCATCTAAGCCTACATATTGAAAGGTAAGGTTTGCCAATGAGCCCGCCCTAGCTCCTTTGATAATTTTGGTTACTTGTCTTATTTCTAAGGGGGTGAGGGGGTCCAAGGGGTGAGAGAGAATGCTTGGGATGGAGAGGAGGAAGAGAAGTGAAAACAATACAGTGAAGGTTGAAGCCATGAGTGTTACTGAAACAGAGCTTTGTTTTTGTTGTGTAGGATATAGTTTGGACTTTGGAGTGGAGTTTATAATAGGAGTGCATGTTCTATCCGGATACCACTAATGGATCAACAATATCGACATTTTATTAGAAAGTGAATATAATATCTCTTCTAATCCCAAATTTTAATACACCTCTGTTACACGTGAGCTGCTGACACTCTCTCTCTTTTCTTTTTCTTTTTCCTAGGAATCTAATCTCACGTCTAAATCTCTCTCTTTCTTTCAGTAATTTTTTTATCCTTTTACAATGGCAATTGGGTTGACTGGACTTTGTGTGGCTGCAATGGACATTTGGAGTTTGATGCGGTGGTTGATGGCAATTTTGTGTTAGAGGTTAAGGCCTTGGCCAATGTGTTTGACTAAAGGTCATTGAGTATTTTTTGGGTTTCTTTGTGAAGAACATGAGGATTTTCCCTTCGGTTTTCTTGGCTAGCAAACACTGAATGGAGATGAAACTTTGTTTAGCTTTTCCTTTTAATTTTCTAGGCTACCAAACACAGTGTGGAGAAAGATTTATGCAGCTTTTTCCTAATGATTTAATTTACTTAGCTATCAATCACTATCATTAATAATTTTTATTTTAAGAAAAAAAAAAATCAAAGAAAATCATTGTAGTGTGGACTGTAGAAGCTAATAAATTTTTAGCTTTTTACCCATAAAAAAAATAAATGGCACACTACCACTCCCTCTCAAACTCCAAATTTAATAAAAAATTAAACCCAAAATCTTCAAAAAATCAAAACCCAATCAAAACGCAGAAGTTTAGTAAAATTGGGTTTTCATTGTCTGCAAATTTTGGGTTTATTTTTTATTATTAAATTTGGTATTTGAGACAGTTTTCAGCAATTCACGTCTGACAGAGGTATAATAAATTTTGGGATTGAATGAGATATTATATTCACTTTCTAATAAAATGCAGATGTGAAGATCCATTATTGGTGGGCGTAAAACACATCTGAAGATTGGGTTTTCATTGTCTGCAAATTCACTGTCATCACCATCTATCACTGACAGACTAGCACAAAAGTAGATGATCTCCATGTCGTTGCTTTAATGGAAGAGTAATGGAATGGAGTAACCACTTAAAATCACCAACCACTTAGAAACCATGCCCATCAACGATCTTTCTAGGCTTGAGGCCTGACAAGTTCTCAAATATGCATATGGTGTTGTCCTCTCAAAAGAAAATTAATGGTAGCAGGGGGCAGAAAAAGGAAAACAAAAAAGATAAAAGAAAAGAAGATCCATTATTGGTGGGCGTAAAACACATCTGAAGATTGGGTTTTCATTATCTGCAAATTCACTGTCATCACCATCTATCACTGACAGACTAGCACAAAAGTAGATGATCTCCATGTTGTTGCTTTAATGGAAGAGTAATGGAATGGAGTAGCCACTTAGTTCACAAAAGAAACAAAAAGTAGGGAAAAAAAGAAAAACAAGGTACTCGAGGATTTTTATTCATCATATACTACCTGAGGCTCCAAATTTCTAAGGTATCGTCTCCATGACCCGCCGTTTTCAATACTCCCTCATACTAACTTGTACGCAAAAAAAACAAATGGTATCTAAAGCTTCATCTTTTTTTTGGATTTATTATCCATTTTATGATAATCAATGACAAAGGATATCATTATTGAATCTGATTTACTACACTATGATGTAAAATCTCATGGTTTGTTGGTGCAGTTAGGCCAGTGTACAGGATTTGGAGGTCTTGTTTTAAGGACTGGATTACTATCAAAGAAATTGGTTGGCCGGAGTTCAAACCCACCACTCAAGGTTGGCATCACTGGAAAGTCTTCCTGGCAAGGCACATGATGAAATCCAGTGGTGTACCATAATACTATGTCCTTGTTTTCAATTTTCCTATTCCTGCATTTATATTAAAAAACATACAAAAAAAAAAAGTGCATTAGAAAACATTAGTCACAAGTACCATAATCAACAATTATTTTCTTGTAAATTTCTAGCAAGCAAAGTTTAAAAGTTGAACAAAGGATTTGTATTCATTATCTACTACCTGAGGCTCCAAACTGCCAAGGTGTCGTCTCCTTGACTTTGATCAACATATAGTCCTCCTGCCCATTTTTCAGACTTGTTATACGGAGTAACCCACACATCATTATTAGTAAAGGCTCCTCGAATTTGTGGATAATCATTGTACGACAAGAGAGGGCGTGTCGCTGATCCTGGAATTAGACGATAACCAACATTGTTCCCAACTTTGGTTTTCTTATTAGGATTGACAACTACTAGCTCAGCTGGTTTCAAGCCAAACTGAATTCGGGCATCAGATTCAGTTTTAGCAGTTTCACTCACTACTGTCCAATAACTTTTCCTTGGTGAGCTATGGTTTGTTACTTTGATTGTTTCCAAATTGTTTTTGACAAAGGAATTGTCTTCACCATCCACGTCGAGGTCAAGATAGTATGTTAAGAAGTGATCATGGTACACACCAATAGTGTTTTCTGCTAACAATGTGCCATGCACATTCTCTTTTATTTGATCTGTGTGAGTATATATCACACCCTTCATCTCTAGAATTCCTGTTAGTCCAATCTGTTAAGATAGTTTGAGAAAGACTCACAGTAAGAGACATAACTAAATAGGAAGACATACTATTAATTCATAGGAACTTGCTATGTATACTGACACCTCATTTAGTACAAAAATTTTAGGTTTGATGAAAAATTGACAATAAGTCTGAAGTCACAATAATCTTCACAATTGTTGACTTTGTTGTAGTAACATATTGTGATTGATGTACAATATAACTTATGTCAATGATAGTCCTAAGTAAAAGTAATATACTAATCAAAATTTGCTTGTTCAATATATAATTGTAAAATTTGTTATGAGATTTATTGGTGTTTGTAGTGTTGATGGAAAAATATTTCTCAAGTTGATAAGATACCCCCAATTTGATGGAGCCACTTGGCTTGAATTCCCAATCAATAATGTAATCATAGTTGCCCACAGTTGCGACCATCCTCACCACTAAGCTCACATCTGGCCTAACTTCCCTAATCTGCAATACCATAAAATTGTCAACTAAAACTACCACTTGTTCAAACAATACAACAATAATCACAATGATATTACTTACAACTTTCTCGGGAATACTCAATTCAGTGTGACGCCACATTATATTTCCAGCATGATTTTCAAATATGCAGAAGGCATTAGATATCTTCACTGGTGTACCATCGCTTGAAGCATAGTATGAATCTAAAAATACTGCATTGGCAGGGCAATCGGCTAAGGGCTTAAGTGACACTGCAGATTGACCAAACCCAAATTCACCACTATCAAAAAAGGTTTTGTAGTACCATTCCTCTGTTGGATCCATGTATGGCACAAACAACTCAGATATGAATCCTCTATACAAAACCTGGCGATATTTTTGCTTCTCAAGGTCATAAATTGATGCTAGAGAAATTATTGGACCAGCTCGTACATCGAATCCTAGGTGGAATTTCCAGTTGGCCCAACTAAATACAAAGAAAAATTGAGGCTTGTTAAAATTTTCAGGTTCACGAACATGTAGTCCTAGCCCAACCCTTTAAATTAGGCCAGGATTGCAATAAGTTTTGTAAAAACTAGTACATAAAGTTTGTAATATTTCTAATTTCACTCTAAGGCATAGATATAAAAGACTAAGAACAGTCATTTATGTAGCTATGTAGCAAATGAATGACATGTTTCCAACTAGCCCAAATGAGGTCGGCTGTGACCAGGTCAACTTCACGAGGTTTGGGCAAACATCCTCAGCATGTGGAGCCAAATATTTTGCTTTTTAACATAGACGTGCTGCTTGATCGAGTCTAAGTCTAAACGTTTAATATCAAACCGAAAAGGACAGCTACAATTTTGGTCCATTGAATCTAAAAATCGTGTAATACTTTTACAAGGCAACTTAATTGTTTAGTACTGACACAATTTCGACGTACCATGAAACTCCAATGATACATTATGTAACCTAGGATTGGGTGAGCTATATAACCAAAACAACAACCAAAAAAAAAAAAAAAAAAGCAAAAATACTATGACCATGTAAAAACACTACCATTTGTTTCGCAACTAATTCATGTGGTTTATTACGGATGATGAAAAAAATTGTGATTTTATGTAAAAATGATAAGTAATCAATCACAATCTGACACGCATGTAAGATAATTATAACATTTTATGTAGTATTAGAATTACTCAAAAAATAGTTATACTATCACGTAAAAATTCACAATTTTAATCACAATTATCTTATTATTATGATCCGCCACCTATCACTAATTTGCAGGGAGCTATAGTTCACATTCTGAAAGTAGTATATGCTGTTTTTTCTGTTGCATGTGTTCTCCTTCTCACATGGAGATGGACCCACAGAAGGACACATGCAGCAAAAACAAAATGTATCACTTGTGGTCCACCCAATGTGAGGGGAGAACACATACAACAGAAATAATTTATATTTTTTGAGAAAATATACCTGCTATGAATATATGCTTTTTTTTCTCTTATAATTTAGTACGACCCATTGCTAGCAGGTCTCATCGGATATGAAAGAAGAAAAAATATACACCCGAGTGTATTTTGACTATTTTATTCTCCTATTTTCTATCATTCTGCTCCTCATAAAGTCGTGGCATTTTTACGTGGTTTTAAAAAATTTTGAAGAAAAAAGAAATACAAAAGGCGTCCCATCTTTTCAGCATTGATATAAATGTTGGTCAATGTCAGTAGTCATTTTATAACCAGAGAAACCGAGAGAGAGAGAGAGAGAGAGACGCGTAAACCAATCAATAAGAGCAGTGTCAAACCTTGCCAAAGTGAATATTATACTAAACAGATAGACACATGGCATTAATTTGTTTTGTCATGACTATTTTAGAGATGTCATGCTCCATGCCTTTTGGACTTTGGAGCCTTGGTTTTTGGCTTGAAAATTCCATCTGTTTCTTTATTGGCCGATGTATCTTCTCTTATTTGTTTTGCCAATTTTTTTTAAATACTAAATATTTTTAACGGTAAAAAAAAGAGCAGAAGATTTTAAAAAAATTTACACTGGTATATATCCAAAAAAACCTATTTGTTTTACCACTTAATTAGCTGTCATTGAATAAAAATCTTAACTCTCACTTTTTTGTATTTTACTTCACTTCACTAATTGTTAGTATGGAATGGTTAATTTTTCTTTTAAATATTTATTTTAACTTTAGTTATTTTAAAAGGAAAAAGTAGAATAAATATATTATAAGTTGTGATTAATGGAATGTAAAATAGAACATAAAAAGTGGCACTAATAATTTGTATTAAGCTCATATATTGGGTGTTGTATCATCACTTTAGATTCATTAATAGTATTTTTGAATTATAAATAAAAAAAGGTAAATTATAATTTACCCACTTGTGATTTAGCAGAAATTTAAATTGCCTACCTATGGTTTTAAATTTGATATTTTACTTACCTAAGGTTTGACCGAAATTTAAGTTGTCTACCTGTCATTTGAAGTCCTATGATGCAAGTTTTCTGTTGGACTTTTTTTTTTAATCTTATTTGATCTTGTATTTATTTATTTTTTTGTAGTTTTGGAGGAGAGAAATATAAAAGTGAAGCAAAATTACATATTTAGTCATGTTTTTAATAGATGTCGGTCAAGAAAATCTAACTGAACTAGCCTCTAATGAGTAAAATGTCAAATTTAAAACCACAGCAACTTAAATTTTGACCAAACCACAAGCGGATAAGTTATAATTTCACCATTAAAAAAAAAAAATCTCAAACGTATTATGATGTATATGTAAAATGTATAAATTAATTATAGAAATAACTTAAGAGTTGTCTAATTTATAAACCCTAGGTCGAGTTGATTGTAATACAATATATCATATAATTAACAATGAGGTCTCTCCCAAAAAAAAAAAAAAAAATAGGTGTCTATCAAAGACTTTGAATAACGAAAAAAAAAATTAACGAACTTAATTTTCTAGATCATGTAGGAGGTGTTTGGTAGAATAGTTTGAGATGAGATTTTTATAAATTTTTAAAATTAATGTGAATAAAAAAGTGTCTAAAATTATTTAAAATATAAAAATGTGAGTTTGATAAACTGAAATATCTCTAACAAACAAGTTTAAACAAAACAAAAAGAAGACTGCTGACCTGACAGTGTGCCCGTCAATCTTAAACCCTGGCCCATCAGGTTGCACCAAGGCTGCACCATTTAAACGAGGACCAAAGGGTGGCTTTTGCTTTGATTCCCTGTACTCCGTTCCCTCAGCTTTTGGCACAGGCACAATAAGCCTATCATTGTATTCAACTATCTTCATCTCATCAAGATCAACCACCAACGTTATTCCCTCCACTGGTCTCGCATACAAATTCACCGTTCCATCTATATAAAAACACAAAAGCTTCAACACCCTTTTGCTCTTCAACTCTCCAAACCACCCAACTGTAAAAGTTGAGCAAACAACTTCAGACAAGTTTAAGCCTCTCTTCTTTATAGACTCGATAAAGGGTTCATATGTTTGTGGCAATTCGGCTGCAGCAAATTGTTCATCAAGGGTAAGCAAAGGGTAGCCGTGTCCATGGTAAACTTTATCAGAGACTATCACACGGGTCGATAAGTCGACTATAATCTCGTGGGATTGTTTATCGAGACGTGCAATCACAAAGGCGCGGCGAGGTGGGGGTTTGGACTTGGAGTTTGATAGCCATGAGAGGATGATGGGTTTGTCTGGCTCGTCCAAACCTATGTACTGGAAAGTTATGTTGAGCTTTGAGCTGGGGTAGGTTTTATTGACTATGGTTCGGACCAGGGTGAACTCGGAAGGGGTTAGAGAGTCTAGAGGGTGGTGCTGGTGGCTTGAGACAAGTGAGAAGATGTGGAAGGATAGGAGTAAGAAAAGTATTAGTTTCAAAGTTGAAGCCATGGTTTTGTGTGGATAGTTGTTAAAGACTTAAGCCTCTTGCTCTTAAATAAGCATTTCGGAATGCCCACTGGCAATTTGTAACTTATTTAAGACCATTCAACGGTCATATTTTCTCTTCTAACAATTTAAGTAAATGCAAGATTTGTGTAAACTTCCCTTATTATTTGCTTTCTTATGTCTATGAATAAGTCTAAATCTTCCCTCCCATTATTCTTACTTCATTTTATACTCCACCAATAAAAATTGAAATCATGTCTATCTATTTTAATTATATTATTATTTTTAGTTTTTCTCTTATTTTAATTTCTTAAAATAAATAAATGAAATGAAATTTCAAAATAGCCCCATAACCAGTCCTCTACCACCTGACATGCTTCATTGGCACCGCTAGAAAGATTTGACCGGCTGTCATCAATGGCCATCACCACCATCGGCACTAACCAAAAATAAATAGATATAAAAATAAATAAATAAATAAACCAACATACCTCACTAGCCATCACCTAATGGGTACCACGGCTGATTCATCTTCTTCAAAATCGATTGCAACGTTGCGGCATTGATGAATTCGTGAAACCACAAAATGCATTTCCTTTTAATAATTGCATCATTAGTGGGTGAGGCAACATAAGTCTATAAATGTAAGATTTGAGTATAGCTAGTAAACTTCGCTTTTGATTCTTTGCAAAACCAAAACAAAAGAAAGCAAGAACCTTTGTTTGTTTCCAGATCCAGATTTGTGGTTCCCGCGAGGTGGTGGCCAGTGGGGGGTTTGTTGGGTTTTTATTTTTTGATGAAGCCGAAAAAGTCACCAGTAAGTTGCAAGCACTCTCTAACTCGAATCAACACCTGCAAAGAGAAAACAAAGAGACCTAAAAGAGAGCACCGGTGTGGTGCCAGCCAAAAACCTTCCGAAGGTCAAGTTAGAATTTTCTTTCAACCCTAGAGTGCCAGAGTTGAGTTAAATGTGCGTACCTTGATACCTAGGGTTTCTGGGGTATTTATATTAGCGTAGAATTACCTTTCCTTTTAGGATACAACTTCCTTCCAGAATTCTTTTCCATATAGGGGTCTTCTCAAACGTGTGATGCAAGTAGTTTAAGTGTGCACGCTTGCGTGAAGATAAAGCATAAGTCGACTTAAACATATCACGTGACATCCAACCTAGAATCTGTAACTAATCCATATATGATGGATACTCAGTAAATTCAACCGTCATATTCGCGTCACCTATGGTTTCGATCCGTCTCCTTACTCACCGTCCCTTCAAGTTCAATGGAGATGTCCGTCTCCTAATTTTATCCCCTTCATTTTTATTTTTTTATTATCATGTTTTTGTTACTGCCGGCAAGGGTGTATGGCCGCTAATTAATGACGATCGACGAGATCTTTCTAGCAGTGCACTTTGGTGGTGATCGGGAGTTGTGGGGCTGGTTTGAATTATTTATTTATTTATATTTATTTTAGGAGACTGAAATAAAGAAAAAGCTAAAAATAAGGATTTAATTAAAAGAGGTGTGTATGTGATCAATTTTTATTGGTTGAGTATTCAGTGGAGCGAGAATCATGAAACAGAAGATTTTGACTCTCAATGAATAGCTCCGAACTCTTCATTTTGAGTAGTCTTTTATGGACAAAATTTTGCTACAACTTCACTCAATATCTTTGTATTAAATATAAAATTTGACAAATTCATTATTAGATTACATGTTTTTCGTATATTTTCCATTCTTGCAAAATTTCCATAAAATGAAATATTAGTAGCTATATCATCAATCAAATGTTTAAATTTTAAATTTTTGTAGTCTAAAATTATGAATAAAAAATAAGTTTATGGATTTAATATTAAGGATCCGTTTGAATAAAATTTGTTTTGCTGAAACTAAAAACTGAAAACTGAAAAAACTGTAGCAAAATAATTTTTAAATGTGTGAATAGTACCGTAAGACCCATTTTTAATGAAAAAGTTGTTGAAAAGTGAAATTTGTGGGACTGTGAACAGTACATAAGTACACTGTTCACGGTTGAATTGGTCAACAACTACGGTTGAACCAAAAAAAAAAAAAAAAAACGCAAGAATGAAAATGTAAACGTGAAAACGTGGTATCCAAACGGGCAATAAATAACATCTAATTAACACAAAATTTAACATGCCTGTTAAGAATGTAAAGAACATATAATCTAACGATTAGATTTTTAAAATATATATTCATGTTAGTATTTTTAGTGGGAGTTGTAGTTATTGGTTGTAACCAAATTTTGTCCATCTTTTATTTATTAAGAATTTTATTTGCTTTCTTAAAAAATTGGGTTAATCGTCTGAATTCTCAACATAAAAAACATAAATAAATAAACTCATATAGTCATACTATCCTTTATTGGTAAATATAGTGAGCTACTATATTTACTGTAGTTACATATTTATAATTTGGTTAGGTTTAGTGTTGGCAAGTATAATTCATGACGATGTAAACTATAAGTCTAAGAGCACAAAGTCTTTCACAACAAATATCACTTCTACAGAGACGGCAGTCTGTGATTGGTCCAATTCATTATCATCGTGATTTACCATAGATTGTTGTAAGTAAATTAATACTATAAATTCTTATTTTTTTAGAAATACCTAGCCAAATAATAAAAGCTTGATTGATCAAGACTGAAATGTATGCCACCATTTTCAAATTTCTAATAGTTTTTCAAATTTTTAGTCTACACACAACATCAAAGTTGACAATTATTTAGAATATCCAATCACGCAACTGACAATTAGCTAGTTATTCCGATTAATTTCCCCTCCTCTAAGGAGTGGTGCCATTGTATGTGGATGTGGGTAAGTCAACCGGCTTAGGAGGCCATGTATTCAAAATTGGATGGCTTTCGAAGAAGTTTGAAGGACGGAGATCAAACCCGCTATGGTTGAAGCCTATATTGTGTGCCATAACACTATGTCCTTGTTGTCGATGTCCATATTCTTGAAAAAATGAGCCAAATCATCCAGTTTGATTTTCTTCGTTGCTAACTGTTTTATTACAGGAAAAGATGCATACGGACAAAAATTCCATTTAATTAGTCATTAGGTCTGACAATAATATCAGAAAACTTCCAAGAATACAAATGCATCAATGACTCACTAACACTAGTTAAAATCAATCAGCCCTAATAAGTCACTGGATGGAATTGGCTGACTAGCCAACGTGATAAGCCCAAGGAAGTCAATACCGTACCGGAGGCTGTACCGGTTTGGCCACCAGTATGATATATTTCAGATACCGGTGTACCGTTTCGAATTTATCGCTAAGTATTAAATATATATATATATATATATATATATATTAGTTGTATATTCATTAGTCAAGACCCATATAATTTGTTTATAATATTTAAAATTATCAACTCATATCTTATTTAATAATTTAAACTTTAGCTAAAATGTTAATTCATTATACTAGTAATATATAATATATAGTATTCTTGGCAACAAAATATATATATATATATATATATATAAAATATTTATATTACAATTGATATTGATACTAATAAATAAATAGAAAAAATTGATATTGATGTATTAAAATACTAAAATAGGCCTCAAATAAGTAGTCTTAGTCACTATACTTTTTAGTGGTAGTGTTCTGATGTGTGGACAGAACACGTATAAATGGTTAAAATGTTATATTAAAAAAAAATGTAGAGTTTGAATTTTTTATTGATGTTCACGTGGGTTCGGTGACTTGTCACTTGTCAAGCACACAAAACAACAAAAACTTAAAGATTAAAATAAAAAGAAACATTAAAGGCAAAAAGGAGAAGAAACTGCATCCAAAAATAAAGAAAAGAAATGAGAAGAAATGTATGTACTCTGAGCAGACAAAGAAGAAGCAGCAGCAGCAGTAGGAGCTGAAGAGAAGATCGACAAATGAGATGCTACAGGCAACGTGGCTTGGTGTTGGCGGTGGGGACAAGAGTGAAACTGGGTTGTTGTTGCTGGTGTGAGAACGCGTGGGTGTTGCTGTACAAGGTTTTGGCTGAGAGGGTGGCTGTGTTTGAGAGTGCCATTGTGCTGTTTCGTAAAAACCAAAAAAAAAAAAAAGTGTTTTTGTGTTTTCAAAAAACTTGTTTTTGTTTTTGTTTTTTTGGGTTTCTTCTTCCTCACCCTTTTTTTTTTGTTATTTCGGTCCGGTATGAAGTTTCCGGCCGAAATCCGATTTGTTTCCCGGTATGACCGGAACGACCTGGTATTGCCGGTATTTAAACCAGTACGAAACAAACACATTTCTGTACCGTCTCAAGCACTGGTACGAAATATTCCGGTCATACCGACCGGTACGGTACGAGATTGACTCCACTGGATAAGCCTTATAACTGTGTTTCTTGAATTACAAAACAAAACACAATAGGCGTATATATCATGTGGAAAATAGTAACATGTAATAATCAATTACAATTCAAGACAAACATGGATATCAATTAAGAATGCAATCATTAAACCATGATTGATATATATATATATATAAACACGGTTACAAAACCGAAAGAAGATAAACAAATGTAAATAGCTACATCAATTAGTAAATAACTCAATAAAACCCTCAAAATAATTCTTCCTTTAAATTAGATACATGAAATAATTATGCTCTCCTCCCATAATAAAAAATTCCAATGCTCCCTACACTCTCACTCCCCCTTTTTGTCATTGAGCATCATAAATAAAAAAAAGGGAATAGGGAGCACAATTTAATTATGGTTGTATCTTTTTAAGGATAATTTCATAATTACAAAAACGAAAGTTTGGGAATTCGAGCTCTAATTCTACCTGTAGGGACAAAAGGCCCAAGATACGTTTTTTGGGCCATGGGCTTAGCCGAGACTGTTTGATTGTCCAAGGATGGTTTAATGGTAATAGCAATGTCAAATTTACAGCCCCTAAAGCAAATGTAACAGGTGAGGTGGATGTGGATAATCCAAGGAAGACTACTTCCTCGGCTAAGTATAGTAAGGATCAAGTGGTATGTCATGGTAACTAGAATGATATTCCAAAAGGTCTTGGAGATAAAGATGTGTGGAAAGAAGGGGCACAGAGAGCAAGGGGGTAGAGACAAAGATCTTAGAGAAAGTTGTTACTACCGCACCCGCATTGAATGCTCTGTGCCAAAGTCTTTGGCCGCATTTATGAGGAAGTGATACCTGAACAATGATTTAGAGCCTTACAGCTATGATATAGGGAATTCCAAAAGTGGCAGATATGACAAGGAGGAAGGCAAGGCAATCTGGATGAGGAAAAGAGGGACTATAAGAGAGGAAGAGGCCTGATGAGTAGAGGGGGAGAGATTTTTGTGAAGAATCTTTAAAGTGAGAAGAAAGATAAACATTCGGTTCTCGGCTTGAGTCCGAGAATAGATTTCATCTTATAAACTTGTTCATTTATATGGTTTTGTGGGGTTGGGTCATTCCCATAACTATTCAAACTTACTAAAATCAAGATTTATAGCCCACACTCTACAAATTTCATTGTATCAGGCTCTTTGGGCCTATGTCCTCCTTTTTGTTGGACCATGCCTGGGCAATAAAATGTGACCTTACAATTGGCGCCGTCTGTGAAAAATTTTGGATTTTCAGGGAGTCTAAAGTCTGTTCATGGCAAATTCAGGCCCACACCAAGTATAGAGTAAGGGGTCTCAACGTCAGGATGATGTTCACACTATTGAACAAGGTGGAGATCGGGAGGGGAGTGTACATACTACCCATACAAGCAGGAGTCAGTCATGAACGACGGAGGCGGATTCCATCCATCTTTAACTCTTCTTTAGGTGAGAATGAGAATAAGGGGGATAGCTACAGGTGAAGGTCGAGAACTCCCATTAGTGAGTCTTACTCATATGAAGATAACAGCCACCGTAATCGCAAAAACAAGAGTTCATCCACCAGGGGTTTAGGAGCTGATGCTATTGGTAGGGCGCTAAATCAAATTTCTAAGTCTCCCTTCACACGTAAAGTTGAAAAAGGAAAGCTTCCTCGGCGTTTCACTTAGCCAACGTTCACCATGTATAATGCTCGAACTGACCCTGTAGAACACGTAAGCCATTTCAATCAAAAGATGGTTGTGCACTCCAAAAATGAAACATTGATGTGGAAGGTTTTCCCATCCAACTTGGGCCCTGTTACGATGAGGTGGTTTGATGGATTGGGATCGGCGTCCATTAATTCTTTTAAGGAACTCATTCGGGCATTTGGGTCTCACTTCATTACGTATAGTAGAGTCCCTCGGCCTTTGGATTCTTTGTTGTCTATGGCAATGCGAGAGGATGAAACTTTAAAAACGTACACGGATAGATATTGGGAGATGTTAAATGAGATAGATGGGGACTTTGATGATATGGCCATTAAAACTTTCAAGGTCGGCTTATCCGCCGAGCATAATTTGAGGAAGTCATTAACTGGGAAACCAGTCAAAAGTGTGCGCTAGCTTATGGATCGGATTAATAAATATAAGCGAGTTGAGAAGGACCAGCAGTTAGGTAAAGGAAAGGCGAAGATGGTCTCTCAGGACAGGAGGAACTTCAGGTTGGACAAATACAATGACAATTTTCCTCGACGAGACTTCAGCAGGCAGATAGGGGCTGGCATTGTGCCACAGGTTGTAAACATGGTATTCTAAGCGCCAGTCAATCAGATTTTGGAGAAAATCAAGCACGAACCATACTTCAAATGGTCCAACAAGATGAATGGAGACCCCACAAGACACAATCAGTACCTTCATTGTCAGTACCACCAGGAGCGCGAACATACCATCGAGAACTGCAAAAATCTATGGTATCATTTAGAGCAATTAATTAAGGAAGGAAAGTACAACAGTTCCTATATAGGCCCAATGGGTATGCAGGTCACGCAGGTGCAGGTACTCAAGGGAACAACTCTTCGAGGCCTCCATTGAGCACCATTAATGTCATTTTTGCAACCCCTTGAAAGATGGATTTGTGCCCCTCCTGGGTAATGATTGTGGCTCGGCCACTATCCGAGAACTCTAATCATGGGCTGAAGAGAGCAAAAGTTGCACTACATTTGGAACTGAGTTTCTCGGAGAAAGATAAGATTGGAACTATACAACCATATGATGATGCTCTAGTGGTCACAATTAGGATTGGGGGGTATGATGTGAGATGTGTTACGGTGGATCAAAGTAGTGGGGCAGAAATTATATATCCTTACTTGTATAGAGGTTTAGGATTAAAACCAAGAAACTTGACTAGTTATGACTCACCTCTAGTAGGTTTTGATGGAAAGATGGTTATACCAATGGGACAAGTCAAGTTGCCGGTGCAGACAGGGTTAAAAGTTGTGGAGATCAACTTCATAGTAGTGGACGTATATTCTCCATACATGGCCATTATGGCGGGACTTTGGCTTCATGCCATGGGGGTGAAATATACATCCAAAGACCGGGTGGAAGAGTTTATCGGAAGCCAATCTACGGCGAGGCAGTGTATGGTGGTTGCGGTTAGACATCAGTCTGGCGTTGGGTCATCGGCATTAGATGATTATGATTTGTAGCAATTAAGGGAGCCGAGGTTATCAAAGGACCTATCGGTGGAAACAGGGTGTGAGGCCTTAGAGCAAGTTGCTATAGGTAATGATAAAGAAAAGTATTTTCAGATAGGCATCCAGCTGCCTCCTTAGGAGAAGGAGGAATTGGTAAGGTTCCATAAGGGAAACCTTGATGTCTTTGCTTGGGATGCTTACGAAGCCCCGAGGGTCGACCCAAGCTTTATCTGTCATCATTTAAATGTCAACCTCGCTGTCAAAGAAGAGGTAATTAAGCTCAAGAAAGCAGGTGCTATCAAAGATTTTATCCTGATTGGTTGGCCAATACTGTGGTAGTTAAGAAGAAGAATGGCAAATGGTGGGTCTGCGTAGACTTTACTGACTTGAATAAAGCGTGTCCTAAGGATCCTTTTTCCATGTCTCGCATTGATCAATTGGTGGATGCCATAATTAGTCATCCTCGGATGAGTTTCTTAGATATTTTTCAAGGCTATCCCCAAATACCTTTAGCTTTGGATGATCAAGAAAAAACAGCCTTTGTCACTCCTACTGGAAATTATTACTATAAAGTAATGTCTTTTGGTTTGAAAAATACAGGGGCCACCTACCAAAGGATGATGACTAGAATGTTTGAGTCGCAGCTAGGGAAGAGTATTGAAATTTATGTGGATGATATGGTGGTGAAGAGTAAAAAGATGTCCAAGCATGTTGAGAATCTTGAAAACGTCTTCGAAACGCTAAGGAAATATAAGTTGCACTTGAAAACATCTTCGAAATGCTAAGGATCTGGTAAATTTCTGGGCTTTATGGTCACACATCGTGGAATCGAAGTTAATCCTGATCAGGTTAAGGCTATTAACAATTTGTAGCCACCTCGTAATCCTAAAGAGGTTTAGAGGTTGACAAGAGTGATGACTACTTTAAATCGATTCATTTCTCGGTCCGCGGATAGGTGTAGACCTTTCTTCTAGTTGCTAAACAAATGGAAAGGATTTGAATGGGCTCAGGAATGTGCTTTGGCTTTTCAACAGCTTAAGGAGTATCTTTCTCGGCCATCTATTATGTCTATGCCAGAAGTTGATGAGGTACCGTTTGCTTATGTTGCTGTAGTTTCCCATGCTGTTAGCCTGGTGCTAATAAGGGTCCACAACGGTGTTCAAAGACTGGTTTATTATGTAAGTAAATCATGACACGAAGCTGAGATTCGTTACTTACCGCTGGAAAAAGCCATTCTGGCGGTGGTGCACGCCACGCGGAAGATTTCCCATTACTTCCAGTCTCACACAGTTGTGGTTTTAACCCAACTCCCGCTCAGGTCTCTGCTTAGGAGCACTGATTATACGAAAACTTTTGATATAAAGTACATGCCACGCACCTCTGTGAAGGGTTAGGTTCTTGCTGATTTGGTGGCCGAGTTTGCTAAACCCTTATTAGAAGAACATATGAAGAGGTTAGACATGAATGAAAAATAAGTTGGTATGATCTCCCTGAAGGAGTCTTAATTGTGGAAGGTGTATGTGGATGGTGCAACAAATCAACGAGGATCTGGAGTGGGGCTGGTCATAATATCTCTAGATAAGATCGTCATCGAAAAGTCTTTGAGAATGGGCTTTTCAACCACGAATAATAAAGCCGAGCATGAAGCTTTGCTAATAGGGATGAGTATGGTTCGAAAAATGGGAAGCAAGAATGTCGAGATGTTCTCGGACTCTAGGTTAATTGTAGGCCAGGTGGAAGGGGAGCTAGAGGCTTGAGACTCAAGAATGCAAGAGAATTTAAGTCAAGTTAGAGAATTGCAATCAAATTTTGAATCTTTCACTTTGGTGCAAATTTTCAGAAACAGGAACACACATGCCGACTCTCTAGCCACCTTGGCAACGTCCTCGGCATAAATTTTACCTCGCGTTATTCTAGTGGAAGACTTGTACACGCCTACTAAGATAAATGTAAATGTAGTCCGAGTTCATCACATCAAATTGGGACCCAACTAGATGGACCTCGTGGTGCTTTATCTTAAAGAGGATGTCTTACCTGAAGAGAAATCTGAGGCTAACAAGGTACGAAGAAAGGCTCCCTGGTTTTGGTTGTTCAAGAATTAAAAGTTGTACAAGCGCTCTTTTTCTGGACCATATTTGCTGTGCATGCATCTTGCAGCAACAGAATTGCTACTAGAAGAATTGCATGAGGAGATTTGTGGAAGTCATACAGGAGGAAGATCCTTGTCTCATAGAGCCTTTACTCAAGGATATTGGTGGCCTAATATGCAGAGGGAAGCGCTGGAGTACGTGAACAAGTATGATCAGTGTCAGAGGTTTGCTCTGAACATTCATCAACCAGGGGGAGTCCTCAATCTTCTATCTAGTCCTTGGTCTTTCGCTCATTGAGGCCTGGATATTATGGGACTCTTCCCAAAGGCAGCAGGAAATAAGAGATTTTAGTTGGTCAGCATGGACTATTTCATTAAATGGGTTAAAGCAAAGTCATTATCAAACATCAGGGATCTGGATGTAAGGAGGTTTGTTTGGAAAACATTGTTACCCGATTCGGAATTTCTCATACGCTTATCTCAGATAATGGTGTTTAATTTGATAGTAAAAACTTCAGAAGATATTGTTGCGATCTGGGCATTACAAACAGATATTCCACTCCGGCTTATTCATAAGGGAATGGACAGGCCGAGGCTATTAATAAACTAATAGTCAATGGGCTTAAGAAGAGGTTGGATGATGCCAAGGGAAGATGGGCAAAAGAACTACCACATGTTCTATGAACCTACAGGACTACACCTCGTAAGTCCACAAGAGAAACTCCTTTTTCAATGACCTATGGGGCCGAAGCGATAATTCCTCTCGAGGCAGGTTTTCCAACGCTGAAGACGAGCTCTTTTAATCCAAGCAGCAATGATGGATTGTTAGAAAAAAGCTTGGACCTAGCGAAGGAGCGAAGGGAAAATGCGATGGTTCAGCTAGCATACTATCAGCACAAGCTTAAACAAGGCTATGATTTGAATGTCAAGCTAAGGCCACTGGTGCTAGGAGATTTGGTGTTAAGGAGGGTTTTAGATACTACAAAAAATCCAGCCTGGGGAAAATTGGAACCAAACTGGGAAGGCCCATACCGTATCATTTCAATAGCTAGAATAAGGGCTTATTATCTGGAAGATTTGGATGAAAAGGTTGTACCTTGTCCTTGGAATTAAATTACCTATGAAGGTATTTTTATTAATGAGGTATTTTTTAGTTCTAAATATAATCTACTACTTTATGAGTTACATTTGTTGTCTCTATTAAAGGATCAAACAGAACCTTGGTTATGCCTAACTCTTCGGACCACATACCTTGGGAAAATTAATATCTTTCAATATCTCTAAGAGTCAAACAGAACATCGGCTATGCTTGGCTCCTTGGACCACATACCTTGGGAAAATTGATATCTTTCATTGAATCTCTAAAGAGTCAAACAGAACCTCGGCTATGCCTGGCTCCTCGGACCACATACCTTGGAAAAATTGATATCTTTTATTGAATCTCTAAAGAGTCAAATAAAGCATCGGCTATGCTTGGCTCCTCGGACCACATACCTTGGGGAAATTGGTATCTTTCATTGAATCTCTAAAGAATCAAAGAGAACCTCGACTATGCCTAGCTCTTCGGACCACGTACTTTGGTTGTATCTGTCAACTTTTTATTTAAGTTGTTGGATGGATTTTTAATTACGTTTGGTTCCTTGAGTTGCCTACGTCAGGTAATTTACCATCTTAAGCCATTTTTTCTAAGTTTTAGTATTCATATCGATTATGTTCTATCTCTCTGACCACATATCTTGGGGACTCCTAGAAAAGTGATTTAGATAATTAGAAGTCCACGAGCATCACTTAAAGCATTAGTGAACACAAGATATATATTGTTTTGATCTGTTCAATATCTGGAGACCTAGTTAAGTGCTGAAAAGGATAAGAATCACACAACGGAAGCACACAAGAATAAATGTCCCAAATAAGGAAATTATATTTTCTTTCATTGATTTGCTTCTCAGAAGAGGTCAATGTGCTTACAAAAATCTACTTGTATAATTACAAGAGAAAGGATATAACAAAAAGGTTATAAAGAAAATTAAACTAATTGCTAAGAAAATGAAATCCTAGGGTCTAAGCCTTGGATGTGGAGACAGGATCTTCTTTGACTGGAGGAGGAGGGTCATTTTTCTTGCTTGCTTGGGAGGTGTTAGTGACATCCTTCGTGGGCTCGACATCTCTGGCTCTAGCCTCTGCCTCTTTTGCTTTGGCTGCCTCTTTGGCCTTAGCAGCTTCCTTGGTCTCTGGGGGAGGGTTGACTTCCTTACCTTTCCCTTTGTCCATCTCCACCCCATTCTTTTTGCTTTGATCACCAGCCTTGCTTGGTTCTTTGGAAACCTTAGGGAGTTGAAAAGGGAGGTTCTGAGTAGTCAAGAGCTGCTCAAAAGACTCTAGGACGAGGGTAGAGGGAAGAGTAGGGGCAAGTGGGATATCGCAAATATCGAGATGGTAGTAAATTTTCCCGGGCTACCTCAACTCTAAGGAAGCAAGGATCCTTGCAAGGTCGAGGGCTTTTGCCCAAGTCTCCTTGCAGTAATCTCTGCATACCTTAGCCAACTCTTCCGCTAGTCAAATCTTAGTCTCTTTGACCCCTTGGTTATATGAAGCTAGACGTGAGGTCTCTGTAGCTTCCTCGGCTACCCGAGCAGCGGCTTTGGCTTTTTCTAGCTCGACTTAAGGTCTTGCACCATTTTTTGCTGAATGATGAAGCTGCTTGTGTTAATCTTCAGTCTGGTTTTAAGCACTTGCTATGTCAAATTCAGCACTCTTCCGCACTCTTTCCTCGGTGACCAATTTGTCAGCCAGCTCTTGTTTCTCCTGTTTAACTTCCTCCAAAGTTTTTATGGTTTGGGTGTGGAATTGAACCTCAACTTGGGTTTTCCTTCAAGCATCATTAACCCATTCATCGGCCATATAATCTTCCTGCATAATCTATATAGGAAAGACAGAAGAGTCCATAAAAAAAGAAAAAGAAAAAAAGAAAGATAATAATAATAAAAAAAAATAAAATAGAAAGTAAGAAAATAGAGTCTTAAAATTTACCAATCCAAGATCTCTCTTTAAAGACATGACAAGGTCCTGCGGCCTTACATTACTCAGAGCATCCATGTCCTTCGGGAAGAGAAGGGGTTGCTCTAAAACCTCAGCAAGGTAAGCTAAGTGCCCTTTTTGGAACTCTTTAATAGAAGAGTCCCGAGGGATGGCTTCACCATTCATTTCCAGTCGAGGAGCCTAAGCTTGTTGCTGGAATGCCTCGGCTACAGTCAGATCATCCCTATGATCTGCGGGGATGACCTGTTTGTTTTTCGCCATCTTTTGTTGTTTAGCCCCCTTTTTAGGCACCACCTCTCCTTCCTCTTTCTCATACTCTTTCCTTTTTTTTCTTTTGGTTATCTACGAGTGGCAAATTGGTTTCAGTTGTGGTTGAGGGAAGGGGGAGGTCGGACGGTAAAGTTGGAAGAGGTTGAGTTTTTGGGGCCTCTTTGGAAGATAACCCTCTTGTCCTACTGGCCATTATATCCCTCAAGTCTTTCCTCGGATTTAAAGCCATCGACTCTTCCTCGGCTTCGCTATCTACTTCGGCAATTACTAGAGGGGGAAAACTGGCTGTTGTCTTGTCAGGCTCACTCTCAGTGTCTAAGAGGTCAATGGGATTGATCCGCTCCTCTTCTTCCTGTTCTAGTTGGAATTTATCTATTTCTTCTTCAAGTGACAATGGCGAGGAGGAAGGCTCTTCCTTGGGAGCTGCTACTTTAGAGTGTCTAAGAGGAATTGCGGCTATTAGGTGTATGAAAATGATGATAGAGAGATCGTCAAGCAGGTCCCGTGAAGCGAGGAATCCTAATTTGGAGATGTCTATCCTTCTACGTCTACGGTCACCCGCAATAATCGCGTTACCAATGTCTTATAAGGTACTCGATAGGGGCTCAAAGCCCAGGATGAGATGGGTTGCCCTCAACTGCCCGTCTTCACTCACAAACACCTCAGATCTTAAAACTCTGTTAAGCTTCTGGATGCTAAAGAGACTCAAACGGGGCACTATGTGTTGCTTATCTTCAAAAACATCTAGAAAACCAAACATGGTTAGGCCGATAACGACGACCACCCAAAAAGAAGCTAAAGTATAACGAAAATGTGAATGATAAAGTTAGAAGAACTAAACCCCATACTTAGGGACCTAATCCTATGGAGTCACACCTGGTGTTCCCTCCTCAACTGGATAGTGAGGACCATTGTACCACTTCTCGGAGGCGATTAGGTACTCATCCTTCATGCCTTTGTTAGATTTGGAAAGACACGATATGAGTCTAACTATGTTAGACCTAGACTTGAGATAATACCCCACACCCTTAAGTTTGCGACACTCATACATATGGACAACATCGTGTCATGCGAGTCTCAAGACCATCTGCTCATTGAAAGCATCAACACAACCTAAAATTCTAAATACATTAGGTGCACATTGCTGCGAGCATAATCTATGGTTATACAAGTAATCTCGGGTTACATTCCCTATGGAAAGTGTCATTCCACCTTCTAAAAATGCAATTATGGGGATGACAACTTCCCCTTCTTCCCTATTGTTATATATTTGGTCTGGGGCACAGTACCTCAAACCCACTCCCTGTGGAACGTGGTATTTAGCTTGGAAACCATCCGTTCCAACGGGAGTGTCTACTAAACATTTTAGTTTGCCCATTTGGATGAAATAAAAATGAATATTTAGGAAAAAGGAGGCAAAATTAATAGGCCAAGGAGGATGGCCGAGGAGAAAAAGAATTTCGGGGCGTGAAAAATTACGAAGAAAAGAACGGATGATGCTTCAGGGACTTCTTGGAAACTAAGAGAGAAAAGAATTCTTAAGGGTTGATTGATTTGCAAAATGAGGAAAAATAAACCCTTCCAAACGTTTTATATGAAAAATGTAAATATAGCGAGAATTATCCCATTGAAAATTTTGGGGAAATATCCTGGCCATTAGATCTACATCCTATCGTTAAACATGGAGGATAGAGTGCTGTTTGGAGCATTTAATGGGGGCATCATGGGCTTTAAAGCGACGAGAGCAGTTTCCAAGGAGGGAAACGACATTCTCACGTGTGGAAATGTGGAGAGTGTGCAAATGCCGTTACGTTTGGTCAAAACTCCAATTTTATCCTTGAATGGGGAAGAAAAATGAAGTTTTGAGGGGCTATTATAGGGACAAAAGGCCCAAGATATATTTTTTGGGCCATGGGCTTAGCCGAGAACGTTTGATTGTCTGAGGACGGTTTAATGGTAATAGTGATGCCAAATTTACAACCCCTAAAGCAAATGTAACAGGTGAGGTGGATGTGAATAATTCAAGGAAGACTACCTCCTTGGCTGAGTACAGTAAGGATCAAGTGGTATGTCACGGTAACTAGAATGATATTCCAGAAGGTCTTGGAGATAAAGATATGTAGAAAGAAGGGGCACAAAGAGCAAGGGGTGTAGAGAAAAGATCTTAGAGAAAGATGCTACCACCACACTTGCATTGAATGCTTTGTGCCAAAGTCCCTAGCCGCATTTATGAGAAAGTGATACCTAAAAAGGGATTTAGAGCCTTACATCAATGATCTAGGGACTTCCAAAAGTGGTAGATGGGACAAGGAGGAAGGCGGGACAATCTAGATGAGGAAAAGAGGGACTATAGGAGAGGAAGCGGCCTAGTGAGTAGAGGGGGAGAGATTTTTGTAAAGAATCTTTAAAGTGAGAAGAAAGATAAACATTCAGTTCTCGGCTTAAGTTCGAGAATAGATTTCATCTTATAAACTTGTTCATTTATACAGTTTTGTGGGGTTGGGTCATTGCCATACCCGTTCAAACTTACTAAAATCAAGATTTCTAGCCCACATTTTATAAATTTCATTGTATTGGGCTCTTTAGGCCTACGTCCTCCTTTTTGTTGGGCCTGGGACAAAACGTAACCTTACACTACCCATAAAAGAGAACTGGCAATGCCAATAAACTATAGGTCCCTCAGCTAGGTTGCAATACTTTGAAATAGAAGGTAAATATCATTAAAGAATAATCTTGATAACTCTTATTTAGAAGAAAAAAAATACCAATCAAATAGTCTCACTTGAACAGCCAAATCAAATCTATATATAAAAAGTGTGAATAAGTAAAGCAACAGTGCATTTGGTTTATTCAAGTGGCACAGTTCTACTGGCCATTTCTTTTTTTCTTTTTCTTTTTCTTTTTCTTTTTCTTTTTCTTTTTCTAGAAAACGAAGTGTTACATCTACAACATCTTTCACAATATTTTCATAATAAATCATAGTGGTAAATTGTTATTGGTTCTAATTCGAACTTCTATATATAAAAAGTGTAAGTGAGGAAAGCAATAGTGCCACTTTGAACAAATGCTAGCCTTTCTTCTTTTTTTGTTTTTTTTTTGTTTTTTTTTATTAATATTGTTTGTTGAACTCTATTAAAAAAAAATTTCATAATGTTTTCACAATTGTTAGAGGTGTTTAAGTCCTTATAGGTCAAAATAAAATAATAAAAATATCATACTAGAACTAACTACAACTAAAAATAAAGATATTATGGAAAAAGAAGTACTACATCTACAATACTTTCATAACAAATCATAGGTAATAAATTATTGTTGGTTTTAATTTAAACTTCTATATATAAAAAGGGTCAATGCTCAAAGCTACAGTAGTTTTGTTATATTTAATCTAAATTGTTTCATTGGTTTTCTTTCTTTCTTTCTTTCTTTTTTTGTGAAAATATCACCTATTGAACATGCTTTTTATTTTTTTTTATATACATATGAGCCGTTACCCTAAAAGAATAAAATATTATCACAACAAATTGTCACAACATTTTCACAATTGTTGAGGTATTAATTCTTTATAGGCTAAAATAAAATAAATGAAAATATTATACCGAAACCAACCACAACTAAAAATAAAGGTATTGTGAAAAAAAAGTGCGACATTCACAATATTTTTCACAACACTTTTATAAAAAATCATAGATGGTAAATTGTTATTATTTCTAATTTAAACTTACCAATGAAAATACTTTTTTGCCTACCAATAACAACTTGTAACAACCTATTACTTTATGATTTGTTGTAAAACTATTATGAACATAGCATTTCTCTTATGAAAACTAGCTTCTTCTTTTCTTTTTTTTCCTTTTTTCTTTTTTTTTTTGAAATATCGCCTATTGAACACGCTTTTTTTTTTTTTTTTAAATCTACATATGAGCTATTACCCTAAAAAAATAAACTATTATCACAACAAATTACTACAATATTTTCACAATTGTTGCAGTGTTATTCTTTATAGGCTAAAATATAAATATATATATATATATATATATATATATCATACTAGAACCAACCACAATTAAAAATAAAGGTATTGTGAAAAAAAGTGCGACATCCACAACATTTTCACAACGTTTTCATAACAAATTATAGGTGATAAATTGTTATTGGTTCTAATTTAAACTTACCAATGAAATTACATTTTTGCCTACCAACAATAACTCGTAACAACCTACTACTCTATGATTTGTTATGAAAATATTGTGAAAATAACTATAAAGAGGGAAAATTCCCGACCTATCACAAACTGACACATCATATTACCAAGTCCACAAAGTACGACCAATGACAAAGCGCCACGTACTACAACTAGTTTCTACCATCACCATTCAGGAACCAACAGAAATTTGTCAAGTGTCCCAAGATAAAAACATAAAAAAAAACATGCAAAATGCCAATTACACATCAACGCGCGTAAGCAATGAGACACGCCACACATCAGCACATGTAAGTAATGACATCTAGTGTGTGTAAGCGATGACATAAGCAATCCAATCAATTACTAACATGTGTCACCTTGAAAATGAAGACATTTCAGCCAATCAAACAATGTCATGTGTCTTAGAGAAAAAGTCTTAAAAATCCTCCAATCTGACTGTGACACATGTCACCAATCAGACTTTGTCACATGTCACTCACCCACCCCAAACTCCTATAAATATAAGTCTTTCTAAGGCATTTCAAGACACCAAGGCATCTTAGGACACAACAAGACATCTTGGGAGAGATCTTGGAATACACCAACACATCTTGGGACACACACACCAAGACAACTTGGAAGACATCTTGGAACATACTAAGGCATCCATGCCACAAGCAGCATTAAGGAAGATTCAGAATTATAGAAGCTCTACTGGAATCAAGCCTTGAAGCCTCCAGGAATTTCAAGAACTTCAAGCTCAAATACGAAGAACATTCAAAGTAGAATCATCCAAACTACTAGCTTAGATCTTAAACTTCGTTGAAATCAAGCCCAGAAGCCTTTAAAAACTTCAAGAAATCACAAATCACTAAAACTCTATAGATTCAAGCCCCAAAAGCTCCGAAGAACTTTTGCCACAAATCTTCGAATATGAAGGACATTCGAAGAGAAATCTTCCAAAACATCTTTCTAGATCTCTAAATTCATTGGAATCAAGCTCAAAAGCCTCTAGAAACTCCAAGAAACCACAAATTGGTGAAGCTTTACAGATTCAAGCCTCCAAAGCCTCGAAAAATTTCCACCACAAACCTTCGAAGACAAAGAACGTATGAAAAACATGAAGAACAAAAAGAACGTGAAATTCATAAAGGATTTCTAATAAGCTCATAGCCAAAAATTCATTGTAATTATGTTTCAAAGATTTTCGATCCATTCCTCAAACAAATTGAAGGATATTTGGTGTTCGAATCAAAATCACATTACTACAATTTTAATTAACAAATCTTTCAAGGAAATCGAATTAGAGGATCACTCTTTTGTAATTTCAAAGAATGGTACCACACATTTATCAATACAAATTTATATTTCTGAAATTATTTTACTTCTTTAACTTTATTTCAAACTTGAAATTTAGTCATTCCACAATAGCATGTCTCTTGTGAAAATATTAAGACATTTTGTTGCCATCATAATATTTTCACAATTACTAAAGTGTCAATTCTTTATGACTCAAAATAAAATACAACAAACTTATAAAGGTATTACGAAAATGTTATACCATCATATTGTGTTTCTGTAAAAAAAAATTTGGTTTAGTCAACTTTGTTGAGCCAAAATTAACTATTTCATATACAGTTTTCTTGGGTTAACTTTTAGTATTTTTTTTATTATATTTTTATCTTTACACACCATTTTAAGTAAAAACACATAGTTTTACACACATAACATAATAAAAATAAAAAACCTAGGATAAAAACACTTTTCCTCCTTTATGTTTAGGGTAATTTACAATTCTTCCTTAAACTTTAAAATCAAGAAATTTTCCCCTTAATATTTTTGAAAAGTGCAAATATGTCATATTGTTATTCTCTTAGTTAAACCCTAATCAATATTTATGATTCTTAAAATATTACATTGTATAATGTCTAAAATACTCTCATTAAATTTTAACATTCCAAAAATATCTTCACATATTTTGAGTTTTATATGGTAATAATGCTTAAAAAGTTGGAATGGTGATATAAGGTGTTTTATTTATTACCTAAAGAATATTGATTTTCTAGATTTCAAATTTTGAAACTATTAATTTATCTAATGGGAAATTCAATGACACTTGCCTTTTGTTTTTTTTTTTTTTTGTTTTTTTTTTTCCTTTTCTTGCCTAAAATGGGTGTTCATTAAAAAATAAGTAAGGTAAATATCGGCCCTAAACTAATGTAGAATGATGAAGATGAAAGTATGAATGAAAATTTTTTCATTATGTATGGTTAAAGGTATTTGATGAAAAACTTCAATTGTAACATATGACATCATTCATTACGAAATTTATATATTATGGCAATGGCTTAGCAAAAATCAGTTGCTTATTGTTGGAAAATAATATTCGGTATCATTCTTAGATGTTTTTAGTGAGTGGATATTGTCTTTAGCAAATAAGTACTAAGGATTAACTTTGTGTGTAATAACTTTGTGTATACCAATGATATTGTGTGTACTAAGGATTAACTTTGCGTTTATAGTAAAATAGATATTCATATGTTAAATAGCTACCAGAACTTTGTGTGTAATAACTATCAAAATTATTATACGAATAGGATTAACTTTGTGTGACATATATTTTTTATGTATATAGTTTCATACTTCTTCAAATAAAAATTTTATTTTAATTTTCTCACTTAAGAGGTAGCACATGCCACCCTACCTAGTAGTCTCAAAAGAACAAAATGAGAGAGAGAGAGAGAGAGAGAGAGAGTCAACTCAATTAGCACAAATTGGCTTATCACCACCACCACCACAACCAACATAATACAATATATTCATATGTTAAATAGCTACCAGAACTTTGTGTGTAATAACTATTGAAATTATTATATGAATATGATTAACTTTGTATGACATATGTTTTTTATGTATATAGTTTCATACATCTTCAAATAAAATTTTATTTTAATTTTCTCACTTAAGAGGTAGCACATGCCACCCTACCTAGTAGTCTCAAAAGAACAAAATGAGAGAGAGAGAGAGAGAGAGAGAGAGAGAGAGAGAGAGAGAGTCAACTCAATTAGCACAAAGTGGCTTATCACCACCACCACCACAACCAACATAATACAATAATACTAACAACAGTATTGCTACAACCATTACCATTGTCACTGTCTCCACCACCAATGACCAACTATTATTGCTAATTAGGGTATCATGTTCACCACCACCGATACCATGATATATACCATATTATCATGGTCACCAATTCATTATCATCCTCATTACAATCCTTGTTGTGACTAATTTAATACTTTAAATTCTTAACTTTTGGATATACCCAGACAAATAATAAAAAGCATAATTGATAAGATTGAAATTCCCTCAAATTTAAATTTCACCATTTTAAAAAGTTCTAATAGTTTTTCAAATTATTATTCTAAAAACAACATAAAATTAAGTTGACAATTATTTAGAATAACACAAAAAACAATTAACTAGAACTTTTACCGAAGATACTACCTAGGTATTCCGATTTTTTTTCTCCTCCCCTAAGGAGTGGTGGCATTGCATGTGGGTAGGTCCACAGGCTTAGGAGGCCTTATATTCAAGATTGGGTTGCTTTCGAAGAAATTTGAAGGAAAGAACTCAAACCCGCCATTCAAAGTCGACATCACTAGAAATTCATCTTGAGATGGGCTATGGTGGAAGCCTATTGTGTGCCATAACACTATGTCCTTGTCGTCAATGTCCTTATTCTTGCAAAAATGAACCAAACCAACCAGTTTGATTTTCATCAGTGCTACCTAATTTATTACTGGAAAAAATGCATGCCAAAATGTACATGTTAATTATTAGGCTGACAATAATATGAAAATTACTGAGTGCTCCTGGAACACGGTGACGTGATATTCTTTTTTTTTTTTTTTTTCACATTCATAATAAACCACACTAAGTGAGATCTAATATAAATGTAAGAGGAGGAAAAATCAAAATAAATGATATGAGAACACCTAATAATGACTCCAATAATACCTCCCAATTAACCCAAGTCAATCGGTATGTTTTAAATAACTAATTAGCTTATTGAACTTTCAGCACACCCAAATTTCAAGTATTCATTTATGAATTTTTTTATTTTTGCTGAATAAGTATTTATAGATTTTAAATATTAATTTAAACTTAGGTAGGGAATTTTATATGTCATGCCAACTCAACCCCATTCCCATCCTCACTATCTCAGACTCTCTCTTTCTTCTTTTAATTTTCTTTTAAATATCTTCCGGTCCACTAGCATAATTTCTTGGACTCGAAGTGAATTTATGGTTTTAGCTAAAGAATATAAGGATACAGTCCCTCATAAAAAAGAGAGTTAAATATGCTTTTATCCTTAAAAAAAGGCAATTACTTTAAACTGTAGTGATTAATTTAAATCCCTCTTGCGCTAAAGTTTAAGGACCAAATAGTGGCAAATAGTCAGGATTTTACTTTAGAGTGGCAAATTTATAACCAATATACATGTGTTTTGATACACTCATAGAAATACATAAATAATCATATTGTGAACACACATTATTATATAATACTTAAGATCAATCTAGACAATAGCATATTACTCTCTCTCTTTCTTTTCTTTTTTCTTTTTTCTTTTTTTATGGGACATATTACTCATTTTGCTAAGTTGTATGTTAATGTTCGAAAACTTGTAAAAAGATTACATATCCATTATATTTTCTTTACTTGTTAGGGCTTTTTAATATATGAATAAGTCGTATTGCACTTATATTTCTCATGCAATAATATTTAGTAATTACATAAATTTCAAGTACAACCTATTTTTGTTTCTATTTAACTCATAAAATGATTATAGTATATATAACATTTTAAAATTATAAGGTAAACAAACTGTACATGAAAAATTTTATAGTATTACTCAAAGTCAAATTATGGAGTTTATTTATAATTGATACATAAAGAATTTGAAAAATACACTCTTGCTAATTACATTAATCATTTAAGCTCCTTACATATTTTAATTTTTTTTTTCTCTTCGATTAAAATTTTTGCTTTTTTAAAAATATTTTATTTTTTCATTTTTTATAACTTTTAAACATTAAAAAATTGATAGAAATAAAAATAAATTCTTTTGAATGAAGTTTCACCTATAAAAAAAAATTATTAACCAAAAAGACAAGGAAAAAATGAAAAAAATTTATCAGAGTGTTTTGGTGTGCACTTGAGACCAACGCTATATTTTGACTTTAAAAAAAAATGGAAATAATTTTCTCCCAAAACTTATTTAACATCTTTAGTACGCATCCACTTTCCATGTTTTAATCATGAATATCACTCTTTTCTCATTTCAAAAATTTTTATATCAAGCACATACAGTTGTGAAAATTGTGCATACGAATGTGTAAAAAATGAGCGTGAGAGAATTTTTATCATTAAAAAAACCATGAATTACCTGTTTGTCCAAGTAAATAAGGTATCATCCCCTTGGCTTCGATCAACATATAACCCACCAGCCCATCTTTCTGACCTGTTATATGGTATAACCCATACATTGTAATTCGAAAATGCGCCGCGGATCTGCGGGTAATCATCCTCTAGCAGAAGTGGAATAGCAGCCGGACCTGGAACCAATCGATAGCCAACTTGGTTTCCTATTTTAGTAAACTTATTAGGGTTCACTATCAATAATTCAGTTGGTTTGTCAGTCCAAATTCTTGCATCTGATTCAGATTTTACTGGCTCTCAAATCACGGTCCAGTAACTCTTTCTAGGTGT
Organism: Castanea sativa; assembly: GCF_040712315.1. Lineage (NCBI taxonomy): Eukaryota > Viridiplantae > Streptophyta > Magnoliopsida > Fagales > Fagaceae > Castanea > Castanea sativa. Next base: position 3,296,031 of record NC_134014.1, read on the forward strand.
GCTACCATCTGCTCTCATTGTTTTCATCTTGCCTTTGACAAATGAATTCTTTTCACCATCAATGTCAAGATCAAGATAACAGGTGATGTAGTGGTCATGGTTTATTGCAATAGTATTTTCCGTTACCAATGTACCATAGATGTTTTCCCTGACTTGTTTTTTGTGGGTGTATGTTGAAGCTTTTGCTTCCCAAATACCTGATAAGCCCACCTAATTAAATAGAGTGCATACGACATATATAATTGTTAGTAATAATGATTAACAGCCTCATAAAGACTTTTTAGGTATTTATTGAAAATGATCTCTTAATTTGAAACAGAGTACTTTGGAAGGTATATTTTATATATTATTTATAATTTTAATTTTTTAAAATGACTTTGATAATTTTGGTTACTTGTTTTGTTTCTAAGGGGGTGAGGGGGTCCAAGGGGTGAGAGAGAATGCTTGGGATGGAGAGGAGGAAGAGAAGTGAAAACAATACAATGAAAGTTGAAGCCATGAGTGTACTGAAACAAAGCTTTGATTTTGTTGTGTGAGATATAGTTTGGACTTTGGAGTGGAGTTTATAATAGGAGTGCATGTTCTGTCCAGATACCAATAAAATAATGGATCAACAACATCAATGTTTTATTATAAAGTGAATATAATATCTGATCTAATCCCAAATTTTAATACACCTCTGTTACACGTGAGCTGCTGACACCCTCTCTCTCTCTCTCTCTCTCTCTTTTCTTTTTCTTTTTCCTAAGAATCTAATCTCACGTCTGACCGAGGTATAATAAATTTTGGAATTAAATGAGATATTATATTCACTTTCTAATAAAATGCAGATGTGGAGATCCATTACTGGTGGGCGTAAAACACATGTTTTACGTCCTATCTGGACAGAGCTGAACATGCGCTCTAGGAAACACACAATTAATATAAAGGCCTTAAAAATATATATATATATATATATATATATATTTACGTATATTTTTTGAAACGAGGATTATGTTACTTTTTTTTTTCTTGGGGGGATATTAAAAATAGTTCGGATTTTTATTATATATTTAATATCAAATAAATAATAATGATTTATTACTAAAGAAAACAAGAACAATATTAAATTTTTTAGTAAAATAAAAATTAATTTTCAGTTCAAAATCTTGGTTTCAAAAAAATAAACACAAATAATGCTAGAGACATATCGAAATTCATTAATGTCATTTGTAAGGTCACAATTTAAGCCTAACCCAACAGTGAGAAGGGAATAGGCCCAAAAGCCCAATACAATAAAGAGCCCATTGACCCTACATCATTATTGAAGAAGTGTTTTGTACAACGGCCTAATGTTGTCAAATGAAAATGTGAACATTTAGTAGTAAAAATTAGGATAAATTACTAAATTAGTCTCTATCCTTTACGTTATATTTCAATTTGGTCTTTAACCTTTTAATTATGTCAATTTGGTCCCTAACATTTTCAATGCCGTGTCAATTTAGTCTTCGTCATTATCCTTTGGATGGAAAAAGTTGATGTGTCAAATGAAATGATACAAAATTATTTTTTATGCCACATCAATTACCAATTAACCACCACATTAAATTGTTAAAAAAAAAAAACCCAAATTAAATTTACACGCGTGAAAATGTGAGATCATTATCATCTCACTCAAGTCCCTAAAATCTGGACACATTTGAGATCAATATCATCTCACCAAATCTCAATGAGTTTTTTAAATGCTCTAGTGGGGCTGCTTAGTGCTTATGATATCTCAAGATGTAGGACAGGCTCTTTTTTAGCTTCAGGAAAAGAGTGATGGTGACGCTGGGTGCCTAAAAGGTTTTGTTTTGAATTTGGAGTTAAGGCGAGATCCACTTTCGGTGGCAAAACTTTTGATATTTAGTGAATTAGTGACCTTAGGAAAATTATTGATGATAATAGAGTTTTTGTTTTGGATTCAGAGTCTCTTTTGTATTCCAATCCAAATTCACGCACAACTTTGATATATATGGTGAATTAATTTCACTAACTGGAATGACAAGCATATTTAAGAAATGAAAGCCAAGCATATCTGCAGATTTTAAAGCATTGATCTCACTTGTGTGAAGCAGATCTTGATTTGGTTTTTTTTTTAATAAATTATTTGATGTGGCAGTACAGTTGACGGCTGATATGGCATGAAAAATAATTTTGTATTATTTCATTTGACACATCAACTTTTTCCATCCAAGAGATAATAACGAGGACTAAATTGACACAACATTGAAAAGGTTAAGGACCAAATTGACACAATTGAAAGGTTATGGATCAAATTGAAATATGGTATAAAGGATAGGGACTAACATTGTAATTTACCCTAAAATTTAACACTACATTCTCATCTAATAGTCAAAACACTTCTTAGAACAAACTCCATTGATGGTATAATATTGCAACATGTATTAAAAATAAAAAATAACATCATATTTTAACACAAGTGGCTATCACCACCGCCGCCGCTGCCGCCGCTTGCCACCCATTGCTACCATCAACTCCACCAACACCACCAAACATAATAGCATAATACTAACAACATTATTGGTAAGACTATTAAGTATTACCATTATCACTACCTCCACCACTAACAACAAACTATTATCTCTGATTACACTATTATTATCTCTTATTTTCAATGTCACCAATGCATTATCATCCCTGTTACCATACTTATTGTAACTAATTTAATACTTCAAATTCTTAACTCTCAGATATACCTAGAAAATTAATAAAAGCTTAATTGATAAGATTGAAATTCCTACAAATTTAAATTCCACCATTTTAAAAGTTCTAATAGTTTTTCAAATTATTATTCTAAAAACAACATAAAAGTTGACAATTATTTAGAATATCTAATAGCACAAGTAACATTTATCTAGAACTTCTACCGAAGATGCTAGTTATTCCGATTATTTTTTTCCAACACTAAGGAGTGGTGGCATTGCATGTGGGTAAGTCCACAGGCTTAGGAGGCCTTAAATTCAAGATTGGGTTGCTTTCGAAGAAGTTTGAAGGACGGAGCTCAAACCCACCATTCAAAGTCGGCATCACTGGAAATTCATCTTGGGAAGGGCTATGGTGGAAGCCTATTGTGTGCCATAACACTATGTCCTTGTCGTCAATATCCCTATTCCTGCAAAATGAACCAAACCAACCAGTTTGATTTTCTTCATTGTTACTTGCTTTATTACAGGAAAAAATAGCATGCGACAAAACTTCCATGCTAGTTATTAGCGGTTAACAATAATATCGAAAAATTACCAGTTGCTCCCAGAATAGGATAACATAGTACTCTTTCCTTCTAAATTCATAATAGGCCACACCATGAATTAACTAATGGAATCCACCATGAATATGAAAGGAGTAAATACCAGATTGCCATACTATGGGAACTCCTAATAATTACTTCTATATTACCTCCCAATTAATTCAAGTCAATATGTATGTTTTAAATACCAAATTCGCTTCCCCCTCAAAAAAAAAACCTAATTAGCTTAATGAAGTTTCACCCACACCCAAATTTCAAGTATTTAATTATAATTTTTTTTGCTAAATAAGCATAATTTTTTTTTTTTGAATATTAATATAAACTTAGGCATGGCTTTTACATGTCATGCCAACTCTACCCCATTCCCATCCTCACTATCTAAGGCTTTCTCTTTTCCTTCTTTTAATTTTCTTTTATATAGATCTTTTATATAATTTCTTTAAGTCGAAGCGAATTTGTGGTTTTAGCTAATGAATAGAAGGATACAGTACCTAATAAAAAAGAGAGAGTTAAATATGCTATTATCCTTAAAATTTAGCACAATTTTAATCTTAGAAGTTTGAAGTGTTTTTTTTTTTTTTTTGTCACTTAGATGACATGGTCAAATTGATCTAGAAATCATCACATCATTGCTCAATAAATAATAAAAGTGATCTTTTAAAGTTTGTTAGGAACTAAAATCAATTACTTTAAGTTTTTTAGCAACCAAATGATCACTTAAGTTTAGAGTAATCTCCTCTTGTTCCTAACAAACTAAAAGTGACAGAGTCAAGATTTAACTTAAGTGAATACTTTAAACTTAAGTGAATAATTTACATCCCTCTTACACTAAAGTTTGAGGATCTACAAGTGGAAGAGTCAAGATTTAACTTTAGAGTAACAAATTTATAACCAATATACACGTGTTTTAATACACTTGCAAAAATACTTAGATAAACATATTTTGAACACGCATTAAATATATAATACTTAAAATCAAACTAGACAATAGCATATTACTCTCTTTTTGATGAGACATATTACTCATTTTAATACTAAGTGGTATCTTAATATTCAAAAACTTGTAAGAAGATAGCATGTCTATTATATTTTCTTTACTTATTAAGGCCTTTTAATATATGAATAAGTCGTATGGCACTTATATTTCTCACGTAATAATTTATAGTAATTACATAAATTTCAAGTACAACTTATTTCTGTTTTTAGTTAACTCATAAAATGATTATATTATAACATTTTAAAATCATATGGTAATGAATTGTACGGGAAAATTTTTATAGTATAACTCAAATTCAAATTGTGGAGTTTATTATTAATTGATACATAACGAATTTGAAAAACACACTCTTGCTTATTATATTAAACATTAAATCTCCTTACATTTTTTAACTATTTTTCTCTTCCTTTAAAATTATTGTTCGTCTTTTTCAATTTTATTTTATCACATTTTCTTTATAACTTTTAAACATTAAAAATTTGATAAAATAAAAATACATTCTTTTTAATGAATTTTACCTATAAAATATATTTATTAACAAAAAAGAAAAAAGGAAAGAAAGAAAAAGCAGTATTAGGTATTTTGGTGTGCCCCTAAGACCAATGCCAAATTTTGACTTTAGAAAAAGGGCAATAATTTTCTCCCACAACTTATTTAAAATCTTCTGTACACATCCACTTTCCATATTCTAATTATTAATATCACCATTTTTCTCATTTCATCAAGCACACACAGTTGTAAAAATTGCGCGTACAAATTTGAAAAAAAAAGTATGAGAGAATTTTTATCGTTATAAAAACCATGCAATATTACCTGTTTGTCCAAGTAAATAAGGTATCATCTCCATGGCTTCGATCAGCATATAACCCACCAGCCCATCTTTCGGACCTGTTATACGGCGTAATCCATACATTGTAATTCGAAAATGCGCCGCGGATCCGTGGGTAATCATCCTCTAGTAGAAGAGGAATAGCAGCTGGACCAGGAATCAATCGATAGCCAACTTGATTTCCTATTTTAGTAAACTTATTAGTGTTCACTATCAATAATTCAATTGGTTTGTCAGTCCATATTCTTGCATCTAATTCAGTTTTTACTGGCTCTCGAATCATGGTCCAGTAACTCTTTCTGGGTGTGCTACCATCTGTTCTCATTGTTTTCATCTTGCCTTTGACAAATGAATTCTTTTCACCATCAATGTCAAGATCAAGATAACAGGTGATGTAGTGGTCATGGTTTATTGCAATAGTGTTTTCCGTTACCAATGTACCATAGATGTCTTCCTTGACTTGTTTTTTGTGAGTGTATGTTGAAGCTTTTGCTTCCAAAATACCTGATAAACCCACCTAATTAAATAGTGCATACAACATATATAGTTGTTAGTAATAATGATTAACAACCTCAAAAAGACTTTTTAGATACCACTTGATCGAAAATGATCTCTCCATTTGAAATAGAGCATTTTGAAAGGCATATTTAGAGACATGTATATTATTAATAATTTTAATTTTAAAAAATTAAATTTAAATGACATAGTACGCTATACACAGTTAGATTTCAAAAATAATATTTTAAATTTGAAATGGATCAACACAATTTCGAATGAAACCAACCGAAACAATAATGATAATTTTTTTAAAAAAACAATAAGGAAAATATTATAAATAGATGGTTTGGTTATTTAATTTCCATACCCCAAATTTAATACTGCCACTTTTCTTGAACTCCCAGTCCATGATATAGTCATAGTTGCCAATGGTTGAAACCGTCCTAACAATTAGGCTCACCCCAGGTCTAACCTCTGTTATCTGTGAAGCCAAAATAAATAAATAAATAAATAAAAATCAAACAACAAAAATCAGATGTATATGCAACTAGTGAAAACAGATAATTATATTCCAACTAACTAAAACATCATTTATAAATGATTAATGGGCCTGATTGGTTGCATTTGATAAAACTTTTGTTTTTCAAAAACAGAATATATATAAAACAGTCTGTTACAATTACTTACAAATATTGTTTGGTTGGGTGTTTTCTATTTTAAAATTTAAATTAGGACTAAAAAAATCCTTGGGCAAATGGAAACAAGGTAGGGAAAAAATGGTGTTTTTAGTTGTTTTCAATCAAAAAATGCAAACAATGTGGCAAATTTTTAATTAAAAAAAAAGAGGGGTTCAAATCCTTGTGAGTTGTGACCAAAGATGAAGTTATAAAATTTGGCTTGGAAGGCCAAATTTGAGATTGATGAACTGGTCAGTTAAACTTAAAACATATACACACAAAATTATGTGTATGAGAGAGAGAGAGAGAGAGGTTATTAGTTTTCTAATATTAGAGTACTCACCTATAAGTCTAATATATTATGTATATAAAATCATCAAAATAAATTGGCTTAAAAATAATCATCAAAATAGAGGTTATTAGTTTTCTAATATTAGAGTTACCGATAAGTCTGATATATTATGTATATAAAATCATCAAAATAAATTGGCTTAAAAATAATCATTGAAATATATATATATATATATATATATATATATATATATTGATTTTTTTAAATATTGATTTTGTTAATAAATAAAAACATTTATGATCCTTTTATACATAAAAGAAAATGACTGACCAAATGAACAGTTGATTATAAAGGATAGATTTCTTTTGTTTAAAAATAATTCTTCTTTTTTGGACAACATTAGCCAATTGTATTTTTGAGGGATACTAATTCAGTTAGCCAATATTTGTTCATTTTTCTTTGGAAGGTCATTTTGGGAGACCAAATCAATTTTTTGAATACATAAATGTGTGCGCGGATGCGCACACACACACATATATATACACAACTCTAAATTTAAAAAAAAAATTTGAACAAAAAACTTGTTATCATAAATGTTTTTATTTCTTCTTCTCCTTTATTTTTATTTTTATTTCATGGATATAGTGGATTCTCTTATACGTATTTTTTGTTGATATATTTCACAGAAAAAATTATTTGATTATAATCTCTTCTATGTTTCAAACACTTTTCAAGAAATATACTTAGTAAATATGTTTTACTTTTCTTACTTTAACATTCAAAACAAAGGCAGGTAAGGGTAAAATGAAACTGAAAGATAACGAGTAGTACTTTCAACCCCATATATATATATATAACCAAAAAGCATTGCTACTCCCTTAAAAAAAAGGTTTTTTAATGCAATTATTTTTTGTAAAATTTTTTTTGTAAACAGTTTAATTTCATTTCCTAACAATTTATGTATTTATTGTTGAATTTATTGTGTAATATTGCATGCATATATATGTTCTCGCATACCATATGCTCTCACACATCTACACTTTTATTTTTGTGTCATTGTGGGTTACAAATTTAACAAATTGTAAATAATAATAATAATAACTGAAATCTTAGCTTTGACATTCATAACCCTATTTCTTTTCTTTGCTCTATTCTTCTTGATTTCTAGCCCCCCTGCCTACCCCTGTGTGTATATACTTTTGTTTGTTGTATATTTTAGCACATAATAATAATAATAATTGACCTAGTGATAGCTCAACTATAAGCAAATGAGACAATTGCCTTAAGTCCCCAAATGTGAAAGCGCCCCATAATTCTAGTTATAATGTCATAATTTTTTATATTATGGCAACTTAGATAAATAAAATATGTTTCACACACACACACACACACAGAGAGAGAGAGAGAGAGAGAGAGAGAGAGAGAGAGAGATTTTATAAGTTTTTTGAAAAATGTTCTTAAAAAAACTGGAAAAACCCCATATTATCCTTTTAGCTCTTTTTCACTGAAAGTATCTCTTGACAAACTCACTCTTTGTCCCTTTACCCCTGAACTTATCATTGATCAAAAGTTATATTTAAGGTAAATCAGTTTTCCTTATTCTTTATATTTTATGTTTTATATACAATTAAAGTGAAACTTTTTTGTATTAATTTGATTTTTAGTTAACCCATATTTACTTGTTACGGCTGAAATTGTTGCAGATTCTAATAAAGGTTAAGTGAAGCTATGTTTTAATAAATTAGACTTATTGTTCTAACAATATATGCATGTCACAATTGCATCTGTAAAAATAAGTTTTTCATATAAATAAATAAATATATTGATAAGATCCTATTTAAGATTGACTATATTAACTACCGCACATCCTTAGTGCGATAGTTACTCAACAAGTATAAGTGCTTGTGGGGTGTGGGGGGGCAAGGGCCGAGATTCAAGTCTCCAGAAGGGAGTTTCACACACATATACACTTAGATTAGACTAGAGTAGAATTCTATCTTGTATAAAAAAAAAAATTGACTATATTAAAAAAAAAATATATATATATATATATATATAGATATATATTATGTAGATTAGCCAAATTATCAATTAATTTAAAAATATATATTAGTAGAGTTTGAATATAAAAACTTAATTAGTAACTTTGTAACTCAAAAAGAAAATTAGATTTCAAATTAAAAATTGATATTAAAATTTAAATAAGTATTATTTAATTAATATTTAGATATAAAAAGACTCATCTTAAAAATTGTCACCTTATACTCCAAAATATATTGGGTCAACCCTATCTAAACGAATGCTCCACTTTTGTCTCACCTCATCCACTCCAACTCCAAGTACTCTCCTCTATGATTATACTCTCTCTCTCTCTCTCTCTCTCTCTCTCTCTCTCTCTCTCTCTCTCTCTCTCTCTCTCTTCAAATCTCTTCCCCTTCTATATTATACAATGGAAGAGCAAGTAATTTAAGAGAATATGATTTTTTTTCAATCAAAGAGGTAGGATGGATTGGGAGTCTTGGTAGTTTCAAATCACAATATTTTCGTTCGAGTCACTAAATTAGTCAATTTCTTAGCAATTTACTCTACAATGGAAACTTAATGTGATGATGAGAAAGATGGGTTGGTTGTGAAACTAATGAGGGTGTTGTATGATTGAATGCTTAAGGTAAATTTGATAATTGTTTCATTGTTCACAACCCATTATTTTTAGTATTCACAATATTGTCACATAAAAGAGAGGGGGAGGAGGGTGGGGGAGGAAGGAAGGGTTTAGACTTTGGTGGTTTGAAAATCAAATACCACTTCCCCTGAAATCGCACTCTCTGTGTGACGCCAAGCTATATCACCTGCATATCGCTCAAATACACAAAATGCATTTGAAACTTTTACAGGCTCTCCATCCTGATTGGCATGGTACCCATCCATGAAGATTGCATTGGCTGGGCAATCTGTATGTTGTTGAAGAGATACAGTACTCAAGCCAAGCCCAAATTCTCCAGCATCCAAAAATGTTCTGTAGTACCATTCCTCCGTGGGATCCATGTAGGGCACAAATAGCTCAGAAACATGGCCTTTATATAGGACTTGGCGATGTTTATTTTCAATGGAATCAAAAAGTGTGGCTAGAGATATAACAAGACCAGCTCGGACATCAAAGGCAAGGTGTAAATTCCAGTCTGCCCAACTATGTATACCACATAAAAACTATATTAAAATCATTTCTATTTAAAAGGATGAAATTTATGATTTAGACTAAATATTGCAACATCAAATATGTATCTAGTTCCACATTATTTAAATTTTGAATAACTTGACACACCGTACACTATTAGATTTAGAACATGATTAAATTCTTAAACTATGTAATTGATATTCTTCATTCTTAAACTATGTAATTGATATTCTTCATACCAGTTGAAATAAAGAGGATCTTGTTTTATAAAAACTGAAACCCAACATTCAAAAAATTATATTTTGAAACCCTTAGTTTTAATTAATAAACAACAATTAAAATGTTTTATTCTTTATTTGGCTAACAACATTATACACATAACAATTTTCATAATTTATATAACAAATTGTGATTAATGTAACGACACTTCCACATGAGATAAGCACTGACATTATTTTTATTATAACTCAATCAAAACTTGACGATTCAGTTGATTGAAAAAAGTTATACAATTTGTGTGGCCTTATTGTTTACCTTATTGTGTGACCATTGATCTTGAAGCTGGGACCATGAGGCTGGACAACAGTGATAGGCTTTGTTTCAGCTGCAAATGGTGGCCTCATTTTTGAACCTCGATATTCAGTACCCTCAGCTTTTGGTATTGGTACCACTTCACTATCAGAGTATTTCACAATCACCATCTTATCAAGGTCCACAAGTACAGCAATACCCTCAACAGGTCTAACCCAAACATTAGGCGAGCCACCTTTGTAGAAAAAGAGTACCTTAACAAGCCTCCTACTCACGCTTTTCTCTCCGTACCATCCCACCGTGAAAACTGAAGGAACCACATCCTTTATGTCTAGCCCTCTCTTTTTGATGGACTTGATAAATGGTGGGTATTTAAATGCTAAGTCATTTGCAGCAGACTGTTCTTCAAGGTTCAGTAAAGGGAAGCCAGTGCCATTATAAATGTGCTGCGAAATGATTGAAGCATGGGATAAACTTACGACAAATTCGTAGGATTTTTCATAAGCTCGTGCAATAACAAAAGCTTGACGAGGCGGGGATTCCTTGGTGGGGTTTGAAAGCCACGAAAGAATGGTTGATTTGCTTGGCTCATTTAAGCCTACATATTGAAAGGTAAGGTTTGCCAACGAGATCGCCCTAGACCCTTTGATAATTTTGGTTACTTGTTTTATTTCTATGGGGGTGAGAGGGTCCAAGGGGTGAGAAAGAATGCTTGGGATGGAGAGGAGGAAGAGAAGTGAAAAAAATACAGTGAAGGTTGAAGCCATGAGTGTTACTGAAATAGAGCTTTGCTTTTGTTGTGTGAGATATAGTTTAGACTTTTGAGTGAAAAACATCAGCGCTAAGACAAAACACGTAAATCCTAGCCACTAAATTTGACAGAAACGACAGCTAATGGAGAAAATCTGCATATCTCACAAGTTCATGCACCAGCCTATCAGAGGGGACCGAAGCCGAATTCCACACTTGTCGTGACAGGGTGGATGCAAGCACCGAAGGGAATCTTGATTTAAGGGCTAATTTGAGATTTTATATATATATATATATATATATATACACATTATATTTAAATATGATTTTTAAAAAATTATTTGAATATTACTTAAACTTTATTCGCTTGTTTTAGATACTTTTATATGGAAAATTGCTAATTAATCACGTAATTTTTTTTTTTTTTTTTTGTAAAAGTTTATAGACACAAAATTTGGCAAAATTTTTCACACTTGTTGATGTAATAGATTGATAGTGGTAAGTAAAAATGAAATGTTAGTAGAAAATTTAGATAAAAACTAGTAAAAGTTTGTCATAGCAAAAGTTTCCAATTCATCTATTGTAAAAAATGTTGTGAAATATTTTGTCATAGATATAAATACTATTTTTCCTATTTTTTATATTTCACTTTTATATTTTATCAATTGGGAAATGTCATATGTTTTATATTTATTTATTTATTTAATAACTTACGAAAGAAAAAAATGATTACATAAAAGTTGTTATATATTGAAATAATATAAAGTGGAATATTAAAGGTAGGAGTGGGACAAAGAATATATATATTCATTGATACATAGGCCTTTAAAAAAAAACACACAAAATTGCTGTAAGAGCCGTAAAAAAATAAAAATGAAAAGTGGATCTGTCACTTTGATTAAAGGTCGGTCAAGTAAGTCAGCTTTCACTGGCCTCTGAGCACGCGCTCACACGCGTGCTCAGAGGCTCTTCTATTTTTTGGGTAATGATTAATTTAGAGTATTTAGAGGTATGATGAGTATTATGCGTTAGTAGGTGAAATAATCTTTCATCACACCCCTAGGTTTTTTTTGTGATCGGGAAATGTAGTAATTCCAAATTATAATAAATGCTCTAAATTAATCATTACCCAAAAAATAGAAGAGCCTCTGAGCACGCACGTAAGCGCGTGCTCAGAGGCTAGTATTCTGTAACTATTGTCAATTTTTGCCAATTTTATTTATGCAGTAATCAACGTGTTATTGATTGGAAGATGATGCAATAATTTAGTATTAACATTTAGGGGGAGGAAAAAAAGATCCTCTGAATAAATCTTATAAATAGTGCATATATTGAAAATGCATAATAAAATTGTAACAATAAAACTACTTACAAAATACATGTGATGACTTTTACAAAAACTATTATGAAGAAGTTGATGGATCAATGTAGAAAACTGAAATATTTACATCAAGTAAAACTATAAAATAATGCACTACATCTGAAACATGGAATATGTGAACTTATTAATATTATGTTGGCTACGGTGGAGAAGTTGGTGAAGCAATGCTATTTGATCCACATTCTAATTGCTTTCTAGCAGAATTTACCATGAACCTATGATACAAAATGTGTTAGTTTGTGTTATTAATAGAGACTTTAAAACGTACATAATAATAATAAGCACAATAAATATCAAGCATAAACGTGTAAAATGAAATATTTGAACTGACATTGTGATGATATTGCATAGCTCCATGTATGTGAAATGGTCTACTTCAACTTGGGACTTGAAGAACTATCATTTAATTACCAAAAATTTTAAAAAAAAAATTATATAGTCAACTATGTAATAGAGTTTTTTTTTTTTTTCTTTCTTTAAAGTAGACGTGGTAATGATTTATACTTCCTTTATTATCTCATCGTCCTTGACTCTCATTTTCTGTTTTTCTTTACTATTTTGGGTCTTGAAAATTGCTTTGTCCTTGGTTTTTTTTCTTCGTATCTTTTTTTTCTCATGGATGTCGTAAACCACATTGTTCTTGATTTTCATTCTCCGTTTGTCTCTGTTGGCATGAGTGTTAGAGATCACATCATCCTTCATTTTTCCTTTGTCTTTATTCCTATGGATGTTGCGCACCTCATTGCTCTTCTTGACATTGATTTGTTGTTTGTCTTTGTTTATGGAACTTCAAAATGAAGAAAAAAAATTGTTTGTATATTAAGACTATCAATTATTTATTTTCCTATTTTAAAATATACCGTAACAAACCTTTTCAATTCTTGTGACTCTAAAACTCGTTTCACTTCTTTCCAAAGCTCTTTCTTGTCAGCTCGAATAGTGAATCCCCAACCAGGTGAATAAATTGCCAATTTGCAAACATAACCCATACGCAGCATGACATTTTTAATACTAATTTTGATAAAACAATAGAAAAGGATGCTGATTAAAGATATCATTAAAAAGAAATATACCTTGTTATCAATGGCCTCCATGTTTAATAATGATTGATCATCCTTCCAATTCTCCCAATGAGTAGTAGGAATAGGATGCACTCCATTATTTAGCATAGTGGACTCGATCCTCACATTTGAGTTGGGCATCCTTCCTGTTACCAATTAATTGTTTACATAAAAAAGATCAAGAAATAAAATATTAAAACGTAGACTGCATAACCATTAAAATTTGTAAATTATTAAAATAAATTTATATGTAAGACAGTTCTTTCCAATTGTTAATTAATACCTATGATGAAGGGAACAAAACATATTTATACACAATATTTCTTGTGTGAACACCTTCCTCCTCAGGTATTGTTCCTTTTTGCACCAATAGTTTTGTGGTGGATTGGGAGACTCCCCTTGACAATGCCACATATAATTGGCCATGACTAAAAACATGATCAGAAAGATAATTTCCAACAGTTGGAATTGTCTGACCTTGCGCTTTGTTTATTGTAAGTGCAAAGCTTAAACGTATAGGAAATTGTCGTCTGATCATTACAAATGGCAAGTGTACATTTTCTGTTGTCTTCAAAGGGATTCTTGGCAAGAAAACATGTATACCCGCATATTGTCCAGTCAAAATTTCAGCATCAATTACGTTGTTAAAACATCCACGGCATATCAATCTTGTACCATTACATAATCCGGCTTTTGGATCTATATTGCGCAGCAACATAATTGGAGCACCCTTTTTTAGCCTTAATATATGTGGTGGTAAACCCCCTGGAGATATAGAATTTAGGAATTCTTGTTGATATAGATGATTATTATCTCCTTCAACCTCATTAAAAGAATGTAGCGTAAACTCATCTCCTGGGAACTGAGAAATTATCTTTGCATTAAGTTGTTCAACATCATCATTTATAGGTGTTAACAAAGCCCTATCAACCATATACCTTGCATCATTGGCATGTTCTTGCAAACTTGGAAAAACTTGATCAATCAAGTTGTATATAGAATGCTGACCCTCCCATTGCATTGCCATTGAAGGGGGTAGTTTAATCAAATCATTCATTATAAATGGTTCATTCCCATCACCAATGCGTTGTATATACTCAGCAAACTCTTCATTGTTGATAGACCTCATATTCTGCTTCAAATGTAACACTTTGACATTTTTCCATAATGGGGACTTGATTATGCATGCATCAATCATTTCTGCATTTGTACCCTTTGGAACAACCGGAAGTACTTGACGAAAATCTCCACCCAAAATTAGCACCTTCCAACCAAAAGGTAAATTTATTTCCATAATATCTTTAAATGTTCTATCTAAAGATTCGAGTACACGTCGATTTATCATTGGGGCTTCATCCCAAATAATTATGGTGGCACATCTAATAAGTTCAGCTAAGTCTGATTGCTTACTTATTGAGCAAGTAGATGAAGCATCGGGAGTTAAAGAAATCTTAACTGGAATGCGTTGTTCTTCCACCAGGGAGTAATGTTGCTGCTATGCCAAATGTAGTTATGGCAATTGTAATGTGACCTGCTTTTCTCAAGGTTGCTAATATTGTGCGATACAAAAATGTTTTCCCAGTTCCCCCTGGCCCATCGATGAAGAATATCATGCTTTCCTTACGATCAATAACTGTCATGATTTTCTCATATGCAACTCTCTGGTCGTTATTCAACTTTTCAATTAAAGTGAGTTCTTCATTTACATTAGGAACAGATAGCTCATCTTGAATGAGTCTTGGTACAGCTGAATCATTGTCACATTCTCCAGTTGATATCGGCAAATCATACTCTGTAATGTGCTTTCCATGTTGCAAGAGTAACACCCCTAAATCATTGAAAAGTTTATTTGTACGACGTGTCTCTGTTGTAACAGATGTTGATGGGTAATCTTCTACCATATATGGGTAAAACTGATTCCACAATTCTCTTACTCCAGTCGGTAGACAAAATACCAATATTGTTGCAAACAATCTACTTAAAGCTGATGGTATTCGAATGTCTCTTGCCTCAAGTAGACACTGTCGTATGTTGTTATCATTCTCTAGTAAACCCCTTTATTCAGCTGCTTGCTTAAAAGTTGGATAGGTTATCCCATTGACGGTCAATAAATCATCAAATCCTATTGGCCCTTTGACATGATTAAGAAGAACACGTAGATTGAACTTCTCTCTATCAAATGGTGAAATAGTATATATCCTGCCCACTACTTTTTTATAAGATCTTCTTCGTGTCCATATATTGTTTTTATAATCCCAACAATAATGCTCAAGAAACTCTCTATATAGATAATTTCGTGCATCATGATCAATCATATTTATATAAAAAAATTTAGTGAGCATTGTCTTTTTACTTCGCTCCAAAACATTAGCAATAGGTTCATGTGGTCTAAAGCGTACCTGTTGTCTATCTGGAAGATGAATTTGCAAACGAAAAATGGTAGGGTACATTCGATACATAGGAAAAGAAAATATCTTCCAACATGCCTCTGGAGCACATACCCATCTTGCATCAATGTACTGTTGGACCTCATCATAATTTGGCCCTAGCCTAACTTCCATAGAGACACGATCTAGGCCTTTATACACATATTTATATAAGTACTTGACACTCTTGATACTGCAACATATTTCAACATTAATATGGCAATTATATTTCAGCAGTAACCAAGGATTATATGGAACAACCCAAGTGTTATCTACCATAATCCTGTAATGATCATTCAGTGGCACGGAATTATTAGTATTATATCGTTTGTAAATAGGATATGAGTCATTGCCTTGGTAGGTTTCTGGTGAGAAGGGCTTTGGGTATCCTTTTTTACATCGCCCATTTTTCATGCACGGTGATCTTGGATTTTGTACTCCGTAAGGGCCATGTATTATATGCTTTAGTACAGCTTTATGTAATTGAGGTTGTTCCTCCTTACACGGTATTTCTGCCTTAACAACCCGATTGTAATCCTCTGGATTATGCAATTTATCATCTTCATCGAGAATTATAAACATGTGTGCATGTGGTAAACCCCTTTTTTGGAACTCAAAGACTTGCACGTATACAATAACTCTTCCGAGAACCCACTTGACCATGATATCATCTTTCAATTCTTCAAATTTCGATTTGAAAACTCTTGCAAGCAAGTCTGGACGATCTTGTGCTGTTTGTGCAGGTAAAAGCTCATTTTGGATTTCTTCCCATCCTGGATTGCACGTCATTGTGATGAATAAATCTGGCTTCCCAAACTTTTGAACCAATGACATTGCATCTTGAAATCGTTGGATCATATCGCGCAGGCTTCCCACAAATGATGAAGGTAGAATGGTTCTATGTCCAACATTTCCTATATATAAGATGAAAAGTTGGGCCATTAATAAATATTGATCCTAATTCGCCATTAATAAAGTAATGTAAATTTCAAATGTAAAGTTTACGTTACCAGTATCAATCTCTCCTTCATTGAAAGCATCTTGTAGACCTTGGTACAGATCTGCCCTAATAGAATCTTGATTGTGCTCAAACCACCTAAGCTTGTATGTTTCAATTTTTACATAATTATCAACAACATACTGTTGGGAAAGGCGTCCTCCAAATCAAATCATTGATAGAGCATCGTCGCGAATCTTCGACATTAGTAAAAATAGATGTAGGTTCAATTAGTTTAAAATGTAAGCGGCATTTTGCACTAACAGATTGAAAATAATAAAACTGTTACCTGAAAGATGTATGCATAATGATTGCGACATGACACTTTATTTCTATTAGCGTCACGTGTGTTGATATCCCATCCATATGTTCCAAATGACCAGCTTCTTCTCCTCCTAGAATAATAGCTGCCACTTGGGAAGCACTGGGAAGGCAATATTGAGGTTGGTTTAGAGGTTGTTCTTTAATGAGGAGTTTACATTGATGTAAATTTGGACTTCGAGATAATTGACGAAATTTCTCCACAAATGGATTGTGCATGTCTAAGATCCTTTGAATAAGTCTCACAATATCTTCATGAGCTTCTACAGATTGAGACATTCTGCGTTGTATTTCAAGATCGGTGTCGTAGATATACAATTGTAGATGCCGCACACTTAGAGGTGTATGTGGTAAAAGACTACTAATTCTATGATAGATGGCACCTTGGACACGAAATGTATATATTCCTCGACTATTTGAGGCCACGCTTTCATCCACATGCATACCCATTGAGGTAAATGCAAACATGTTGTTATAAAACCGTATATATTGCCTGAAATGTCTGCCCCGTGGTGTTTGCTCACAAATGAGCTCCATAAATTCAGGACAAATTGGTAAATTGGGGAAGGATATTTTTCCATCCTTGCAACACATCAAAGATGTCTCTCGATGGAACAAACGGGCATTACAAAAGTGACATGTCTTTGGTTGTGGTAGTTGGTACCTAATGGTCTCCATACCTTCTTTAAAATCCTTTGCACAATTGTATCTGCCTCGCATACAATTTATTACATGTGCAGTACCGTCAAATGTGTTGTCAACGCCTAATTTTTATTTTGAGGAAAAAATTAGTGATAAAGAGTGTTATGATAGTTGTGAAAGAAAATATTAAAATTGTACCAAATATTATGTTGTGAAATAAGCAAAATATTAATAATGTTTCGAATATGCAGCTTATTAACAAATAATAAAATTGATAATGATAAACATGTAAATTGAAATGAAAATGGTGACATTAAGTGACGAACCTTGTTCTCTATAGCCATCCCCATGATTTTGATCATTTATATCTTCAACTTCTTTAGTTCTTTCTACAGCTACAATGTGATTATAGAAAAATGCTCAATTAGTGTAATTATATATAAAAAAACAATGATGAAAGCTCTATAGAAGGATATAAACATGAAAATAAAAATAAAAATGGTGACATTGAGTAATAAACCTTGCTCTCTGTGGGCATCCCCTTGGTTATGCTCAACAATATTTTCAACTCCTTCAATTCTTTCTGTAACTACAATGTAATTATATAAAATGCTCAATTGGTTTAATTATATATAAAAAATAATGGTGAAAGCTTTATAAATATATTATATAAAACTTACCATTATTAACATCAGAATTTATATGACTTGGTCCAGCCTTAAAGACATTTGCCATTATAGTTGGATAGGTTGGAAGGAGACCTAAGTTTAATATTATAAATATTAACTTAGTAATTTTGTATACATTGACATACAACTAACATGCCAAAAACTATGGATTTTCTCAAAATAATAAGATTGCAAGCAATGAAGAATGTTTAAAGATATAAAACTATAATCTTACCACTGACTTCTTGCATAGCCCTATGCTCAACTGGCATATTGCGTGCCAAGTTACGAATATGTGTAAGATGACAACTTCATCCAGCCTCGTGATTAGGTAGTATTAGTGATGGGTTTGTTGATGTTGAATTAGAATGTACATCTTCTTCATTCAAATTTGTTGGGCCTCCCACTAAAATGTGACCACCACCCAAAGTTTGTTGTCTTTGTTTTGCGTAATTGGCACGACGTCTTGCCAATCGAATATTTCTGCTTTCATTGTCTTCTCTTTGTATTCTCAAGCGAGCATAATATCTCCATTGTTCTCGAAGACGTTCTATGTCATCGGTATTCACCATCGCTGTATTTTGTGAACTCATTTCTACATAGAATTAAATTAAATTTATAGTGGTCGTTGCGCATACATACACAATAATGAATAGATTTTTCCTTCTCACAAATAGGGTGTATTCAAACCTCAATAAAGTGAACTAATTTTGAACAAATTAATCACATGTAAGAATTGTAATAATATGTGTAATTGTAATAAATTTTTAGTAAAATAGGAGAAATAAGTTACACTTCTTAAAGTTATTAAATTATTATTTTAGGTATAAGTTTTGAGAATATATTTGAATTTAGGTTATGATTTGTTAGATCAATATGACGAAAACAAAACCATGCCATTTTGGTTAATTTGGATGAGAAAATAATGTGTCTGTTTGTAACTTTGTGTGTTTGTGTGTAAGTGTAAGAGAGAGAAGAAGTGGCTTAGTGACTTTAGAAGTTGAGAGTTGTGGAGGTGATGAGGAAGATGAAAGTCTTTAAGGGTATTTAAAGGATTTGAATGTACATTTAATTTCTCACTTTACCGGATATAAATATTGTGGGGACTAAAAGAACTTACGTGGGTATTTGGGCCTTAGGTTTTATGGATGGGCATTGATTCGTTCTGGACTAAAGGCCCCTGGAGCTGCAGGTCGGCCCATGAGTCGAGAGTCCGAGAATTCGTCCAAGGACGAATCTCTCCTCGGATAGACTCGCGAAGACCCTGGGATTTGCCAAGAAGATCAAGGCAGTGTTCTGGTCGAACCGTTGGTTAAGAGGGGGATCTATATACTTTCTAGACGCCATGGAGTGAAGGAAATATCTTAAAAAAAGGTTGCTACTTCCCCATTAAAGACTCTGCATCTACCTTCCTGGCTGCATTAATGGGGAAATGACCCCTGAACAGTAAAAGTCAGCCTTCTTGTTATTATTTGAAGACTTCTAGAGGGTGGTGGATGGGACAGGTGTCCCATAGGGTAATTTGCGTTACACGTGGATAAAGTGGGAAGAAGAAGAAGTATTTAAGGGGAAGAGGGAGGTGATTAAGAAGAAAAAAGGGAGGGAGAACTGTAACCTTTGAAAGAGAAAAAGAAATAATATACATAAATCATCATCGACTTACGTCTGAGGAGGTTCATTTGCCCTACTTGTCCATTGTTTGCAACTACTGTAACATCCTAGTCTGTTCATCAAATTTCGGATATCACCTAACTAGATTTCGAGCCCACACTCTATAAATTTATTGTTTAAGGCTCATTGGGCCTGAGCCCACGTGTGTTTTTTGGGTCTAGGCGCAATTATGCACTTACAAATAAATATGCAAAGAGGCGCCGAAGTTTGAAAAGAAAAATATTGTTGTTTTACGTTAAAATTTTTTTAATCTCTTGTTTACTAAAGTGCCCTTAATTATCCATAAAAAAATACCCTTAATTACATGGGACATACTAATACATGGCTTGCATTTTTGAATTGGGATTTGGATGCTTCTACTAATTTTTACATTAGTGAGTATCTAATGAGTTTTAAATTGACAGACTATCATTATCAATACTTATATTGTATTTTATAAGGTACGTAACATTTTCTATGGAATAGTAAATTAATAAGATTTTTGTTAAAGGAAATGTTCCTAAAAAGATCCTAAAATTTAGTAACTATACATCTACATTTCTGGTGTTGTTGATGTTGTTCTTTTTTTCAAATTTTATGTATGATAGTTATCATTTTTTGTCTAATCCTATAATGTTGTTTTTTTAATCCTAAAATTTAGTCATTTACTACACATTCATAACATAAGTAAATAAAAGCTTAAATTGAAATTTTTATGGCAAGAGATAGACATTAATAATACTCTAATAATACTAAAATTAGGATAGAATAATATCAAATAAATATGCAAAGAGGCGCGGAAGTTTGAAAAAACAAATATTGTTGTTTTACGTTAAAACTTTTTTAATCTCTTGTTTACTTAAGTGCCCTTAATTATCCATAAAAAAATACGCTTAATTACGTGGGACATACTGATACATGGCTTGCATTTTTAGATTGGGATTTGGATGCTTCTACTAAATTTTAAAAAAACTTAGTATTCCTATTGGGTTTTTGTTAAACCACCTTTAATAATACTTTATCGTATTTTTTTTTTCTTCTCAACAAACAATCATGAAGTAAGTCTATAGTACTTTATAGTATTATTGCTATTTCCTTTGTATTGTTAGTAAATCTAATAGTCTTCATGATTGCTATTAGCCTATTACTAAAATTAGTTTTTTAATCCTAAAAAAAAAAAAGTAGTAACTTCTCACGTAATTTCTACTAAAAAAAATTAGTATTATTAGACGTTAATAATACTATAATAATACTAAAAATTGAGATAGACGTTATTTATAGTATTATTTATAATAGTACTAAAATTAGTTTTTTACTTAAGATATAGACGTTATAGTATTATTTATAGTATTATTACTTTAGTTGTTCTTTATAGTATTTTTTTTTCTTCTCAACAAATAATCATGAAGTTAGTCTATAGTACTTTATAGTATTATCGCTACTTCCTTTGTATTGTTAGTAAGTCTAATAGTCTTCATGATTGCTATTAGCCTATTACTAAAATTAGTTTTCTAATCCTAAAAAAAAAATTAGTTTTTTAATCTTAAAATTTAGGCATTTACTAAACATCCATAACATAAGTAAATAAAAGCTTAAATTTCAAATTTTATGGCAGGAGATACACGTTTCTTTTGGTGTTGTTGTTTTTTTTAAAAAAAAATTAATAACATTTATCAATTTTTGTTTAATTCAAAAATTTAGTTTTTTAGTCCTAAAAGTTAGCCACTTACTACACATCCATAACAAAAGTTAAAAATAGTTGAAATTTCAAATATATCAACAACATCAACAATCTTTAAAACTGAGAAAAAGGTACGTAATATTTTTTTATGAAGTAGTAAATTAATACTTATGGAAAAAAATTTTAATTGAATTTGACCTAGAATTATACAAATGATAAATATAGTTTCTATTACAAAAGAAATTTTTTTACAACAATTTCTTAGATATGGATTAGTAGGAGTAGATAGTTTTAATGTTTGAGTTGTATTTGAACCGTATTATACTATTTTTAGTGTCAGTGGTTTCCTACTGTGGGCATAAGTTTAGGAGATGTGGTTCCTTTATTTTAGGTCTTTAATGTTACTTGAGAAGTTACTACTTAAACAGTTGAAGTTTTTTTCAAAAAATCTTCACAGTTCCTACTTCCTAGAGGTCAGTATTAATTTCTTCGGTCAAATTCAAACTTTTATCTCCTCGTTTTCTTTTGTTCTACTAATTTTTACAATAGCTGAGTATCCAATGAGTTTGAAATTGACAAACTATGATTATCAATACTTATATTGACATAGAATTAGACAAATGATAAATATAGTTTCTATTACAAAAGAAATTTTTTTACAAAAATTTCTTAGATAACAACCACTTTATGTGAGCTTTAATACATATAATAATTCTTGTAAAGTCTCTTGTAAGTGCACAATTGCACCTGGACCCAAGAACAGTTATGGGCTCAGGCCCAATGAGCCTTAAACAATACGAATTTGTAGAGCGTGGGCTTGAAACCCAGGTTAGAAGTATGTGGGGATTAAATGACAAACTAAGGATTTCGAATACGCTTCGCGCGACGTAACTTCCTCTTTAAACGATTAATTTCCCTCTGCATGGATTTAGAACCCTCATCGTGAGTAGTGCTACCTCCTCCATGAGTATGGCTAGCGCCTGGGTATTCTGTATGGACGCTTCCCTCACGATCCCTACGATGTTCAAGACGTTCAAAGTGATCTTCCGGTTGTGATCCTTGTGACTCTGCATGGTGAGAGCCTAAGCCTGCCATAATATCCCTACCTCTTCTAGACTAGATTCCCACAGACGGCGCCAATTGTAAGTGCACAATTGCACCTGGACCCAAGAACAGTTATGGGCTCAGGCCCAATGAGCCTTAAACAATACGAATTTGTAGAGCGTGGGCTTGAAACCCAGGTTAGAAGTATGTGGGGATTAAATGACAAACTAAGGATTTCGAATACTTGGAAACAATAAGGAATATTGTAAATTGGCCTCCTCGGACGTAAACCGAGAGCTGTTCTTATATTATATCCCTTTCTTAGTCTTTATCTTTCTTTTTAGGTTACAAAAGTCCTTCTTCTTTCTGTCTTAAATTGCTCTTTATATGCTACTCTTTTGAATGCTTAGTACACGTGTTGCCTCACCTTCCCCTTAGCTTAGATATTTCTTTTTTTTCAGTGCCTTTGAATAGTAACCAGAAGTTTCTCTTCCACTGTTCAGGTGTCACTTCCCCATAAATGCAGCCAGGGTGGTAGGTGCAGGGTCTTTAATGTGGAGGCAGCAGCCTTTATCTTTGACATTTCTTCAACACCGGTGCTTCTGGGGCGTTCTAGGGTTCACCCCTTTTAACCATTGGCCTTAACTGTGTCATCCCCTAACCTTTATTATGAAATCCCGAGTTCTTAGGTGCTCGTCCGAGGGTAAGTTCACCCTCGGCTGGATCCTCGTATCCTCGGCGTATGGGCCGACCCATAGCACTAACAACTTCCAAACCCAGGGTCAGGTCGGCCTTCCTTAACACGGCCCAAAAGGCCTACGTTCTCATCAGGATCTTTTTGCCCCCCACAATAGCCCCTCAAAACTCTAATTTTCAACGTCCGAGGAGAAAAATAGGGTTTTGATCCGACGAGAACCTACTCCAATCATTTTGTGAGTAATGGCACGTGTGGAAATCGTTTCGCGTCCCAAAAGATGCCATTTGGCGGTTTTATTTTGAACAACGCGCGTATTTAATATTGCCAGTTACACTTTGTCCCTCACGTTCAACGGTGAGATGGGCATCCAACGGCCCTCATTACTCCACGAAATTTTAGGCGGGACAAATATAATTTCGAGGCCGCCCTTTTCGCACGTCGTGACGCTTCGGGAACCTGCGCCTTCATTTAATTCCTCTGGGGGTAATCCCATCAAGACATCAGCCATCATTCCTTACTTGCAGAAAACCGTGGAAATTTGCACTCCTTCAACCTTGTAAGTTCTTGCTCCTATTCTTAACCTTTTTCTCCTTGATATTTGTCCTCGGCTATCACTACAAACACTATCCCTTTTAGAGTTTAGTCTATCGTTCCTCTGTAATGGGAAAATTCAAGTGTCTAGTTGATACCGCCGCTGGGATGGAAGGCTTTAGAGCCAAATACCGTATTCCCAGCGACGTAGGATTAGAATATTGCCCGGCAACAGCCGTGGCCGGTTCAAAGAAGGAGGGAGAGGTTATCATTCCTATGATAGCCTTTATAGAGGGTGGGATGACCCTTCCAATGAAACCTGTGACAAGGGAGTACCTTCGCAACCACCGGTTGTGTCCCGACCAATGCCTCCCAAACGTTTTTAGAGTTCTAGGTAGTGTAGATGCTCTAAACGAGCAGATGGGTTTAAACCTCACATGGCACGATGTCGTGTTCTTATATGAGTCCCACAAACTTTCTAAAGTAGGTTATTACATTAAATCTCGGTCCAGCACCGTTAGGCTAATCTCCTGTCTGCCCAAATCAAACAAAGGCATGAAGGACGACTACTTGATCGTGTCTGGGAACTGGCACGACGGCTTCCACTGCCCAGTTGAGTGGGGGGATCCAGGTGCGACGCCGTAGGATTAACCTCCCCACGACACAACTTCTCCTAACACACACACTGAAATGCGTATTCGTACTTACTTAAATTTGTTAAACATCTATATAAATCTGACCAAGTTTGTTTGTTTTGACATCTTTTTTGCAGATAAGCAACACGTGCGTCCTCGTCTGAGTCACTGTAACATCGCAGATCTGAACCGAGTACTTCGCTCCGAGGTGTTCGTTAGTGAAGACCTGCAACTCCGGGCTGCTCACCTTATTCTTGGGTACACCCCCCTTTCCAAAGACTTCCAGGAGATAGAGAACGCCATAATTGCGGGTGACCGAAGACGAAAGAGGATAAACGTAGCTCGGCCCCACTTTTTAGACGACCGTGATCTCCTGGACGCTCCTAACACCATTTTGTACAACCGGCCGATAGCAGCAGTCCCCCTTGCCGTGCATTCACAAACAGCTGTCATTCCAGAAGAGCAGGTGTCTTCTTCACACACACTTGACGACGAGATAGATCAATTCCATCTCGAAGACACCGAGAGACCTCGCGGGAACCAGTTTGTGGTACTTTCCGACGAGGAGGAAGAAGCCACCGAGGCCTCTGGAATCGCAGGGTTTGTAGTTGCCCTTCCCGAGGACGAACTTGAAGAAGACATGGGAAGAATGGAGGGTCTCCTCACCAATAGGGCTGCTAAGGTTGCAGAGAAAAAGAAAACGGGGACGTCCCAAGTTCCCCCAGCTTTACCTCCTCCTCCTCCTCCAGCTGAGCCAAAACTGCCAGCCGAGGATCCCAAGAAGAAGAGAAAGGGGGATAATGAGGGGACAATTAATAAAGACCCCAAGAAACCACGCCAACAACTCCCACCGGCCCAGCAGCAGAAGCTGGACAAGGGCAAGGGTAGAGCCCGTTCGGTTGAAATCGGGGAATTCAAGGACGAGGCTGAAGTGCGCCGAGCACCGACCACCTGGTCCCCCGATCTAAGGCTGGACGGCGCACCCATCTCCTGCCAGTCCAGTATAAGGGCAGTTCAACAAGGCCACGCCCACCACCTGGCCGAGGTCTTGGAACGCCCTCTTCTGCTGCCCAAGGACATGGAGACCTTGGAAAAGATGGGCCAGCCACAACTATTCCTCTCACTAAAAAGAGACTTAGCGTTGGTAAGTTTTTCTCCCTTTTAATAACATTTATAGGTAAGTTTGTTTCTTATTATTCCTAACTCCATCATACTTTACTACAGGCTATTCAGGAGGTCTTCGTAGCTGAGAAGTTTATTGAAGACACTCGAAAAATAGCCAGGACTGAGCTCGAAATCAGGATGGAAACTGAGAAGTCCTTGGGCACAGCCCTTGCTGCGAATGAGAAGTTGACCTCGGAGGTGGTTAATCTGAGGAGAGAGAAAAATGGGGTCGAGTCAAACTTGAAGACCATGAAGACCCAGATAGAAGGACAGCGCAAGCTCCTTCATGAAAGAGATGAAGAACTCTCCCAAGCTCAAAGGGAGTGCTCGGATCTGAAGAAGCAACTGGCTCTGATGAAGGAAGAAGCCAGCTCCTTCAAACTCTCTCTTCAGGCTGCCAAGCAGGCAAGTTTCGATGAAAGGGTAGCAGCCACAGAGGAGCAGCTGACAGAGGAGTTTGCGGCTTTGTGCCGTGAATACTGTCAAAAAGTATGGGGGGAAGCTTTAAACGTAGCAGGAGTTCCCCAATCTTCGGATTTGAGGAAGTCCGAGAATGTTTGGCTTCCCCTAGAAATACAGGAGATTGAAGAGGCTCCTGCTGCTACTCCTATCCCCGAGACAACTTCTCTTGCTCTACCTCCGGTGGTCCCACAGCAAATTCCTGATCCTACAGAACCTTCTGGTTCCAATAAAGAAAAGGAAGGAGGAGTGGATGCAGAGAAGGACTTGAACCAGACAGTGGAACCCAACGTCCTTCCAACAAAGACAGCGGATAAAGGAAAGCAGGTTATGACTCCTTTTGAGCTGGAGTTGAGAAAGACCGAGGGCACTAGTACCTCTCAGCAAGCTCCTCCTCCAACAGCTTAGGACTTAGCTTAGGGCTTCTCTTTTTCCATTTTTTTTTTTTGTTTTTGAATTATATATTGTAATGCATATTCAACTGATTAATGAAGAACGATTTCGTTTACTTTTCACTTGGATTGTATATGTTTTTACTTTATTCTTTTTGTACTTATTACAAAAGTTTCCCATTAAGTCATATCAAAAGTTTCTCAGAGTATAAAAATCTAACTCCAAGGATTGCACAATCATAACTTCCACATAATCATGCGTATATTATTAAAGATTTAATACAAGGTGACATGGTTAATTCATTTGAACAATGCCTCGATTAAGAAGAAGAGAGGGCCTCATAAGAAGAAGAGAGGGCCTCATAAGAAGAAGAGAGGGCCTCATATAACGATTAAACCCTTTTATTGCATAGCACTGTCTCTAGTAGGATGTAAGATCCGAGGACCATTCCTTGCATAAAATTGCTTAACACTTAAAGATATGAAACTTAAGGTTCGAGTTTAATAAACAGTAACGCATTAACATCCAGACATAATAAGGAGATAACCTTGATTAAAATTGCGGTCCGAAGATAAGACTTAACCAATTTTACGTTTAATCCTTAAAAATTGTAGCTTCAAATGTTAATTTTCCCCAAGTAGGAGGTCCGAAGACCCGGCATAACTAAGGTTCTGTTTAACAAATGATAAGACATCAATTTCCACAAGGTTTATGGTCCGAGGACTGCACTTAACCAAGTTTCTGTTTGATTCTTAAAATTGATAATTTCAAATGTTTATTTTCCCAAAGTAGGAGGTCCGAGGACCCGGCATAACTAAGGTTCCGTTTAACAAATGATAAGACACCAATTTCCACAAGGTTTATGGTCCGAGGACTGCACTTAACCAAGTTTCTGTTTGATTCTTAAAATTGATAATTTCAAATGTTAATTTTCCCAAAGTAGGAGGTCCGAGGACCCGGCATAACTAAGGTTCTGTTTAACAAATGATAAGACATCAATTTCCACAAGGTTTATGGTCCGAGGACTGCACTTAACCAAGTTTCTGTTTGATTCTTAAAATTGATAATTTCAAATGTTAATTTTCCCAAAGTAGGAGGTCCGAGGACCCGGCATAACTAAGGTTCTGTTTAACAAATGATAAGACATCAATTTCCACAAGGTTTGTGGTCCGAGGACTGCATTTAACCAAGTTTCTGTTGGATTCTTAAAATTGATAATTTCAAATGTTAATTTTCCCAAAGTAGGAGGTCCGAGGACCCGGCATAACTAAGGTTCTGTTTAACAAATGATAAGACATCAATTTCCACAAGGTTTGTGGTCCGAGGACTGCACTTAACCAAGTTTCTGTTTGATTCTTAAAATTGATAATTTCAAATGTTAATTTTCCCAAAGTAGGAGGTCCGAGGACCCGGCATAACTAAGGTTCTGTTTAACAAATGATAAGACATCAATTTCCACAAGGTTTATAGTCCGAGGACTGCACTTAACCAAGTTTCTGTTTGATTCTTAAAATTGATAATTGCGAGCGTCAGAGCTACTCATAACTTTGAAATACAAACTGACAAAAGCTCGTTTCATTAATAATAATACCTTCTAAGATTATTTACATTCCATGGACGTGGAACAATTCGTTCGTCCAGATCAGCTAGCCTATATGACCCTATACCTGCTACTGAAACAATGCGATAGGGGCCTTCCCAGTTAGGTCCTAGCTTACCCCAAGCCGGGTTCTTAGAAGTGCCTACAACTTTCCTTAATACAAGATCACCAGGTGCAAGTAGCCTTAGCTTCACGTGGGCATCATATCCTCGTTTTAGCTTCTGCTGATAATAAGCCAATTGGACCATAGCTGCTCACGCCGTTCCTCAAGTAAATCAAGATCTTTCTCTAGAAGTCCCTGGTTATTCTCTGGGCTAAAAGAACTTGTCTTTAAAGTAGGAAAACCAGATTCTAGAGGTATTACCGCCTCGGCTCCATAAGTCATAGAGAATGGTGTCTCTCCAGTGGACCTGCGCGGTGTGGTCCGATATGTCCACAGGACATGAGGGAGCTCTTCTACCCATCTGCCTTTCGCATCGTCCAACCTCTTCTTGAGCCCGTTTACTATGACCTTGTTAACTGCCTCGGCTTGTCCATTTCCTTGAGGGTAAACTGGGGTGGAATATCTGTTTATGATACCCATGTCACCACAATACTTCCTAAATGCCTTACTATCGAACTGGACACCATTGTCAGAGATGAGTGTGTGTGGTACACCAAATCTAGTAACGATGTTTTTCCATATAAATTTCTTCGAATCGACATCTCGGATATTGGCTAGGGGCTCAGCTTCAACCCATTTAGTGAAGTAGTCTGTTCCCACCAGCAGCCATCTTTTGTTGCCAACAGCCCTCGGAAATGGCCCTACAATGTCCAAGCCCCATTGTGCGAAAGGCCAAGGGCTGGAGAGAGGGTTAAGAACCCCTCCAGGTTGGTGGATATTAGGGGCGAACCTCTGACATTGATCACATTTTCTGGCATAGTCCTGAGCCTCCCTCTGCATATTGGGCCACCAATAACCCTGAGTCAGGGCTCTATGGGCTAAGGACCTTCCCCCAGTGTGACTCCCACAAATTCCCTCATGCAATTCCTCCAACAATGCTTCTGTTGATTCAGGGTGTACACACAACAAGTACGGTCCTGAAAAGGATCATTTGTATAGCTTGTGGTCCTCGGACAACCAGAAACGCGGCGCCTTTCGATGTAACTTTTCTGCTTCAGCCTTGGCTTCGGGAAGAATGTCATTTTTAAGAAAAGATATGATCGAATCCATCCAACTAGGACCAGGCCTTATTAGATGGATGCGAGGTGCGTTAGCAGTTACAAGAGAAGGTTCTACCAAATCCTGAACGAGGATAACCCTTGGTAAACCTTGAGCCGAGGATGTCGCCAACGTAGCCAAGGAATCTGCGTGAGTGTTTCCACTCCTAGAAACGTGAGCCAAGGCAAAGGAGTCAAATTCAGCCTGATGGCGTTTGACCTGGGCCAAATATTCCTGCATTCTGGGGTCTCTAGCCTCCATGGTTCCCATGACCTGGCCGACCACTAACTGAGAGTCCGAGAACACGTGGATTTCCTTGCCACCCATCTTATGTACCATCTGCATGCCTACCAAGACTGCTTCATACTCGGCCTCGTTATTAGTAGCCGAGAAGGCCAATCTCAAAGATTTTTCGAGGACAATTCCTTCAGGGGATATTAGAACAAGTCCAACACCAGACCCTCTTTGATTAGCAGCCCCATCCACATAAACTCTCCAAACCGAGGGCGATACGTCTGTGATCACACCAACTGATTTTTCACCCATGTGTGCTTCTTTTGAAGTTTCTTCTAACAATGGTTCAGTAAACTCTGCCACCAAATCAGCGAGGACCTGTCCCTTTACCGATGTGCGAGGCCTGTATTTAACATCAAAGGCTCTCAAAATGGTTCCCCATTTTGCCACCCTGCCAGAGTAATCAGCACTACGCAACACAGCCTTAAGAGGCAACTGGGTCAAAACAACCACAGTATGAGATTGGAAATAATGAGGAAGTTTGCGCGTGGCGTGGACTACAGCCAGAAGTGCTTTTTCCAAGGGCAGATAGCGCACCTCGGCCTCATTCAAGGACTTACTAACGTAGTAGATCGGTCTCTGTACTCCGCTTTCATTCCTTATAAGGACTAAGCTCACCGCGTGAATAGCCACGGCCAGATAAGCGAATAAAACCTCGTCCACTTCAGGGCGAGATAAAATAGGTGGCCGAGAAAGATATTGCTTAAGCTGTTGGAAAGCTAATTCGCAGTCCTCGGTCCATTGAAACCCTTTCCACCTGTGCAACAACTGAAAGAAAGGATGACACCGATCTGCTGACCGAGAAATAAATCTATTCAACGCAGCAATCATTCCAGTCAATTTCTGAATCTCTTTTGGGTTCCTAGGCGGCTGCAAATTCTGAATAGCCTTAACTTGCACTGGGTTTACCTCTATGCCCCTATGAGTAATCATAAATCCCAAGAACTTCCCAGATCCTACGCCAAAAGAACACTTGGAGGCGTTAAGGCGCAATTTATACTTCCTTAGCATCTGGAAGGTGTCGGCCAGATCTGTCATGTGTGAAGGTACTGTCTTACTCTTCACCACCATATCATCCACGTACACTTCGATGGTTTTCCCCAGTTGCTGTTCAAACATTCGGGTCATCATTCTTTGATAAGTAGCCCCAGCATTTTTTAATCCAAATGGCATGACCTTATAATGATAGTTTCCGGTTGGCGTAATGAAAGCAGTTTTCTCCTGATCCTCTAACGCCAAGGGAATTTGATGGTAACCCTAGAAGGCGTCCAAGAAACTCATCCGAGGATGTCCAACAGTGGCATCTACCAGTTGATCAATCCGTGGCATTGGGAACGAATCTTTAGGACAGGCCTTGTTCAGATCAGTAAAGTCCACACATACTCTCCACTTGCCGTTCTTCTTCTTAACAACAACAGTATGAGCCAACCATTCAGGGTAGAAAACCTCTTTGATAGCCCCCGCCCTTTTGAGTTTAAGAACCTCTTCCTTCACAGCTTCAGAATGTTCTCGGGAAGATCGCCGAGGTGGCTGCCTCCTCGAAACAATGGCAGGATTGACGTTTAAACGATGACAAATAAAGTTCGGATCTACGCCTGGAGCCTCATAGGGGTCCCACGCAAAAACATCTAAATTATCTTTCAGAAATTCCAACAACTCCATCTTCTCTTGGTGTGGCAAAAGTATGCCAACTTGGAAAAACCTCTCCGGATCATCTGTTATTACAAACTTCTCTAAGTCCTCACAAATAGCCTCGTCTCCTGTCATCGCCCCAGGTGCCTCCGGAGCTGTTAATTGCTATGACTCCTGGATGGGCAAGGTTGATGACTCAAGTTCTGACTGACGAAGCACCGCAGCGGATATGCACTGCCTAGCCACTACCTGGCTGCCGAGGATTTCCTCAACGTGCTCCCCCGAGGGGAATTTCACCTTAACATGTAAGGTAGAGGAGACAGCTCCCAAGGCGTGTAACCATGGCCTGGTGAGGATGGCTGTATATGGAGAGTACGCGTCAACCACAATGAAATCTACCTCAACCGTTTCGGTGCCGGATTGAACGGGTAAACGGATCTGTCCCTTCGGCATAACGGCCCTTCCTTCGAAGCTTATAAGTGGGGAGTCATAAGGCGTTAAATCTTCCAACTCCAATCTTAGCCCTTTAAATAGATCAGGGTACATGATATCTGCACCGCTGCCCTGATCTATCATCACCCTCCTCACATCATAGTTCCCTATTCTGAGGGTAACCACAAGAGCATCGTCATGGGGCTGGATAGTCCCTACCTTATCCTCCTCGGAGAAACCCAAGACAGGTAAAGTGGTCTTTAATCTCTTCGGCCTGCTACCCACATCCTCGGCCTGCGGATGGGAAACCGCCATAACCCTAGTGGGACCTGAGCCGGTCCTACCAGGTGCAGCGAAGATAACATTAATTGTTCCCAGTGCTGGCCGAGATGAACCGTTCCTCTGATTGTTTGGAACAACTTGACTGACCTGCCCGGTGGGCTGACACAAGTGCTGCTTTAACTTTCCCTCACCGACGAGCTGCTCTAGATGGTTCCACAGGGTCCGACAGTTTTCGGTAGTGTGGCCCACATCCTGATGGTACTGACAGAAAAGGTTTTGATTTCTTCTAGCAGGGTCCCCTGCCATCTTGCCGGGCCATCTGAAGAAGGGCTCTTTACGAACTTTTTCTAATAACTGATGCACTGGTTCTCGGAACACGCATTTACATACGGGGTGCTGCCGAGCCGGATTGTCCGAAGTAATCCCTCCTCGGCTTGTTGTGATATCTGTCCGACCTGAAATCCCTTCTCTCCTGCGGGATAACCTTCTCCTTTCCTTTCCCCTGCTGCTGGTCTTCCTCTACCCTCTTATATTCATCAATACGATCCATAAGACGGCGTACACTGCGTACGGGCTTTTTCGTCAAAGACTTTCTCAGGTCGTGATCAGTAGGGAGGCCCACCTTAAAGGTATTAAGCGCCACCTCATCAAAGTCGCCGTCTATTTCATTGAACATCTCCCAGTATCGGTCGGAGTATGCTTTCAGTGTCTCCCCTTCCTTCATGGCCATGGATAGCAACGAGTCCAATGGCCGAGGGACTCTGCTACACGTAATGAACCGCGAAGCAAATGCCCTAGTTAGCTCCCCAAATGAGCCTACGGATCCTGATTTGAGACCGTTAAACCATCTCATAGCCACAGGTCCCAAGCTAGAGGGGAAGACTTTACACATCAAAGTCTCGTTGTGAGAGTGCACTGCCATCCTCTGGTTGAAGTGACTCACGTGCTCCACCGGGTCAGTCCGGCCATTATAGATGGTAAACGTGGGCTGGGTGAACCTCCTGGGAAGCCTCCCCCTCTCAATCCTCCGTGAAAACGGAGATTTAGAGAGTTGGTGCAACGCCCTACTCATGGTATCGTTACCTAAGCCCCTAGAACGAAACTTCTTACGTCTGCGTGTTGGTTGATCGTCTTCTTCACCGGAGGATGTTGCGCTGGTGGGGGAACATGACCTTGAACTGTACCCAACTCCCCTATCCTTCTCTAAGGAAGAACTAGACGAGGACGGGGAAACCTTACGCTTCGCGCGACGTAACTTCCTCTTTAAACGATTAATTTCCCTCTGCATGGATTTAGAACCCTCATCGTGAGTAGTGCTACCTCCTCCATGAGTATGGCTAGCGCCTGGGTATTCTGTATGGACGCTTCCCTCACGATCCCTACGATGTTCAAGACGTTCAAAGTGATCTTCCGGTTGTGATCCTTGTGACTCTGCATGGTGAGAGCCTAAGCCTGCCATAATATCCCTACCTCTTCTAGACTAGATTCCCACAGACGGCGCCAATTGTAAGTGCACAATTGCACCTGGACCCAAGAACAGTTATGGGCTCAGGCCCAATGAGCCTTAAACAATACGAATTTGTAGAGTGTGGGCTTGAAACCCAGGTTAGAAGTATGTGGGGATTAAATGACAAACTAAGGATTTCGAATACTTGGAAACAATAAGGAATATTGTAAATTGGCCTCCTCGGACGTAAGCCGAGAGCTGTTCTTATATTATATCCCTTTCTTAGTCTTTATCTTTCTTTTTAGGTTACAAAAGTCCTTCTTCTTTCTGTCTTAAATTGCTCTTTATATGCTACTCTTTTGAATGCTTAGTACACGTGTTGCCTCACCTTCCCCTTAGCTTAGATATTTCTTTTTTTTCAGTGCCTTTGAATAGTAACCAGAAGTTTCTCTTCCACTGTTCAGGTGTCACTTCCCCATAAATGCAGCCAGGGTGGTAGGTGCAGGGTCTTTAATGTGGAGGCAGCAGCCTTTATCTTTGACATTTCTTCAACACCGGTGCTTCTGGGGCGTTCTAGGGTTCACCCCTTTTAACCATTGGCCTTAACTGTGTCATCCCCTAACCTTTATTATGAAATCCCGAGTTCTTAGGTGCTCGTCCGAGGGTAAGTTCACCCTCGGCTGGATCCTCGTATCCTCGGCGTATGGGCCGACCCATAGCACTAACAACTTCCAAACCCAGGGTCAGGTCGGCCTTCCTTAACACGGCCCAAAAGGCCCACGTTCTCATCAGGATCTTTTTGCCCCCCACATCTCTCACCCGAACTTATCTAATATTCCATTTCAATGACTCCTCAATGTAATCCAAAAAATTTGTGCGTACGTGAACCTAAGAGAGATAAAAGAATTAGGGTTAAACCAAGTATTTTTTTTTAAAAAAAATTAATCAACAAACCAAAGTTAGAATTTAACTCTATCATGAACTCTTTAAAATCTAATCACCACATCATCAACTATTTAAATAAATAACTAAATAAAAAAAAATTTAAAGCCAAAAACATATACAATGATGGTAAAAAAAAAAACAACTAAAAAAATTTAACGCCAAAAACATATACAATGATGGTAAAAAAAAATTCTTAAAAAGAAAAAAAATACGTAGAAGGAAAAAAAAAAAGAGGAAATAGAAGATAAAGATTTTTTACAATTTAACTCTATCATGGTTCTTTAAAATTTAATCACCACATCATCAAATAATAACAAAACAATAAAGATCTCATCAGTGAGTGATGTTATTTACCTGCTCATACAAATCCTCCAATTTATTCCTAGGAAGCTTGAACTGAGACAGTTGAGGCAGTATGGTGTCCCACCTGCCACTATTAATATCAGCAGGTGCAAAGAATTCTCTTTGCAGAATGGGAGCACAATCTTGATCACACTGAAAGGAAACAGCAAACAAAATTACAACACCGCATCAACATCTGGTGTAGCTAAAAGACTAAAAGACTAATACATATCACAAATTCACTTCTTTTTTTGTAAAAAAAAAAAAATAATAATAAAAAATAAAATAAAAAAACTTAAAAAGGCAAAAAAAAAAACGTAGAAGGAAAAAAAAAAATGAAGTGAGGAAGTTAATCATAAACCAAAGAAAAGAAACAAAGAGAACTTGCAAAAGATAAAACCTGTAAATTTGTTGGAGTCTCTGACAATAAATGTCTTTAATCTGAAGAAAAAGAAAGGAGGATGTAGAGTTAAACTAAATATCTTCAATCTGAAGAAGAATGGGAGATAGAAAGTGAGATAGAAACTGCAAAGCGTACGTGAGTTTGTGGGTTTTAAAGTGTAGGAGTTTTAATTTACATATTTATCCTCATTAGTTGAAAACTTATAAGTGGATATGATGAGGGTACTTTGAGCATTCATAATGTGGAATCTAAACAGGTGCAGCCCTTAAATAGTAGTATAAAATATTCTTCACCTCTTCTTTTATTTAATATTGGCAAAATTTGTGGGGGGGGGGGGGGGGGAGAGGGGGAGGGGGAGAAGAGTTTGATAGAAAGTGAAGAGTAAAAGATAGTGAGATTTTGTGGAAAATGTATAATGTGAGAGGGAGGAAATCAAATTTTGAGCAAAATATTGGTTAAGAGCATTTTTGTCCAAGCTCGGCAAATCATCTTTTCAACCTCTGTCATTACTTTAGCTAAATTTTCAACATTCTTCCATGAATTCATGCAAATTTTATTTTATATAAAACATTCTTAAAGAGTGTCTCATGAGCGATGACACCAGTTAACAGTTCCCATAAAAGAAATATATAAAAATTGGGGCTTGGGGGAGGGGGGTGGGGGGTTAGAAGAAAAATGGGGTATATTGAATTAAATTATAAGCCATGTTCCAATGACTTCCCGCTAATAATTTTCTCATCTATTTATTCAAAATTGAAAAATGCTATAATTATTATTGATTTTACTTTTTTATTTTAAATAACTTTGCAAATTGACATGAAAATTAAAATGATTGATCATAAATAAATAACATAGTAAATAAATTAATTTTTTAATTACTTTTATATTTTATATTTAAAAGTTAACACATCAATTTTTTCAAAAAATAATAATAATAAAACACGTACATCAATTTATAAGATGCCTTTAATATTTAATAGAATTTATAATATCCCTAACATGTTAACATCATTCTTCTTTTTTCTTCCTTCCTATTTACAAAACAACCGACATAACTTTTACCATTCGAGTACTTTTCTTCACTTATGATTCCCTTCTTGAATTCCATACGGCCCCTAGAATTTTTGGGAGTATCTACAATTTGGTGGTAAAATAAAAATTTGACCGTAATAAATATACTGAACTCCCTATCCTTGCCTATTGCCCTAAGCCATCGATTCCACACTTAAATTAGTAACATATACTCTAGTCTAAACAATGATGAGAACTACATTACGTTTGCCGCTAAACTAACTAGTGCATAAGAAATACACATAAAATGCACAAGACTATATCAATGGAGGTAGGGTCTCATTGGGGCAGAGGGCGGATGTACTACGGCGCAGTTGGAGGACAGTTTTTTTTTTTTTTTTTTCCATGCCTTTCTCTTTAACGGATTGTCTCAGTTTGAGTTTTTGAATCGTTTTGATTTTTTATTTTCATCTCTTATACTTGGTGAAATTGTGAGTAAACGGTTAATACCAAACCGGTGTTGAATTTGGTTTTGAGTATTTAGACGGGCGAAACACTAGGACTTTTCTGAGTTTTCTCTTTTAATATGTAGACGTGACAGAGTTTTAGGTGGTTTTTTTTTTTTTTTTTTCCTACATGACAGCACCGCCTTAATTACAGGACAAACTTATACTTTTATATATAATATTAGATTCCACATGGCTGCTAGGCTTTTCAAAATACTTATAATTTGGTCAATACATCACTCGATAGCTAATTCAGCCAAAAAAAAAGATAAGAAAAGGTAATTGTTCCATATTGCTTAAGAGAGTGTAGTGTATAGTATAACTTACCTCATCCTACCTTAAAAGGTTACCTTGGTTTTGAGTGAAATTGTAGTGTGCTTTTATGTTAGAACTTATTTCATTTTTCCTTGTGTGTGTGTGTGTGTGTGTTTTTTTTTCCAAAAAAAAAAAAAAAAAAAAGCCTAAGTTGGAAGTTTTTTTCTTTCCCTATTTTCTTCTTCTTAGTAATGATACCGTTGTTTAACGGATTGGTTTTCTTTTCTGAATACCTAAAGGGACATTTTTTAGAGAAATTATGAAGATATAATTGAAAAACAATAATAAAAAGGAATGATGAGGATGATCTTTCATAAAAATAAAAATAAAAAGTGTGTGTATATATATATATATATATATATATATGCACATACTATATAGTAACATAATTTAGTGACTTCCACTTATTGGGTGCACTACAAGAATTGGTTCCCCTAATATAACCTTAAGTTATCTACTCTAAACTACATGGATGTTGGTTTTAATACTTGACCTTTCTTTACTTGAGAATGATAGATATGGCAGTTGAAGGAGCTTTTGTGAATGAAGGAAACGAACTTTCAGCCCTATTGAATTATAGATAATAATGGGCGTGCATGAAAAATTCTGAAAGTTTCAATATATATGACGAGTTTTTGTGAATGAAGGAAACTCATATCACTTTCAGTTTCAGTCCAACCAAAATCGATCCAAGGAAAAAGATCAAAGCTGCAAATTTTATTCATTTGGATTTGCTATGAAAGAGGCTTCTAAACTTCTATGTGTGCAATTTTTCCCTTGATCTAATGATAATGGGAAAAAAAATACCTTCATATTATTTAGATGTACAAAAAGTTTTGCTGAACAATTTTAATTCTCTGTGCCGTAATGTATTAACTTTTATTACCTTATCTTTAATTTTGTTTGTGTATAACAAGTCTATAATAAAACAGTGGGATTTTCCTTGGCCGGGTTTGAGAACCACAATAAAAATAAAAATAAAATAAAAAACAGTTGATTTGATTAGTTCTTCTAAGAAGATCACCTAATTAGGTTTGCCATCAACCCAACTCCAAACCCTTATAATCACTATAAGAAATTTGGCTATTTCAACAATCGAAACCGTTGAAAAAACTACTATAAACAGTTTTAAAAAGTATTTTAATTCGATAGTTGAAAAAAGTGTTCCACATTTATCACTCGTTATTAGACCTCAAAACATGATTAAAAACCATTGAAATATATACACATAATAGTATGTTTATATTTTCTCCAAAATAAAAAAGCATGTTCATTACTATATTCATAAATATTTAATCCTTGATAAATAATATCTTCCAATTTTATCGGATGTCCCCAACAGTTTGTAATGGTTAAAATAAGTATTTTATATTATTTTTTAACTAAATAAATATTTGTTATTGAATAAAAAATTTAAAATTTAAAATTTCAATTTCAAATAAAAACCGAATAATATTTTAACTTAATAATAAAAAGTTATTATAAAACAAACGTTTTAAATTAAAATTCTATTATATTTATCAAACAATAAGAAAGGCATATGAAGGCTTTAAACCTACAAGTCTTCTAAAGTTTTCTGTCCAAGCCTGGGATTCCAGCTTTCTGTGAGGAACGTCAGAAGTCGAGTGGCACAGTACAGAGTAGCAGATAAGATATCTAGAGAGATCTTTTTATCGATTCCAGCTTTCTGTGAGGAACGTAAGGAGTCGAGTGACACAGTACAGAGTAGCAGAAAAGATATCTAGAGAGATCTTTTATCAAATTAGGGACCATAGGACCACCATGTTGTCATAAACGAAAGGACTCTAACATAGAAGACTCTGATAAAATGCAGCGTAATCTAGTAGTGCTGCAGCGATAACCACAAAAAATAAAACACATTTATCTCAAAAATAAACCCCACTTAAATTCATACGTGTCCTTGATCGATATACTGAATTCCCCACGAAGGGTAAAAGAAAGAGGCATCACATAGATAAATACGGAAAAGTTGTGAGTGGCCTTCTAATTAATGTGAGAATTTGTCATTCTCACTCAATTGGATTGACATACGACAAGAAGGATCGAGTCTGATAGTTATTAAGAGTATTCACGTAAAAAATGTGAAAAATGCTAAATCTCCGTTTCTAGCAACTGATTTTACTAAAAACCCATTTCATTCATGATGTTATATCTATATAAATTTGACACCTAACTATAGTGATCACGGCTCCACATGCAAGCTAGGGTGGTCACAGGACCACCTTGGCTTGCAAAAGAAATGTAAATATACACTTGCTAAAAATATATTATATACTAAACTAATTTATTGCAACTACTCTAATAAAAATATTGAACATTCGAACTTTAGAATTACAAAAATTTGAGTTCAATAAAAATAAGAGTAATGCTACATTTGCAATATATTCACAATAATTTCACAACAAATGCAATATGGTAAGTTGTTACTGTTTTTAATTTGGACCCAATACCATTATTATTTTTTTACCCATCAATAATAGTTTTTGCATAAGATTTATTGTAGAAATGTTGTGGATGTAGTATTACTCCAAACTTAGTTATATCCCTCAAACATAATCCTCAAAATTACGAAAATTTAGGCTCAATAAAAATAAGAGTAATGCTACATTTACAACATTTTCACAATAATTTCACAACAAATATAATGTGGTAAACTGTTATTGATTCTAATTTGGGTCCAATACTGGTATTATTTTTTTACCCATCAATAATAGTTTTTTGCATAAGATTTATTGTAAAAATGTTGTGGATGTAGCATTATTTTAAAATTTGTTATATCCCTCAAACATAGTCCTTAATCACTTTTTTAAAATTAAAAAAATAAAAAATTTAAATAACAATGGTAAATATTAGCCCAAATAATAACAAACATAAATCAAACAAAAATAAGATAAGACAAACAACAACAAGCGAACAAATTATTCAAAAAAAAGAAGATAAAAATATCGAATTATTCAAATTTGTAGCTCATTTGACCTATTCAATAAAAATAATCTCTGATTTAATTTTTCTTTAAAAAATGATACCAAGAAAAATATTGTGATTGTAAGTTCTTCTTGATGGTGACGATAGTTATACTCTTTATTTTTGACTTTACAGTTGCAACAATTTTACTCTTCTTAGCAACTTGACTCATAGTTGTATCAAATATTCAAGTTATCTCTTCATTAAATTTTTTATAATTTAAATTTCTTAATAACCACCCACCCTAAAAGAAATTTCTAGAGCCGCCACTGACAACGATCTGTTACTACTAGCAGATCATTGTAGCTAGTTGCTATAAATTTTTTATTCACTTCTTTTTTCTTTTTTCATTTCCCTCTCTCTCCTCTCTCCCTTCACGTCCACAAGCCATAGCCCACATTTCTCCACAAAAAAAAAAAGAAGCCATAGCCCACTCCTCGGTCATCTCTCCCCTCTTACATGGCTCAAGTTTATTGTCATCTCAATCTCTCCTTTTGTTGCCTAGTATGGGTTTGTGAGAGAGGTTTCGGAGGGTTATGGTTGGGTTTCAGCAGCTGGGCTGGGTGTGCGAAGGTGGGTTTCGGTTGAGCTGGGTGTTGACGGAGAAAAGTTTTTAGTCGAAGGTGGGTTTTTTTTTTTTTTTTTTTGGTAGAAGGGTTTTTGGTTGAAGGTGGGTCTTCGGTGGAAGGGGTTTTCGACCGAAGGTGAGTTTTTGGTTGAATGGGTTTTCATTGGAAGTTGGATTTTCGGTTGAAGGTGGGGCTTTTGCAGGTGTATAGATATGTGTACTACTATTTAAGGGGGCTTCCCCTGTTTGTGATAATCAATTTAGATGCCCAAAATACCCTCAAATTCATCTGTTTTTAAGGCTTAAATCATAGGGTTAGACATGTGAAACTAGTAATTTAGAAACTCCTAATTTTTAGCTAAATTTAACAAAATAAACCATTTTTTTCTCCCACTTCCACATTTCTCTCTTGATTTAGTTGTCAAGTACTAATACAACTTCTTCTTTTTGAGGCATTTATTAATATATATATATATATATATATATATATATATATATATATATAATTGCTTGTTTTTACCCCCACAAACATACCACTTTTTTTTTTATTTATCACTAAACTGTTTTTTCCCACATCTACATTTTTTTTCTCACATTAATAGTTAAATACTAATAAAACTTCGTTTAAAATAAAAAATTAAAATAAAATTGCAATGAGTAAAATACCCACGCTGGTAACATATTAAATGGGATCCAAATTATTGAAGATTTTGGGCCCTCAGAAATTGATGAGCCCATTAAGGACCAGTTAAGTAAATACTTGTCCATAGTTACAAACCCTCAAAAACACTCAAAAAGCCCATAAGCCCTCAAAACAACACTCTTTGAGTTCCTCATCTCTACTCTCAACTCCACTTGAGAGACAAGGCAAGACCAGCCAAGCCGTGTTTCTCTAACGTAAGATGTGAGGATTATGTGCACCCAATAAAATAAACATTTTATTGAATTGTTCCATGTTAAAGAGAAAAAAGAAGGGTAATGTTTTTTGTTATGTCAATGGTTCATCCTTTTGAGTTATGTCAATGGTTCGTCCTTTTGAGTTTGATTACTAATTTTGTTTACCAATGAGATTATAAGGATGAGTTAATTATGGTTTTTTAAAATATAATTATAGATTTGTATATAACCTATATATTAGTCATAGGATAAACCACTTTCATAATAAATAGGTCAAATGCATACTAGTTCCTATGACTCTACGTGAATTAGCTAGAATGTGACTATTTCAGAAAAATATATATCTAATGCCAAGGCCACATAAAATCTTAGCTTTCTAATTTTCATGATCGAATTAATCTTTTGAGGAGCAACCTATGATATCATGATTAATTTAGCACAGATATGTTGATTAACAAGTAATATTGAGTTGGTCAAAAGACTCAAAACACGCCAAGATAGATAAAATTGTTCACATATTAGCTTGTTCCCTAGGTTTAATAAGTTAAGTAGGCATTCTCTTCATATGTTTTATTTTTTCTAATATTTATGAGGACATTCGTGTGTATACGAAGTGTCAGATACTTGGCTTACAAGACGCAGAGTAATATATGAATAAGTCGTATTGCACTTATATCTCTCATGTAATAATACTTAGTAATTACATAAATTTCAAGTACAACCTATTTTTGTTTCTATTTCACTCATAAAATGATTATAGTATATATAACATTTTAAAATCATAAGGTAAACAACTGTACATGAAAAATTTTATAGCGTTACTCAAAGACAAATTATGGAGTTTATTTATAATTGATACATAAAGAATTTGAAAAATACACTTTTGCTAATTACATTAAACATTTAAGCTCCTTACATTTTTTTTTCTCTTCGATTAAAATTTTTGCTTTTTAAAAATATTTTATTTTATCATTTTTTTATAACTTTTAAACATTAAAAAATTGATAGAAATAAAAATACATTCTTTTTAATGAAGTTTCACCTATAAAACAAATTATTAACAGAAAAGACAAGGAAAAAAAAGGGAAAAAACTTTATCAAGTGTTTTGGTGTGCACTTGAGACTAACGCTATATTTTGACTTTAAAAAAATGGAAATTCTTTTCTCCCAAAACTTATTTAACATTTTCCGTAAACATCCACTTTCCATGTTTTAATAATGAATATCACCCTTTTCTCGTTTCAAAAATATTTATATCAAGAACATACAATTGTGAAAATTGTGCATACGAATGTATAAAAAATGAGTGTGAGAATTTTTATCGTTAAAAAAAACATGTATTACCTATTTGTCCAAGTAAATAAGGTATCATCCTCATGGCTTCGATCAACGTATAACCCACCAGCCCATCTTTTGGACTTGTTATACGGCGTAACCCACACATTGTAATTCGAAAATGCGTCGCAGATCTGCAGGTAATCATCCTCTAGTAGAAGTGGAATAGCCGCCGGACCTAGAACCAATTGATAGCCAAATTGGTTTCCTATTTTAGTAAACTTATTAGGGTTCACTATCAATAATTCAGTTGGTTTGTCAGTCCAAATTCTTGCATCTGATTCAGTTTTTACTAGCTCTTGAATCATGGTCCAGTAACTCTTTCTAGGTGTGCTACCATCTGCTCTCATTGTTTTCATCTTGCCTTTGACAAATGAATTCTTTTCACCATCAATGTCAAGATCAAGATAACAGGTGATGTAGTGGTCATGGTTTATTGCAATAGTATTTTCCGTTACCAATGTACCATAGATGTCTTCCTTGACTTGTTTTTTGTGGGTGTATGTTGAAGCTTTTGCTTCCAAAATACCTGATAAGCCCACCTAATTAAATAGAGTGCATACGACATATATAGTTGTTATTAATAACAATTAACAGCCTCATAAAGTCTTTTTAGGTACCATTTTACTGAAAATGATCTCTTCATTTGAAATGGAGTATTTTGGAAGGTATATTTAGTGTACGTTTTTAGACCCCTTAAAACACTAGTTGTTTAACCTAGTTATTTAGTTAAGTGATTACTTAAGTAAATTATTCAAATCTAGGATAACACAAGCAAATCATATCAAGTAAACAATGCGGAAAATAAAGAACACAACAATATGATAACCTAGGAAAACCAAACCGGTAAAAAACCTAGGGAGGATTTAACCTAGCTATCCTCAAGGTAAAACAAGATCCACTATGAAAGAATTAAAGTTTTACAATAGCGACTTAGTCCACTAACATCCTATTGCTATCTCGAGTAGAAAACTTACTACTATGATCACGTGGCAGCTCTGAGTCTACAGACTATTTCTTTCTTAGATCCACAGCATCCACAAGTACACCCACTTGTGTTTTTTTTAAGCTCTTGAAATAGCAACTAAAGCAATCACCAAGCTCTCGACATCAATCTTGATCTTGATCACCCTAAGTGTGTATGAAAGTAAACACCTCTAGATCTCACAAGAGATTCACACACACAGCATATCAACAACCTCTAAAACGTGACTAGAGTTTTTCTATTTATATGAGACATAAAACATAAAACCCTACACGTCAAATGGGCTTGGGCTGAGTTCGAAAATTTTGTAGAAAAACACTCTACATGAGCTTCGATCGATCAAGTCTAATTTTTGATCGATCGAGCCTTGCAGAAATTGAATAGTAATTTCTTGCAATTATTCGATTCCAACTTTACACAAACACATACTTTGAGCAACCTAAATCTAGACTAAATGTATTGATCATGGTTTGCCAACATATATATATTGAAGTTCTAATACATTAGTTCCTAATTTCTTAGAACCTAAAAAACTCCCCCTTTGGTAATTCGTGACAAAACACATACAAAAACAAAAATGCTCAAAGTTACAAAATAGCCCATTACAACAAAATGCCCAAAAACTATTCAACCTAACTACTATCTATTAGTTGCTAGTGTAGACAGCAGCACAACTGAATCAACCTATATATTCCTGTAACACTCAACAAACACATAAACGCATGTGTAAAAAATACAAGTAAAATAAATAAATTCTTGATTTCACAAAACAAAAAATAAAAGACATATATCATGAATAACCTCATAATATAAATCAATAATCAATGTAGATCATGTGAAACA
This sequence comes from Castanea sativa, assembly GCF_040712315.1. Classification (NCBI taxonomy): domain Eukaryota; kingdom Viridiplantae; phylum Streptophyta; class Magnoliopsida; order Fagales; family Fagaceae; genus Castanea; species Castanea sativa. The sequence goes on from NC_134014.1 coordinate 3,340,842, forward strand.
AGAAACAATAAAAGAGATAAAAAAAAAAAAAGTCTCCTCCTAACATACACAACCCATAAAAACGAATACATCATGAATCTCCTAAATACAATCTAAAGCTCCCCCTATCAACAAAAACACAATCTCCCCATCAACATGTATAAATAATCCCTCTTTTTGTGATGAATTGCCAAAGAGCAATCAAGACTCATCATCAAAAGGTGGAGGCGGGGAAGAATGTCGAATACTCGCCAAATTCACATGTAAAGCCTGAAGCTCAGCCATCACATCCACCAAAATCTGTCCATGCACCGCCTGAACAGTCATGACAGTCTCCAACATACCCAGAAGGCTGGAATCATCCAAAGCAGAAGGTGGAGGATCAATTGCGGCGGTGGGATAGACAAACTCCTCAGCAGATGGATCACCAGCTGAAGGAGGCCGAGATGCATCACTTGTAGAAGACTCTACACGAGGGCGTTTAGAGCTAGCTTTCATCTAAGCCGCTCTTTGCCTAAGAAAGGTGGCACCTATGAGGGTGATGATATGAATAGGCTCGGATGCAGGAAAATCCTCTAAATCCAAATCTAACAAAATCCTATGAATGAAAACCGGAAAGAAAAGACCATGTGACCTGGAACTACTCCTATGAACCTCAACCAAAGAACAAATGAAAAGAGACAGAAAACACATAGGAGCATTAGTCACAAGGGAACACAAAAAGGCACAACGCTCAAGAGGAATGGTGTGCAAGTAAGAGATAGGCCAGATAGAATGACAAGAAATCCAAAAAAAAAAGTAACGAATCTCAGTAAGCCCATGTGAGGTGATACAATGATTAGTATCCCACTGAATGGTAGTATCAGTGATGAGGGACATGATGTCGTCCAGGAGAGGGGACTCATCATAAGGATAAACAGGCTGTTGTACCAAACGTACACCAAGAGTAGAGGCCACTACCTGCGGAGTAATGACATACTCTTTTCCCCTTATCCAACTCTTTATAAACTGAATGTTGGATGAAGTGGAGTGAACTGAGAGATTCAAATAGAACTCTCTGATCAGAACAGCCGGAGGAGGATGATCTACATCTAAAAGAGGCAACCAACCCCTACGATCAAAACTCCTACGCATCTCAAGATCAACCTCATCTAAAATCACTTTCCTCTCAGCCCACACCTTCCTATATACATTCAATTTCTCAAAGGTTTCCTGATTTTTCAAGGTAAGAAACGTATCACTCTGGAAATCGGGGGTAGAGGAGGTGGAGGTTTTCTTATTGGCTCTAGTCTTCTTAATTATGATGCTAAGGGAAAGAAAGGAAAGACCAAAACAAAAACCAAAGAAAGAAAACAAAGAAAACCAAGGGTAGACTGCATCAGACAGGGTTAGAAAGAAAAACAACAATAGAAAATATCATTCTATATGATGCATTAATTGAATGAACAAATGATGCATGCTCTGATGCATGCTCTAATGCATTGAAAACAGTTCAATTATCCTTTAGAAACCAACAATTGACTTGAACATAGAGTTTTAGTACAAAAACCCCAAATTTTGAAGAACCCAATTTTAAAAAGTAACCCAAATTGAATAATTAATCATCATACTAGTTAGGAAACATCATATAATGAATTAATCAATCAATTACACAAGTCAATTTTACCAATTACAACCCAATTGAACAAAATTCCCAATTTCATGTAGTTTCAAGCATTAGAATTTCAAATTTTTCTCAAACCACCAAACTAATCAAATTAATGCATGGGAAACATGTTTATAGATCTAAGAACAAAAACCCAATGATTAATTTTGAAAGAAACCAACTCAAAAAAAAAAAAAAAAAAACCAAATTCCTATATGTTCGAAAATTACACCTAAAATGCATGAAAAATGTAAATAAAATGAAAAAGAAGGGTTAAAAAGGTCTTACCAACACTTGAAGACAAAAACCTTGAGAAAATTTTGGAAGAAAACGAAAAAAATTTGACTTGAAGTGGATCGGTCGAAGAAGAAGAGAGAAAAAGCTTATTGAAAAAGTATGAACAATGTGATGAACACGTGAGAAGAACCTTTTTTAAAAACTCTCTGACCGATTTTCGATCGATCGAAAAAATAGGTTCGATTGATCGAAGAGAAGATGCTTTTCGATCGATCCAGCACCAATCGAGCATAGATTGAGCCAAGCAGATTGTAACCAAAATTTTTATCACATTTTCAATCAGTCGAGCAACAGGTTCGATCGATCGAAAATTTGGAAAAAATAGTTTTTCAAAAAATAGAGCATTTTAATGCAGAAACTCCTCAAAGCACATTGTTTTATAAATGAATTGCATGAGTATAAGATGAAAAGTTTTTTAAAAACCCTTGAATTCAACCCAGATCTTCCAAAAAACACGATTTTCAACCAATTTTGTCCTCAAAATACAACCATTAAACATATTTTGCATCAAAATCAAGAAATTTTCAATCTTGAATGGCCACAACAAGATCACATACAATATTATGTACTAAGTTTAGCAAAGAATAACTTGTGTAGTGTGTGCAACTAGCAAAAGCATGAGATACATGTGAGGTGATAAGTAAATAGTAATCAATCACAATTTCTATAGAACTCATCACATACGTTTAAAAGTAACTATCACCTAAAGAGTTATATCATATAACTCCCACATCTCCTAGAAAACAAGCTTGCAATCATGTAAGTTTCCTGATTTGCCTCATAATGTACACACCAATTTTTATTTCAATTTGAATTTATTATAGCTCAATAAGGTATACACCAATTTTATTATTTAAGTCAAGGCTACACCTTATGTTCTTTTTGTGTATGTGCTACACTTTTTCGAGCACAAAATCATATGAAATGCACTAAGGTGTTCATGATTGGCTAGTAAACAGTGGTGAGATGGTTATTTATGTCTTTCTTTTAGGATTTGTTAGTCCTTACAATCAAAAACATGTGACTTCAAAATCAAGATTATGTGATCAAAAACTATAAACAACTCCCACACAACATGCACAACATAGCCAAAACTAGTAAAGTGAAATAAAATGAGCTCAATCAAGCTAAACAAAGAACATAAACATGTTATGTAAAAATAATATGGACAGCCTTGATTTCAAATCCAAGAACAATAATGCAAAACACATTTTACCTTCCTTTCCCCCTTTTTTTTAAAATAAAAAACAAAAACAAAAAATAACCTAACATGAAATGCATGAATGTTATGCAATGCAAATCCTAAAAATAAAGAGAAACCAAAACAACAAACGAAGAATGGTCACAAAGAATAGAGAGATGAAGTACAAGGACCATGTCAGAAAGACTCAATTAGATTGAGTATTTTGCATCCAAAACCTCTTAGATGCAACTCTAGCATTGGAGTTGTTCTAATGATTAGAATGATGAACAACTCCAGGATTGGAATAAAGGTTTAATGCCTTTACCAACTCACCAATAAGTTCCATAGGATCTTGTCTTATTTGCTTGCTTAGCAACTTGCAACTTGAAACAGTTTGGACGAATGTACCCATACATTCCACAAAAATGACAAACCCAAACAGATCTATCATGCAACTTATCCTTAGGATGATTAGGAGTCTTAGGCTTAGACTCTTTGAGATCAACCCTAATCTTCCTAGGGGGTGTAACTTCTACTAGTTTGACAATCTCACTCACGGGAGGCTCAGAAGAAGGAACAAAATTTGTGGAATGAGTTTCAGACAAAGAGATGCTTTCTACAAAACCTAGACCAGTTTTGTCTAAAAGAGACTTCAAAACACTCAACATGTGATCAAGTTTAGAACTAGCAGATTAGTTTATTCTCTAGCAATAGATAATTCTAGTTTCAATTTTTTAATCTTGTTAGTCAACATCATGTTCTCAGTCTTCACTTTATCAATTAAAGTGCTAGCATCAAGCAATTTCAACAACAAATCTTTCTTATCCAGTTCAAGAGAAGTAATTTTCTTTAAACCTTTTTCCACATTCATTGCATCTTTTGCAGTAGCTTTGCACAGCTTATTGTAAGCTTCTTGCAAATCAGCACATTCAGAGAGTTCCCCATCAGAAGGGCTCTCTTCAACAACAACACTTTCATCAACTACAACAGTAGCTGTGAAAGCAGTGAAGTTTCCATCCTCATCACTACCAGACTTATGATCAGAAACTTAATCATCACTCAGGGTTACATCCATAGCCTTACCCTTTGATCTCAAGAATGTAGGACATTCTAATTTCACATGACCATACCCTTGACAACCAAAACATTATTGACCCAAAGAATTATTAGAGGTTTGATCTACTTCCTCTTAAAATTATCAGTATTGTTCACTTTAGTGGGTTCATTTCTCTTATAATTCCTAGGTTCATCATTGTTTTTATCTCTTGCCCTTCTGTTATTGTTCCCAAGAAAGTTTCTAAAGTTCTTGGCAAGGTATGCAATCTCTGTAGAAGAGAGTTCATCATCAAATCTATTCCTATCAACATCATCAACAGACTTAAGAGCCATTGATTTGGATTTGTTTATCTTGGATAGGTCTAACTCATAGGACTAAAGAGATCTTACAAGCTCATCAACAGAGATGGAGTCTACATCCTTGCTCTCAGTAATGGTAGTTACTTTGCCTTCATGCATAGTTTGGAGAATATTCCATGCAGTATGATCAACCTCAACATTTGAGATCTTCGTGAATTCCTCCATAGAAACAGCATTGAAAATAGTATTCATGGCTTTACTATTAAAAGCAGCTGCTTCTTTTTTAGAAGTTTGCCACTCGCTTATAGGAGTAGTCGGCTTCTCCCATCCGTATTCAACTGAATTCCAAACCCTCTCATCAATGGATTTTAGGAATGCTTTCATCCTTACTTTCCAGTAGATATAGTTGTTCCCATCAAAGTAAGGTGGGATCACAAGGGAGTGACCGTGTTCCATGACAACAGGGGTCAAAGATCAACTCTTAGACCAAAAGATCTAAACACAAGAGCTGACCTGCTTTGATACCACTTGTACGTTTTTAGACCATTTAAAACACCAGTTGTTTAACCTAATTATTTAGCCAAGTGATTACTTAGGCAAATTATTCAAATCTAGGATAACACAAGCAAATCATATCAAGTAAACAATGCGAAAAATAAAGAATACAATGATATGATAACCCAGGAAAAACAAACAGGTAAAAAACTTGGAAAGGATTTAACCTAGCTATCCTCAAGGTAAAAAAAGATCCACTATGAAAGAATTGAAATTTTACAATAGCGACTTAGTTCACTAACATCCTATTTACCTCGAGTAGAAAACTTACTACCACGACCACATGACAGCTCCAAGTTCATGAACTACTTCTTTCTCAGATCCACAGCATTCACAAGTATACCCACTTGTGTTTTTCTTTAAGCTCCTGAAACAGCAACTGAAGCGATCACCAAGCTCTCGACATCAATCTTGATCTTGATAATCCTAAGTGTGTATGAAGGTAAGTACCTCTTGTACATTTCTAAACCCCTGTAAACTAGATTGTTTAACCTAATTAATTAACCAAGTGAATACTTAGGTTTATTATTCAAATCTAGGTTAAAACAATAACAATCATATCATGTAAAGTAGTGGAAATATAAAGAACACAATGATATGATGACCTAGGAAAACCAAACCGGTAAAAAACCTACAGAGGATTTGACCTAACTATCCTCAAGGTAAAATAGCAAATCCACTATGAAAGAATTGAAGTTTGTACAATAGCGACTTAGACCACTAACATTTTATTGCTACCTTGAGTAGGAAATTTACTACCACGACCACGTGACAGCTTCGAGTCCACAGACTACTTCTTTCTTTGACCTTTGCAAAACACAAACACCCACGTTTGTGATTTTGAGATCCCACTCAAAGGTTTAGCAACACAAACTCTCCTGTTTGTGACTCCAAGACCACCTTTAAGGTTTAGATCATCAGCACTTTTGATGACTAGAGAAGGCAGCAACTTTTACAACACCGGATCTTGAGATTCTTGAAGTATTAACACCGGTAGAAGATATGAGAGAGCTTTTTAGGAAAAAAAACCCTAAATACAAAAGAGGCACACTCTTTTCTCTCTGAAACGCCTTTATAAAAACGTGTTTAGGGTTTCCTTTATAGAGTGGGAGAAGTAGATCTGAAACCCTAATCCTTAATGGGCTTGAACTACTGTTTGGGCTTAAATAAAATTCTGCAGATACGACTTTCGATCAGTCGAGCCTGTTTCTTGATCAATCGAACCAGACAGATTTTGAAATCTTCTTTCTGCAGCTTGTATATTCTTATGCATTCACGATTTGCCAATTGTTCTAAACTTTTAGAACCTAACACCTCTAGATCTCATAAGAGATCCACACACACAGCATATCAACAACCTCTAAAACATGGCTAGGGTTTTTCTATTTATATGAGACATAAAACATAAAACATAAAACCCTACACGTCAAACGGACTTGGGCTAAATTGGAAAATTTTGCAGAAAAATACTCTACACGAGCTTCGATCGATCGAGCCTTGCAGAAATTGAATATTAATTTCCTGCAATTACTCGATTCCAACTTTACACAAACACATACTTTGAGCAGCCTAAATCTAGACTAAACGTTTTGATCATGGTTTGCCAACATATATATATATATTAAAGTTCTAATACATTAGTTCCTAATTTCTTAGAACCTAACATTTAATGACATATATATTATTTATAATTTTAATTTTTTTTTTTAAATTGACATTTAATTAAATGACATAGCATTCTAGACACAGTTATATTTCGAAAATAAAATTATAACTGTGAAATGGATCATCATAATTTCGAATGAAACCAACTGAAATAATAATGATAATTTTTTTATTAAAAACAATAAGGATACTAATATAAATAGATGGTTTGGTTATTTAATTTCCATACCCCAAATTTAATACTACCACTTTTCTTGAACTCCCAGTCCATGATATAGTCATAGTTGCCAATGATTGAAACAGTCCTAACAACTAGGCTCACGCTAGGTCTAACCTCTATTATCTGTGAAGCCATAAATAAAAATAAAAAAATAAAAAATCAAACAACAAATATCAGATGTATATATATGCAACTAGGGAAAACAGATAATCCCAACTAACTAAAATGTCATATATAAATTATTGTTGAGCCTGATTGGTTGAATTTGTTAAAACTTTGTTTTTTTTCAAAAACAGAAAATATAAAACAGTCTATTACAATTACTTACAAATTTTGTTGTTGATATATTTCATAGAAGAAATTTATTTGATTATAATCTCTTTTTGTTTTTAACACTTTTGAGGAAATATACTTTAAAAAAAAAAAAAAAATCTTTTACTTTTCTTACTTTAACATTCAAAACAAAGGAAAGTAAGGATAAAATGAAACTGAAAGATAAGTAGTACTTTCAATGTGTGTGTGTGTGTGTGTGTGTGAGAGAGAGAGAGAGAGCGAAATAACCAAAAAGCATTGCTAATCCCTTAAAAAAAGGTTTTTTTAATGCAATTATTTTTTTGTGAAATTTTTTATTATAAATAGTTGAATTTAATTTCCTAATTTTTACATTTATTGTGTTATGTTGCATGTATATGTGAACGCATATATGCTCTCACACACAAGGCACATCTATACTTTTATTTTTGTGTTGTGTGTTACAAAAATTTAACCAATTTTTAAATAATAAAAAATTAAATTTTATAAGGAATTAAATCCTAGGTTTGACACTGTTCATGACCCTATTTCTCTTCTTTGTCCTATTCTTCTCGATTTCTAGCCCCCCTTTCCACACCCATGTGTATATACTTTGTTTGTTGTATACTTTAGCACATATTTAAAAAAATAATAATGATAATTGCCTTTGTGTGTTGCCAAGCTATGTCACCTGCATATCGCTCAAATACACAAAATGCATTTGAAACTTTAACAGGCTCTCCATCCTAATTGGCATAGTACCCATCCATGAAGATTGCATTGGTTGGGCAATCTGCATGGTGTTGAAGAGATACGGCACTCAAGCCAAGCCCAAATTCTCCAGCATCCAAAAATGTTCAATAGTACCATTCCTTTGTAGGATCCATGTAGGGCACAAATAGCTCAGAAATATGGCCTTTATCTAGGACTTGGCGATGTTTATCTTCAATGGAATCGAAAATTATGGCTAGAGATATAACAAGACCAGCTCGGACATCAAAGGTAAGGTGCAAATTATAGTTTTCCCAACTAATTTTATCACAAAAAAACTATATTAAGAGCATTTCCATTTAAAAGGATGCATTTTATGATATAGACTATATACTGCAACATTAAAGATGTATCTAGTGCCACATAATCTAAAATTTTGAATAACTTGACACATCGTACACTATCAGATCTAGAACATAATTAAATTCTTAAATTAACTATGTAAATGATATTCTTCATTTAACTTGAAATAAAAAGTCCTTGTTTTATAAAATTTGAAACCCAACATTCAAAAATTATATTTTGAAACCCTCAATTTTAATTAATAAACAACCATTAACTTATTTCATTCATCACCTGGCTAATAACATTATACACATAACAATTTTCATAACTTATTAAGATAACAAACTGTGATTAGTGTAATGACACTTTAATATGAGATAAGTACTGACATCATTTTTATTATATCTCAATCAAATATTAATTCAATGATGGGCAAAAGTTATACAATTTGTGTGGCCTTATTGTTTACCTTATGGTGTGACCATGGATCTTGAATTTGGGACCATGAGGCTGGACAACAATGATAGGCTTTGTTTCAGCTGCAAATGGTGGCCTCATTTTTGAATCTCGATATTCAGTACCCTTAGCTTTTGGTATTGGTACCACTTCACAATCATCATCTTATCAAGGTGCACAAATACAACAATACCCTTAATAGGTCTAACCCAAACATTAGACGGATCCGGATCCTCTCCATTTCTATTTGAGAGAGAGAGAGAGAGGAAGGAAGTGCTTCAGGTTTGAAGAGGAGAGAGCATAATGATTTGAAGAGAAGGAAGAGAGAGAAAGATAAATGAAATAATGAGGGGACAGAGAGAGAGGGTAGAGAGAAGAAAAATTAGAAAATAAACATTATTTTATTATTACTTTAAATGTCCAGAATCCAATTGCTAGGAACAATATTATACTTCTTTGATCATTCAGTTACTCTGTTCTATGTTTAGCATCTAGATCCAAAGAGAAGAGGTTTCTTTTCTTTTTTTTTAAAGTAAAGTGGTTGCAAGTTGCAATGCAGTATTAACCTTTACATCTAACTCTGGTTGAACTTGTTGAGTTAAGTCAGTTGGATTTTAATTGACGTGGCATGCTTCAGATCTTAGATTTATTTCAAACGAATCTTGTCCATAAAATGGACACTCTTCAAATATCATCTAATCAAATCATCTTTCCCACTTTAACACTCATACAACGAACCTGCAAAATTTCACAATCTACACGTGCCCTTACAGCTACCAAGAATTAATCCGAGGAGGTTTTTCTTCTTAGTGTAAGTCTTCATAAACCTCTTCACTCATTCTCTTTTCGTATACTTTTCTCTCTTTTGTGTCTCTTTCTCCTCGGCTCTCTTTTCCCTTTCTTTATTTTTCAATACCTTCAACCCTCTCTTAAAAATGGGTAGATTCGCTTCTTTAGTAGATTCCGAGAAAAAAATAGAATAGTTTAAAACTTTGTATAGGATTCCACCAGGGGTATCCATTAGGTATTGTAAGGAAGGAGAATGGCAAGAGAAAATGTGAGGGGGAGAAGTAGTAATCCCAATGATCGCTTTTATAGAGGGAGGGATGAAAATCTCCATGGGGACGGTCACTAGGGATTACATCAGGGCCCATAAATTAGCTCCTACCTAGTGCGCTCCAAATCTATTTAGAATTTTAGGTTGTGTAGATGCGCTCAATGAAAAGATGGGTTTGGGACTAACCCATCACGAAGTTAACTGGATTTACAATCTCCACCACCTAACTAGGCAGGGATACTACCTAAAATCTAGGTATTCAGAGGTTAGACTCATCCAATGCCTCCTTGACTCCAACAAGGGTCTGAAAAAAGATTTTTTGATCGTATCTGGGGAATGGCACGATGGCCTCCCCTGTCCGACGAGAAAGGGGCAACCAGGTGGGACTCTAGGCTTAGGCCAACTATTTATAATCACCCCCTCTTCTTCTTCATCTTTAATTTGTATCTATATAGAAAATTTCCTATGATTTACTTAATTAATCTTTTTTACTGAGGACGTTTCTGCCTTTCTTGATGGTTTTGCAGACAGACGCATTGCTATCCCCAACTTTATCCTTGTCAACTAGGTGAAATTAGACGAGATATTGAAGGCTAAAGTATTTGTAGACACTCATAATCAGCTCCGAGTAGCACATTTGATCCTCGACTACACTTCCATCTCCAAATCCTTCCAAGCGCCGAAGTGCGTGATTAGAGCAAAAGACCTACACCTACACCGGATAAGTGTTGCTGTCAAGGGTTTCCTTCTTCCTGAGGGTGCCCCTATTCCCTAAGTTACTCTCGCCACACAACCCATACCTGAAGGTATTCCCACAATACCTTTTCCATCCCAACCCATCATCAAGGAAAAGGAAGAATTTGTTGAAGTCTTAGATTCTGAGGACGAATTCGAGATTTTCAACCAACCTACTTCCTCGGGAAGCCCAGCTAGTGACCTCAGCATTTCATCTTTAGAACTAGCAAGCCATCCGCAAGAAGAAACTGCCAGTCCAAGCATAATGGGAATTCAATGCAGGACCAGACACAGCCTCAGAGATATAATGGAATCCCAGGTGGGGAGTCAAGAGCTTGAGAAGACTGCTCAGACTAAACTCCCCTCTCCTAAGGATATAGAGCCAGAGAAGTCTTCTCAGCCTAAACTCCCTTCTCTTCCACCCATTCAACCCCAACACATTGATCGGGCTGATCATAAGAGAAATATGGATCAGTTTAAGGGCAAAGAAGTGGTTGAGGGATGGAAGAGCCACCTTACCAAGGACATGGAGCCTCAAAAGGGAGTCAAGCACGCTCAGACAACACAAACGAGCCTGGAGAAGAGGACTGAGGTTCAGGCCCCTATGTCTACCCCAATTTGGGCCCCAACAATGATCCTAGATAATCATGAGGTCACTGCCGACGCCTTCATTAGACATCTGACCCAGGAACAGCTGCTTGTGTGGCTGACGCATTAGAACAAGCTCTTCTGTTACTTGAGGATATGGCCAAGTTGAGGCAGATGAGGAAGCAAGATGTCTTCATGACATTAAAAAAGGAGCTCACCATGGTAAGATTCCCATCCAACTTTTCTCCAACTTTTACTCATTCCATTTTTTTTATACTTATTTTTTTTGATTTGACTATGCCCCTTTATTCCTTTCTATTGTTGTGAATAGGCTGTCCAATCTACTTATAGGGCTGAGGAGATAATTATCAGCTCACACAGAGTAATGAAGGATGAGGAGGCCAGGTGCATCAATGCCCAAAAGACCTTTGAGTTGGCGGAGAAGAAGCTACAAGAGGTCACTGCCAAGTTGAACAAGGCAGAAAGTGATAAAAAGAGCTCCGAGGCAACTCTAAATGTAGCTGAAAGGCAAGCCGAGACCCAACAGCTACAGCTTTGCCAGGCCGACGAGGATTATGCTGCGGTAAAGAAGCTGATAGAGAACCTCCAAAAGAGTCTGAAGGAGTCTAAGAAGGTAAAGGAGGAAACCAACAAAGCTAAGGAGGAAGCTGAAAAAGCCAAAGAGGAAGCCAAGAAAGCAAGGGATCGAGCTAAGCAAGATGGATACGAGGTTGGGGTGTCTGAGACTGAGGAAAACCTTAGGTTGCAAGTCTCGGAGGTATGTAGGCATTACTGCCTCCAAGTGTGGAATGAGGCACTTACCCAGGCTGGGGTTGATGCCTCTTCTGCCCTTTAGAGGACAGATAATGTTTACTATCTCCCAGCCATTTGAGCTTCTGCTCCATCTATCCCCAAGGATGCAAGGATGATGTTGCCTCCCGGGGAGCAGATGCTGGAAAGTGCGGCTCAGTTGAAGCCCTTCCTTCCACTAGACATCGGTCCGAGGAGGTTAAGTAGCCTGAGGCAACGGGACAACCAACTGAAACAACTAAAGAGGCAGTCCATGATGCTGCTCACCCTCCCACTGCCCCTAAGGAGCCTGCCAAGGAGAAGGGAGCTACCCAGTCAATGGAAATTGTCCTAGCGACCCTTCCTATCACTACCAAGGAGGACTCGAAGGGCAAAGGGCTTGCTTCTGACACCACGGCTCCTAAATAGCCTTCAAAGACTTCCAAGGGCAATCTTGTGATAAAGACAAAGCCATGATTGGTCCTAGTTTATTCTTTCTTTTAGCCTTAGTATTTTTTTTATTTGATATAATTGGATGTTCTGTAAGTAAACTACCTCTTCAAAAGGCTTTAAATTAATGAAAATGACCAGCTTTTTCTTTACGTGTATGTTGTTTGTATCTTTTACTTGTATAATTTCTATTTTGTTTAGTACTTAATTAATAGAACAATGATATATGCTTAACTTTGTTACTTGCATGAGTGATAATTCTCTTCTAATCAATAGGATCGAAAGTTAGTAAATCAACCAAATTGGCAAAACACCTTTGTAATTACAAGATTCATACATCATAACAGAATAATGATTCATATCTTTCATTGTAAACCTAATGATCTTGAGGTAATAATCAGGTATTGACCAAACAACAGATAGGTTTGATATACTTACAAATGTATTAAGTGATGCTCATGAACTCCTATCTATTCAGATCACTATTTTGGGAGTCCCTAAGATATGTGATCAGGATGGCTAAACATAATCAAGATCAACCTTAGGTGTTAGTTGACCCAAAATGGATGGTCCGAGGGACCAAAGAGTTCTGTTTAACACTTAGGAAAATACTGTGAAATATCAATTTACCTAAAGTATGTGGTCTGAAGAGCTAGACATAGCCAAGGTTCTATTTGATACTTAGAAAAATAACTTACAATGTTAATTTACCCAAAGTAGATGGTCCGAGGAACCAGGCATAACTAAGATTTTGTTTAACACTTAGAAAAATATTGTGAAATATCAATTTACCCAAGGTATGTGGTTCGAGGAGCCAGACATAGCCAAGATTCTATTTGATACTTAAAAAAATAACTTACAGTGTTAATTTACCAAAGTAGATGGTCCAAGGAACCAGACATAACTAAGGTTCTGTTTAACACTTAGAAAAATATTGTGAAATGTCAATTTACTCAAGGTATGTGGTCCGAGGAGCTAGACGTAGCCAAGGTTCTGTTTGATACTTAGAAAAATAACTTACAATGTTAATTTACCCAAAATAGATGGTCCGAGGAACTAGGCATAACTAAGGTTCTGTTTAACATTTAGAAAAATGTTGTGAAATATCAATTCACCCAAGGTACGTGGTCTGAGAAGCCAAGCATAGCCAAGGTTCTGTTTGATACTTAGAAAAATAACTTACAGTGTTAATTTACCCAAAGTAGCTAGTCCGAGGAACCAAACATAACTAAGGTTCTGTTTAACACTTAGAAAAATGTTGTGAAATATCAATTTACCCAAGGTATGTGGTTTGAGAAGCCAGACATAGCCAAGGTTCTGTTTGATACTTAAAAAAAGTACAAAATATTATAAACGACATGTGATAAGAAGGATTTTTATTAATAATAATACATTCGCAGGTTATTTACATTCCATGGGCGTGATACAACTTTTTCATCTAAGTCTCCTAGATGATATGCCCCTATCCCTGCTACCAAGGTAATACGATATGGCCTTTCCTAGTTGGACCCTAATTTTCCCCATGCCGGATTTTTTGCAGTACCTAACACTTTCCTGAATACCAAGTCTCCATGTGCAAGTGGTCTCAACTTTACGTTTGAATCATACCCTTGTTTGAGCTTGTGTTGATAGTACGCTAATTGAACCATTGTATTTTCCCTCCATTCTTCAATTAAATCTAGACTCTTTTCTAACAAGCCATCATTGTTACTTGGGGTGAAAGAGCTCGTCCTCAGTGTTAGGAACCTTGCCTCGAGAGGGATTACAGCTTCGGCTCTATAAGTCATAGAAAAAGGGGTTTCTCTAGTGGACCTCCAAGGAGTAGTACGATACGTTCATAAAACATGTGACAACTCTTCTACCCATTTTCCCTTTACCTTATCTAGTCTCTTCTTGAGCTCATTCACTATTACCTTGTTGACAGCCTCAGCCTGTCCATTCCCTTGTGAATAAGACAAGGTGGAATATTTGTTTGTAATGCCCAAATCATAGCAATACCTCCTAAAAGCCTTGCTATCAAACAAAAGACCATTGTTTTGAGATGAGGGTGTGAGGAACTCCAAATCTGGTGAAAATATTTCTCCAAATGAACTTTTTGCATCTAAATCCCTGATATTGATAATGGCTTAGCTTCAGCCCACTTAGTGAAGCAATTTGTGCCACCCAGTAGCCATCTCCTATTCCCTGCTGCTTTGGGGAAAGGTCCCACAATATCCAAGCCCCATTGAGTGAAAGGCCAAGGGCTGGACATAGGATTGAGGACGCCCCCTAGTTGATGAATGTTTGAAGCAAACCTCTGACACTGATCGCATTTCTTCACATACTCTTGTGCTTCTCTTTGCATATTTGGCCACCAATACCCTTGGGTTAGTGCCCTATGAGACAAAGATTTACCCCAAGTATGGCTTCCCCAAATTCCTTCGTGTAATTCTTCTAATAGTAACTCAGTTGCCTCAGGGTGTATACATAACAAGTATGGTCCAGAAAAGAGCGTTTGTACAACTTTTGGTCCTCGAATAACCAAAACCGAGGAGCCTTTCTTTGTACTTTGTCAGCTTCGGACCTTTCTTCAGGTAAGACATCTTCTTTAAGAAGCAGCACAATGGAGTCCATCCAACTAGGCCCTACTTGAGTTTGATGAACACGGACTACACTCCCATTCACCTTATTAGGCTTACATAGATCTTCCACCAAGATAACCCGAGGTAAGCTTTGTGCCGAGGACGTTGCTATGTGGCAAGAGAGTCTACATGGGTATTTCTGCTTCTAGGGACTTCCACTAAGATGAAAGACTCAAACTTTAATTGTAAATGTCTAACCTAGTTTAGATACTCTTGCATCCTCGAATCCCTGGCCTCCAGTTCCCCTGTGACCTGGCCTACAACCAGCCTCTAATCCGAGAACATTTCCACCATCTTTCCTCCCATTCTTTGGACCATGATCATTCCTACTAAGAGAGCCTCATACTCGGCCTCATTATTTGTGGCTGAGAAGTTCAACCTCAAAGATTCTTCAATAACGATTCACTTTGGAGAGATCATAACCAGCCCCACTCTTAATCCTCTTTGATTTGCAACACCATTCACGTACACTTTCCATAGCAGAGGTTCTTTTAAGGAGATTGTGCCAATTGATTTTTCATACATGCCTAACATCTTGGCATTTTCTTCTAATGAGGGCTTAGCGAATTCAGCCACCAAATTGGCAAGGACTTGGCCTTTTATAGAGGTACGAGGCATATACTTGATGTTAAAAGCCTCCAAGATGGGTACCCCATTTGGCAATCCTCCCGGTGTAGTCGGGGCTTTGAAGTATTGACTTAAGAGGAAGTTGAGTCAAAACAACAACTGCATGGGATTGGAAGTAATAGGGAAGCTTATGCGTAGCATGCACTACTACTAGGATAGCTTTTTCCAATGGTAAATAATGCACCTCGGCCTCATGTAAAGACTTGCTCACATAATAAATTGGCCTTTGTGCACCATCATCAACCCGTATCAGCACAAGACTAATGACATGATGAGCCACATCAATGTAGGCGAATAGAACTTCATCCACCTCGGGCCGAGACATAATAGGTGGTCAAGAAAGATATTCTTTAAGCTGTTGAAAGGCTAAAGCGCACTCCTCGGTCCATTCAAATCCCTTTCACTTATTCAAAAACTGGAAGAAAGGCCTACACCTATTTGCGGACCAAGAAATAAGCCGGTTTAGGGCAACAGTCATCTTTGTCAACTTCTGAACTTTTTTGGGATTTCGAGGTGGTTGTAAGTTGTTAATTGCCCTAACCTGCGCAGGGTTAACTTCAATTCCACGATGAGTGACCATATAACCTAGAAACTTACCTGATCCCACACCAAAGGAACATTTAGAAGCATTAAGGCGCAACTTATATTTTCTTAGTGTCTGGAATGTGTCATTTTGGTCTTCCACATGCGTGGACGCCACTTTACTTTTCACTACCATGTCATCCACATAAACTTCAATAGTTTTTCCCAATTATGGCTCGAACATCCTGGTCATCATCCTTTGATAAGTAGCCCATGCGTTCTTCAAACCAAAGGGCATTACCTTGTAATGATAATTCCCTGTTAGAGTGACAAAGGCTGTTTTCTCCTGATCATCCAAAGTCAAAAGTGTTTGGTGATAACCTTGAAAAGCATCCAAAAAACTCATCTGAGAATGCCCAACAGTGGCATCCACCAACTAATCTATACGAGACATTGGGAAAGGATTTTTGGGATAAGCCTTGTTCAAATTTGTAAATTCTACACATACTCTCCACTTCCCATTCTTTTTCTTCGCCACCACTGTATTAGCCAACTATTCAGGATAAAAAAACTCTCTTGATAGCTCCAGCCTGTTTGAGCTTGATTACCTCTTCTTTGACAGCCTCATAATGCTTTTTGGATGAACGCCGAGGTGGTTGTTTCCTTGGTACCACAGCTAGATTGACGTTTAGATGATGGCAAATGAAACTCGAATCCACCTCGAGAGCCTCATAAGAGTTCCATGCAAACACATCAATATTTTCTTTCAATAACATCATCAACTCTTCCTTCTCCTGAGGAGGCAGTTGAGATCCGACCTGAAAATACTTCTCCTTATCATTATCTATTACAATTCTTTCCAATTCCTTACACTCTATCTCCTCGGCCATAATGCCAACTGATGTTGGCTCTTTTGATTGCTACAAACTTTGCTTGGTTGATGCCGAAGACTCTGCTTTAGTCTGATGCCTAACGGCGGCCACCATGTGCTGCCTGGCCATAGGTTGGCTGCCCATCAGCTCTTCCACCGGACATACATTTTACCTTCAAATGTAGGGTAGAGGAGACAGCTCCCATGGCATGAAGCTAAGGATTCGCCACGATAGCTGTGTAGGGGGAGAAAGCATCCACCACTATGAAGTTGACATCCACTATCTCCGCCCCAATCTACATTAGTAGCTTGATCTAACCCATTGGTTTAACAACCTTCCCATCGAACCTTATTAAGGGTGAATCATAACTAGTTAAATCCCCCAGTTTCAGCCCCAAACCCTTATAAAGATCTGGGTACATAATTTCTACCCCACTACCTTGATCAACCATAACTCGTTTCATGTCGTATCCTCCTATCCTGAGGGTAACCACTAATTCATTATCATGTGGTTGTAGAGTACCAACCTTGTCATCATCATAGAAACTTAGCACTGGTCGACCCTCCGTTCTGATCCTTTTGGGTTATGGGTAGTATTCCCCTACAATAGGTTGGGCCACAAATATTACCCTAGAATGGTGAGAACCAACCCTTCCTGGTGTGGTGAGAACAACATTGATTGTGCCCTGAGGTGGTTTTGAAGAAGTATCCCTCTGAGATCCTGACCCTGCATGGGCTCCCTATCCAACGGGACGATATATGAATTACTTTAGTTTACCTCCTTGTACCAGCTGCTCCAAGTGACCCCACAGAGTTCTACAATCCTCTGTAGTATGCCATCGTTCCTAATGGTATTGACAATAAAGGCTTTAGTTACGCCTCGTGGGATCCCCTCCCATTTTGTTTAGCCACTGTAAAAAAGATTCATTCCTGATTTTCTCTAGGATTTCAGGTACTGGTTCTCGAAACAACAAGTTAACTGCTTGTGGTGCCATAGCAACCCCAGATTACCTAGAAAAATCTCACCGAGGACGATTATTGTTAAACCGGTCCGACCTGAAGTCCCTTCTATCCCGAGGGACCACCTTCCCCTTGCCTTTACCTAATTGTTGATCTTCCTCGACCCGCTTATACTTGTCAATGCGATCCATAAGTTGGCGTACACTATTAAACGGCTTTCCAGTTAATGATTTCCTCAAACCATGCTCGGCAGGCAGGCCAACCTTGAAAGTTCTTATTTCCACATCATCAAAATTTTCATCTATCTCATGGAACATCTCCCAGTATCTGTCTGAGTATGTTTTCAAAGTTTCTCCTTCTCTCATAGTCATAGACAATAAGAAGTCCAAGGGCCGAGAAACCCTACTACATGTAATAAAACGAGATCTAAATGCCCAGTGAGTGCCTTAAAAGAATCAATAGAACTCGCCCCTAGACCATTAAACCATCTCATTGCCATAAGTCCCAAACTAGATAGGAACATCTTGCACATCAAAGCTTCATTCTTAGAGTGTACGGCTATCCTTTGGTTGAAATGGCTCACATGCTCCACAAGGTTTGTTCGTCCATTGTACATGGTGAACATTGGTTGAGTGAACCACCAAGGAAGCTTGCCCTCTTCAACACTGCGCGTGAAAGGTGATTTAGCAATTTGGTTCAACAACCTGTTCATAGAGTCATTCCCCAGGCCTTTGCAAGATAAAATTTTCTTTCTAGGGCCACGCAGGCTATCCCCTTCACACGAAAATGACTCACTAGGGGGAGTCCTTGATCTGGGCCTGTAGCTGCTGTCTCCATTATCGCCAGAAGAGGGGTCAGAAGTGGAGGGGGTTTTGTTTTCATTGTTCATGGTGTAGCTTCCTCTTCAAGTGATCAATCTCTAGCTACATGGCTCTAGCATGCTCTGCATGAGAGGCACGACTCCCACTCAATGATTAACTCATGCTAGTATGGGCAGTATGCACACTCCCCTCCCGATCTCTGCCTCACTCAAGAGTGAGGGAACGCTCCTAACGTTGAGACCCCATAGACTCAGCTTGGTGAGGACCTGAACCTACCATAGTTGAATGTTATGCTCAATAAAACAACAAGATTTCCTACAGACGGTGCCAATTGTAAGGTCACAATTTGCACCTAAGCCCAATAGTAGAAAGGGTATAGGTCCAAAGAGCCCAATACAATAAATTTGTAGAGAGTGGATTCTTAATCTAGTTGCTTATAGGCTTTGTTAACAACGGTATTGGCTCAAGATCACAAAAAAATATTAATGGACAAGTTTATATGATGAAAAACTGTCCTAAGACTCAAGCCGAGGAGATAGTTCTTATACTCCTTTCTTCTTAAAGGAAGATTACAAAAATATTCAGTTTACAGTGTTTCTTTCTTTCTCTCCGATCTCCCCCCTTTCCTGAATGTCTCCTCCTCCTTTTATATCATCTTTCT
The DNA here is from genome assembly GCF_040712315.1 of Castanea sativa. Taxonomy (NCBI): domain Eukaryota; kingdom Viridiplantae; phylum Streptophyta; class Magnoliopsida; order Fagales; family Fagaceae; genus Castanea; species Castanea sativa. The sequence continues at coordinate 3,360,247 of NC_134014.1, forward strand.
TCCTCTCTACATCCTCCACGTATGGATCAAATTACTGGTTTGGATACTTATCCCATCAGTCCTTCCCTAAAGTCTTTGGAGGTAGCTGTAAGGCTGAATCCTGATACTCTGGCATCATCTCCTTATTAATGCGGCCAGAGAGTTAGCTACAGAGTATTCAATGCGGTGACAACAGCTTTTTCCATAGATATTGCACGACCCTTCCTTGTCCTATACTCTTACCATGTACATCCTTATCTACAAGACCTCCTAGAAGGTTGCTTCTGGAAGACAGACCATCCCTCTCAACCTCGGCTTTACTCTGCCGATGAAATATTCCACCTCGGACCGTCTTCTTGGACAAGTTTAGTCAAACTTTATCCTTTTACTTTCCAACCCGAACCTTTAAGGAGATATTTTCCCGTATTCGGACTTCCTAATGTTCTCGAATTGGGCCATTGGCCCAATACATACATAGATATATACTCCGGGGCCCATTAACCCTACAATATATATATATATATATATATATATATATATATATATATATATATATATATGTACACACACACACACAGAGGGATATGTCACTTTGATTAAAGACGGCAAGTAAGTCAACTACCATTATATTTTATGTAGATATTTGTGCATTCCAAAATAAGGTTGCTGGGCCTAAGGGGAGTTTGGGCTCATAATCTATTTGTATGGTGGACTTTTGGATTTCCTACCACGGGGGACGCTATGCTCGGTTGCCCCGTTTCCTGAGTCTCCCCTCTTTTCTCACTAACACTCCTCTTTTTTCCTTGGGGATGATCAATATTACTTTCTCTAGTCTTTCCACTCTGGAATTGCCAACCTCTCCAATTGAGTTCCCCTTGCCTATTTATAGCGAAGGTTAGTGGAGTGATCATCATCATTCCCCTGGTGGGTGGAATGAGAGGTCCAATACCTTCTCCCCTAGGTGGAGGTTTAATGGTGAGTGGGGAAGGTGGCAGTGGCAGGGGCGTTCCCTAGGCAATGGAAGCGAGATCCAATACCGTTTCGCCTAAGTGGATGTTTGGTGACGGGAGGGAGAAAATGATAGTGGTGTTGGGACCAGCCCCGCCAGTAAGTTCTGTGCTCGACAGGGGCACGCCACAGGCTGCTTCGAGCACTTCGAGCTTAAACCCCTCGGGACGGCATGTGCGTTACCATGTGTGATCAGTGCGAGGCTCTTATACGAGTTAGTCTTCATTGGCCTCAGGGCGATTGGGCTTGACGGGGGGTGAGGCCAGTATAATAGCCCCCCCTTGATTCATGCTCTGCTTCAGGTGATGAATCAAGGATCCCGGGCAAGTCGTGGTATTGGTTTCCCGCAAATGTATACTCTCTACACATGGCCAGGGCGATCGTCATAGCAGATTTCTCAAAAATGGCGCTGTATCAGGTTGTCACATCAGTAATTAATATTTGGTAGTTGGTGAACTGCCCGACGGTTCATGCACTGTCTGACGGTTCGTGAACCGTGCCCACACGTGTGGGGGGTTATCCAAGAAAGGGATTTGGGAGGGTTTTCCCGCTCCTGGCCTCATTAAATGCTTCAAAGTCCTATAAATAGCCCATTCTGGACTTCTTTTTCACTTTTCGCGTTCCTCTCGCTCCCAATCCCTCCCTTGCCGAGCATTCTTCTCCTGCGCAAAACTTCCTCAGTTCTTCACTCCCTAGAGCCCAAAGTAAGTTCTCTATGTCTCTCTTTCCTTTTCTATACTCTTCCATTTCATACTCCAAGAATGGGGTTTTCTCACCTACTTACCCCTGGGGCTGCCTTGGCTAGTTTTGGAGAGATCTTTGGCGTCCCAGAGGATGTCAACGTTGCGTATTGCAATGTGGGCGACCTCGAACTCCAGAGGGCTGCTGACTCGAACGCAGCGTTCTTTCCGCTGATGTCCATACTTAAGGGTGGGGTTAGATTCCCTGTAGACCCTCTCATAATAGGTACCCTAGAGTTTTAGGGTCTGTGCCCCGACCAGTTTCCCCCAACTTTTATAGGGTTATTAGTTGTGTCAGTTGGTTAAATCACATATTCGAGCTGCAGTTGAACCAGCACGACATAAATTTCATGTATAAACTGTGCGGCAACTACACAAGTGACTATTACTTGAAAACTAGAGATACACGAGTCTGGCTTATATCCTACCTGCCCGACTCTAATAGGAACTCGGCCGGAGAGTTCGTTTGGGTGCGTGGTAACTGGCATGCCAGTGAGCTTTTTTGCCCGCTTTCACCACGTGAAGTTGGTCGGTACCGACAATCTCCATTTGATTTGTTCTTGCATCTTATATATTTTTTCTTTTATAGCTGATTGGTTTCTTCCCGGACTTGTTGCAGAATCCAAAAGGTTCTTTTCAGACCCTCGAGTTATACACGCGCGAGACCTTAACTTCGTTCTTAGGTTGGAGATCTTCATGCACGACGATGGGCAACTTAGGGCATCTCATTTGATCCTCGGTGTCAACCCCGTGTACACCACTTGGCAAAACTTCAGCCAGGCGCTTTTGGTAGATAACCCGCTCCTATCGTACATCGACGTGCGGTACAAGAAATTCCTTCCCCCCGGGCTCACCATAGGCGAGGCTCGAGAACGTGGCCCGCGCTATACTACTGCAAACGATATCGCGTCTGTGAGGGATGGTTCTGCCGAGCACGTGTCTCAGAATCGATAGAGGCTCGAAGCGATCGGACAGCCAGAGGACGCCGCCCCCGTAGCTGAGGAACGAGCTGCCGAGCCAGTAGTTATTCCAGGCGTTACATTTGACCACGCGGAGAGAATGGTGAAGCATAGGGAGATGACCCTTTCTCGGTTCATTCTTGGCGCTGGACTCGCGGCTTAAACTCAGTCCCCAAAAGGAACGGGTCAAACTCCTCCTGGGGCCGAAAACAGGAAGAGAAAAAGGGTTGCCGAGAAGAACCCTCCTGTCCTGGGTGACACTTTTCCGAAGACCCCTCCTCGTGCAGTGGGCGGTTCTAGGCTTCCGGAGGCGCTGGTGGTCACACCCCCTGTGGTTCAAGTTGGAACAAACGTGGCGTCTTCTTCCCAACCGGGAGTCGGCTGGCAACACACCTTCCAGTTAGGTGATGAGTGCTTGCTGGAAACCGCTAGCGTCCGGCTATGGGACCGGGGTGAAGGGGGCTGAGTTGCCCAAAGTTTGGTGCAAGGCCTTATGCTGCCCGAGGATGTCCATTATTATGCCCAGGGCGATGACGAGACACTTGCCACGCGACTACAATGGCATTCCATTGCGGTAACACTCTATTCCCCTTGGCTGTGTACATTGTAATGAGTGGTCTTTTTTTCCAATTTCACCATTTGGCTACTATCCTATCTCCAGGTTGCGTAGTTGACCAGCATTATGAACGGGTGGTTGAAGGATGCGGCTGAGGCCTTGGAGGGGGAAAAGGCGCTAAAGGCTATTGCTGAGGCCACGGCCAGGGAAAAGGGGGAGGCTGTCGCGGCATCGGAGAGGAAAGCGATAGATGCCGAGAACGCCCGGCAGGTCGCCGAGAGAAAGCTGACCGTCCTAGAGGCGAAGCTAGGGGAGATAGAGCTCAAGTTAGCGACATTGGATAGCTTGAGTCTAGCCCAAGCTAATGAAATCACCGGCCTGAAAGAGTCCCTCGAAGCCTGCGAGGAAAAGTGGTACAATGTTGGCTTCTTGGAGGCTGAAAACTCCGCGGAGCCGATCATTCACCAAGCTTGGCACCATGGATTCGGGTAGGGATGGTTAACTGCCCTTCAAGCGATAGGAGTAGCCGTGGACTCTCTGCTGTGGGACCCCGAGCAGATCCCTTACCCGGCCCTTCCTCTCCCCCGTTGTTCAGAGTCGGACCAAGGCTTCAGATGAGGAGGAGACTTCGAGTATGATTGACCTCGTGCGGGATATTGATGCTCACGGGGAGGCAGCTGACCCGAAGGTTACAAGCAACATCCGCGTTGGAGCCGAAGCTGCACCAGACCAGGTCCCACCGATAATCCAGACAACTGCAAGCGAAACTGAGCAACCCGTTCCTCCGCCCACACTAACTAACCCTGCCGTTTGAAGATTTAGCTTTTGTTTTCTCTCTCTTTTTATTTATTTATTATTGTTATTATTTTTTTTGACATTTAATGAGCTTAAATCGCCGGGCTGTGGCGATGGAACAATTTCCCTATCTTCTGGATAGTTTTAATTAATGTCGTTTAAATATCGTTGTTTTAATTAATGTCATTTGAATATCGTTTGTGCTTCTCTGTCGCTTGCTTGGTAACTGTCGATCCTGTACACGATTAAGGTTTGGTTGCCCATCATACCTTACTTTCTCGCTTTTGGGGGCCGAGAGTATCCCCTTTGAATTCAAGCCGTAGTGGCTTACGTTACTAGACGCTCAGCGTTGCTGGCCATGTCGAGAACAGGTCCTTGTACCTAGACGAGAATAGCGTAAGTTTTCACCTGCTCGGTGATATGGATCGAATCGAGGGCACGTTTCTTTCCTTAGATAAAAATAGCCTAAGGTTTTCACCTTCTCGGTGATAGGAATCGAATCGGGGGCAGGTTTTTGTCCTTAGATAAAAATAGCCTAAGGTTTTCACCTTCTCGGTGACAGGAATCGAACCGAGGGCAGGTTTCTGTCCTTAGATAAAAATAGCCTAAGGTTTTCACCTACTCGGTGACAGGAATCGAACCGAGGGCAGGTTTCTATCCTTAGATCGAAATAGCCTAAGGTTTTCGCCTGCTCAGTGATAGGAATCGAACCGAGGGCAGGTTTCTATTCTTAGATCAAGATAGCCTAAGGCTTTCACTTGCTCAGTGATAGGAATCAAACCGAGGGCAGGTTTTTGTCCTTATCGTGAATGAGTTGCCTTTACCTTTGCAATTCTCTTTATAATTCTTGACTGGCGATAATAACTTGAAATAAGAAAAGGGGGAATCTTGCTGAATAAATGCCTTCATATTAAACATGCAGTAATGCAAGATTACATTAAGTTTATATCTTTAGAGGATGTCTGGTCACTGATAAAGTTTTTTCAAATTGCGAACATTCCATGGCTAGTGGAGCTATTTTTCCTTCAAATCCTCCAGATAGTATGCCCTTGCTCCGGCTATAGGAGTCACACGGTAGGGCCCTTTACAGGACTGAGCTAGCTTTTTTCGCGCTCGTCTCTCACGTCTTCCTCACGACCTTACGAAGTACTAGATCTCCCGCGGTGAACTCCCTCCTTCTGACAGCTCTATTGTACCTCCGAGAAAGCTTCTGTTGATACTCTGCCAGCCGAATGGTGGCCACTTCTTGGTGTTCCTCCAGCAAGTTCAGCTCCTTGGCCATCAACTTCTCGTTTTCGTCAGGAGCGAATCCCGCAACTCTAGCACTGCACAGGTTTACTTCAGCAGGGATGACTACCTCTGCCCTGTGAGTTAGAGAGAATGCCATTACTCCTGTGGATCTCCTTGGAGTTGTTCGGTTTGCCATAGGATGCTTGGCAACTCCCCGGCCCATCTACCCTTGGCGCCCTCCAATCTTTTCTTCAAATCACTCACGATGGCCTTATTGGTCGCTTCTGCTTGGTCGTTACTCTGCGGGTAGGCTGGTGTGGAGTATTGGTTCCGGATACCGAGGTTCTCGCAAAACTCCTGAAAAGCCCTACTGTCGAACTGCAAGCCATTGTCCGATATTAAAGATTCCGGCACGCCGAACCTTATTATAATGTTCCTCCACACAAATCTCTTAACGTCAATGTCTCGGATGTTGGCCAATGCCTCAACTTCTGCCCACTTTGTGAAGTAGTCTATTGCCACCAGCACAAACCTTCGATTTCCCGTTTCTCGGGGAAATGGTCCGACTATATCCAACCCCCAGCAGGCGAATGGCCACGGGCTGCAAACTGGGTTCAAGTTCCCGGCCGGTTGGTAGATCATCGACATGTGCACCTGACACTGTTCACACCTCTGAGTGTACTCGGTAGCTTCCTTCCTCATTTGTGGCCACCAGAACCCCTAGGTAATTGCTCGGTGTGCCAGCGAGCGTCCCCCCACGTGGCTACTACAGACTCACTCGTGCAGTTCAGCTAATAGTTCTTTAGCCTGGTTGGGACGAAGGCACTGCAGGTATGGCCCTTCGAATGATCTGCGATATAGCTTCTAATCAACAGATAACCAGTACCGAGCGAAAGTTCGCTGTATTCTGGCTGGTTCTTTCTCATCTTCCGGGGCTCGATCTTCTGCAAGAAAGTCGATGATTGGATCCATCCAGCACTTCTCGACTTCAATGACCTGTAGAATCAGTGCCCTAGTGGTAATACTTGGTTCGGACACCAACTCCACCCTAATCAGCTGAGGTACCTCATCAGCTATTAATGATGCTAGAGTTACCAAAGAATCGGCGTGCCGGTTCTGTCCCTGGGCTATATGCTCGATCTTGACTGTCACAAAGTTACTCATCATCTGCTTTACTAGCCGTAGATATTCTATCATCCGGGGATCTTTGGCCTCGAAGTTCCCTTGGACCTGACTTACTACTAGGAGGCAGTCCAAGTACACTTCTACCTCCTTTGCCCCCAGATCCATGACAACCCTTAGTCCAGCCAGCAGAGCCTCATATTCGGCCTTATTATTAGAAGCCCTGAAGCCTAATTTGAATGAGTGTTCTAGCTTTAGATCTTTCGGGGTGATGACCACAATCCCAGCCCTCGCTCCAGCCGCATTGGACACGTCGTCCACAAATACCTTCCATGGCTTGACCTCTACTAGGCAAGTTATGTCCGTACTTCTCGACGAGAACTCGGCAATAAAGTCCGCAAGTACCTGTCCCTTCATTGAGTTCCTCAGCTTGTATCTGATGTCAAAAGAGTCCAGCCGAGTCCCCCACTTGGCTATCCTCCCCGTAAAGTCAAATCTCCTCAATAATGACTGAAGTGGGTACTCGGTCAAGACGTGGACTGTGTGGCCCTGAAAGTAATGGGGCAATTTTTGGGTGGAATGCACGAGTGCTAGCACCAGTTTTTCCAGTGGTAAATACCTGGTCTTCACGTCGACTAATGTCTTGCTGATGTAATAAACTGGGAGCTATACACCGTTATCCCTCAGTAGTACGGCGCTCACTGCATGCTCAGATACCGAGAGGTACATATACAAGTCTTCTCCTGGTTCCGGGGCTGACAACGTCAATGCCAGCCCAAGGTAATCCTTTAGATCTTGGAAAGCTCTGTCACACTCCTCGTTCCATTGGAACCCCTTCCACTTCTTCAAAAGTTGGTAAAAGGGCTGGCACCGATCAACGAACTTGGAAATAAATCGGTTAAGAGTAGCCAGCATACCGGTTAGCTTTTGAACCTCTTTCGGATTGTTTGGCGATTTGAGACGTTTCATGGCTTCAATTTGATCGGGGTTAACTTCGATCCCCCGTTTAGTAATCAAATAACCCAGGAACTTGCCGAATCCAACCCCGAAGGCACACTTATCAGCGTTGAGGTGCAGCCGGTGTCGTCAGAGTATCTCGAACACTTCTTTCAGGTCATCAATGTGCTGCCTTTCTTGCTTGATTTTTATCACCATGTCGTCAATGTACACTTCAATTGTCTGTCCAATCTTATCCCTAAACATCATTGTCATCATTCGTTGATAAGTGGCTCTTGCGTTCTTCAATTTGAATGGCATCACGGTATAGTGGTAGTTAGCATCGGGTGTTAAGAATTCCGTTTTCTCCTGATCCTCGGTGGCTAGGGCAATCTGGTGATAGCGTTGGAAAGCATCGAGGAAACTCATTCCCGGGTGCCCGCACGTAGCGTCCACCAATTAATCAATTTTTGGCATTGGAAACGGATTCTTCAGACATGCTTAGTTCAGATCGGTAAAATCAACACAAACCCTCCACTTACCGCTCTTCTTTTTAAGGACCACCGTGTTTGCGAGCCATTCCAGAAAGAACGTTTCCCTTATGGCCCCCGCCTCTCTCAGCTTCCCAACTTCCTGTCTGACGGCTTCCACATGCTCCTTAGCAAACCTTCTCCGTCCTTGTTTCTTAGGAGGGCATAGAGGATCCACATTCAGCTTGTGAACTATGAACTCTGGGTCGACACTAGGCACCTTATATGGATTCCATTCAAACACGTCCACGTTTTGTATGAGGAACAGCTGTAGCTGCACCCTTTCCCCATCACTCAAGCCTGCCCCTATCTGATAACTCCTTTCACCTCTCGGTAAGATCTTTACGCTTACCAAATCCTCGGCAACGTTGGTCCCCTCAACCTGGGGATGCTGTAATTGCTATAGGGGCGCCTTCTCAGCTGATTCCCTCTGCTCCGTTTGTTTGTTTCTCGCGGCTACTAAACACTGTCTGGCCACTTGTTGATCACCCTTTATTACTGTAATCCCTTCATCAGTTCAGAGCTTGACTTTCACGAGCAAGGTGGACGGTACAGCCCCCATGTCATGTATCCATGGCCTTCTAAATATTGCCATGTACGGCGAGAAAGAGGCGACCACTATGAATGTCACCATTATCTCCCTGCCTTTCTTGATAACTGGGAGTGAAATCTGCCCTTCTAGAGTCACCATATGCCCATCGAATCCCATTAAAGGTGTATCATACTTGGACAAGTCCCCCTTTTTCAGGCCGAGCCCCCTGTATAGGTCCGGGTACATTACATCTACGCCACTCCCTTAATCTATCATTATTCTCTTCACTATAAAACCCCTTACATGGGCCGTGACTATCAAAGCATCGTGGTGGGGCTGAGTAGTGCCTTCCAGGTCATCGTCGTCAAACACTATGGGTTGTCTATTGTACCTCGGCTTCTTCCCTGGGGATTGTTCGCTCATGCTTCCCTCCGCTGACACCACAGTCAACACCCCTTTTGTTGTAGGTGCTCTAATTGCCCTTGATGTTGCGTGGATGACCTCTATCACTCCCAAGGGGGGTGGGAGAGGGTTTCGACGCAGCCGATCTGCCTACTTGGTCTCCTTATTCCCCGTTTCCACTAGAAACTCCTTCAAATGCCCTGCCTTCACAAACTGTTCCAGGTGATCTTTCAACACCCTACACTGCTTGGTGTTGTGCCCTTTATCTCTGTGATAGGTGTAATACAAATTCTGGTTTCTCCTCAACGGGTCTCCTGCCATCTTGTTCAGTCGCTTAAAATACGACTCATTTTTTATCCTATCAATGATGCGGTGCACGAGCTCCTTGAATGTCGCATTGACTCCCCCAGTAGCCGGGCCGAGCTCTTAAATTCTCAAATCCTTCCTATGTCTAGGGTTGAAGCCATTGTTCCGAGGATAACTGATTATTAGTTCCTTCCCCTTAGTCTGTAGCCGATCATCTTCTAAGCGCTTGTACTCCGCGATACGCCTCATCAACTGCCTCATATCCTCAGGATGTTTTAGGGTCAACGATTCTCTTAGCCCGGATTCTTCAGGTGAGCCCATCCGAAAGGTGCTCGTTGCGATCTTTTCATTACCCCCGCCGATCTCGTTATCCAACTCCTAGTACCGATTGGCATATTTGCGAAGGGTCTCTCCAGCCCCTATCTTCATTGATAGTAACGCGTCCACGGGCTGTGGCACCCAGCTGCAAGTCATAAACCGCACTCCAAACCCCTAGATCAGTTCCGAAAAACTATAGATCAAACCCTTCTTCAACCCGTTGAACCACCTCAAAGCAGTAGGGCTAACGCTTGAGGGGAAAACCTTACACATCAATGCATCGTTGTGGGAGTGTAGGGACATTATCTGAATATAGTGACTTACATGCTCCACCGGGTCTATCTTCCCAGTGTAGGAAATGAACGGTGGGCATGCGAACTGGCTCGGCATAGGCGCGCTCTCGATGTCTCTAGAAAACGGAGACTGGGCAGCTTGATGCAATGCTCGGCTCATGGTATCCATGGCCGCATTATGTGGTCGCCCCGCGTTGGGGGAAGTCGATTCATGGTCCACATACTCTCGCGAATGGTCGCGGTGTCTACAAGACCCGGATTGATGAGATCTTGCCTCACGGCGACTCCCCACACTTACTGACCTTTCCCTTCGTTCTCCCTGGTCCCTTTTCTTGCGTTGACCCCGTGGTTGCAACTCCAGATCCCTGACCGCCCTGCGCAGGCGTTCGAGCTCTCGATCCCTCTGCTCAAGCTCCTGGTCTCGTCTGTTAGGGCGGCTGCGACCCGAGGCGTCGGACATTGTCCGGTGGGTTTGGTACAATCCTTCTCCGGGCCCAGATTCTTCTACCTCCTCACGCCTTCTGTCCTCCAGCCTCTTTTTCCTCCTTTTTCGCCATGTAGACCCCCGTGACGACCCTCCAGTGCCGCTCTCTGCATGGCTTCTCTATCCACTTCCAGACATCCTGACAAGCGTGCCAAGATAGCACCACAGCTACGTAGGAGATCCCCATAGACGACGCCAATTGTGCGTTCCAAAATAAGGCTGCTGGGCCTAAGGGGAGTTTGGGCTCACAATTTATTTGTATGGTGGGCTTTTGGATTTCCTACCACGGGTGGCGCTATGCTCGGCTGCCTTATTTCCTGAGTCTCCCCTCTTTTCTCACTAACACTCCCATTTCTTCCTTGGGGATGATCAATATTACTTTCTCTAGTCTTTCCACTCTGGAATTGCCAACCTCTCCAACTAAGTTCCCCTTGCCTATTTATAGCGAAGGTTAGTGGAGTGATCATTATCATTCCCTTGGTGGGTGGAATGAGAGGTCCAATACCTTCTCCCCTACGTGGAGGTTTAATGGTGAGTGGGGAAGGTGGCAGTGGCATTGGAACTGGCTCCACCGCTGGATTTGATGCTCGGCAGAGGCGTTCCCTAGGCAATGGAAGGGAGGTCCAATACTGTTTCGCCTAAGTGGATGTTTGGTGACGGGAGGGAGAAAACGATAGTGGCGTTGGGACCAGCCCCGCCAGTAAGTTCTGTGCTCGGCAGGGGCATGCCATAGGCTGCTTCGAGCACTTCGAGCTCAAACCCCTCGGACGACATGTGCGTTACCATGTGTGATCAGTGCGGGACTCTTATACAAGTTAGTCTTCATGGGCCTCAGGGCGATTGGGCTTAACGGGGGGTGAGGCTTGTACAATATTTTGAAACGAGGATCATGTTTCTTTTTTTCTTGGTGGGATATTAAAAATAGTTCGGATTTTATTATATATTTAATGTTAAATAAAAAAATAATGATTTATTACTAAAGAAAACAAGAACGATTTTAAATTTTTAAGTAAAATAGAAATTAATTTTCAATTCAAAATCTTGGTTTCAAAAAAATAAACACAAATAATGCTAGAGACATATCGAAACTCATTAGTGTCATTATTGAAGAAGTGTTTTGTACAACGGCCTAATGTTGTGAAATGAAAATGTGAACATTTAGTACTAAAAATTAACACCACATACTCATCTAGTAGTCAAAACTCAAAACACTTCTTAGAACAAATTCCATTGATGGTATAATATTGCAACACGTATTAAAAAAATAAAATAATAACATCATATTTTAACACAAGTGGCTATCACCACCAAAACCACCACCACCACCGCTTGTCACCCATAGCTGCCATCAACTCCACCAACACTACCAAACATAATAGCATAATACTAACAACATTATTGCTAAGACTATTACCATTATCACTGCCTCCACCACCAAGAACAAACTATTTTGATTACACTATTATTATCACCACCACCAATACCATGATACCATATTTTCAATGTCACCAATGCATTATCATCCCTGTTACCATACTTATTGTAACTAATCTAATACTTCAAATTCTTAACTCTCAGATATACTCGGAAAATTGATAAAAGCTTAATTGATAAGATAGAAATTCCCATAAATTTAAATTCCACCATTTTAAAAGTTCTGATAGTTTTTCAAATTCTTATTCTAAAAACAACATAAAAGTTGACAATTATTTAGAATATCTAATAGCACAAATAACATTTATCTAGAACTTCTACTAAAGATGCTAGTTATTACGATTATTTTTTAATTTCCTCCTCTAAGGAGTGGGGGCATTGCATGTGGGTAAGTCCACAGGCTTAGGAGGCCTTAAATTCAAGATTGGGTTCCTGTCCAAGAAGTTTGAAGGACGGAGCTCAAACCCACCATTCAAAGTCGGCATCACTGGAAATTCATCTTGGGAAGGGCTATGGTGGAAGCCTATTGTGTGCCATAACACTATGTCCTTGTCGTCAATATCCCTATTCCTGCAAAATGAACCAAATCAACTAGTTTGATTTTCTTCATTGCTACCTACTTTATTAAAGGAAAAAATTGCATGCGACCAAACTTCCATGTTAGTTATAAGGCTTAACAATAATATTGGAAAATTAGTGGTAGCTCCCAGAACAGGATAACATAGTACTCTTTCCTCTTAAATTCATAATAGACCACACTATGAATTAATTAGTGGAATTCACCATAAATATGAGAGGAGTAAACACCAGATCACCATACTATGGGAACTCCTAATAATTACTTCTATATTACCTCCCAATTAATTCAAGTCAATATGTATGTTTTAAATACCTAATTAGCTAAATGAAGTTTCACCCACACCCAAATTTCAAGTATTTAATTATAAAGTTTTTTGCTAAATAAGTATAAATTTATTTTGAATATTAATATAAACTTAGGCATGGCTTTTACATGTCATGCCAACTCTACCCCATTCCCATCCTCACTATCTAAGACTTTCTCTTTTCCTTCTTTTAATTTTCTTTTATATATCTTCCACCAACATAATTCCTTTGAGTCGAAGTGGATTTGTGGTTTTAGCTAACGAATAGAAGGATACAGTACCTAATAATAATAATAAAAAATAAATAAATAAAAAGAGTTGAATATCCTACCATCCTTAAAATTTAGCACAATTTTAGTCTTAGAAGTTTAAAGTGATTATTTTTTGTCACTTAGATGACATGGTCAAATTGATCTAGAAACCATCATGTCATTGCTCAATAAATAATAAAAGTGATCTTTTAAAGTTTGTTAGAGACTAAAATCTATCACTTTAAGTTTTTTAGCAACCAAACGATCACTTAAGTTTATAGTAATCTCCTTTTGTTCCTGACAAACTAAAAGTGACAGAGTCAAGATTTAACTTAAGTGAATACTTTAAACTTAAGTGAATAATTTACATCTCTCTTACACTAAATTTTGAGGATCTACAAGTGGAAGAGTCAAGATTTAACTTTAGAGTAACAAATTTATAACCAATATACATGTTTTTTAATACACTTGCAAAAATACTTAGATAAACATATTTTGAACACGTATTAAATATGTAATACTTAAAATCAAACTAGACAATAGCATATTACTCTCTTTTTTATGAGACATATTACTCATTTTAATACTAAGTGGTATCTTAATATTCAAAAACTTGTAAGAAGATAGCATGTCTATTATATTTTCTTTACTTATTAAGGCCTTTTAATAAATGAATAAGTGGTACGGAACTTATATTTCTCATGTAATAATTTATAGTAATTACATAAATTTCAAGTACAACTTATTTCTGTTTTTAGTTGACTCATAAAATGATTATATTATAACATTTTAAAATCATATGGCAATCAATTGTACGGGGAAAATTTTATAGTATAACTTAAATACAAATTGTGGAGTTTATTATTAATTGATACATAACGAATTTGAGAAACACACTCTTGCTAATTATATTAAACATTAAAGCTCCTTACATTTTTTTAAACTATTTTTCTCTTCGATTAAATTTTTGTTCCTTTTTTTAAATTTTATTTTATCATTTTTTCTTTATAACTTAAACATTAAAAAATTGATAAAATAAAAATACATTCTTTTGAATGAATTGTTACCTATAAAATATATTATTAAAAAAAAACAAAACAAAAGGAAAGAAGGAAAAGGCAATATTAGGTATTTTGGTGTACCCCTAAGACCAATGCTATATTTTGACTTTTAAAAAAGGGCAATAATTTTCTCCCAAAACTTATTTAACATCTTCTGTACACATCCACTTTCCATGTTTAGTCATGAATATCACCCTTTTCTCGTTTCAAAAATTTTCATATCATGCACACATAGTTGTGAAAATTGTGCGTACGAATGTGTAAACAAAGAGTGTGAGAGAATTTTTACCGTTATAAAAACCATGAAATATTACCTGTTTGTCCAAGTAAATAAGGTATCATCCCCATGGCTTCGATCAGCATATAACCCACCAGCCCATCTTTCTGACCTATTATACGGCGTAACCCATACATTTTAATTCGAAAATGCGCTGCGGATCTGCGGGTAATCATCCTCTAGTAGAAGTGGAATCGTAGCCAGACCAAGAACCAATCGATAGCCAAATTGATTTCCTATTTTAGTAAACTTATTAGGATTCACTATTAATAATTCAGTTGGTTTGTCAGTCCAAATTCTTGCATCTAATTCAGTTTTTACTGGCTCTCGAATCATGGTCCAATAACTCTTTCTGGGTGTGCTACCGTCTGTTCTTATTATTTTCATCTTGCCTTTGACAAATAAATTCTTTTCACCATCAATGTCAAGATCAAGATAACAGGTCATGTAGTGGTCATGGTTTATTGCAATAGTGTTTTCCGTTACCAATGTACCATAGATGTCTTCCTTGACTTGTTTTTTGTGAGTGTATGTTGAAGCTTTTGCTTCCAAAATACCTGATAAACCCACCTCATAAAGACTTTTTAGGTACCACTTGATCGAAAATGATCTCTCCATTTGAAATAGAGCTTTTTGAAAGGTATATTTAGAGACATATATATTGTTAATAATTTTAATTTTAAAAAAATTAAATTTAAATGACATAGTACTCTATACACAATTAGATTTCAAAAATAATATTTTAACTATGAAATGGATCATCACAATTTCGAATGAAACCAACCGAAACAATAATGATAATTAAAAAAAAAAAAACAATAAGGATAATATTATAAATAGATGGTTTGGTTATTTAATTTCCATACCCCAAATTTAATACTACCACTTTTCTTGAACTCCCGGTCCATGATATAGTCATAGTTGTCAATGGTTGAAACCGTCCTAACAACTAGGCTCACTCCAGGTCTAACCTCTGTCATCTGTGAAGCCAAAAAAGGAAAAAAAAAAAAATCAAAAAACAAAAATCAGATGTATATGCAACTAGTGAAAATAGATAATTCCAACTAACTAAAATGTCATTTTAAATGATTAGTGAGCCTGATTGGTTGCATTTGATAAAACTTTTGTTTTTATAAAAACAGAATATATAAAACAGTCTGTTACAATTACTTACAAATATTGTTTGGTTGGGTGTTTTCTATCTTTAATTTTAAATTATGACTAAAAAAATCCTTGTCTAAATGGAAAAAAGGTAGGGGGGAAAATGGTGTTTTTAGTTGTTTTCAATCAAAAAATGCAGACAATGTGGCAAATTTGTAATTAAAAAAAAAAAAGGGGTTCAAATCCTTGTGAGCTGTGACCAAAGTTGAAGTTAGAAAATTTTGCCTGGAAGGCCAAATTTGAGATTGATGAACTGGTCAGTTAAACTTAAAACATATACATACAAAATTATGTATATGTTTTCTAATATTAGAGTTACCTATATATAATTCTGATATATTATGTATATGAAATCATCAAAATAAATTGGCTTAAAAAATCATCAAAAAAAAAAATATATATATATATATATTGAAAATTTTATTTTTTTAATAAATAAAAACATTTATGATCCTTTTATATATAAAGAAAATGATTGACAAAATGAACAGTTGATTATACAGGACAGATTTCTTTTGTTTAAAAATAATTCTTCTTTTTTGGACAACCTTAGCCAATTGTATTTTTGAGGGATACTAATTCAGTTAGCCAATATTTGTTCATTTTTCTTTGGAAGGTCATTTTGGGAGGCCAAAATGACATCCCAATTTCGAAAAAACATTTGGACAAAAAACTTGTTATCATAGATGTTTTTATTTCTTCCTCTTCTTTATTTTATTTTATTTTATTGATATAGTGGATTCCCTTATATGTATTTATTTTTGTTGATATATTTCACATAAAAAATTATTTGATTATAAACTCTTCTATGTTTCAAACACTTTTCAGGAATTATACTTAGTAAAAAGGTTTTATTTTTCTTACTTTAACATTCAAAACTGAAAGATAAAATGAAACTGAAAGATAAGGAGTAGTACTTTCAATCACACACACACACATATATATATAATAACCAAAAAGCATTGCTACTCCCTTAAAAAATGGTTTTTTAACGCAATTATTTTTTTGTGCAAATATGTTTGTAAATAGTTTAATTTAATTTCCTAACAATTTATATATTTATTGTTGAATTTATTATGTTATATTGCATGTATATGGTCTCGCATACCCTATGCTCTCACACATCTACACTTTTATTTTTGTGTCATTGTGGGTTACAAATTTAAGCAATTTTTAATAATAATAATAATAATAATAATAATAATAATAATAATAATAATAATTGTGAGGACGGAAGGTCTAGGGCTTGTTCTTGGGCCTTGGGCCTAATATGAGGGTATTAACTTGTCCGAGGAGAGTTTAGTGGTAGTAACGATACCAAACTTAAGAGCCCACAAGCAAACTATTGTGAAAGAGGCTGATGGAAATAGTCTGAAGAGGGGAACCTCCTCGGCTAAATGAAGTGAAGGTCATGTGATACGCCATGGTGTTTGGAATGAGATTTTAGAAGGTTTGGTGGATGACGATATGTTCCACAAGGGCACAGAGAGGAAGAACGGATGAGAAATATCTTAGAGAAAGCTGCTACCACCGCATTAAAGGCTTTGCACCTACCTCTCTGGCCGCATTAATAAGGAAGTGACATCTGAACAGTGGTGATCAGTCTTATAACTATTATTAGAAGACTTTAGGAGGGCGATTGATGGGACAAGTATCTAGATCGGTGATCTAATCCATACGTGGAAGATTGAGAGAAGGAGGAGGGGAATTTAAAAGAAGAAGAAAGGCATTCAGGGAGGGGGATCGAAGAAGAAAGAGAAAAAGCACTGTATACACCACCACCCTTAATTGTATTCTATCTTTAGAAGAGAGAAATATAATACAAATCGTCATCGGCTTGTGTCCGAGGAGAAATTTTGTTACAGAAACAGTTTAGTGCATGTGACTTGACAATCTAGTCCATCATCTTTGTCATCCAACATCCCTAGAACCTAGATTTCAAGTTCACTCTCTACAAATTTCATTGTAGTGGGTTTTTTGGGCCTGTCCCCTCCATACTGTTGGGTTCGGGTACAAATTGTGACCCTACAATAATAATAATAATAATTGTCTTTGTTGGCTCGAATCTTGGCTCCGCCATTAATTGCTAATGACTCTATCTCATTTCTTTTTTTTCTTCTTCATTTACAATTGGAACCACTCTTCACCTTTTTCTTCTCCCTAAACCCAGTGATACCTCAACTATATAAGCAAATGAGACAATTGCCTTAAGTTCCCAAATGTGAAAGGGCCCCATAATTCTAGTTATAATATCATAATTTTTTATATTATGGCAACTTAGATAAATAAAATATGTTATATATATATATATATATAGAGAGAGAGAGAGAGAGAGAGAGAGAGAGAGAGAGAGTGAGTCAGAGGGACGGCAATGGGGCGGGGCCAAAGGATAGGGTCTTCGTCCCTGCCCCGCAAGGTTTTGTCTTGCCCCATCCCTGCCCCGCCCTTCATGATGTGGAAAACTTTATCACCCCATCCCCGCCCCTTGGGCCCCACGAAGCCCTACCCCACCCCGTAAAACTCTACTTTTTGTTAATTTTCCCTACAACTAGTATAATTTTTTTTAATGAAACTTATTTCATTAATAAAAATATAGTTGAAATTACAACTAAATTTCTTCCATCAAATCAAATCAATTTTTAGAAAAAAATTGAATAATATATCCAATTGTATAACAAGACAATCATAAATAAAAAATAAAATTTTTTTATAGTATAACACATAACAAAATAAAGGCAGAGAACCACATTGGGTAGTGTAGGGACACGATTTTCAGACCAAGCCCAAAATGTAAGGGATCTTCAGACACGATTTTCAGTGAACCCAATACAATTAATTTGTAGAGGGTGGGTCAAAGAGTTAGGCTTTAGTGCATGGATAACAGTTAATATGGTTTTGGATGATGAGTCAATAAGAATTGAACCTGGTTTGTGCGAGAAATTTTGTCCTTGGCATAGTCCGAGGAGCTCTGTTCTAGTATATATTGGATGACAATGGTTACAAGAGTTGTTGAGATTGCTACAGTGCTTTTTTTTCTCCTTTTTTCATCCCCTTTTCGTGAAGGGCCTCTTCCATTATATAGTTCCTTTTGAATGATCTTAATTGTACACTTGTTGATCTTTTGAGCCACCACTTGAGTGCTTATCCCATCAGACACCCTTTCTAGCCTTCTGTGAGTTGTGGTTGCCGAGATAGCACTGTTTAGGGGTCTTTTCCACATAAATGAGGTCAGAAAGTTAGCTGCAAGGCATTCAATGCGATGTAGCAACTTTCCCTTAGATATTTTTGAGTCCTTATCCCTATTGTACGATCATGATGATCGTTCTTGTCATTAGAACTTCCTGGAAGGTCACTTTGATCATTAGGCTCTATACCCGATCTGCGTTTAGCTTATCCGAGGAGATATTCCTTCTCGGACTCGGACTACTCACGATTTCGACCAAAGCCCCACGCTCTCGGCCGAAACCCAAGACCTCACAATAGCCCCTCAAAACTCCGGTTTTTTCCTCTCATTCAAGGAAAAAAGTTGGGTTTTGAATTCTTAAGAGTTAATTCTGCTTTGATAGGTTTTAGTGCATGGATAATAGTTAATATGGTTTTGGATGATGAGCCAACAAGAATTGAACCTGGTTTGTGCGAGAAAGTTTGTCCTCGGCACAGTTCAAGGAGCTCTATTTTAGTATATATTGGATGACAATAGTTACAGGAGTTGTTGAGATTGCTACAGTGCTTTCTCTTCTCCTTTTTTCATCCCCTTTTCATGAAAGGCCTCTTCCATTATATAGTTCCTTTTAGATGATCTTAATCTTACACTTGTTGATCTTTTGAGCCACCACTTGAGTGCTTATCCCATTAGACACCCCTTCTGGCCTTCTGTGAGTTGTGGTTGCCGAGGTAGCACCTTCAAGGGTCTTTTTCACATAAATGCAGTCAGAAAGTTAGCTGCAGGGCATTCAATGCGATGTAGCAGCTTTCCTTTAGATATTTTTGAGTCCTTATCCCTATTGTACGTTTATGATGCTCGTTCTTGTCATTAGAACTTCTTGGAATGTCACTTTGATCATTAGGATCCATACCCGATTTGCGTTTAGCTTATCCGAGGAGATATTCCTACTCGGACTCGGACTACTTACGATCTCGGCCAAAGCCCCACGCTCTCGGCCGAAGCCTAAGAAATAAAATAAGCTAATATTGATATATTTCTTTAATATAGTAGGGTTTTAAGGTATAAAAAATTTACAATTATAATACTTAGTAATGCGGGGCGGGGCGGGGCGGGGCAAGGATGGGGAGGGGTGGGGCAGGGTGGGTCTAAAAAGTCTAAACCCCTCCCCGCCCCGCCCCATGGTACGGGGCTAAAATCTTGCCCCATCCCTACCCCACCATCTTTGCGGGGCGGGGAAAATCCGCTTGGGGCGAAGCGGAGAGGGGCAAGTTAAACGGGGTGGGGAAAAATTGCCATCCCTAGAGAGAGAGAGAGATTTTTTTTATAATTTTTTTGAAAAAGTGGTATGGAAAAACTGGAAAAACCCCATATTATCCTTTTTGCTATTTTTCACTGAAAGTGTCTCTTGACAAACCCACTATTTGTCCCTTTACCCCTAATCAGTTTTCTTTATTCTTTGTATTTTATGTTTCATATACAATTGAAGTGAAACTTTTTTGTATTAATTTGATTTTCAGTTAACCCATCTTTACTTGTTAAGGCTGAAATTGTTGCAGATTCTAATAAAGGTTAAGTAAAGCTTTGTTTTAATAATTTGGATTTATTGTTCTTGCAACATATGCATGTCATATATATATATTGATAAGATTCTATTTGAGATTGATTATATTAAAAAAATTATGTGAATTAGCTAAATTTAAATTTATTTAAAAATATATATTAGTAGAGTTTGAATATAAAAACTTAATTAGTAAATTTGTAACTCAAAAAGAAAATTAGATTTTAAATTAAAAAATGATATTAAAATTTAAATAAGTATTATTTAATTAATATTTAGATATAAATAGACTCCTCTTAAAATTGTCGCCTTATGCTCCAAAATATATTGAGCCAGACCTATCTAAATGAATCCTCTATTTTTGTCTCACCTCATCCACTCCAACTCCAAGTACTCTCCTCTATTATTATACTAATATTCTCTCTCTCTCTCTCTCTCTCTCTCTCTCTCTCTCTCTCTCTCTCTCTCTCTCTCTCTCTCTCTCTCTCTCTCTCTCCCTCTCTCTATCTCTCTCTCTCTCTCAAAATCTCTTCCCCTTCTATATTATACAATGGAAGAGCAAGTAATTTAAGAGAATATGACTTGTTTGCAATAAAAGAGGTAGGATGGATTGGGAGTCTTGGTAGGTTCAAATTACAATACTTTAGCTCAAGTCACTAAATTAGTCAATTTCTTAACCATGTACTCTGCCTCGAGCTTGAAGGTTTGGGTTTTTGTTGTAGAAACTTAACGTGATGATAAGAAAGATGGGTTGGTTCTGAAACTAATGAGGGTGTTGTATGATTGAATGCTTAAGGTAAATTTGATACTTGTTTTATTGTTCACAACCCATTCTTTTTAGTATTCACAATATTGTCACATGAAGGGGGGGAGGAAGGGTTTATACTTTGGTGGTTTGAAAATCACATACCACTTCCCCTGAAATCGCACTGTGTGTGTGACGCCAAGCTATATCACCTGCATATCACTCAAATACACAAAATGCATTTGAAACTTTTACAGGCTCTCCATCCTGATTGGCGTGGTACCCATCCATGAAGATTGCATTGGCTGGGCAATCTGTATGTTGTTGAAGAGATACAGCACACAAGCCAAGCCCAAATTCTCCAGCATCCAAAAATGTTTTGTAGTACCGTTCCTCCGTGGGATCCATGTAGGGCACAAATAGCTCAGAAACATGGCCTTTATATAGGACTTGACGATGTTTATCTTCAATGGAATCAAAAATTGTGGCTAGAGATATAACAAGACCAGCTCGGACATCAAAAGCAAGGTGTAAATTCCAGTCTGCCCAACTGTGTATACCACATAAAAACTATCTTAAAATCATTTAGACTAAATATTGCAACATCAAATATGTATCCAATGCCACATTATTTAAATTTTGAGTAACTTGACACACTGTACACTATTAGATTTAGAACATAATTAAATTCTTAAACTATGTAATTGATATTCTTCATTCTGGTTGAAATAAAAAGGATCATTTTTTATAAAAATTGAAACCCAACATTCAAAAAAATATATTTTGAAACCCTTAGTTTTAATTAATAAACAACAATTAAAATGTTTTATTATTTATCTGGCTGACAATATTATACGCAATAATTTTCACAACTTATTAAGATGACAAATTGTGATTAATGTAATGACACCTTCACATGAGATAAGCACTGGCATTATTTTTATTATAATTCAATCAAAACTTGACAATTCAGCTGATTGAAAAAAAGTTATACAGTTTGTGTGGCCTTATTGTTTACCTAAGGGTGTGACCATCGATCTTGATGCTGGGACCATGAGGCTGGAAGCCAGTGCCATTATAAATGTGCTGCGAAATGATTGAACCGTGGGATAAACTTACGACAAATTCGTAGGATTTTTCATAAGCTCGTGCAATAACAAAAGCTTGACGAGGTGGGGGTTCCTTTGTGGGGGTTTGAAAGCCATGAAAGAATGGTTGATTTTCTTGGCTCATTTAAGCCTACATATTGAAAAGTAAGGTTTGGCATTGAGACCGCCCTAGACCCTTTGATAATTTTGGTTACTTGTTTTATTTCTAAGGGGGTGAGGGGGTCCAAGGGATGATAGAGAATGCTTGGGATTGAGACGAGGAAGAGAAGTGAAAAAAATACAATGAAGGTTGAAGCCATGAGTGTTACTGAAACAGATCTTTGTTTTTGTTGTGTGAGATATAGATTAGACTTTTGACTCAAAAGTCTAATCTATATCTCACACAACAAAAACAAAGATCTGTTTCAGGTAACACTCAATTATTATAAACCCCACTCAAAAGTTTTGATTGGAGTTTATAATAATTGAGTGTTACTGAAACAGAGCTTTGTTTTCGCTGTGTGAGATATAGTTTAGACTTTTTAGAGGAGTTTATAATAATTGGTTTGCATGGTACATCGGCTATACGACGAAACGCGTAAATCCTAGCCACTAAATTTGATAGAAAAGACAGCTAATGGAGAAAATCTGCATATACCACAAGTCCATGCACCAGCTTATCAGAGGATGGTGCACCGAAGGGAATCTTGATGTATTTAAGGGCTGATTTGAGATTGTTTATATATTTAAATATTATTTTAAAAAATATTTTTTCATATTGCTTAAACTTTATTCACTTGTTTTATATATTTTTAAATGCAAAATTGCTAATTAATCACTTTCTTTTTTTTTTTTTGAAAAATCTTAGACACAAAAAACTTGGCAAAACTTTTACGCTTGTTGATGTAATCGATTTATAGTGGTAAATAAAACTGTAATGTTAGTAGTAAATCTAGATAAAAACTAGTAAAAATTTGTCATAGCAAAAGTTTTCCAACTCAACTGTTGTGAAAAATGTTGTGAAATATTTTTTGTATTGCTATTTTTTTTAGAAATGTCATATTCACAATATTTTTACAACAAATCCTAAGTGTTAAGTTGTTTTTTGTGGATTCTCCCGTACCAAACGCCATATAAGTGTTAAGTTGTTTTTTGTTTATTTATATAAGATAAAAATTTTACTCTAGTTTAATCTCTTTTTTTTGGGCAAAAACTCTCTAGTTTAATCTACATATATATATGTGTGTGAGAAACTTTCTTCCTAGGGACATGAACCCTAGCATTTTCCCTCCCCCTACCTCACAAGAACTTCATACTTGTGAAGTGACTATCATGCCAACGGTACGCGATTGTTAGGTATTAAGTTGTTAGTAGTTTTAATTTAAATCCACTACTGAGATTATTTTTTTGTCCACCAATAACAGTCAGTAACAACTTAACACACTTAGAATTTGTTGTGAAAAATGTTGTGACCGTAGCATCTTTCTCTCTCTCTTGTGTGTTTTCATTAGACTAATATTTAAGTTTAATTAATACTATTACAATGAAAGAAATAATTTTATTGGTTAAAATTTGAGGGTTTTTTCTACTTGAGAGCCTTAGGTGACCTTCTCATTCGCCTGTACCGTAGAGCTAGCCCCTGCATGCACCCAATACATATAATACCACCCTAAACCACAAAAGAGATAAGGGGTTTTAATCTCTGATCATAGATATAAATACCATTTTTCCTATTTTTTATATTTCACTTTTATATTTTATCAATTGTGAAATGTCATATGTTTTATATTTATTTATTTTTTTAATAACTTCTGAAAGCAAAAAATGATTACATAAAAGTTGTTATATATTGAAATAATATAAAGTGGAATATTAAAGGTAGGAGTGGGACAAAGAATATATATTCTTTGATACATAGGCCTTTAAAAAAAACACACACACAATTGCTGCAAGGGCCGTAAAAAAATAAAAATGAAAAGTGGATCTGTTACTTTGATTAAAGGTCGGTCAAGTAAGTCAGCTTCCATTATACTTTAGGTATATTTTTTGAATGGGCCCAGTTAACTGGTGCTATAACAATTAATGTAATTTTGTCAAGCTCAAAAAAAAGCGTCCCACTTATTGCGGGGAGATAAGAAAAATGTTCATGAGAAGTTAATTTTTTTCAGCAAGACCAATATACCTTGTCCCATTTCTCTCAAACTCAAATCAAATTCTTCATCTTCTTCTAAAAGCCACACGTCCTGCACTACCTACAGATCATATGTTTCTCTCTCTCTCTCTTTTGGTGGGATATAAAAAATAATGAACAATATTAAATTTTTAGTAAAATAGAAAATAATTTTAATTCAAAATTTTGGTTTTAAAAAAATAAGCACAAATAATGCTAGAGGCATATCGAAATTCATTAGTATCATTATTGAAGAAGCATTTTACTAAAATGGCCTAATATTGTCAAATGAAAATATTGTAACATATAGTGGTAAAAAAACTAAAAATTAACGTTGTATTATAGTCAAAACATTTCTTAGAAAAAATATCATTGATGGTAGAATATTGCAACATGTATTAAAAATAAAAATTAGTATCATATTTTAATATATTTAAAAAATAAATATGAATAAAATAAAATAATTGTAAATTGTTTAATAATTCCTTAATCCTTCATTGAACTTTTCTTCACCTCTTCTTTTACCTAATATTGGCAAAATTTTGTGGGGGGGGGGGGGGGGGGGTGGGGAGAGAAGAGTTTGATAGAGAGTAAAGAGTAAAATATTGGTAAAGCAAGACTTGATGGTATATATAATGTGAGAGGGAGGGAAATCAAATTTTGACCAAAAATTGCTTAAGAACATTTTTGTCCAAGCTCGGCAAAATCATCTTTTCAACCTCTGTCATTACTTTAGCTAAATTGTCAACATTCTTCCATGAATTTATGCAAATTTTATTTTTATGTAAAACATTCTTAAAGGGTGTCTCATGAGTGATGTGACACCAGTTAACATTTCCCATAAAATAAATATATAAAAATTGGGGCTTGGGAGGGGGGTAGAAGAAAAATGGGGTATATTGAACTAACCTATAAGCCATGTTCCTATGACTACCCGCTATTGATTTTCTCATCTATTTATTCAAATTTGAAAAACACTAAAATTATTATTGATTTTACTTTTTTTTTAAATAACTTTGCAAATTGACATGAAAATTAAAATGATTGATCATAAATCAATAACATAGTAAATAAATAAATTTTTTTAATTACTTTTATATTATACATTTAAAAGTTAACACATCAAATTTTTTAAAAATAATAATAAAACACGTACATCAATTTGTAAGATGCCTTTAATATTTAATAGAATTTATAATATCCCTAACATGTTAACATCATTCTTTTTTTTCCTTCCTATCTACAAAACAACTGACATAACTTTTACCATTCGAGTACTTTTCTTCACTTATGATTCCCTTCTTGAATTACATACAGCCCCTAGAATTTTGGGAATATCTACAATTTGGTGGTAAAATAAAAATTTGACCTTAATAAATATACTGAACTCCCTATCCTTGCCTATTGCCCTAAGCCATCGATTCCACACTCAAATTAGTAACATGTACTCTAGTCTAAACAATGATGAGACCTACATATATTACGTTTGCCGCTAAACTAACCAGTGCATAAGAAATACACATAAAATGCACAAGACTATATCAATGGAGGTAGGGTCTGATTGGGTCTGAGGGTGGATGTACTACGGCGCAGTTGGAGGACAGATTTTTTTTTTCTCTCTCCATGCCTTTCTCTTTAACGGATTGTCTCAGTTTGGGTTTTTGAGTTGTTTTGATTTTTGATTTTCATCTCTTATACTTGGTGAAATTGTGTTAAGTAAATGGTTAAAACCAAACTGGTGTTGAATTTGGTTTTGAGTAATTAGACGCGTGAAACACCATGACTTTTCTAAGTTTTCTCTTTTAATATGTAGACGTGACAGAGTTTTAGGTGGGCTTTTTTTCCTACATGACAAGCACCGCCTTTGTAACGACCCAAGGAAAAGCGCTAGCCACATCTGCGCTATACCTCAAAAGGACTAGTCACTATTGAGGCTCCTTGCAGTTGTTAATAAAGTCCATATCTACCCAGTAAATACCCGATGTGCGACTCATCACACACTCACACACATCACACAATCAATCAAATTGGGGCATCACAATCTCCCCCACTTAAATCCCTAACGTCCTCGTTAGGTCCCACTTTGTGGGATAGTGTCTCTGAACCCACACGGGATTACTGGGCCAGTTTTGATACCATATGTAACGACCCAAGGAAAAGCGCTAGCCACATCTGCGCTATACCTCAAAAGGACTAGTCACTATTGAGGCTCCTTGCAGTTGTTAATAAAGTCCAGATCTACCCAGTAAATACCCGATGTGCGACTCATCACACACTCACACACATCACACAATCAATCAAATTGGGGCATCACAGCCTTAATTGCAGGGAAAAACTTTTGATTTTATATATAGTATTAGATTCCACACGGCTACTAGGATTTTCAAAATACTTATAATTTGGTTAATACATCACTCAATAGCTAATTCAGCAAAAAAAAAAAAAAAAAAAAAAAAAAAAAAGAATGGGTAATTGTCCCACATTGTTTAAGAGAGTGTGGTGTATGGTATAACTTATCTCATCCTACCTTAAAAGGTTACCATGGTTTTGAGCGAAGTTGTAGTGTGTCTTTATATTAGAACTTCTTTCCCTCTCCTTTGTGTGTGTGTGTGTGTGTGTGTTTTTTTTTTTTTTCTCAAAAAAAAAAAAGCCTAAGCTAGAAGTTTTTTTCTTTCCCCATTTTCTTCTTCTTAGTAATGATAGCGTTTTTTAATGGATTGGTTTCCTTTTCTGAATACCTAAAGGGACATTTTTTAGAGAAATTATGAAGATATAATTGAAAAGAAATAACAAAAAGGAATGATGAAGATGATCTTTCATAAAATATATATATAGTAACATAATTTAGTGTGTTAAGACATATATGAATCATGTTAAGAACATATGTCGTTTAAAATTGGTATATCCTTTGACAAAATGCATTTTTCTTGTAATTTGGTATATCTAGGATGGTTTAAGTCTTCAAGAAACATGTTGTTTAAGTCAAGAGTTAAAACCATGCAAATTTGTTCAAGAAACAAGTGAAGAAGTGCTGAATTCTAAAACTCGACAGCTAGCTCGACAGATGGTAACCATCGAGTTTTAAAAGGCAGTTTTAGCCCGATGCTTGACAGCTGCTTGACAGATAACCTATCTATCGAGATTTACAAAAATCGATTTTTCAGATCTAATTTCACACATATTTGTGTATAATTGTTTAGGCTTTCTTTTCTCACAACCCTAAACATATATAAGGATTATTTTAAGGGCCGTCTCAATTGATGAAATTTGATGCAAAGATTTTGTTCAAGCAAATTGTGACCAGAGACAGAATTTTCCCTAGTTTATCTTTCTCTTGAAGAAGCTGCTGCGTTTGTACGCCGTAGGATTTTGTAACCAAGGAGTTTCGTGATCTTCATCATGTTGATGAACTAAAGAACTTTGTAACCAACATCCTTCTCAAGTTGGTGTATTAGTCACGTATTTGGATTCATTCAAAGGAGTAAGCTGCGTACTAGGATTCGTGCATTGATTGGTTAGTAACGTACTGGGAGGCATGCATTGAAAAGAAGACATTGTCACTACAGAACAAGTCCAACTGTGTATTGGGGTAAGTGTTCAACTGTAGGTTGGTATAAGGTACTAGGATTCCTTTACTTGTAACCGCTTGTTGTAATAATAGTGGATTCTCGGGAGTGGTAACCTTAAAATCGCCAAGTAAGATTTTTGTCTTGGAAGTTTTCTCCATTCGTAAAAAAATCACCGTGTCAGCTTTATTTTCCGCTGCATTTAACTTAGTTGGTGATTTTTTTGTGCTACCATGCGTATTGCATGTTAATTGAATTTAATTAATTCACTTGACTAATTAATTGGTTAATTTCTCACAAGGGGTCAATACATTCTTGGTCTATCAAGTGGTATCAGAGCAGACACACTCTAATTAGGGTTAATATTTGCTATGTGATCCATCGACTCCCGTTTTCCATGGGTAGAGAGGACAATCTTTTATTATACATCTTTTATTTGATAACACTAATTATGCATACGGAAAAGTACGCATGAGAGCTTTCTTGCAATCTTTAGATGATAACGTGTGGCAAGTTGTGGAGATAGGCAGGACCAAGCCTAAGGAAGCGCCGACTGATTGGGATGATGCAAAGATCAAAGCGGCTAACTTCAACTGCAGGGCATTGAATGCTTTGTTCAATGCAGTCACGAATGAGAAGTTCAAGAAAATATCCTTACTGAAACTGCAAAAGAAGCATGGACTATCCTCGAGACAACCTATGAAGGAACTAAGGCTGTCAAGAATTCAAAACTTCATTGGCTTACCACAAGCTTTGAAGAAATTAAGATGGAGGAGGATGAGTCATTCGATGAGTTCTATGCCAAGCTTAAGGACATATTGAACTCAGCCTTTAATTTTGGGACAACCATTCCCAAACCCAAGATTGTTAGAAAGGTGCTCAGATCTTTACCTGAGAGATTTCATGCCAAAATCACCGTAATTGAGGAATTAAAGGACATTGACAAAATTCCTTTGATAAAGCTGGTTGGCAATTTGCAAACCTATGAGTTGGGTTTGACAAGGATTGGGAAATCAAGTAAGGGTAAGAGCATGGCATTGAAGGCCAAGAGCAGTGACACGGATGAGTCTTCTGATGATGGAGATTCTAAAATGAAATCTTACATCAAGAGGCAGTTCAAAAAGTTTATGAAGAATGCCAATGCTGAAGGATATGACAATGACAGAAAGCATTCCATTTCTTCACAATTCAAGAGCCAAGATAAAGGGAAGAAGGATGCTAGGGATGGCAGTCAGTACATTGTTCCCTCAGGACCAAAGTACTTTGGGTGTCAAGGCTTTGAACACATGAAATAAGAGTGCCCAACGTATATCAAAACCATTAGGAAAAGCAAAGCCCTTGCTGCTACTTGAGTGACACCAAGCCTGAGGATGATTTAGATAATAAGGATGATGGAATCTTGAATGCCTTCATTGTTACTGTAAATCTTACTGAGGGGATTGTTGAAGAAATGGATGAAGAAGAGGACTTGGTGGAGTCTAAATTTGAGAAGATGGATGAACAAGATAACATTCATACAGCCTATACTAAATTGTACAAGGTCTCCAAAAAGTATGAGAAATTGTGTAGGTTGGCCACCAAGAAACTCAGTGATATGGAGCTTGAACGAGAAGAAATCTCCAAAATTAGACCATTGGAGTACTGAGATTTAAGAATAATTTTTTGGCTAAGAAGACCAAGAAGCTTAAAGTAGAGCTATTTCAAGTCAAAGCTCCGTTGAAGAGGACTTCAAGTGCAAAGTTTGATGAGATGCTTAGCCTTCAGAAATCTGCTTCTGATCGAACCGGTTTGGGGTATAATTTCGCTTCTCCTAATATTGCTTCTTCTAGTACTACTGTGTTTATTTCTCCTGCTAATAATATTGAATTTGAGAACAATGATGTAAAAACTGTTATAGCTAGTGAGAACATAGACAATGATAAATTTATCTTAGGAGCACTCCCTAAGCTTGATAAGAAAGTGACTAAAAACCCTAGGGCTAAGAAGATCAATTATCAAAAGTCTAAACAGAAGAAGCAGCATCTCTGTCATCACTGTGCAGCGACTAGACATACTCGACCTAATTGCTATAAGTGGTTAGCCACTCAACAAAGTAACAGTATGATCTCATCAAGAAACCAGAATTAGTTTACATCCTCTTTTGCTCTTCTTGGAGATCTACTCAAAGCCCTCATGTTCCATTCGAACTTGAACGGTTTCAATTCTTTCTCCTCACCGCTGGATCAAGGGGTAGCTAAACGAAAAGGTTCCAAGGTATGGTAGGAAAAATGCTCAAAGTGATTTTATCACTTTTATTTCTCTCTCTCTCTCTCTCTCTCTCTCTCTCTCTCTCTTTGATTATGCATTACTTGTGTGTTTTGCTTTCTTGTTTTGAGTCAGTTGAGTTCTATGCTATGCTTTGTTTAATATGTTTTTGTTTGTTTATTTTTAGTTTTGCTTTATTTTTGTCTTTTCATAAAAATTGAAAAAAAAAACAAAAACAGTATGTGTTTTGTGTACATTGGTACTTGTGTATCTTGGATGTCCATTAAAACAAAATTTTCTAAACTTCGTATCTTTTTTAACTTAGATGAATATCTCTATGCACAACTAAGTAAGTGAGTTTTGTGGCTCATGTTTGTCATGAGTAAGATTAAGTAATCTATTGTACTTAATACTCGTATCACTCTTTTTGACGTGAAGGACTAGAAAATCCTAAGAGAATGGCATAAATAACCATCTCACTATTGTTACCCGCCAATCATGATATGACATTCGTATGCTTCGACATAGCAAAAGTACAATATCAATGACATCTGTATGCTTCGGCATTGCAAAAGTGCAATGTCAAAAGCGCAATGTCAAAAGCTTAACATCATTGAGTATTTCTTCTCTTTCTCTCTCTTATGTGCCCATACATGGTATGCTTAAAAGAAAATATGCAAAGAAAAATGAAAGCAAAACGAATCAAAATGTTTTTTATATGATTGCAAGCATGTCTTCTAGGAAATGTGGAAGTTATAGGATATATCTCGAAGGTGATAGTCCCCATCAAGCAATTATGATTGTGTGTGAGCTAAATTGATTTTCTCAAATATCAAATCATCATAACATGTAGACACTTATGCAATTTTGCGTTGTTTTTTACACACAACACGCAATATTCTTTCCTACTTTTGATACATGTGCAGGTACAATGTGATTTGATCGTCACAAGGGATACATGTGTTAATGTATGCTCATTAAACTATCTTGACTTTTTTTTGAAATATAAAATTGGTTAAACTGTGTGTGTGTGTGTGTGTGTGTATGTGTGTTTTGGATCTAAATACTTGTCATTTTTCATGTTGAGAGATGTTTTTGAGAGCTTAGAATGTTGTTTGGATCTTTGGTTGTGTAGCATGCTTAATTGCATTCATTTATGTGTTTTTCTCTTCTTTAAAAAACTATTTTTGCTCATCTCGATAGCTTCACGATATCTCTTGACATCTAAGCTATCTATCGAGCCTCTTGATTTTCTTTCTCGACAGCTGTTATCACAATCTCAATCCATCAAAGTTTTGGAGAATTTGTCTTGATAGCTTCTCGACAGATTCTCGATCCATCGAGAAAGTTTCTGACTGCTCGATAGATGCTTGATAGCTTCTCGATTCATCAAGGTCACTTTGCTGTGGACAGCTCTCAATAGCACCTTGACAGCTTCATTTGTCGAGATTTAGTGCTCGACTGAAGGTGAGTTTTTGGTTGAATGGGTTTTCGTTTGAAGTTGGGTTTTCGGTTGAAGGTGGGGCTTTTGCAGGTTGTGGTCTCAATGGGTGGTGGTGATGAAGGTTTTGGGGGTGGTTATTTTGTTTTAGGTGTGGTGGGTTGCAATTTGTAGGGATTATGGTGGTTGGGGGTTGTGGTTGTAGGTGTGGTGTTAGTGGCTATGGTTGTGGCAATGGTTATCATGGTTGTTGCTGTTGTGGTTGTAATTGTTGATTATTATTATGTTTATATTATTTTATTGTATTATATGCTAACTATATTTGAAAACATTACTTTTGGCTTCCTACCGGTTCCTTGTAGCTAGCTATTCAAACCTAGAACTTGTTAATAGATTAGAAACATAAATGAATAAATAAATAAATAATGCTACATCTATAATATTTTCAATTTTTTAAAAAAATTTTTAAATGATAATATATTGTGTAAAAACATTATGTCAGCATTCAATAGTGGGCCCAAACGATATTGTAAAATTTCTCTAAATTATTTCTTTTCCTTATTGGACATATTAGATGTCCTCACTTTTAGGATGTATATACTTAAAAGAAGGGTGAAAGAATTAATATTTTTTTATACATAATAAAAATTCTACTCTAACCTAAAAGTTGAAGATAAAAATTCTAAATTCTACTTGATTTTTAGGATGATACGGAATAAAAATATTACAAATTTTATAAGCTTTAAAAACTGATGTGTCTAGTTTTCTTATTCTTCACATGGACTTCAAATTAACCAGACAATAGAAAGGATCTCCCAGTGGTCCAGCATTTGTTTTCATAATATGAGTTTTGACTACAAAAGCTAAGGGGTAGTGTGGCCAGATACTGTTGTAGCACCCCGTGCTTCTGTCCTCTACCACTCAAAGAAATATATTAATTGGTCAGTCTCGAAGTTCAAATTCATTGTTAGCATTGGCATCATCACCTGAAAATCTTGTGAGGGGACTGAGTTTGGGGACACGATGATGATATCCCATGGTGTTTATTTGACTTGATGGATAAGGGAAAACTAAATGATTCATTGATTTGTTATAATATTTTTTTTTTAAAAGATAATTACAATATGCTATTAAGCCGGCAGCTCGAATTTTTTTCTTCCTAATTAAATCCCTAAACATTTTATATATAGAGAAGTATCAACTCAGTTACAAAGCTCTTGGCATTTGTCACAATATTTAAGTGATAAGAATGTCTACTGGTGACAAAGCATATAGTAGAAAATATTAATAAAAAACACTAAGATTGTTTAGGTAGAAAACCTTATAAGAAAAAAGGAAAAAAAAAAAAAGAAAAGAAAAAAAAGACCATATTATTGCTCCTCCAATCAGTATATATAAAAATATACTATTTGTAAAATAAAGTTACAAGAGAATTCAAGGACTATTGCACTTAGTGGCCTCACTCTATGTTTTACCTAAGGGTGGCAATTGGGCGGGTTGGGTCATGAATGAGTCGGATATATAATTACCCACTTATTCATTTATGACCCATTTAAAAATAAAATTTATATACTTATTATCTACCCAACCCATTTTATCTCCAACCCACCCATTCACCCCATTATAAAATTCATATTCAGCAATTCAACAAGAAAAACTCTTACCCGTGAAAAATTTTCTCACCCATACTATGCAAATGATTTGAGGTTTTTTTTTTTTCTTTGGCAAAACTAATTCACCTTTCCCTCAAGGTAATAACACTGAAACTAACCTGCAGATTTTCTTTTCTCCTAACTTTTCTTGGCAACCAAACAGAAGATAAGTAAAAAAAAAATTAATTAAATCATAAGAATTGAGGAAAACTGCAAATCACATAGATTTTTCAATCCAAAACTAATTCAAATTTTCTCCATAAAATATTTTCCCTCAAAACAAATCATGCCCTACAACAGAGCAAAATAGCAAATACACAAACGCTAAACTGAACCTAAGATAGCTATTTTTCCCTTTCTCCTAACTTTTCCCGTCAACCAAATATAGGATTAGTAAAAATTTAAGGAAAATATAGAGTAATTACAGAATGGTAAGACGTATTTGAGTGGATGAGATCCATGGTTTTGATGCCATGGAGTTCGAATCATAGCACATCGTCTTGGATCCCTCCAATGTCGCTTTTGATGCCATGAATCCAAATCATAGTCCAATGATGTTTCCCCCAATTTTCGATTTGTGATCTTCTTCTTTCTACTTAAGCGAGTGAGATTTTGTGGGTGTTTTACAAGGAAAAGTCGAAGAGGGAAAGGTGTTTAGATTTTGTCTAGTTTGGTAGCTAAGAAAACACCTAGAAAATGGAGGAGAAAATGTTTACATTAGATACAGGAAGAGGCGGTTGGCTGTAGCTACTGTGATGTTTTCTTGTTTGTTAGGGTTTTTGGTTTTTTTTTTTTTGAGTATTAAACTTTAAATTTTAAATGGGTATGTAGACGACTAAATTTTGAGTTTGAAATAAATCAAACAAGTAAAATAGTTTCACAAATGCGAATTTGTATTGATGAATGTGAGGTAAAATTCTTTGAAATTACAAAAGAGTGATCCTCTAATTCGATCTCCTTGAAAGACTTGTTGGTTGGAATTGTAATAATGTGATTTTGACTCGAACACCAAAAATCCTTCAATTTGGCTGAATGATGGATTGAAGACCCTTGAAACAAAATTACAATGAATCTCTGGTTATGAGCTTGTTAGAAATTATTTATTCTTCGTATTCCTCTTGTTCTTGGTACGTTCTTCGTCTTCAAAGGTTTGTTGTGGATGTTCTTCGGTGCTTTAGAGGCTTAAATCCGTAGAACTTCATTAATTTATGGTTTGTTGAGGTTTCTGGAGGCTTCTGAGCTTAATTCCAGCAAACTTCAAGATCTAGGTTGATAGTTTGGATGGTTTTGCTTCAAATGTTCTTGGGTTTTGAGGTTGAAGTTCTTGAAGGCTTCGAGGCTTGATTCTTGCAGAGCTTCTGTACTTCTAAGTGCTTCTGAATCTTCTCTGATGCTGCTTGTGCTCTAGATGGCTTGGTGTGTATTGAAATGCCTTAGGAAGGCTTCTATTTATAGGAGTTTGGGAGTGGGTGAGCAACACATGACAGAATCTGATTTGTGACATATGTCACAACCTAATTAGTCCACTTATGTTATCGCTTATACTTGCTGGATTACTTATGTCATCGCTTACGTCATCGCTTACGTCATCGCTTACGCGTGTTGGACTGCTTTTATCATCACTTACACACGCTAATGTGGGATTTTTTTTTTTTTTTTTGCATTTTATGCCTCTATTTCAATGAGACTTGGCAAATTTCTATTGGTTTTTGAGTAGTGATAGCAAAACCTAGCAGTAGTACGTGGCGCTTTGTAATTAGCCGTTTTTTGTGGACTTAGTAGCATGATGTATCAACTTATGATAGGTCGAAAATTTTCTCTTTCTACCGGGTAATTGGGTACCCAGTGGTTTACCCATTAAAACCCATTTAATTGAATTATCTATTTGAGTCTTATCCATTTAACCCAAATATTCAATTGAGTTGGGTCAGAATTTATCCAAATTAAGTGGGTTTTAGGTGGGTTCATGAGTTTTGGGTAGGTTCATGGGTTAGGTCAAGACCTATTACTCATATCCTTGTGTCTTCCATGGAGATATAATGGCCACATGGCCTTCTTAGTTCTTACATTGGTTAGGGATAATAATAATAATAATAATAATAATAATAATAATAATATGGTAATAAATTAATTCAACAGGAATCTAATAATAATATGCCAATGCATTCAATCCTGCATAATAGGGGGCTTAAAGCACCGGATTGCTCTCAACGAAATTGATTGGTCAAAGCGCAAATCCGAGGTTAAGCATTGGCATCCCAAGAAAATCTTCTTGCAAAGGGATATGATGATATCCAATGGTGTGCCATAATTTAATGTCCTTGTTTTCAATCTTCCTAATCCTACATCAAAAAAAAAAAAAAAGCATTATAATACT
Organism: Castanea sativa; assembly: GCF_040712315.1. NCBI lineage: Eukaryota > Viridiplantae > Streptophyta > Magnoliopsida > Fagales > Fagaceae > Castanea > Castanea sativa. Next base: position 3,395,512 of record NC_134014.1, read on the forward strand.
ATCCATCATAATCAACAACTAATTTGTACACAAAATTAGATTTAATAGAACGGAATTAAAATTATTAAATTGCACCTAGGGCTACAAATAGTTAAGTTGTTCTGGTTAACTTAACTGGTTAAGTCTTTTATCACAACCATCCAATAAACTCTTTTCTGGTGAGTGAGTTATTGTTCGTCACTTGCTTTGTTTCAAAATTGGCCTTGACAAAGGAGTTCTCTTCACCATCCACGTCAAGGTCGAGGTAATAACTCCCTTAACTGTAACTAATAACTATACCACTTAGTGCAACCCGTAAGTACATGGGGACAAACTTGAAGCCAATTTTGATTTTTATTTCTCTCATTCGTGAATAACTTACCAAAGTCCTCTGAGTTATGCATCTTCCTTTGCCTGTTAATATGGCACATTGACTCCGTGACTACAATATTGCCTGTTAACTTAATCATGCGCTTGAAGCTTCCCTAGTTTATCTAATTCGCACTTTTCCAATGTAAAATTTAGCCACTGCCTGCTCTTACTTAACCACACAAATCATGTTGTTTTCCTCATGATTGTAAGCACGTATAAAATAATATGGCATGCCGACAGCTATGGCTGTAGAGAAAATTTTGCAGCGCATAAGTGATGACTTTCTATCCTCTCCTCTTTTTTTTTTTTTAATTATTTTTTATAATTTTTTTATTATCTTATTAATTTTTTTTAATGCAAAGTCTAGACTGCAGTGGCTAAAAGTGACAGTGGGTCCAGCTCCAATATCGAGGCAAATGAGTAAAAGCCAATGATATAAAAAAACAAAAACCAATTGACTTTGAGGTGTCTTGAACAAAATTTTTAAGGTGATAATTGACTCCAACTCAAAGGAATTTGTTGTCAGGTTACCTCAATTTACGTTACGTATGTTTAGAGTCCGTATATTTTATTGAAATTAATAATTTTTTGTTAAAAGTAAAAATTAGTTGTAAAATATAATAAAATTTATAAATAGTATTAAAAAATACAGTAATGTTTATAAATAATAACAAAAATAAATTAAATAATAAAATAAATTGAATTTTTAAGAGGAGACAAGCATACTTAGGCTACCAATAAGTCACCAACTCTGGATAGCAAAATTTTAAAGTTTTCTTCGCAAAGAATTTCTTGTAAAATTGTGTATTTAACTATAGTAATGAGAACAAAAATTATTTGAATCCGCTTTAGGCCCTTTATTTTTCTATAAAATAAAGAGTTTCTAGACTCTTCATTTGAATTTGCACCACTCAGAAAATCATGACTATTGAGATTGATTCATAATCCTTCAAAAAAAAAAATAGTTATCTTTTAAAAGTTAATTTTTTGTAATTAGAAAATATTTTCTACAAGTTATCGTTCCATAAATTTCATTTTATTTCCACTTAAAAAAATATATATCAATATGTTCAGATTTTGAACACACACAAATACCACGTGCCCAAGTACTAAATGTGTCACATAACATTGTGCATTGCAAGCATGAGTGTGCTTGTTCTAGAGTCACATGTCCATAAAGTCTGTTAGTAATTTAAAATTTGATACGTTTGTGTTACTTTCTATACCCCAAAAATTTTGTAAACTTCCTACATAGGGCAAGCCTATTAAAACACCAACTTACTTCCTTCATCTTCAAAATAGTGACTTAAAATAACGTTTTTCCCTATTTTTTGTGAATGTAACTGTGATTGTGAAATAAATATTACTAAAAAGTTAATAGGAAAGCAATTGGTTTAAGGGGGAAAAAAAGTCATTTGAAAAAACCACAACAATTAGTCAATATTGGTCACAGACAATTTGGTCAAAGCCTGTCACTTATCAGTTTATGGAGAAAAAGAACTGAAAGTTAGAGAAAACAAGGCTCCGAGAAGCCAGTTGGTAGTAGGAGCTTGGAGGGCTCAAGTATATTGGGTAGACTAGGCTTGGAGGGTCTTTTGTTATTTATGTACTCCAACTTTATTCTCTAGTGGATTGATTTCGACTTGGAGGGTCGTGAAAAGGTTTTTTACTGAGTTATTCGGTTTTCTCTTCGATAAGACGTCTTGGTGTTATCTTATATTTATATCTCTCTTCCCTACTCTTAAGCTTTATTTTATATTATTGATAATGGATATATATGGCTTAAGGTAGTGATAACGGTTGTTTGCGCTTCTTACTCTTGCTCTGCATTCAATCTAAATTAGAGTAAAAGTTATCTAGCCGTACTTTTTATTTGGGGGTCTAAACAAGCTCTTGTGTATTCACACAAATCCAAGCTTTCAATTGGTATCAGAGCGGGTACACTACCTGGATTTCATTATCCTAGTGTGATCCTAGACCCCTTTTCTTGCTATGGATGTAGCTATGGCAAAGGCCAACATGAAGTGTAATTCATGTGTTTGTGATAATGACTCTATGAGCATCTTTGGAGATTGTCCTAGCAACGAGCTTCTAGAGTTATTCAAGTCTAAGAAACTTGCTAGAATTCCTGTACACATGCTGAAATGTTTAAAGCATAGGAATCATGAGCTTCATAATAGCTTGTGTGAGTCTAATTCCTTAATTGCAAAATATAAGAGAAAGAATAGACATTTCTATGATAAAATTGATGTTTTGAAAAGAAAACTTCACTCATCCATGAATAATGTAAAGGAAGATGAGTCTTGCTTTGATGGTCAAGAATGTTTGTCTCATGCTTGTCTTTTTGGTTATACCACATTAAAAGTGTTTAATTCAAGTTTGTGGTATCTTGATAGTGGGTGTTCAAGGCACATGACCGGAGATAAATTACTCTTTAAAAATCTTAAGGAGAAGGAGGATGGTTATGTGACGTTTGGAGATGGTAGCCACTCACAAGTCCTCGGAAAGGGAACTATTGATATTCCGAGACTTCCTTTGTTGACAGATGTTCTTTACATTAAAGGGTTGAAAGCAAACTTGCTAAGTATCACCCAAATATGTGATGAAGACTTTTTAGTTCAATTTTCAAAGAAAGGATGTCTAATTCTCAGTGAAGAAGGTGTGCAAGTCTTGAAGGGACTTAGAACTATCGACAATTGCTATGACGTAGTTCCCAAGCCAAATGTATCATGCCAGAGTGTGCAAGTAAATCTGTTGGATTTATGGCACCAACGTTTTGGACATGCAAATTACAAGCAAGTGGCAAAACTTTCAAAGCTTGAAACCGTGATTGGATTGCCAAAATTTGGAAAGATCGAGAAAAATGTTTGCAGTCCATGTCAATTGGGAAAGCAAACCAAAGCATCCCATCCCAAAGTAAATGTTGTTACTACATCTCGTCCATTGGAGTTACTTCATGTGGATCTAATGGGTTCAACAAGAATGGAAAGCCTGGGTAGGAAAAGATACATCATGGTTGTGGTTGATGATTTCTTAAGGTACCCTTGGGTGGAATTTCTTAGAAAAAAGTCGGAGGCATGCTACAAGATGGAAAGATTATGCAAAAAGCTCCAAAATGAAAAGGGAATTCCCATAGTTAAAATTAGGAGTGATCATGGGAAGGAGTTTGAGAATGCCAAATTTGAAGCATTTTGCAATGAACATGGTATCAAAAAGAAATTCTCAGCTCCAAGGACTCCACAACAAAATGGAGTTGTTGAAAGGAAGAACCGGGTGATCTAAGAGATGACAAGAGTGATGCTTCTTAACAAAGACATTCCATAGAAATTTTGGGCTAAAGCGGTGAACACATCATATCACATTGGGAATAGGATTTTCTTCTGAGCAGGAACAAAGAAAATGTCAAATTAGATTTGGAAGGAAAAGAAGCTGAAGTGAAATACTTTTGAGTAGTTGGAAGTAAATGCTTCATTCTTAATGATAGGGAGAATCTTGGGAAGTTTGATGCCAAGAGTAACGAAGGGATCTTCCTTGGATACTCCATAAATAGCCGGGCATATAGAGTGTACAACACAAAGACGGTGATGGAATTGATAAATGTGGTCATAGATAACACTATTCCAGAAAAGGATGATGATGAGGATGGCAAAGTTCCAAGCCTTAAGAAGAATGAGGGTGATGGTAACATGTCTCAAAGTGATGATGGTGAGAGGCAATCACTGGAAAATGAGTCTACTCCTACTACATCAAAAAGGGAGACTAGATCAACTCAAGGGTCTTTAAGTCCATTCACCCCTCTGGAAGTTCAGCTTCCAATCTCTCATGATGAGGAACCCTCCATTTCTAAGAAACCTTCATCAAGAGTAACTCTTAATCATCTCAAAAGCAACATAATTGGTGATTTGGATGAAGGACTCCGTTTGAGAAGAGGACCGAGCTATAGTATAAATCATATGACGTATCATTGCTACCTTACTAAATTTGAACCCAAGAAAGTGGAAGAAGCTTGGAAAGATGAAAATTGGGTAGAATTCATGCACCAAGAGTTACATCAGTTTGTTAGAAATGATGTATAGGAGTTGGTTCCGAGGCCTTAGGACACACATGTAATCGGCACCAAGTGGATCTTTAAGAACAAGACTGATGAAGATGGTGAAGTTGTTCGAAACAAGTCTAGATTGGTGACTCAAGGATACACTTAATTTGAAGGTGTAGACTTTGATGAGTCATTTGCTCCAGTAGCAAGACTTGAGTCAATCCGAATTATTCTCTCCATAGCATGTATTATGAATTTCAAGCTATACCAAATGGATGTGAAAAATGCCTTTTTGAACGGACTTTTACACGAAGAAGTGTTTGTTGAACAACCAAAGGGGTTCCAAGATCCGCATTTTCCGGACCATGTACTACGATTGAAGAAAGCACTATATGGGCTGAAGCAAGCACCAAAAGCATGATATAATCCTCTCATCTCATATCTTTTAGATCATGGTTTCAAGAGAGGTCAAGCCAATTGAACACTCTTTGTCAAACGAGATGAGAAATCTCTCATTGTTGCTTAAGTGTATGTGGATAAAATTGTATTCAGATCAACAATTGATCACCTTGCCAAAGAATTTTTGGAAGAAATGAAGAAGGAATTTGAGATGAGCATGGTGGGGGAGCTAAACTACTTTTTAGGACTTTAGGTGAAACGACGGGAAAGATGGGATATTCATATCTTAAGAGAAGTATGCCAAAAATCTCGTAAAGAGATTTAGTTTAGACTTAAAAAACATGCATCCACTCTAATGAGTTCCTCGGTAAAACTAAGCTTCAATCCAGCCAATGTGAAAGTAGATCCAACACTCTATAGGAGCATGAATGGCAGTAACCTGTACCTCACTGCGGGTAGGCCGGACATAGCTTTTAGTGTCGGGATATGTGCACGTTTTCAGGCAACACCCAAAGAGTCCCATCTAACAGCGGTCAAAAGAATCATCCGCTATGTCCATGGAACTTCCGACTATAGGATTTGGTACTTAAGAGATTCGAATGATTGCTTAGCCGGTTACTTGGATGCTAATTGGGTCGAACGTGTTGATGATAAAAAAAGCACCTCATGAGGTTGCTTCTACCTCGGAAATAACTTGGTGTCGTGGATTAGCAAAAATCAAAACTCAGTGTCTCTATCAATGGCTAAAGCTGAGGACATTGTAGTGGGGAGTTATTGTGCTCAACTATTGTGGATGAAAATGCTCCTACATGATTATGGAATCTCTCAATACACCATGTGCTTGTTCTATGACAACACTAGTGCCATAAATCTATCCAAGAACCCTGTTCAACATTCAAAGTCAAAACATATTGAGATTTGATATCATTTCATTCAAGACTTGGTGGAGGAGAAAATTGTTTGGTTGGAGTTTATCAACACTGACAATCAAAAGGCAGACATCTTTACTCAACCCCTTGATGGTCCACGATTTGAATATCTTCATAAGACCATTGGTGTCGGTATCATCCCTTGACTCATAACTCTTATGTGACCTACTTTTGTTTAGTTATGCATCCTTGTCATATAGGTCTCACATGCATGTTTCTTTTTCAAGTTTTTGTTTGTTGTTTTGTTGATCTTACTTTGATTGTTCTGTTTTTTAGTGTGTTGAAAATTTCAAAAACCCATAAAAATTTGAAAAATCTCAAAAAGTTTGATTGCTTATGTTATGTATATCACATGTGAGTTTGACCTAGTACCTCCGTATTAATGGCGTAATGCATTTACGAGCTTAGCTTGTTATGTATGCACATTTTCTAAGTGTGAGTGACATCTAGAAATCTACTTTTGATTGTTGTAAATAACTCTTCAAGCTTGTCATGACTGATTGGTCAACAGTCTTGCTTGATCTTGATACATGAGTAGACTTGTGCCTATATATTTCCTCACAATTTTTTTCCTTTTTTAAAAGAGCTCTATGTTGGCTTTAATTCCGTGTCAAATTTGATTGTAATTTATTCAATCATATTTCTCTGTATTTATGTGGGTTTTTAATTGTAAGGTATGAGTGTGAGAGAGTGTGAAGACTCAAGTTTAATAGGATAAACAAGTGGATTTCGAGAGTGGATTTTGAGAGTGTCTCGCGAGAGCTTACCCGTGAAAAAGCCACGTGTAGAGCACATGACTAGAAGATGAAGAGTCATGCTAGCTTGGAGGTTTACACGAGTGTCTCGCAGGAAAGGCCATCTCGCAAAGTATTCGCAAAACTTTCTGTTTGGCAAAAAGTTATGTATTGTTTTACCAAGTCTTTACCCACACTATATATACCCTCATTACCCACAAATTGCAAGAAGTTCTTTTCAAAGATAAAACCCTAGAAAATACACGAGATTGTTATACCCACAATCATTTACACATTTCATTGTGGTTTTCCTTAACTTTTACCTCTCCATCTCTATATCCTTGAGAGGTTGATAGCTCAAACACTTACCACACCCAATCTAAGTGTAAAGTGAGATTTTGGTGCTGTTAGGAAGCATTGGAAAGAGTCATTCATTGGCGGATGCAATTAGGCTGAATTGGGGGATTCGAAAAGTTAGAGAAGACAAGGTTCCAAAAAGCCAGTTGGTAACAAGAGCTTGGAGGGCTCAAGTATATTGGGTAGACTAGGGTTGGAGGATCTTTTATTATTAATGTACTCCAACTTTATTCTCTAGTGGATTAATTTCGACTTGGAGGGTCGCGAAGAAGTTTTTGGCCAAATTCTTCGATTTCCTCTTCAATAACACATCTCGATGTTATCTTATGTTTGCATCTCTCTTCCTTACTCTTTAAGCTTTTATTATTATTATTATTATTATTATTATTATTATTATTATTATTAGTATTGATAATGGATAAATATGGCTTAGGGTAGTGCTATCGGTTGTTTGCGCTCATTTATTCTTATTCTACACTTAGTCTAAGTTATAGTAAAAACAATCTAGCCATAATTTTTAATTAGGGGTCTGGATAAGCTTTTGTATTTTCACACAAATCCAAGCTTTCAGTTGGTATCAGATCAGGTACACTTGTTTTGGTTTCATTACCTAAGTGTGATCATTTACCCCTTTGTGTTTTGCCATGGATAGTGCTTTGTATGCTTCTATGGATGTTGTTGATTGTAACATACCATGTGTTTGTGAAAATGCCTCTATGAGTGTTAATCTTCATGATTGTGATGATATGTTACATAAATCTATGGGTGTTGTTAAAATTCCAAATGTCAAACTCTTGAAGAAAAATGCTAAGAGTTTTCATGAGAATTTGAGTAAGTTCATTTGTGAAAAGGATGATTTGATTGCTAAGCTTAATGAATCCAACAAATTGGCTAAAAAGTATAAGAAACTTGTTGAACATTCTCTTGAAACACTAAAGGAGTTTGAATGTGGACTTGGATGCTAAACTTGTTTTGTCTAACCAACTAGTTGATAATCTTAAATGTGAAAACGAATCTCTTAAGATGCATGCCAAATGTTTAATTGCTAAACCTATTGCTAAAAGGGAAGAAAATCTTTGTTGCAATCATGTTGTGTTGCCCGATTTTGTGCCTATTGTGAGTACTACCTCTAAAGACAAATTGGTGTACATTCCTCCACACAAAAGAAACCAAAAAGTGGAGAGAAAGGCTCTTAAGCCTACGCCTTCATTTAGGTCTCATCCTAGGGATTTGAATGGATCTAAGTCTGTTCCTACTTGTCACCATTGTTGTGTAATCGGTCACATAAGACCACAATGCTCTATATTGAAGAGAGAATAAAACCATGTTGTTAGATCCCTACCTAAAAAGCCTAGTGGACCTAAACCCATTATTTGTCACAATTGTGGCGCCTTTGATCATCTAAGACCTCATTGCTTTAAGTTTCAAGTTCTTCAAAGAATCAAAAGAAAAGAAAAACTTGAGTTTTTTTGGAAGTTGTGCTATAAAAGCAAAAGCCAGTTTTGGAGAAAAATGGTAAGTTATTGAAGAAAGTCTTTTGTGCTCTTACCTCCTTATCTATGTGCATTTCCAATTCTCATTCTTCCAACCCTTGTCTCACTTTTCATAAGACACTCATTCCAAACAATCATTCCGTTTGGATGAGGAAGGGTTCCTATGGTTAAGCTTATACTCTTTTGGTCCTTGATCTAATTCTTTTGATCTTTGTAGGATCCTTCATGCATTAGATGCTTTATTATCATGTATTTGTGTATCATGCATCTCTTTATATGCATTGTTTTTGCATTTGATCTTACTTTTATGCTTTTGTTTTTGTGTGTGTAAAAATACAAAAACACATAAAAAGTGAAAAATTCAAAAAGTTTGATTGTATATGTTTGAGCACATTTCACATGTGAATTTTCCCTAGTACCTCCGTACTAATGGCGTAGTGCATTTATGAGCTTAGCTTGTTATGTATGCACATTTTCTAAGCGTGAGCGACATCTAGAAATCTACGTTTGATTGTTGTACATAGATCTTCAAGCTTGTCATGAATGATTGGTCAGTAGTTTTACTTGATTTTGATACATGAGTAGACTTGTGCCTATATATTGCCTTACATTTTTTTTCATTTTCAAAATAGCTCTTCCAATGCCAATTTCCAAAAGTAGAAAGAGTTGAAAAAGCCTTACTTCGAAAACTAGTTTAACTAGGAAGAGATGGAGCAAATATGTATTAAAATGTATGGTACCAAAGACAAAAGCTTATTAGTAAAAAATATATCAAAAAGTTCATAGCATCGCTTCTCAGAAATTTGAGTTATATTTGATCAAAAGTATGAAAAATGGACGCCAAATGAAAAGCTTTCAATCAAATGTAAATACATTGGTGAGAGTTCATATATGTTCATTTCTACAAGTGAGATAGGTCACTTCATAATAGTTGTGTATGACTTGATTGAATTGATCATTAAAGTTTCATACTAGACTATGGACTAGTTTCTACTTGATTCACACACACAACACACAAGTTTAATGTTTAATGTTTAATGTTTAATGAATGCCTATTTCATTTATGTGTTTGTACATGTTCAAATGTGATGTGTGTGTGCTCAACTACATGTGGATCAAATCAAAAAGATTTTTGTTCTTTTTATTTGCTTTTGGAAGTGATTTGTATCACCCATGTTTTTCAAAAATTTTCAAGTTGATTTTGTGTGAAAACATATTTTCTGGGTTTTGGCGACTCATTTCGCGAGTAAGCTCAGTCGCGAGTTTGAATAGAGAGTTTCGCAAGAAGGGCTTACTTGTGAATTACTCGTGAAAATTCCCAGCTTCCTGTGAAAATTTCCAGATCAACTTTTTAAAAGGCATTTTGTGAGACATTTGTTTTAAACTTCTCTTATCTTCTTCTAAACCCCTATTTTGATGATTCTACATCAAAACCCAACTAAATTCAACTGTTTTTCATTTCATTAACATCTCTAGAGTAATCTTTAACTTTTTTCATTTATTTTGATCCTTAGATTATGTTTTTGGGGGATCTGAACAAACTCTTGTGTTGTCACACAAATCCGAGCTTTCAATTGGTACCAATTGAAAGCTCAGATTTATGTTTGGCAAATCCGAAGTACTCGTGAAATTTTCTGTTTGGCAAAAAGTTGTGTTTTGCTTTACTAAGTCTTTACCCACACTATATATACCCTCATTACCCACAAATTGTAAGGAGTGCTTTTCAGAGAGAAAACCCTAAAAAATAAACTTGAGAGTTAGAGATTGTTATACCTACAATCATCTACACATTTCCTTGTGGTTTTCCTTAACTCCTATCTCTCTATCTCTATTTCCTTGAGAGGTTGATAGCTCAAACACTTACCACACCCAACCTGAGTGTAAAGTGAGATTTTGGTGCTGTTGGGAAGCATTAAAATGAGCCATTAATTGGCAGACGCAATCGGCTTGAATTACAGGATTCAGAAAGGTAGAGAAGATAAGGTTTTGAGAAGCCAGTTAATAGTAGAAACTTGGAGGGTTCAAGTACATTGGATATACTAGGCTTGGAGGGTTTTTTGTTATTTATGTACTTCAACTTTATTCTCTAGTGGATTGATTTCGACTTGGAGAGTCACAGAGAGGTTTTTAGTTGAATTCTTCAGTTTCTTATTCGATAATACGTCTCGATATTATCTTGTGTTTGCATCACTTTTCCCTACTCTTAAGCTTTATTTTATATTGTTGATAATGGATATATATGGCTTAAGGTAGTGATGACGGTTGTTTGTGCTTCATATCCTTGTTCCACATTTAATCTAAATTAGAGTAAAAGCTATCTAACTGTAATTTTTATTTGGGGGTTTAAATAAGCTCTTGTGTATTCACACAAATCCAAGCTTTCAAGAACGGACGGGAAAAGAAAGAAGTTACAATTGGGAAATTTTTTGCGGTGTGAATTTAATTTCTAACAATCTATTTAGTTCCTAACCTTTTAGAAGATACCTTTTGCTCTTTAAAACTCATTTTTCATTATATTGGGTGGAAAACAGTTCCCACACTATTGGGATTGTATACTATAACTTGTGTTCTCTGCCACGTCATAATATATAGTTATGTACTTCAAAAATGCAAAAAAAAAAAAAAAAAACATATATACCAGATTTTGTTTTCTAGTTGAAAATTGGGAAAAAATGGAGCATTTGTTAACAATTGTGGTAAAAATTGTGTGTTTTTTGTGGTTTTTGTTAGATGAAGAGACAAATCTTATATACTAAATAGATGCATGCATGCATGGGGAAAACTTGAAGCCAACTTTAATGAAAAGTCTTCGTCACCCGTCACTGAAGAAAACACTGATACAGTCTCTTGCTTTCATAGTCCTTTTTTCTCACTCTTTCAATAGCTTCCTAAAGTACTCCTCTACTTATTGGTTATGTGTTCCTTTGCCTGTTAATATGACAAACTGACTCGATCCGTCTATGTAATTCGCACTTATCCAATGTGAATTTTTGTATGTTGCATTGTCTTAGCCTAATGCATTATTCACAGTGCTTTGAATTGTCGATGACGCAATACCAAAAACGCCATAAGTATATAAGATTGCGTCCCGGAAAAGTATGCCGATTACATTGCTATTATGCATGACCTGATCACAAGTCATTAAACATAAAAGAAAAGGAAAAGAATAAACTTGTCACTGTAGTAAGAGAACAGTGAATGGCCCAAAGTCCAATCAAAGCCTAGTCTAGATTGTTAAACAAAAAGAGTAAGAAATGTGCAAGAGATTGAGTTTTTTCAAACCAACCTAACCTTGTTGGATTGAAAAATTGTCAACCCATCATATGTGTAGATTGGGTTTATATGTTGCATTCCTTATAAAAACTGGGACTTTCATCAATTCTTAATTTCAACACTTTTTTTTAATAAATGATTACAATTCACAGAAAATGTTTCAATTATTCCAAAGTTTTGAACTCAATAAAAATAATTCCCAGAACAACAAAATAAATTAAACTAACAAAATTAACATAAGGCTAATAAAATATATTTATATAGATATTGAGTCAAAATTGATTAGATAGGATTGAAAAACTATCAACTGAATCCCGAAACTCGAAATAAAATTCCAATCCACCAACCTAGGGTGTCTCGGATTAGATTAGGTTGGATCGGTTTTGTTGGGTGGTGGTTGGACACCCCTAAAAAGAGTACAAAGAACTTGGACCCCACATGCTGGGCCTTATATTTTGTAGGGGGGGTCCTTCTAAAAGAATTTTGTGCTTAGCCCACTTCTCTTTTTCCAGTAAACATATTAAAATTTTATGGATAAATAATGCTTGAATGTATAATTCCTTTGAATTAGCATACATGTAATTTTATAATGGTTCAAATAATATTTTAAGTAGGGAAAAAAATTCGTACCGTGGTTCTCTTTATATAGAAGGAGAGCAAACAATACCTCAAAACTATAAGATCGACTTCTAATAAATTAGCACAAGTTGAATAAATTGAAATTTGGCATTGGTAAATTTAGAAGAAACAACGTCATGTGATGATGCAAAGTTCATGGGTAAGAGTTGCTAGAAAAAATTTCCTATATTTCGTGAGTTTAGCTACATACAACCGAAACACAGAATACCACCTTGAATTGCAAGCCAAGGGGATGACAAGACAAGACCTAGTATTATGACAAAGGATTTGAGTATTATTATATGATAACATAATAGCTAGGGTTAGGCACTGGACCTAAACCTTATACATGGGTTTTGTTTTTAATGTCCCTAATGCCTAATAAGAAAACCCTTGAGGTTCCACAATGCATATTTTGACTTTACCAATCAAATGTCAATATCGCACTCCTACCACATAAGACTAAGTCTAGCTCACACTATCCATTCTTGTGTAAAAGGTGTAATATATTCCAATGATACCAAATACCTTTTCCTCATATTCATCAAATGTATGTGCAACAAAAGGGGCCACGACCTTGGAAACTACTATTAATATTAGTTTCTTCTTTTTACATAACTTTTGATTCGTCAAATTTTTTTGATAAATGCATTTATAAGCATATCTTGCATTATTCACAGTGTTGTGGATTGTGAGTCTATCAATTAGATGAAGCTATGACGTGTACCATAGGTAGTCTAAGTTAGGTGTAAATTTGGCTGCAACTGTTATACTATCAACAAATATTAGTTTTGAGTATGAATTTGATGCGTTTGGGTTATAAATTAAGCAAATAGCTATAGACATTAGGTGTTTAGGTATGATAACAAAGGTATGTTTTAGACGAGAAGTTTTGACACGAGATCTTACTTAAAAGTTGTAATTTGAGAATTGTCAATGCTAGTTTCACTTGGGTAAACAAAAGAGATATCTCAAAATTTTCTGTGAAATTTCAAATTTCCTGATGAATTAAATCCCATTGATGATAATTTGGCATTTGACAAATTGTACAAACATTATCATTTTCATATATACATTCATCAGCCTTACCCTTCATCATGTCACCACCATTGTTGTCACCATAATTGCTGAAGCCATATCGACCTGACTCGTTGCTGGTGGCAACACCACCGTCACTACAGTCACTTCTGCTCCCAATAACCCAGTGTTGCCTCCACCACTACTATTAAAATTTAAGCATCAAAACTCCATACCACCACCATTAACAAATCATTATTTCTACCATTACAATTTAGTAATTTACTATCGTCATTTTAAATTAGTAAGATTGGAATCCCCATCAATTTGAAATCTGTCATTTTAAAAACTATTAGGATAGATAGTTTTTAGAAAGATAGTTTGTCTGTCATGAATGCTTTTTTTTTTTTGGCTAAGAAATTGTGTCAATTAGTTAGGTGTACATAATTAAAACTAGGATTCCAAAGCTTTTGACTCTCCCTCTAAATACTGAATTTCATGCTCCACAAACCATTTTCTACCGCATGTATTCCATTTTTTTCCAAATTTCTATAAGGGATTCACCACATATGTGACAGAGAGAGAGAGATAGAGAGAGAGTTTCACTTTATACTCTACCAATTACAATATTACAATATATTCTATATATATATATATATATATGCTTTATAAGAATAAACATAAATATGTAAGAGATTGTAATTGGTGAAGCAGTTTCACTTTATACTCTATCCATTACAATATTGTCATATATTCCATTTATTTATGCTTTACAAGAATAAACATAAATATGCAAGAGAATGCTGTCAGTGAAGCATTGAGTGGAGTACCCACATTGAGGAAAATGATTTTTACTCACCCTCCCATTGACTACTAGTCTCATTGGCTGACAGTGGCTATGCACTTTCTTTATGCTTATAACTTTTTAGGTTGAATAAATTTGGATTTATCAGAAAGGAAAGTTAGGTCTAAATATTCTTAAAGTTAAAGATGTGTATTTGCATGCGAAGTTAGGTATACAGCCGGTGTAAGTTTTATTTTGTAATGAATCTTAGGTATATACTCTTAAATTTTAAAATAATAATAATAACAATAACAAATTAATAATCTTAGTTATAGGTTGCAAAATTTCCCAAGTAAACTTACACTTTCGTATTTGAAGAAAAGCCTCAAAATTCTTTCAAGTCTGGCTTTATGATAACAAACTGAAAAAAGTTTGTGAAACTTTCCCAAGAGAAAATTGAAAACATGGTGTTTAGTAATGCGGGCAAACAGGTTTATTTTGTGCATAGAATGCAAAAGGAACTATCAGTTGGCTTAATTTGTATTTCATAAAATGAGAAACTATGAAGGTTGTAACAAAATAAAGGAGGACAAGAGAAAATTAATATGTCAGTATACATCTACAAAATCTAAGCCTGGATTTGCATTAGCTTTTTATTCAAAACTCAAAAGTTTAATTATTTATTTGCTAAAAGTTAAAAAATTATCAATGTACTTCAAAATATACATACATATATATATATATATATATATAAAACAAATAGGCTAGGAGAAAGAAAGAAAAAAGGTTAATCCAAACAGACAGATACAAATAGCTTTAAAAAAGCATCAAGTAGTGGAACATACCAATCATATTTTATGTTATGTTATATCAGATGGTAGCTAAAACATTGCCATTTGTAATGATTTCTACAGGTCATGAAGAGGGGAACAGAGAGAAGTAAAAGAAGAAAGGGGAACAGAACAGTGAAGCAAATGAAAGAGGATTGGCTTGAAGACCCTTCGGTAACGTGATAACTTTCCAATTCATGATAACCCCTGAAACCCTACAAAGGATTGATTTTTTTTCTTTGTATTCATAGTTGGCGTGCATGAAGAAAAAGATTCAAGAACAAACACACCCACTCGAATTCTCTAATGAACCCTCCTTGTCTACCAATGGTCCAAAATATGCACATCATGCTGATGCCAAAATTACATCATATTGTTTAAAACGTGACATTTAGGGTCCCACTAGACCCACAAAGTGGATCTACAAGATGTGATCATGTCGTGACACGTGGAATATGAATGATCAAAATGGTGAACTCTACAGTCTTAGTGGTGTTTTTTTTCTGGATTTTTTTTTCTGGCCATGGTGGGGATAGAGACTTAGAGAGGATATTGATGCTTTTGGTTTGTGATGGTGATTATGAGTGCGCCTGGCATAGCACGCTCTTCCTCAATCTTTTGAGGCAACAAAGAGAATATGATGATGATTTCCACTGCACGCTCTTCACTTCTTCTTCATCTCTCTCTCCAACCAAGATTTGCACACATTCCTGAAGAAAAGAATAACCAAAATTTTCGGTAATTGTCAGCCTATCAATCATCATCCTTTAACCTTTTCTACTACTCTAATTAACTGAATAAAAATTCATATCCCATGCTCTGCTTTATGCGCAATACAACTACAGGATGATGTGGTGTATCTAAATTTTTTTCTATTTTAAACTTTTGTTAATTTAGAACTTTATAAGTGACGGATTGCTATTAGTAGAATATAAAATAAAACAATAAGAGTGGTATAAGAAATTCTTTTTTTTTTTTTAATTATGAAAAATGTATTTTTAGAGAATTTCAAACTATAACGGTCGCTTTTAATGATAGCTCTTTGTCATAAAACTAAGATACCGATCAATTTTTGATATAGACAGAGACTGAACTCCAAATCTTTTATTCAATAATTAGAGACTTTACCAGTTGAGCTAACTATGGAATCCAATTATAAAAAATGTGAAACGTATGAATAAATATCATTTGTCCCATTTTGAGTGTTTCACTTTATATTCCCCCAATAACAACTTTTCATATTTTTTATTATTCTTTCCTTACAAAATAATCAAACATATGATATACTACAGTGGGTGGAACATAAATCAGAACAATAATAGTGAGATAGAAGATTTCTTAAAGGTATGGCAAATTTAGTACATAAAATTTGCAAACCACTATAACAATAAATGTGATTGGAACCACATCAATAACATATAATAGATAAAATTTTTAGTTAGATATATATATAGATAGATAAGATAAAATTTTAATTTATAGTGTTTACTTCCTAATAATTATTATTTATCATCAAGTCAAATCACCAATTGTAAATATTAAAATTTGTAATATCCCTCACATTACTTTTTTTTTTTTTTTTACCTACAAGGGTCATCATCATCCGTTCTAGCTTTATATATGTATGCCATCACATGTACATGCCACGTGTCAAATGCCCCCATTGTAAAATTCGCAAAGGTTCAATTAATTCAATAGTACATTGGTCCCTAGCTACAAATTTTTGTTTTTTTAGCTAAGTTTTTACTTTTTACACAATCTTTAGCCCTTGACACATCATACACGTAAAAATCACTTCGTTCGTTTTATCATACTCATGGCTGCGCATGCACATGGCAAAGATCATCACGTATGTCCAATATAATGAATATTTTGGATAAAAGAGATTGAAGACAATATGGATACAACCACGCGAAGAAATCAACCTTAGAAACCACGCACTCTGTCCCGAAACTCCATGAGGATATTGTGTTTCTTTTACACTCGAGAGCACACCCACTTCGATAAATATCTCTACTCATCCATAGCTCAAATCATAGTCCTTTTCATTTCTTTCCCTACCGCCCTCCCATTTATATTCTGTACCAAGCCCTCTATTCTCCTCATCAGTCATCACTTAGCTCTCACTCTCTCTCTCTCTCTCTCTCTCTCTCTCTCTCTCTCTTTGCGTCAAGGTTCTTTGAGTGATATAGGAAAATGGGTGATATTTCTTGCTCCAATGGTATTTCAAATGGGAATGGAGTTCATGGAAAAGAACTTCCATTAAATGGTTATAGGAAGAGCTGTTGGTATGAGGAAGAGATTGAAGAGAATTTGAGATGGTCCTTTGCTCTCAATAGGTATATATATATATCCCATAAAAGCTTATTTTATTATCTAGTCACAGTGGTGTAATTTATTTATCTTAAGACTAAACAGAGTTTCTGAATAAAAATCTTCTAGCTGTTCTACTCTTCATACTCCATCAAATAGTAAGATATCACACATTCTTTTTTTTTTTCCTTTAAAATATTACTGAAGTTGGAAAATTAAGAGTCAGATAGAGAATTATCTTCCAAATTTAAGAATCCAAACTCCATATTTTTCCTGTTATTAACTGTCACATTTCCTACTTTAAAGAGTTTTTATTTTTATTTATATATTCTTTTGTTACTTACCAAAATAACAGAAGAGTTCATTTTTATTTTTATTTTCGTTAAGGTCTAAGCCGCCGAATTTTAATAATAATCGGACACAGGCGGATTTTGTGGCAAAGTTTGAATTCCTTTCCTTTCCTTTTTTTAACCCTTCAAGTGGGTAAGGGACAACAAGATCGACAATGCCCAAGTTGTCTGCTAGGGTTATATTCTAGATTTTGAAGTAATTATTATTTCTTCGACACAAGGAAGTGGGAACTGTTATAATAATCCTTTCAAAAAGACTATTGTTAAAAAGGCGACAAGTTTTTCAATTCAACACCATGGTCATGAAAAAGCTAGACAACATTAATTAAAAAGAAAAAAAGTCTTGTAATGGCTTTTGTCAATTATATTTATAATTCATAATTTTTTTTTCCTTTTATGTAGTATATTGCATACAGGAGCTACTCAGTACCAGGACATTGCACTGTTGGACACAAAGCCTTTTGGAAAGGTATATCTAATAAAAAAAAAATTTAGTTGAAAAGACAATGAAACATTTCATTTGTAGCAATTCTAAGTGTAACTTTTTATTGAGCTAAACATTGTTTTTACATATATAGGCTCTAGTCATTGATGGAAAGCTTCAAAGTGCTGAGACTGATGAATTCATCTACCATGAATCTCTGGTTCATCCAGCACTTCTTCATCATTCAAAGTACCTTTTCCTCTTAATATTTGTTATTACTTTTTATTACTCTTGTTTTATGTAGTATTGGATAGTATGTTGAGGCTACATTTTAATCTGACATATATATTTGATTGTATAGTCCAAGGACCATTTTTATTATGGGAGGAGGTGAAGGTTCCACAGCAAGAGAAATTCTTAGACATAAGACTGTAGAGAAGGTTATTATGTGTGACATTGATGAGGTAAAACTTCCAAAGTTTTTAATTTATATATTTGTGTGTGTATTATGTGTTTTAACTCAATATTTCCTTCTAAGACTTTTTAGTTTCACGAGGTCGTATGTACTTTTTGTTTTTTCTTCTCTCTCTCTCTTTAGGATTTTTTTTTTTTCTTTTTCTTGAAGTACTTTCTAATGAAAATGACTATTGTCATCATATTTGTTTTACACTTTTTACTGTGACATGTGAACAAGCAATGGTTTTTTTCTTCTTTGTGCTGCTCTTGCAAAAGATCCTTTATTTTGTCTTGTCTCTTCACACAAAAGACAAGAATAAGATTAGTGAAAGCAGCAATGGTTACCAATTTCTAACATGTATCTGACCTTTAATTATATGTATGTGACAAAAGCAATACTTTAAGCCGCAAAATATCTAATTAAAGGGAACTGTCTAACATTTATCTGACCTTCTATTACATGTATGTGACAAAAGTAATACTTTAGAAAGGCAAAATATATGATTAAATGGAAATTTCTTATTATAATTTATACCCAATAAGGAATGGTGGCTCAGCAATTACTTCTTCCATGGTGCAGGAAGTGGTTGATTTTTGCAAGTCTTACTTAATTGTAAACAGGGAAGCTTTCTGTGATCCAAGACTTGATCTCATTATCAATGATGCAAGGTCCCCATTCTCTACTTGATTACAACACATAGTTGTCCTTATTGTTATTACCATTATTACTGTTGTTATAACCAGTATGAATTGTCATGGTTTGCTGCAGGGCTGAGCTAGAAAGCAGAGAAGAGGTTTATGATGTGATCATAGGCGACCTGGCTGACCCAATTGAGGGAGGCCCATGTTATAAACTCTACACCAAATCCTTTTATGAATTTACTGTCAAGCCTAGACTGAATCAGGGTGGCATATTTGTCACACAGGTGTGTATGTGTGAGCGTGTTTTGAGAGAAAGAGAAGGAAAAGAAGTACAAAAAGTCTAATGACACCACATATTTTATTACTGTTGAGGCAACATGTTGTGATTAATGTACGATAAGAGTGAGGCAATGGTGGTCGGGAAAGTGATATTGCACTAATCATAGTTTAACACCTCAATAAATTGGGAATATTTGTAGCTTTGTTGAAAAAATTAACCAGTTTATGTATTGTAATCTATGTAGGCAGGACCAGCTGGAATATTCAGCCATACAGAAGTATTCTCTTGCATTTACAACACTTTAAGACAGGTTTTCAAATGTAAGTTACCTGGAAAAACAATGATATGTTGCTTTTTCAAGCTTTCTAATAGTCATCCCCTTTAAACAAGAACAGAAATGATCACATGGCTCACTGACTTCTTTTTGCGTGCAGATGTTGTGCCTTACTCAGCTCATATTCCTTCTTTTGCTGATACTTGGGGATGGGTTATGGTATGACAAATCAATGCCTTCTTTCGTCTGTTTTTTAGTATTTTTCAGAATCTTACACAAGCCCATCAGAGAAAATTATTTATAACATATTGTATTATACAACATTATAATACAACCAAGTGCCTTATATTCTCATAATATATATTCCTAAAATTGAAATTAATTTGGTCGACTGAGTTGTTGAAAATGGCAGGCTTCAGATTCTCCCTTTGTGCTGAATGCTGATGAGTTAGACCTTAGGATGAAACACAAGATCAAGGGAGAGAACAGATACCTTGATGGGAAAACATTTTCGTCAGCATCCACCTTGAGCAAAGCAGTTCGAAATTCGTAAGCCTAATTGTTTTCACCTTTGAATGCACATATATATGTAATTTCATTTTCTGGCTAGAAACTAATTTGAGATGATCATTTGGCAGGCTGGATAATGAGACTCATGTGTACACAGAGGGAACAGCAAGGTTTATATATGGTCATGGTAGTGCCTATAAGAACAATCATGGATGAGAAATGGAATAGAAGGGAGCCCCTAGCAAAGAACACAAAAATATAAGACTGCAAGTACTGGAACACAATCTTGGGTGTATTATCTATATTTCCAATTTTCCTTTTTTTTTTTTTTTCTTTCTTTTTGTATGCGTACTTACTTGAAAGGCATGATATAATGGTCATGGATGGTCTTTGTGTTTCTCTCTTCAGAAGTTTGAGTAACTTGTATGTTAAATCTGAAACGCAGAGCCAACTACTTTATAAGACTATAGGAACCCGCTTTGATAAACCAGTGCTTCGTTATAAATGAATGCTTAAATGACTTTGGCAAAAACAACCTGGGTTAACCTTCACTAGTTTGAAACTTTTATTTACTAGTTTGCACAGATTATGAAAAAGAATGTGACCAGGATGGAGTATCATTTGCAGAAAAAAGGGAACAAACTACATGCAACTAATAATAAGAGGGAATCATTTGCCACTGCTTCCAACTTTGTTCTAACTATCAAGAAAACAAATTCACGTGATTGAATGATTGAAAACTAAACACAATGGCATAAGCTCATATTTGTATGACCACCAAAAACATAAAATAAGCACACTATATGTGGAATCAACATTAAAAGCGAAGGGCAGTTGACAGTTTTTGTGATACCGGGATCTTGTCGGGATTGGATTGGATAAATATGTAATACAGGATAATATTAGTGTTACTAAGGTTGAATTGGGCTATATAGATAATAGTGATGAGCCTCAATTGTGACTAACCCTTTCGGGACAGGCTACCTTCCATCCTCTACTTTGTCGGTAAATTACATCTTAGGAAACTAATCTAATGCTATGTATAATAGCAAAATTAGTATAATCTATCGAGAACACAGAGTTCCCTCCAACCCGTTGGTTCCTTAAATAAACAATATTTTCATTTTTTTCATGGTCGAAGGATTATATGCCTTTCCAAATGATTCCTACGAATTTGAAGGTTTGCTTACAAACATCAAAGCTCAGCTAGCAGCTGGTTTGGGACTTGGTCAAATCTGCTATCTATAACCAAAACCGGTGCTTGGTTGTCGGTACCACAAATTCCTAGAAAAGTCATCTTGGGAAGGAGAGTATTACCATGAAAGCAACTTGACCCTTGGCCACATAATTAGGGCATGCCGACATACAGTCGACTAAGAAAATAATGACTAAAAGTTCAAAACCGCAATGGGCAAAACTTTTTTTTCTTTTTCTTTTTTATTTTTTCAAGTAATGGACAAACGGAAGTTAGGCTTATAGGGTCTTTCATACTTTATAAATTCAAAATTTTAATGAATTATTCATTCTAATTTGCTAAAGTCAAAACACTAAAGTACTTTCAAATTAAAGCTATATTCCACAAAAACTCTACTACTAAAGTTCTAGAATTAAAAGTTCTATGTCCAATAGAGCAATGCCAGTTATTCTATATAAAGCCAGAAACCACCCATTGGAAAGGGGTACTAACTACTATTGCCTCAAAGTTGAATACAAAGCCGCAGTAATCACGTAATAAGAGATTGGTTAACAAATGGGAGCTTACTTTTATTTCAATTGAGAGTAGAATCAACATATAAATTTTTCTTAGACTGGATTACAAATTACGCACTCTGATTTTGCCTAAAATTCAATTCAATCTCTTAACTTCATATTTCTTATTAAGCATATATAAAGTGTTTAATTTTTTTTATTAAAAAGACAACTGAAGTGATCAAAATTCAACATATTTTTCTACTAGCATGTTACACCAACTTTGGCCAAGCTCATGAGTAAATATGGTTTGTCCCATATGGACCAGTCAAAGTTGAATTCTAGTTCAACCACCACCGTCAAAGATATTAGCAGTACGATTTGATAATTTCAAATCACATTCACATTAATTAATCCAAAAAGAAGTAAATAATGTATAATCTTTCTTCTTCCTTTTTTTTTTTTTTTCCCTAGACAGTCCGATCAAATACGTTTATTCAACTAATAATTAAATTGCCTTCAAGTACAAACTGAATGTCTAGAGGAACCGAACTGGCAAATGAATATATTTGACTTAATAATAGCATTGGAAATCTAATTACATATCAAAGGATGATTGTATAATCTATCAATCTTTCCATTTTGTATCACACAGGATCTGACTTGATGGTAGGAGTCTTCGTTCTGCACCCAGAGATGAGCGGTTCGAGCGATAGCTCCAGTAAGGCCTGTATGATACACGTGGTATTACTCATTGCCGTCACGTGGCGTGGGGTTGATGAGCCCACACCGAAGACCCCCTTTTTTATTCAGCAAAAAAAAAAAAAAAAAATTCTTTCCATTTTATTGTTTGGATTTGGAATCATATGGTCAAGCTCAATTTTTAATTCTTTGGCTTACACAGAATGGATCAAAATTGATTTCAATGTTGTTTGCTATAAATAGAGGATGATTGTGGCTACACTGCAAGAAGTAATTTCAAACAAAGCTGTTAGTAGTTAAATAATTAAAGGGTTTGGGTGCCCTAAGGAGTTAATGGACTATTTAAAAACTATTTTGATACAACTTTTATGGGTAATATAAAAAATTGTCAAAAAAATTAATCACTGTTATCTTTTTATATAAAAAGTTTTTAAAAATATTTTCTAAACCAATGTCCTTTGGGAATCATCCGTTAACTTTTTCCATAATTAAATGAAAATAAAATATAAAAATAAAAATAAAAAGAGAGGATGAAATCTATGTATTGTGTCACATGATAAAAAAAATTAAAAATAGATAAAAGTATTAAGACAATGCACTAAACAACTAAATTTTCTGGACCAAGCCACCATTTCAATCTTTAGTAGTTTTTTTGTAGCAAGTTTGTTAGCTTTCTTGTTCGTAGACTAGTAGAACCAGAAACTCTTTCAATCAGACTCTTCCAACGGGACAAGTTCAGCCACACCATTTGCATCATTCCAGCATAGCATGCACACTTTCAATCCAAGTGCACCACCTCAATCTTGGACAAGCTCATCCAATCCATTTGCACCATACTAAACCAGCATGCACAGCTCTGCCACACCATTTGCACCACCCTAATCCAACATGCACAAATCTAATCCAAGTGCACAACCTGAGGCCAAGAGAAGCTCATCCACTCAATTTGTACCACACCAAACCAATATGAGCCAATCCAATCCAAGTACACCACCCTAGGCCCCCACAGGATCATTCAATCTATTTCAGGCAAGAAAAGGCTCATTCATTCAAGCTTGTACAACTCCAAGGCTGAAGAGGAAAATGGTGGTCACATCAGAGACACTAAGAGGGCGTTTGGATTGAGCATTTGCGCGTCCACGTCCACATCTGATTTTTTTTTTTTTTTCAAGCGCGTCTATCACTGTTCATTGGCCATGAACAATGATTTTAGGCCAATGAACAGTAATTTTTGGCATGAACAGTATTTTTTACACATTTAAAAATTATTTTGCTACAGTATTTTCAATTTTCAGCAATAAGTTCTATCCAAACAGACCCTAAATGCTTCCATGAATGCATCTAGATACATAGAAGCAATCAGATTTGCTGGGGGTTGTTGATATTGTATTTTGTCCGCCCTTGATTTGCATGTCGGACCCCAAAAAATCCAAAAATATTATTTTCTCTGCATGGGGCCGCGAGAACATCCAGAATGATAAAGCGCAACTCGTTCGGATACCAGAGCACCCAAGGTGCATTTTTTAGCTAAAATGACCAAAATGCTCCTAGTCAATAACCCTGAGTTAACCGAAATCAAACAAAGTCAAAATCCCCTCAAAACATCATCTATCATAGTTTTACATTAAACCTAAGCTTTTCGGAGATTTTTGGCAGCTTTGACCAAGTTTGACTCAGAGTTAACTCTCGGCGAGCCCTAGAAACCCTAATTTTGATCCAGCCTTCAGAATGGGTTGAAACTAACGCCATTGTGAATATTATCAAATTCTTAGTCCAGCGACTATTCATGGGTCGAAATCAGAGTTAGAACGGCCGAGATATCATAAAAACTGAGTTAACGCATCGATTGATGCACCGCTAACTTTCGGAGCCATAACTTTTGATCTGACTGTTGGATTTTCAAGTTCCATACCTTTTTAGAAACTGGAAGTCAAGATCTTTCCAAGCGTGCCGTTGCTATAAAAGGCCCTAGGCACCTCTAGACCAAAAAAAAGGAGACTTTCCTAGGTCCTGCTCTCTGTCTGGACGTTTTCTACACATTTCCCCTCTCTTCCAAACACAATTTTACACACAAAAACACTCACAAAACAAATCAAAGCCTCTTGATTCTTCTCTTCATCAAAAATATAAGGTATTGTCCTTATACCCAATCTTCCTTTTCTTGGTTCTACACCTTGGATTTGGGGTTTAAGGGTGTGGATGTAGCTTTTTATCTACTATCCACACCCCCTAACTTTCTAAATCCTTTTCTTGCATTTATCTTGCTCTTTTTTCCTTAATAACATGATTTATTACTTTATCTAGCATGTTCCTTGCTTTTAGCATGATTTTTAGCTTATTTCCATATGCTTCCATGTTTGTTCATGTGTTAGTTGCCTCTTCTACATGTTTTATGCTTTATGCCATACTTTAGATGCTTAGATCTTTTCTATCCCATGTGTTGATGTTAGGGTCTACATGCTCACATGCTTGATATCATGTCTTTGGCTATGCTTTAGATCTACATGTGTTGTATGCATGTTCTATGCTCCTATGCCTCTGTCTATGCCTTCACATACTTGTATGCTTGGATTTGTGTTCTTCCATGTTTCTATGCTAACACCCACATGCTTAGATGTACATTCACATGCCTATATGCGCATTTCCATGCTTATATGTGTAGATCGGTGTGTTCACGTGCTTAGATCAATGTTCTCTACATGCTTCATGCCATCATCTATGTGTTTGAATCATCACATTTGCATGTTTGTGCTTGCTTGCTTCTATGCTTTATGCTAATGCTAGCCTCTCTTGCTCTAGGCTCTGCCGTGCTTGATGCCCTCAGTAGGCTTGATCTTTTTTTGCTACATCTGATGCCCATGAGGCCTTGTTTGGATGTGATCATTTGGGAGGCATCTCCGGATGCCAGGTTGCTCCATGCGTACCCTTCGCTTTTCTGCTCCATGCGATGCTATGCTTACCATGCTTGTTTGTGCCACTCGTTGGCTTTCTATGCATTTTACACGCTTGCTTACATGTTCATGCATGAGTTTTGCTTGTTAGTGTGTCATCCATACTTCAACACAATGAAGTCATGGACTTCCAATTCAAACCTACATTTCTCCCCCCACAAACACCATATTTTATTTGCCTTCTTTCTTGTTTGCTTGTTTGCTTGCTTGTTTGCTTATTTGTTTGCCTTCTAATTCACTTGCTTATCTTGTTGCTTGTCATGTCTCCTGCCACATGTTATACTTGCTTCGCTTGTATACTTGTTTGCTTTATACCCATTGCGCATTATCTACGCATGTCTTTCTTTCTATTGCTTGTCTGCTCGTTTCTTGTCTTTGCCTTTGCATGTACACACATGCAGCAAGGATGCATGGAGCTAAGGCATGGTCTCCCAAGCGCAAGCAAAAAGGGCGTGAATGCAAGCATGTAGATATGAGCCAAGCGGCTATGTTTAGTAGATTTAGGGGTCTAGCCTCTTCCATTTGGTTATGTAGTCTTTTAAATCCCCTTCCTCCCTCTCTCCTTTCTCTCTTAGATGGGTTGTATTAGGTATATCATTCCATGTACCATTTGTCCTCATCTCTAGAGTATGGCGACCCGTATTTACTTTCATGCACCTATATTTTGGGCAATGCTCTAAGGATGTACACATTTACTTTCTTACTGTGTGCTAGCATTGTGCATGATGTATGTATATATATACTTGCTTGCACCTTTCAGTGTGATTGTCACAGTCCACGTCATTTAAGGTAAAGCGGTGCCTAATTTCCGCTGCAAAAGTAAAGTGATATATCGCTAGATTTTCGCCGTGAAAATTTGGTATTCGCCTGAATGCCTTAAGAAAGCATAGATTGGGACCACACCCATTCAAAAGCCAAGCCTCAAAGCCCCGTGCATGCAAAGCCCCAAAAGCCAATGCTAAATCATGTTTTTCACTGCTAATATCTGAAAATTAAGATTTTATCAAAACAAAGAACTGTCCTTAGACAGGCATTGTGGGGTGTCTAACACCTTTCCCACACGTAACCAAGCTTCTGGACTCAAGAATCAAGATTTTTTTTCCATCCACATTTGATTAGGAAAAATGACATTTTTCTTAGCCTATGATCGATAATAAAATCAACTAGAAACAGGTGACCAATCACACCTTAGAAAAACCCAATGATTGATGGTGACTTCACTTACCTTTGGTAATCACCTAAAATTTGGGCAAGATTCCTGCCACACCTCCAAAGGTAGACCTACCTTTCTCCCCCGAAAGAGAGAGAGCACCCGAAGCTTCACGCGAACCACACAATTATCAAGAGGGGCCTCCAATGTCCCCCCCGCACACGGGAACGTCACCTCGATGGGTGGTCAAATAAAGGCCCGGTAGTTTTCTAACCATTCATGGCCCGGGCGTCGACAGGGGTCAATCATCAATGCATGGTCCAAAGAAATGAATAGAGCTTAAATAATTCTATCCAAGACAGTCACTATTGAATGACCTGTGTTTTTCTTTTTTGATGAATGACTTGTGTTTTGTATAATTATAGCCAAGCCAGTCACTATTGTAGTTGAACAATGCCTTGCTGTTTGTTTCTCTAAAAACATATTTTGTTAGCTTTACATGAAAATAGATCACAATTTATTGCAAGTCTATAAAGAAGAGAGATATGTATAAACATATTATAAAAGGTCCAGTTCTCAGCACATTTGTCGATAACTATTTGATGACAGTTTTGATATTACTTTCATGACAAATATATAAAGCAATAAATAAAAAAAGCTTAATTGTTTATTATTTCTTTTCAAATAAATAGTTCTAAAAATATTTCCTAAAGCAATTCCCTTTAGGCATCCATTAATGTTTCCCTATTATAAAACAAGATGTTTATCATTTATAAAATAAACATATGTTTATAAATTTATTTTATATGCATTACCTAATTCAAAAAGAACTTCCTTCTTAAAAAAAAAAAACAAAAAAAATATCTTAAAACCCATATCTCTTCTTGTCATGTTTGACAACCCTAACATTAGAGATTAACTCCCATTTTCAGCAAACAAAATTACAGCCGCATCAACAATAATTTTAATGATAGTGTCAATATTCCTAGCCTACCAAACCCAAACAAAAGATCCAACACATGAAGATGAACCTTGTCTATCAAGATATAAGAATACTACTTTTAAGGTGTGATGTTCCATTAAATTCATATAAACCCCTTTGGGAGCTTCCCTTGGGTTGGATGCTACATCTTTAGTTATAGATGTTATAAGGTACATAGATGAATCATTATCTATAAAAAACAATAAATGACGCGTTTCTAGGCCAAAGGTGTATTTTTGCCTTCCTTTCTCTCAAACATGCTAGTCCACCTCTTTAAGGTGGTAGGGAATTATCTGGTCTTTTCCTTATTCTCTCTTTTTTTTCCCCCTTATATTTAAATAGTTTATAGATTGAATAGAAATACATTTCCAATAAAAATAAAAAATAAAGATTCATAAAATGGAATTAGTTTTGATCATCTTAATTAAAATACATTCTATCAATGAAAACATCAAATGTTTCTTTTTTGTTTACAATATATGTTTAGCAACATATTGAGCAATGGCTTAAGATTGTTTAACGGTGTGACTATGTAAATAAAACATCATAGATTACTATATATATAAATACGAGATTGGTTAACAAATAGGAGCTTAATGTTATTTACTTGAAACAACATGTAAATTCTTTTTAGGCTAAATTATAAATTGCATTATCTAACTTTGCCTAAAATTCAATTCAATCTTTTAACTTCATAATTCATATGATACATAAAGTGTTTAAATTTTCAAAAAAAAAAAAAAAAAACAACTGAAGTGATCAAGATTCAACATATTTTTCTTCAAGCATGTTTCACCAACTTTGCTCAAGCTCATGAGTGAATATGGCTTGCCCATATGGACCCAACCAGGTTGAATTCCAGTTCATCACTTATATTAGAGAAAAAAAAAACTTTAATAATATAAAAAAATGTAATTTTATAAATAAATATTTAAAAAAATCTACCAATATTATGCTAAGAATGTGACAAAGTTATTAATGAAGTTGCTCTACTTTCTATAAAAACCTCTTATCCCAAAGCATCACTGAAATATATCAAATGGACAAAAGTGGATTGAATGGACCAAAAATTAGATCAAATAGACTGAAGTTGATTGAAACGTTACAATGATGTGGCTTAACAGGAGTATAATAATAATAAATACTACTTTTCAGTTTTTAGATATTATTATATATATATAAATATAGATTTTAGGACCAAATATATATGAAGATGTAGTTAAATAATTAAATGAAGATAAAAATTAAAAAAAGGGACGATGAATTCCATGTAAGCATGATATTAAATAAAAAAAAATCATAAAAAAATATATGTATTAAGAAAGTGCTCTTAACAAATAAATAGATATTATGAACCAAGCCAACTAAATATAGTTTTGCCTAGCTACTTTACTAGCTTTAATTTGAAAATAGATCAACTGATTAAAACTCCTAATTTGTGAAGAAGAAACATATTATAAAACAAGATTTTAATCATTTATAAAATAAACATATGTTTATAAATTTAATTATTATTCATTGCCCAATTCAAAAAGAATTTTTAAAACCCATGTCCTAATTACCTTAAAAAGAATTGTCTAATATATATTTTTAATTTAAGAAAGAAAGAGAGAAATAAGAGAATTTTATATGAATTTAATGCTACATTAATCATAAAATTAAAAATATTTATAATAACTTATCATTACAAGAAAAAACATATATTGCAACAAAAAGAACTTTAGTGGCAATATGAAATAATTTACTTTGTGAACCATTTTTTGTTGCAATAAGGACGTAAAAGCATTAATTTATTGCATCAATATATTGATGCAATAACTTGTAATAATTTTGTTGCAATAGACTAATCACTCCCTTATGAAAATTCTCCAAATTTTGTATAACTTGTCTGGCGCTGTTACTATAATAAGTCCTCTTTCCCTGCAGATTTTCAATACACGTACACTTTAGATGGTTTATTAATTTGTCTCTCTATTTGACTATATAGCTCCAAATTATGTGGGCCAAAATATAAATTAGAGAAAGACGAAAAAAGAAAGTTTAAAGCAAGTGCATCCAAAACATGAGAGAGAGAGAGAGAGAGAGAGAGAGAAGAGAAGAAGAAGAAGAAGAAGAAGAAGAAGAAGAAGACATTTGTTGTTTTCAATGATAAAATATATTTTAAGATGATGGAGACTGATTCCAGTTGTTTTTTTTGTTATCGAAGATGTATTGTTATTCAATTTATTACAAAAAGAAGTTTCATTTAATTTGTAAAAATCTTATACATTTATTTCTTACTTTGTTACAAATGAATATCAATACATCTCTGATAAAAATTTAAAAAAAAAAATCGAATGGATCCAACTTCCATCATCTTAAAAATCATTAAATCATTGAAAATATCAAATGTTATGTTTGTGCAATATATGTTTAGAAAAAACATCAAATGTCATTCCATCATCTTAAAACTCATTCAACGTACGTTAATCAACAACATATTGTGGAATATGTTGTTTCTAAACATATGTTGGAAACCTAAAATGCGGCATTTGATGGGTTTTTAGTGGCTTGTGAGTTAGCCGTGGATGCTTTTACTTTTTTTTGTATTTAAAAATTATATTTTAATTAGTAAAATGTTAAAATTTCTTTTATAATAAGAGGGTTTTTTCTAATAAATAACTGTAGTTTATAGACTCAAGGGTCAACTTTGGCAATAATTGTGAACCTTACAGGTGAAAATAATTATTATGGAAGTTTATAAATGAAAATGACAATTTTTTTTTTGTACAAGATAGAATTTCTACTCTAGTCTAATCTAATGTATATATGTGTGAAGCTCTTTCCTGAAGACTTAAACCCCGGCCCTTGGCCCCCACACCCCACAAACACTTATACCTGTGGAGTGACCATCGCACCAAGGGTGTGCGGTGGTAAATAAAAATGACAATTGACCCAAACTGAATTGGTGTTATTTGGATTTTTGTCCCTTTTTTATATCTAAAATTAGGAGAAAAAAAAAACTTAGGTACGGTACCTTAAGTGCTATTTCTTAGATTCCCCTCTTAAAATTCACTCATGTGGCTACTTAATTAATTAAAAAAATATACTTCCATCCTATGAGAAAAAATTTACATGATAAAATCTTAAGAGAGAAACCTAAAAAACATCTAAATATTGTACCTAAGTCTTGCCCATAAAATTACAGTGTACTTTTTATTGTGAATTGTTCTTTATCATTGCTACCAAGGAACCTATAAATTCCTTTTTGTGCACTTAAGTTTTGATATAAGGTAATTTAATTATTTGACCATAAGAAACTTTATAAGTGGAGTCTTATAATTAAGTCTTTACAGTGTATTCTTCTAAACCAAAAAAGAAAAAAGAAAAAGTCTCTAGACTTTTTAGTGTATAGAAGGGGGTTGGTCCCATTGGTGTTTGCTTTTCCTCTCAATAAATTCCTTTATTCCAAAAAAAAAAAATCCCACTATTTGGGCCTATGCCTAAACTTTGTAAGGCTCAGGCCTATTAAAATAAAACCATGTCCGATGAAATTAGTGTTTCATTGGGCTGAACCACACTAAAGGGGCCCAATACAGATGCTATTCTTTCTCTGAACAGCCAATAATCGACTAGAAAAGCTGAGTAGAACCTTTTATTTATACTGCTAATTTTAATAGACAGATGCTGCAAGCATCCCATAAATATTTATGAAAAGTAGTAGATCTTGCAAGACTTGCAATATGCACAGTGTCGGCTCTACTAGGCCCAAAACCCATCAACATATCCAGTAGTCAAATGGTGTTGTATCACAATTCTCAAACCTTATCATAATTTATTAAAGTATTCAATCTCACTATCTTTTCCCTCAAAAAAAATAAATAAATAAATTGAAGTAATCAATCATGTTTGGCGTGGAACATGAGGAAAATTACCTTGGTTAACCTTCACTAGTTTAAAACTTTTATTTAACCAGTTAGTCTAGTTTGCACAGATTATGAAAAAATTAACCAGGATGGAGGATCATTTTAAATAAAACAAAGGAACAACTACATGGAAGTAATAATAAGAGTGAATCACTAACCACTGCATCCAACTTTGTTCTAAATAGCAAGAAAACAAATTCACGTGGTTGAATGATTTTGAAAACTAAATACATTGGCATAAGTTGTCTTTGTGTGACCACGAACATAAAAATAAGCACTCTGTCTGAAGCAACATTTAAAAGCAAACCGCAGTTTATTGTTTTTGTGACACCCAAGATCGTGTGGATTGAATTAAATAAATGTTTTATACGGGTATCAAATCTCCCACATCGACTGTTGCTAAGTTTAATTGGGCTATATAGTTGATAACAATGAGTCTTAATTGTAAGTTTACCAATAGTTTAGAAATATAATTTCAATGTGATTTTATTCTTAGGGTCACCCTCCATATATCCTCAACTTTAACAACATAACTACCCTTAATTACTTAAAAGGTTTTTTTTTTTTTATTTCTTTGCTGACCAATGTGGCCATTCCAATCATTTTATATACATGTACAAACATACAAAAGAATGCAAACACTCCTAACACCCAACTCATTCAAACTTTTCCTTCCTCACACTGATAGATGAGAGAAGTAGCTAGAGTGGTTGAATTCGATTCTGGAAAGAAATTTGGGCAATATTCGTAGCTTAGTGAGCTCCTTCTTTCCACGTCGTTGTTGATTTTTGGTACGTTAGGAAAATTTCGTACTGCCAAGCTTTGTTTGTTGGAGTTAATAGTAGCATCATGATGATGATTTTTTTTTTAATAGAAACATGACGGTGATTTTTGTTGTCTTTTATGGGAGTTTTAGAATCTTCAGATAGAGGACTGGAGGAGTTGATTTTTTTTTTTTTTAGGCCGAGTTTGAGAGAAAGAAGGAGAAGGGTTGCTTACAATTTACAAACATCAAAGCTCAGCTAGCAACAATTTAAACTGGTGCTCGTTACCATAAATTCCTAGAAAATTCATCTTTAGAAAGGAGCGTAGTAACATGGCATCAACTTGACTCTTGGCCACGTACCGAAAATAATGAATGTTAAAAATACTGAATGATTGTATTGTATTTCATCATGAAAGAATATACATGAGCATCTTTATGTAGAAGGCATATGAGTGCAGCACAAGTAAAAGTGTAGTACAAGCATGTGTGCTATACAAGTAATCTAGTTGAGCCTAAAGCCCACAACACTATACACATTAACAGTCTCCCTCAAACTCAAGGTAGATGTGAGACCAACTTGAGATTGTCAACTAAAGTACGAAGGCGCGTGAGAGACCGCACCCCCGGCCCCCTTTTTTATGGATGTTAGACCAAACTCATGTGAATGGGTGGGGTCGTGTTATTATCTCTTAAAGTGGAGGTTCGACTGACTATATTTTCTCATTTAGATTAAGGATTTTACAATGGAGTCGCTACTTATTTAATTATTGGAATAAATAAGAAAACCATAATTGAAAAAGTACTTATTTTATTGATTTACAATTGAATTTACATTGATTATAAGAAATTACATGGTTTTGGTTCTAGATACAATCTAAGATAAAATACATGACTTTGTTTCCTTGTTACAATCTAGAAATTGAAAATTACAAGGATAGCATTGGTTAATTAACCCTTGACCTAAGCTCGGAAACTGTGTTACAAGGTGAGAAGGTGTTATCAAACAATAACATTCATATCACATCATCCAATATGTTATCAATCAATTTGTATGTTGAATTTAAAGTGTGTGCATGTGATAAACCCTAATTCAATTTATTAAGCATTTAATTTAGATTGAAAAATAAATTCTAGTGAATGTGTGTGGATGGTGATATCCTAGATTCAATAATTTAAAAGAATTATTAAACAAACATCTTTTTCAAGTTTTTGATGTGGATTTAAGATTGAAACTAGTGTTATGCATGAACATGTGATGAATAATCAAGAACATGTGAAGAACACATAAGAACATCTAAGAACATTCAAACATATTCAAGGGAATTTAAATAGTTACTATCATGCTTTAATCATAAATTCTCATCTTGACAACACAAAAAATAAGTTAGGGAAAGGGATTATACCTTCATGCAATGTCCATATGGTGGAGGAGGAGACTTTTGGTAGAGGTTCTAGGGGTGGAGGAAAAGAAAAGTTAGGAGAGGAAGAGTGAATCTCACTCAATACCTTGAGTCTTAAGAAGACCAATATATAACAAAATCACTCAACTTCACTAGAACTCAAGAGAGGGGGTTTTTCTGTGTTTTGGAATGAAGGAGATGAGAGGTTTATATAGTAGTAATGTAGAAAATATAAATGGAAGGTCATTTAATGAGAGTTGACAAAGAATCATGAATCTAGACCTTATTTTAGCCTTTGGGAAAATCAGGGGCATTAAATGTAAAGATTGGTGGGAGTGAGAAGCAAGTAAAATTCAATTTTCCTGTAGCTACTATAACAACTTGTAAAGCCAACTTAAAAAAAAATCATATCTTACAAAATTCTGATCGGAATTGTCTTGTTTTTGTGATCAAATTGAAGCCCCAAATATCTAGTTTCTGGGAAAATTAACCTCATTCACAGATTCAATATATTCTGAGAGATATCAACAAAATGGTGAGCAGAGGTCATTTGTTAAAAAACAATTTCAACACAATTAGCATTAATAGGTCCCAAATTAGTTTCCAATTAACATTAATAGGCTCCAATCACTCCCATTTCAGACTTAATTAATTCCAAATTCACCCTAATTAAAAGATAATTGCACAAATTACTTATTGAATAATTAATGTTTAACTATCTAGTTAATTAGGTGTGTGCAACCCTACCATAAAATGTAATCCTAACCAATCAAATTATGACACATCATTGATCTCTAATTAATTATACTTATAACCAATTGAAATCAATTGTTCATAATTACATATAGTCGGACTCGGTTTGTGATAGTGCATCTCAATCATTAAAACTTGATTTAATGATAACTTTCAATCTGGTGATCCAATTGGGGCTTATGACTAGTCGATTTGATCGTTACAATATCAAGATCATTTTGGTGAAATGAGATTAAGGATCCAATGACCAGAATCAAGTTGTATATTTCCAAGGCAAAATTACCCTTTTACCCTCCATGTGAAGTTAAATGCGAGTTGCAAAATGAGGTGTCAACAAAGCGTCCCTTAGGATGTGACTTGGTGAAGATATCTGCAAGTTGATCTTTAGAGGAGACTGAGATCAGCTTGAGAGCACCATGGACAAGATGATAACATATAAAATGACAATCAATCTCGATATATTTAGTCCATTCATGGAAGACATCATTGTGAACAATATGAATGGCACTTTGGTTGCCATAATAAAGAAGAGTAACAGAGGATGTAGACACACCTAAGTCTTTGAAAAGCCATCGTAGCCAAAGGAGCTCAGATGTGGTATTAGCAAGGGCACAATATTTTGCTTCAATACTGGAGCGGGCTATATGAGTTTGTTTCTTGCTTCACCGAAAAATTAGAGAAGAATCAAGAAAAAAGCAATAACTAGTGGTGGACCTATGATCAGTGGGATCTCCTGCCCAATCAGCATTAGAAAATGCACGGAAAATGAAATGAGACAGAGCAGAGTAGAAAACCCATGGAAGAGAATTCCTTTTAGGTATTGAAGAATGTGCAGAACAACAGCATAGTGAGTCAATCGTGGAGCAGACAGATACTGGCTCACCTGGTGAACAACATAAGAAATGTCTGGACGAGTGACAGTGAGATAAACTAGGCAACCAACCAAGCGTCTGTAAAGAGGGGGATTAGACAATGGTTTCCCCCCTAAAGGAGTCAGATGCGCATTAAACTCAACTGGAGTGTCAACACTCTTGCTATCAGTGAGTCCAACTCGAGACAAAAGTTCAAAGGCATACTAGGCTTGAGTAATATAAAGTCCATCTGTAGAATGAGTGATTTCAAGACCCAAGAAGTAGCTGAGATGTCCAAGGTCTTTCATCTCAAACTGCTGACTAAGAAAATCTTTGAGTTCTTAAATGCCACTGAGGTCATCACCAATTATGATCATATCATCCACATACAAGAGAAGTAAAATAGTGCCTTTGTCAATGTGACGAAAAAAAAATGCAAAATCATAATGATTGACCATGTAACCCAAGCGAGAGATAGTAGAGTTGAATTTGGCAAACCAAGCTCGTGGAGCTTGTTTAAGGCCAAAAAGTGCACGTCAAAGGTGACAAACTTTATTTGATTCAACAAAGAGACCAGGAGGAGGTTGCATATAAACCTCTTCACTTATATCCCCATTAAGGAATGCATTTTTGACATCCATTTGAAAAATGTCTCATTTACTGGCAGCAACAACAGCTAAGAGGGTACAAACAGATGAGATACGAGCAACCGGAGTAAAGTTCTCTTCATAATCAATCACATACTCCTGTGTAAAACCTTTTGCAACAACAAGCTTTATAGTGCTCAATGGATCCATTAGAGCAAGTCTTAATCTTGTAAATCCACTTACAACCAACCACAGATTTCCTAGGGGGGAGTGTCACCAAATCCCAAGTATGGTTTTTAGATAATGCATCAAGTTCCTATTTCATTGCAATCTGCCGTAAAAGGGTTAGTGGAAGCCTCATGATAGGTGTGAGGCTCATGCAGTGTAACAATGATAATCTAGTAAATGTGCAATAATGGATCTTACCCAAGTTGAGTGACAAGGTGAAATTTCTTGTGCAAGATCTTCAGGCAGAGCAGAAGCAAGGGACCCAAGCTCAAGGTTGGGGTTAGGTAGCTCGTCTTCAACCTGTTCATCTTCCACCTGTTCATTAAAGGGTGAACTAGGAAAGGGATCAATGATATTTAGTGGTTGGACAGAGAAGTCTATAGGAGAATCAGAAGCAACTATAGGAGGATCAAAAGCAGCTACAGAAGGAATATGTGCCTCATTTGGTAAAAGATCTAAAACAAAGGAGAAAGATAGGGAGGCACGGAAGTGAGAGAGCTTGACAAAGAGGTGATGTTTCCAAAAGACAACATTGTGGGAGACACGAAGCCGATGAGAAACAGAATCATAACACCGATACCCCTTTTGAGTTTCGCCATAGCCAAGAAAACAACAAAGGCTTGACCGAGGCTCAAGTTTGTTATGCTCATGTGGCTGAAGAAGAACGAAACAAGCAGAACCGAAGGAGCAAAGGTGATGATAGTCTAGAGATGACCCAAAAAGGCTCTCATATGGAGTTTGATTTTGGATGATAGAACTGGGAATGTGATTAATAGTATGAACAACATGAAGTGCAGTGTCATCCCAAAAAGGAGCAGGAACTTTGGCAGAGAGAAGGAGAGTATGAACAGTGTCAAGAATATGACGAAATTTTCGTTCGGCTTTACCATTTTGCTGAGAGGTACCTGGAAAAGTTAGTTAATGAACAGTGCCATAAGGATGTAAAATAGCTTGGAACGCATATTGAGTGTATTCAAGAGCATTATCAGATCGAAAAAATTTGATGCATTTGGAAAACAGAGTTTCAACCATTTTTGCAAAATTACAATATACTTGCAATAATTCAGAACGATATTTCATATGAAAAATCCAGCTATAGCGAGAGTAATCATCAACAAAGATAACAAATTATCAAGATCCACCAATGTTAGAGACAAAGGAAGGCTCCCAAATATCAGAACGAATAAGGTCAAGGATATCAGTGGATATTGATTCACTAGTACTAAAAGGCAAAGTTGGTTGTTTTTCTAACTGACATGAAACATAATCAAAATTTTCTATAGACACTGAACCTCACAAACCTCTAGAAGCCAATTCTTGAACCCAAGGGAAAGATGCATGACCAAGTCAAGCATGCCAAAGTGCAAAGGAAGGAATAGAAGAAATAGCAGCAGCCGCAACAATAGAAACAGGAGCAACAAGTGGAAGATGAAGGTTCTCCACAAGAAACATACGCCCAACTCTAGGACCGCCCCCAAGCTCATGTCCCGTCCTCGGATCCTACACAATATACCCAGAATAATCAAATATAATGTGATAACCTAACTCAACTAATTGTCCCATAGAAAAAAAAAATTTGTAAGAAAAGTCAGGAACATTAAAGACCCTAGGAACCGAAAGGTTGAAGGTCAAAACAGAACCTATATTATGAGCAGACATTGTGGAACCATTTGTTGTGCGAATATTAATAGGGTGTGGTGCAGGTTGAAGGTCAGAAAATAAGGACGAGTGATGTGTCATGTGATTGCAACAAGCAGAATCTATAAGCCAAGAGGTAAGAGACATACCAGATAAAGCTAAGAGAGAAGAGGAATAAGACGCATTACCAACCATACGAATGACATTAGCGATGATGTT
Organism: Castanea sativa; assembly: GCF_040712315.1. NCBI lineage: Eukaryota > Viridiplantae > Streptophyta > Magnoliopsida > Fagales > Fagaceae > Castanea > Castanea sativa. Next base: position 3,433,403 of record NC_134014.1, read on the forward strand.
TATAAGGTCATCTTTGGAAATGGTGAAAATGGATCCAAAAGACTAAGACTATGTAGAGACGGGAGCCATGGGTGGGACACTCTCAGTGTTAGCAACCGTAGCAACAAAAATGGAAACAACTGATTTGTTGCGTTGATAGCAAGTCTCAATATTATGGCCAAAATGTTTACAAAAATTGCAAAAATATTTGTTGGATTGTTGGCGACGATTGTTGCAAAAGGAAGAAAACATGTCCTTATTCTTCATTTAGAAGCAAAATATGCAAAAATGGACTGCAAAATCTACGCGAAAAACTGGGTAAGGAGCACCTGGACTGGAAAAAGTCAACCTTGGAAAAAGTCAACAATCTGGTCAACGGTCAACCACGTCAAAGTCAACTGAAGATGACGTCAGTAATGAGTCAGCTAGGGCTAACGTGGTCGATGATGATGTCAGCAAGGGGCTGGCATGGCTGAGTGACGTCACATATGATGTCAGCAGCAAGGGCGGCAGCGCGTGTAGCACGTGGATAGTTTGATGAGGCCGATTCTTTTCTAAAGACATAGATCGAAGAAAGACGATTCCAATAGCAACGGCAATGAGATGATCGGAGCAACAGCCAAGGTGCGTGAGGCACATGGAAGAAATTGCCAAATCTTTTACCGACGCGTGGAGCGTCAGATGATGAAGATTCCGACGGCTTTATGTAGATCGGTTGGAAATCTACACGTTGATATGTCTTATGTCCTGATCGAAGGTTCGATGTGGAAGATCCATCAAAGACAATGATCTTGGTGGCAGTTATCGAGCTTCTGGCGGTGAAGATTCAACCTTGGGCACCTTTGACGGCAATGGAGTAGTCAGGAGAGGGCACGGAAAAGGTTTACTAACCTAAGAAGTCGAGGCAGCGGAAAGTACCAACAAACACAAGACTGCAAGATACAAGAAAGTTAGAGCAATAGCTTTGATACCATGTTAAAAATACTGAATGATTGTATTGGATTTCACCATGAAAGAATATACATGAGTGCCTTTATATAGGAGGCATATGAGTGTTATACAAGTAAGAGTGTAGTACAAGAATGTGTGCTATACAAGTAATCTAGTTGGGCCTAAAGCCCACAACACTATACACGTTAACAATGAAAAATAAGTTCAAAAAAGCAATGGGCAATGGCAAACTTTTTTTTTTCTTTTTCCTTTTTTCAGCATGAGCAGCAACAACATTGGAAAGATATTTGGGGACTTCAGTTCCAAATAAAGTGAGAAATTTCTTTGGTATGCATGTAAAGAGGCCATCCCTACAAAGAAGAGTTTGTGTCAACGTTGAATTCTTTTGGAGGATAACTGTGAATGCTATGATAATTCTTCCGAGGATGTTCTACACGCCCTCTGGAACTATCCAGCGCTCTCACCCATGTGCGTGGAACTCTTCCTCAACCTAGTCTTTTCACCACAATCGACATTTCAATAATTTTCTGGATTTTTTTTCTCTACGTTAAAGAGGAGGAAAAAGATTTGGAATTATTCTCCATGTTGGTTTGCACTGTTTGGTATTAAAGAAACTAGATACGTACAAGCTCCAACGAGTACCCGATCTGCCAAGTCATCCCATCAGCTTCCCAGACACTGTAAGATTTTGTCTAAAATAATTCAAGACCACCGATACAGCAGCAGACTACACCACCAGCTCGTGTTTATAGGCAACCACCCTTAGTTCAATTTTTGAAGTCAAATTTTGATGGTCCAATCTTTAGAGATTCAAATATAGTAGTCATTGGAATTGTTGTCCGGGATAGTAGGGGCAGAGTCTAGGTATCACCCTCGAAAAAAATTCACCTTCCCCCCAATTCTAATGATGTGGAAGCCTTAGTAGCGGTACGAGCTATTCAACTTGCCTAGGACCTCAACTTCTCAACTCTTATCTTGGAAGGTGACTCTCAAGTCTCACATAGTTATAAATGCTTAAAGAACGGAATGTGAGTGTCTAGCCTCTTTTGGTCATCTCTTGGAATCAGTAAAACTTACTTAGATGACTTTAATTGTATCTCATTTTCTCATACTCGTAGATTATGCAATTATGTAGGTCGTAACGTGGCTAAACATACTAGACATGTTAAAGGTTTAGAAATGTGGTAGGAGGATGTTCCTCCACCTTCATTCTATTTTTTTAGTCTACAATGGCTAGTTTTTTTTCAATAAAGTTCACAGATTTATTTAGTTACAGATTGAATAACAATACATCTCCAATAAAAATAAAACTAAAAATTCTTCGAATAGAATTAGCTTCCATCATCTTAATTAAAATACATTCTATCATTCAAAACATCAATATTATGTTTTTTGTTTCCAACATATTAAGCAATATGTTGCTAAACATATATTGGAAACAAAAAATGTGACACTTGATGTTTTCAATGATAGAAGGTATTTTAAGTAAGATGCTGGAAGCTGATTCCATTTGATGAAAATTGAATGCAATGCTTTCCCAGACATGTATAGTTTGAAAGGCATTGCAACTAGCTCGGTAGAACTAAGCGTATTGCAACAAGCTGGAATAGCGAATTATTTCTATCAGGATTTTGTTTATATTTAACTCTGTAGGTTTCATAGTAACCATATTCTTTTTTTTATTACTGTCAAAGGGGAATGATGCTTTTCATATCATTGTTTCTCATTTTGGTTGACTTGAGCGCATTGGCGATAGTTTGACTCCACAAGTACAGCACCCCAAAATTGGGTCCATTGTCAGCCTTTTTCATAAATGTTTGTGTCGTTGCATATACTCCAGAGCTAGAATCTTTGGACTGATTATTGCTTACAAAACTATTCCCCTTACACAACCGTTAGTTTGACGATGGCCTTTATGTTATGACCAGCTGGTTATCAAATCTAGTACTTACTTTATATTAAACTCTATTGCATGATAAATTTAGACCTAAATAACTATTTTTTGTTGTTATTTTTTCCTTTTCAAATAAAAAATTTTAAAAAATATTTTCTAAAACAATACCTTTAAGGTATTCATTAACTTTTCCCTATTATAAAACAAGATGCTTATCATTTATAAATTTTTTTTTTTTTTTATATTCATTACCCAATTCAAAAAGAACTTCCATCTCAATAGTGCCAATATCCTAATCACCTTTAAAAAGTCTACTAACAATATATCTCCAATAAAAATTAAAAATACATCTCCAATAGTTACAGATTAAAAGTCACCTTTAAATAGTTACAGATTGAATAACAATATATCTCCAATAAAAATTAAAAATTCATAAAATGGAATTATCTTCCATCATCTTAATTAAAATACATCCTATCATTGAAAATAACAAATGTTGTGTTTTTGATTTCCAACATATGTTTAGCAATATAAATAGATTGAAAATATTTTTTCTTTAAAAAACATATGTAAGGACCAGGGAAGCCAGCAGAATTTGGAAGTTGGCCTCCATTGGTGAACCCAATTCAAACATTAGAAAAATAAACAAAAAAAAAACCAAAATAAATAGGAAACACAATTGAGAGAGAGAGAGAGAGAAGAAGAAGAAGAAGAAGTCCATGCCAACTTAAAGTGGTGGACTATCAAGTCTAAGAAAATATGTTGCTAAACATATGATGGAAATGAAAAATGCAATATTTTTTTTATTTCAATGTTAGAATGCCTTTTAAGATGATGAAAGTTGATTCCATTTAATGTAGTTTTTTATTATTGGATATGTATCGTTATTCAATTGTAACAAAAGTTCAAAATTTATGTATAAGAAGTATTTCTCATTTTCTAACAATCTTATACATTAATTTCTTTCTTTTATTACAAATTGAATAACAATACATCTTCGATTAAAAAAGAAAAATACATTATATGGAATCAGCTTTCATCATCTTAGAATACATTCGATTATAGAATCTAGAGAGAATAAAAAAATTTGAAAGTAATGCTTTCCCAAACATGTATAGTTTGAAAGTAAAGGTGTAGACACCGCATTTTGTACCCCTTACAACTCGGGTACCCATCCCCCAATAATGCTGAATTCTAAGACCCAAAATTTGGTTTAGGGCTCAATCAAAGTTAAATTGACTTGAGAAGTGTTAAATGAAAAATATAACTTTTATTGAGAAATAAACCAATTTTTGAAAAATAAGATCAAAGGAAACCCTCGCTATACGCACACATGAATCAACCTGCGCATGCAACTTTTTGCATGCATACGCAAGCTTGATCTTGCGCACGTATAGCGATTTCTAGAAACCTAAATAAGGCAAATTTTTTGCATTTATGTTAAGGTTTGGAGGAATCCCACATCGTCTGGGGATTGTTCCAAACCCCCTTTTTCACACTATAAAAAGCCTTACATGGTATATTTTCAAAACATATAGAAATCCCACGGGAAAATACTAAGATTCATTAGAAATATTGAATCAAAAAGGGAGTTTTTCACAAAACACACTCAAGTCAATTTTCTTTTGATTAAGGCCTTTTTTGGCCATGATTTTTGAGTTTAATATTACTAATCACTTTCTTATTGGTTTGTTAATAGATTTGGCTAAGGGGAACGGTCAAAAATCAAGCTTGAAGAGCTTTTCTTTGAGGTATTAGTTTTAAACCCTTATTTTTCTTTTCTTTTCTTTCTTTTTCTTCTCTTTAATTCTTCTGTTTCTCTTGTTTTATTGTTATAGTATGCTTGAAGGCTTGGTTGTGTTTTTAGGGTTTTTTGGGCAAGAGCTTGCATACACATAATCTTGCCTGCATACGTAAGCTTGATTATGCGTATGCAAACTTGTTCTTGAGTGCGCAAGCCATTACCCAAAAACCTTAATTTTTATTTCTATTTGTTTCGTTACTGCTTTCACATGTTTGTTTGTTTAGCTTCTTTTCCCATGCTTTTATGTTTCCAATGTCTGTGTTTCACATGTTTGTTTGCTTGTTTGTTATCACATGTAGAATTAGGGTTTGTTTAGTGTTTCCTTTGTTTCGATGCCATGATCATGCATTCACATGCTCATGCATAATGTCATAGGTGTTGAGTTGCTACAAGGTAAGTAGAGGTAAGTCATGCAATGGGAATGTTCATGTAGAATGATATGATCTTGCTTAGGTTTCATGTTTACGTTGGTGATCTTGATGCCTTGGATGATGACATGATTTGGTTTAGCTTCATTTCTCCTTTTGATCTTTAATGCTCACATGTTTCTGCCTTGGTTTGATGTTACATGTTGTTGCCTTGAGTATGATGTGATGCCATGCTAGGTGAATGTTAGGATGATGGGATGAGATCTAAGGGTATAATATGATGAAGCATGTTTAGATGTATGACACTAGGATTTATGGTAATACTTTGATGCCATGATTGGATGAATGCTAGGGTCTTTCATGAAGTGATATGCATGATTAGATGTATGGTAGGCTTTGTTTATGAGCATGATATAAGTATGGTTAGGGATTTTTGATGCCATGGTAATTTCTAGATGTATGCTAGTGTGTGTGTGTGTGTGTGTGTGTGTGTGTGTGTGTGTGTGTGTGTGTGTAAGTTAGATACGAGTATTGAGTATGCATTTAATAGGGTTAAGACATAAGACACAATGATGGGAAGCCAAACTTAGGGTTGAGCGGTTTTGGGTGCCTAACGCCTTCCTAAGACCGTACCTTAACTCCGAACCCATATCTCTAGTAGTAAGATCAAAAGTTCCTTACTCGAAAGAATGCTATATATATGATTTCTAGACCATTGGAAAAACTAGGTGGCGACTCCATTTCAACCCCTTGCATTCACAAAAGGGTGTTCAAAAGGTGGTTTGCTTTTTTCTAGTTCTTTTTCATAAAAATAAGCTATAATATTAATGTTCAAAATATAAAAATATAAGTACTTATGGTTTCACTAAGAATGTGATCCTATGAGAGACCATGTCCCCGACTCATTTGAATTGATTGTTTGGGTGAATGCGATCACCATGAATTCAACTGAACAACATGTCCTAAAAGTAGTACTTTTAAATCTTGATGGATGAGATTCATCTTTATGTGTTGGATCTCTCATTTGGTTCCAATAGACCAAGAACAATAGAACTATCATTAAAGTAATTTTGTCTACTATTGGTTGCAGAAACTGGGAGAATCAAGGCAATTGTCATTGACAAGAGGAGATATTTCAACAAATTTGTAAATTTTTTCTGATTGTTAATCTTTTCAACTTTGGTAGAAATACCCAATATCGTCAACAAGTGATGTAGAACAGACCGTCATGGCCTTCCTAGACTCTCATGCATGCCTAAAATCAACGTGCAAGGCAAAAAGACACTAGTAAAAATCATGGGTCTCGGAGTCAGAATCACATGAAATTTAGCAAACTGAAGTGAAACGGTTTTCTGGGCAATAGTTGTGATTTTGCCATGTGGTACCCCTTGAAAATGACGAATTCTATCATTTAGGCCTCAAAAACTGCGATTTTGTTGTTTATAGTCATTTTTGTTTCTTTAATAACTTTTTGTTCAAAATTCAGAATAAGGTCCTGCTTGTTCTGAGATGACTCTTGAGGGTAGTAGTTTATAATTCTGCATTTAACTCAATTTTTTCATTTTTGAAAAATTTCAGTATTTTATCACCTAACCGCGTAATAAGTGCGAATTAGGGTTTCAAATGTTTTTCTCAATATTTATATATTTTGTAGCCATCAAAGGAAAATTAGAATATTATCAATAAACACATAATTTTGTCAAATTCATTCTTTGGTGGATTCCAGTTTATCTTCTTGTGGATTTAGGAAAACCCCTCTTGGATTCAAGGTTTACTATTAGAAGCTAATAGTTTAATTTTTGTTCCATCAAGAAAGCATCGTGTTTACTTTCTTCAGGCTTCCATGACATCAACAAGGAAGTGATGAGAAGAAACCTTAATAAAAACAGAATTATAGATTGTGTACAAAACACTATGTTGTAGAGACGCTTGTCTACTCCAAGAAAGCGTTGACTTTTTGAACCCAGTTTTCACAATGCGGAGCACATTTACGTGCAAACATTTCCCTTCAATCATGGCTTACACCAAAAATCCAAGTTCTCCGTAATTGGCAAATTTTTCTTTGTTATGGCCAACTTTTCAATTGATTCACGATATTGTGCTCATTCAAATTTTTGACTCTGAGTAGTTGATTTAAAGGTTTTTCTGTGCTTCTTAAGATGACAAAAATTTACTTCAATCCAACAATCACAATTTGTAATTACAGCTCATTCAAACCTCAATAAAACTTGGTCAAACTCTAAAGTTTATACACAAATCAATGGAATTTGCCATTTTTTTCCACAAAAACAAAAATTTCCACTTTATGGTTCCGTCAACTGTGGGTTGCTATAGGACAGTTACTGGTGGGATTAGATATATGGGTCATGTGTATCTTGTGGGTTTATTTGTGGATGTTTTGATGAGTTTGGCCAATGGTGTATTTTTGTCCTGGGTGTTATACGGGTGCTTGAGATTTTTCTTGGCATTAGGGCTAGGAGACTTTGGCCATTGTGAATTTGTTGGGCTTGTCATCTTGATCTTCGGGGTTTGATTGTGATTTGAGAATCTTGATTATTAATGCTTACAAGACAGGAGATATGTTGGATTTGGCAGCCTTGTCTTGTTTAAGGATCAGTGGTTGCCTTTGTTAGATCAAGTTTGGTTGGTGGGTAAACATCACCAGTTGTTTGTAAAGCCTCCACTTGGCTTTAATTTGTTCTTAGTGAAAGAGGAACATGAGCGAGAGAGAAATAGAAGAAGACAAAGGACGAAATTGAGAAACTCTACAGCGTGGTGGCAACATTTAAAACCGAAGGCCGTTTTACTATGTTTGTGATACCTAAATTATGCAGATTAGGTATGGTATGTTATGCAATTGCAACAAATGGTAAAAATTGAGAGTTAGAAAAAGTAATTTTCAATCTTAACAATTAAATAAAAAATATTAAAAAGAAGTAAAAAGTTAAAGTTAAAAAATTTTAAATGTAAAAAAGTAAAAAATTTTTAAATGTAAAAAATTTTGTGAAGGAAATGAGGTTATTTGTATATTGCAATTACACCAAATCTGAATCCAATTGGATAAATGTGTTGTACAGGACATCTGACTAACTCTTCCAAGACAGGGTTACCCTCCATCGTCTACTTTGTAGGTGATTCGTCTCACAGAAAACTAATTATATTCTATTCAGAGCAAAAACTGCCCCCCAACCCGTTTGTTCCTTAAATAAACAACATTTTCACTTTTTCATTGTGGATGGATTATTTGCCTTTCCAAGGATTCCTTGGTATCGAAATATTGAACAGAGGGTTTGTTTAAAAACCATCAAAGCTCAGCTTGTAGCAGCTCGTACCTTATAATTTAAACTGGTGCTCGGTACCAGAAATTCCAAGAAAATTCATCTTTAGAAAGGAGAGGTAGTACCATGAAAGCAACTTGATTCTTAGCCACATAATTGGGACATGCCAAGTTTCCAACCCACATTTGACTAAGAAACTAATGAAAAACAAGTTCAAAAAAGCAATAGGCAAACCTTTTTTCTTTTTCTTTTTTCCTTTTTTCAAGTAATGGACATACCGAATTTAGGGTTTATCTAAAAATCATCTAACATTTTAAAAAAATATTCTAATATCGGACAACCAATAGCAAACAAAATTATAGCTACATCAACAATAATTTTAATGAAAATGATAGTGTTTATGGTCTAATGAAACCAAACGAAAGATCCAACACATGAAGATAAACCTCGTCCATCAAAATTTAAGAGAACTATTTTTAGGGCGTGTAGTTCAACTGAATTTTTGTTAATTGCTTTGGGAAAGTCCCTTGGGGTGGAGTCCACAAACTCCACCATAGACATTGTGGGACTGAAAACAAAGTTCTTCAATGTATCGAATGTCGTGTTTCTGGTTTCAACCATCTGCATAGCTTCTTTGTGCGAGAGAGTAAGTGATTCATCAAATGAAGATGAATCTCATCCAACAAGCAGGTTTAAGATTTCTACATTTAGGACATGTTTAATTGAATTCAAATTGATCGCTTTTGGAACAGCCCTTGGGGTAGGGGCCAGATCCTCGGTGATAGGTGTTGTAAGTCAAGAACTGGAAGTGTTGTCCTTGAAAATAACAAATGTTGTGTTTCTAGTTTCAAAAACCTGTTTAGTATCTTGTTGAGGAAGAGTTTTATATTCTTTTTTCTCAGACTTGTTAGTCCACTGCTTTAAGGTGGTAAGGGCTTATCTGATCATTCTCTTTTCAATGTATCTCCGATATAAAAAAACAAAATAAAAAATCATCAAATGGAATTAGCTTCATCATCTTAAAATACACCCTATCATTGAAAATATCAAATGTTGTCTTTTTGGTTTTCAGCATATGTTTAACCACATATTGCGCAATACATTGCTAAACATATGCTGGAAACCAAAAACGCAACATATGACGTTTCAATGAAAGAATGTATTTTAAGATGATAGAAATTAATTTTTATTTCATGATTTTCTTGTTAATCATAGATGTATTTTTATTCAATTGTAACAAAAGAGAGAAATTTTTGTATAAGAAGTTTCCTTTAATTTGTAACAATCAATACATAAAATTCTTTCTTTTGTTACAAATTGAATAACAATACATCTCTAATAAAAAAAAAATATCAAATGGAATTAGCTCTCATAATCTTAAAACAAATTCTATCATTGATATGTGTCTCCCTTCGACCACATATACCCCTCGAATTATGCAAGCCAAAGTAGAAATTAGAGAAAAAATAAAAAAGAAACTTGAAAGCTCTGCTTATTGAGATATGTATGGTTTGAAATTAGGGGTAGGAACATTGACTTAGATATAGTCAATCGAGTACTTCTCACTCCATTACTGCAGGTGGCCTCCGCGCAATTGTTGCTTTGATTTCATTCTTTAAGCCTTGAGAATATCTGTTGGGTAGTGTGTGATTTGTTAAATTATAGACACCATGGGACAGGTACTGGAAGCGATATCCTCTAAAACAGCAAATACCATGTTTTTGGTTTCAAACATCTTTTTAACAACTTGATGTGGAAGAGTTTTATATTCATTTTTCTCAAGGTGGTAAGGAATTCTTTGATCATTCCCTTATTCTCTCTTTTTTATTCTCATATTTAAATAGTTACTGATTGCATAATAATATATCTCTAATAAAAAATAAAAATTCATCAAATGGAATTAGCTTCCATCATCTAAATTAAAATACATCCTATCATTGAAAACATTAAATGTTGAGATTTTAGTTTCCAACATATGTTTAGCAATATAAAATAGTATGAAATTTTTTTCTCGGCGAACCTAATTACAACATTATAAATATAAACAGAAAATCCAAAATAAATAGGAAACACTAGTTTAGAGAATGAGAAGAAGAAGAAGAAGAAGTCCTTGCCAACATAAAGTGGTGGACTAGCAAGTCTAAGAAAAATGTATTGCTAAACATATGTTGGAAACAAAAAACATTACATTTGTTTTCAATGTTAGAATGTATTTTAAGATAATGGTATCTAATTCCAATGATGTAATATTTCTTTTATTGGATATGTATTGTTATTCAATTTGTAACAAAAGTTCAAAATTTATGTATAAAAGGTTTCTCTCATTTTGTAACAACCATAAACATTAATTTCTTTCTTTCATTACAAATTGAATAAAAATACATCTCTGGTCAAAAAAGAAAAATACATTAAATGGAATCAATTTCCATCAGCTTAGAATACATTCTATTATAGAATTTAGAGAACGAATTAAAAAAAAATTTAAAAAGAGGAAAATTGAAAGTAATGCTTTCCCAAGTACATGTATAGTTTGAAAGTAAAAGGTGTTCAAAAGGTGGCTTGCTTTTTATTTTTTATTTTTTATTTTTTTTTGTAAAAATAAGCTACAATATTACTGTTCAAATTATAATGATATAAGTACTTATAGGTAATCCATTTTTCACAATATAAAAAGTATGAAAAAAAATTCTTTAAAGCATCAAAAAGGACAATAGGGAACAACTAGATGAACCAAATTAAAACATAAGAAAAATAAACAAAAAAATCCAAAATAAATTGGAAACGCTATTGGAAAATAAAAAAGAGAGGAAGAAGAATGGGAATTATCAGATAAGTCTTTACCACCTTAAAGCAGTGGACTAATAGATGTGAGAAAAAGGAACAAAAAAATCTTTCGCAATTTGGTGCTAAGTATACGTTGGAAACCAAAAACACGACATTCGTTGTTTTCAAGTACAACACTTCTAGTTCTAGTACCTAGCCCACAACATGTATCACTGAGAATGTGATCTAGTAAGAGACCATGTCCCTAACTCATTTGAATTGATTGTTTAGGTAAATGCCATCACCATAAATTCAATTGAACAACATGCCCGAAAAGTAGTTCTCTTAAATCTTGATGGATGGGATTCATCTTCAAGTGTTGGATCTCTCATTTGGTTCCAATAGACTAGGAACAATGGCACTATCATTAAAGTAATTTTGTCTACTATTGGTTGCTAAAACTAGGAGAGTCAAGGCAATTGACATTAACAAGAGGAGATATTCGAACAAATTTGTAACTTCTTTCTGCCTGTTAATCTTTTTGACTTTGGTAGAAATACCCAATATCGTCAGCAAGGAAGTGATGAAAGGAAACCTAAATAAAAACAGAATTATGGAGTGTGTGCAAGACACTATGTCGTAGAGACGCTCATCTACTGCAAGAAAGTGTTGACTTTTCGAATCCAATTTTCACAATGTGGAGCACATTTGCACACAAACATTGCCCTTCAATCATGTCTTACGCCAAAAATCCAAGTTCTCCATAATTGGAAAATTTTTCTTTATTTGGCCAACTTTTCCATTGATTTCACGATATCATGCTCACTCTTTTTCTAATTTTTGCTCATGAGTAGTTGATTTAAAGGTTTTTCTGTGCTTGTTAAGATGGCAATAAATTTACTTCAATCAAAACATCAAAATTTGTAATTACAACTCATTCAAACCTCAGTCAAACTTGGTCAAATTCTAAAGTTTATCCACAAATCAATGGAATTTGCCACTTTTTCCACAAAACAGAAATTTCCATTTTATGGTTCTGTCGTTTGTGGGTTGCTATAGGACAGTTACTGGTGGGTTTAGGTATATGGGTCATGTGAATCTTGTGGGTATATTTGTGAATGTTTTGATGAGTTTGGCCAATGGTGTATTTTTGTACTGGGTGTTATATGGGTGCTTGAGATTTTTCTTGGCATTAGGGCTAGGAGACTTTTGCCATTGTGAATTCGTTGGGCTTGTCATCTTGATCTTCGGGGTTTGTTTGTGATTCGAGAATCTTGATTATCGATGCTTACGTGACAAGAAATATGTTGGATTTGGCAATCTAGTCTTGTTTAAGGATCGGTGGTTGCCTTTTTGAAAGCTTGGATTTGTGCTAAAATTCAAGAGTTTGTTCAGACCCCCAATTAAAAATTACAGCTAAATTGCTTTTACTCAAATTTAAACAAAGTGCGGAACAAGAATATATATGTGTAATGAACCGATAACTCTACTCTAAGCTATATACATCCACAATCAACAATAAAATAAAAGTTTAAAGAGTAGGGAAGAGAGATGCACACAAGATAACACCAAGACATGTTATTGAAGAGGAAACCGAATAACTCGGTGAAAAACCTCTCTGTAACTCTCTAATTCAAAATCGATCCACTACAGAATAAAGTTGGAGTACACGAATAACAAAAGACCCTCCAAGCCTAGTCTATCCCATGTACTTGAGCCCTCCAAGCTCTTGCTACCAACGGACTTCTCGAAGTCTTGTTTTTTATAGTTTTCCAGATCCCACAATTCAGCCCGATTATATCCGCCACTAAATGGCTCCTTCTAATACTTCCCAATAGCTCCAAAATCTCATTTAAGACTTAGATTGGATGTGGTAAGTGTTTAGGAGTTGAGGAAAATCACAAGGAAATGTGTTAATGATTGTGGGCATAACAATCTCTAATTCTCAAGTGCATTTGCTAGAGTTTTTACTCTGAAAATCACACCTTACAATTCATGGGTAATAAAGGTATTTATAGTGTAGGTAAAAATTTTGGTAAAGTAACTTAACATTTTGCCAAACAGAATGTTTCGCGGGTACTTCATAGGTTGACCCTTCTCGCAAATCACTTGCGAACTTGACAGTTTGGTGTGACTCTTCAGCTTTTAATCATGTGCTTCACACATGGCCATTTTTCAAGTTGTTTCTCGTGAGTTAGTCACAAATTGCATTGATTCATCTTTTGAAGCTTGATTCTTCACTGATCTCTCATAATTATCCCTTACAAATAAACCCACATAAATACAGGGAAATGATTGAAAAAATTACAATCAAATTTGGCATCGAATTAAAGCCAACACAAGCTAGTTGGAAATCATAACTTTACAACTTTGTTAGATCAAGTTTGGTTGGTGGGTAAACGTCACCATTTGTTTGCAAAGCCTCCACTTGAGAGGAACATCAGCGAGAGAGATATAGAAAAAAGGAAAGTAAGAATTTGAGAAAGTCTACAATATGGAATCTACATTTAAAAGCAAAGGGTGGTTTACTGTGATTGTGATCCCCAGATCATGTAGATTAGGTTGGGTTGGATAAATGCGTTATACAGCATTTGAACTCTTCCACACTGTTTTCAGAACCAGACCGGACCGGGAGGTCGGACCGTGAAAACCGAAAACCAGGATGAAAACCAGTTTTTTAAGCATAAAGAACTGTATTTTTAGTTAATTTCGTGAACTCCTAAAACCAGGGTTGGACCGCACGAACCGGTGTCAAGAACCGTGCGGTCCAACCACTTAGCAATTTTTTTTTTTTAATAAAAACAACTTAACACAATTTTATTCCACTTAATTAAATTATTCATCTCTTACAAGGAATAAAAAAAATTATAATTAAAATCCTTCAAAGATATTCAACTTTACTTCAAAAATTAATCATAAATTTTAATGTTTTCATGGTTATTATTTTATTTTATTAACTCTCTTATTTAATTATTAAATATATGCATGAAAATCATTTAATTTCTCTCACATATATAGATATGTTAGTCAATTTTGCTAGTTTTAGAAATTTAATATCTATATTTAGGCTTTAATTAATTATTAAATTAATTATGACATCATCACGGTTCAATCCCGATTCGGCCTCAAAAATCTTGAACCTCTCCCTTTTACGGTTCAATGAACGGTCTAGGTTTCAAAATCTTACTCTTCCATGATAGGGTCACTCTCCACCCTCTACTTTGTAGGTGATTTGCCTCAGAGAAAACTAACTATAATCTATCGAGAGTACAAACTGCCCTCCAACACGTTGATTCCTTAAATAAACAAATTTTTTTTCTTTTGCTTTTCTAGAATGCGTTGCCTCTTCCTTTTTTTCTTCTTTCTTTTGATTTCTAGGGCGTGGGCATAGGGATTTGTTTTATTTTTCTTCTTCTTTTTTTGTTTTTATTTTTTTTGTTTTTGTTTAACAAGACGTGATTTTTTTTTTCTTGACATGATATTTTTTTTTAATAAATTTAGGTGATTTTTTTTTTTTGCTTGTTTGTCATTTTTTTTTTAATTGGGCATCCTTTTTTAACAAAGGTTTATAAGTTAATTTATACAAACTCATTTTTTCCTTCTCTCCACATTTCCACTCCCAACCAAACAAAAATGAGGAAAATTAAATAAATAAAAAATTATCCTCCCACTTTTCCATACTCTCACTATTTTTTATCCTCTTACTTTTTCGCCCTTTCAACCAAACAGACCCTTAGAATGTGTAGAGGGGTTACCTAAGCGGTGTTATCTTCTTCTTTTTCTCAATAAATTCCTTTATGCAAAAAGAAATTAAAAATGGAAACCCCATTATTTGGCCCTATGCCATTTTTTGGTATGAAATAGGCCCAATACTTGGGCCTATGCCTAAGTTTTGTAAGGCGCCCATTAGATATTTTGTAGGTACCAATAGAAGAAAACCATCCCCTATGAAATTTGTGCTTCAATGATTGGAACCAGACTCCATTATAGACAAGGCAAAACAGATCAAAATTTTCTGCCCCAACCTAATCCGATCCGACCCGATTTTTTTGACCCGAAGCAAAAACAGGTTGACCCATGTTTTTGCGTTTCAACTCGACCCAACCTGACCTAAACCATTTTTTAGAACTTTTTTTTTTGTAAAAAAAATTAATAAAATTAAGACAATATTGGTTTAATTGTTTGTTGTGAGATTTAAAGAAACAATTAAGACATTTACATAACTGCATGCAAATTAATTGAAATATGAATGGTTGAGCATTCTGTAATGAGTAAAGATTTTTAGATATCAAATAGTAAAGTACATACCAAGATAATCTAGTTACAGTAGAGTTAAAAATATAGATTTAAAATTGTAGACATGTATGAAAAACATTCACAAATGTGAAAATAGTGAAGCTAAAGTATCAAATTAGCATAAATTATGAATGCTTAGACCTATTTTTTAACAATTTATATCCAAAATAAACGGCTTTTCAAAATAAATTATGATATTTTCTAAAGTGTGTGTTACTTAACAATGATATGATATTCATAAAAGATACCATGTATAAATAAGTAAACAATCAAGTTTTAATGTATATCTCAAATTGAAATAGAGTGTCAACCACAATTGAAATAGAGTCACAAATCTTTCTTTAAAACAAAAAGAATCTCTCTCTCTCTCTCTCTCTCTCTCTCTCTCTCTCTCATGCTGTAAGCAACCAATAATTTTTTTTTTCCTCCTAGGCTAATGATTACTCTTTACGTTTCATAAACATTTATACTTATGAAGTGACTATTAAAACAGAGTACTCAGTTGTATCAATAAATATTTTTGAAAAGCAATTGATCTGCATTATTAGTTGTGGACTTGTGGAACACCTGTGGTAGGTTCCACTGGACCCTTAGGGCCACAACCCATCACCATATCCAGTAGTAAAATGGGGTTGTATCACAATTCACAAATCTTGCAATAATCAATTAAAGTTATCAATCATGCACGTGATTCATGTTTGGCGTGGATCATGAGAAATTCTGTGCTTTCACTTTTTAATATATGGTCCCGAACCGTTAGGACTTAAGAGTGGTATAAGAAGAAAAGGAAAAAAAAAAAATACTCCATAAGAAGGAATTTTCGGACAACTTAAAGGAGTTGAAGGGAAAAAAAGAGAGAAAAATTTTCATATTATATTAACTTACTAGCCATATTTTATTTTATTTTGCAAGGATTATCAGACTTTTTTTAGTCTAATTATCAGACATATTTTAAGAACATAAAAATGTGATTTTAGTAGTTTTTTTTCTTCTAAGTAATTTTAATATCACATAAAAATTGATAATGTTTGTCATAATTATCTTATATGAAAAATTGCTAATAAATGTCCATCACTTTTACATAAATTTATCTTTTTTTTTTTTCAATATTCACAATTTTTCACGTGAATAATTATAGAAAAAAATTAATATTTTCTTCTTCTTTTCGTTTGGTCCTAGACTCCTAGTATCCGATTGGATTGGGCTGATTTTCGTATGAGTCTTGTGTTTGGCGTTTACACCTTTTTTTTTTTTTTTTTTTTTTTTTGAGAAGAGCTTTTTATGCTCTTTTTTTTTTTTTTTTTTTTTTAGTGAGTCTCATGCACCGTTCATAGAACCCACAACCTCTTTTTTCACCAAAACTTTCATTAAAAATAGAGAAATAATATGTTCATAATATTTTTATAACATTTTGACAACAAATCCTAAGTGGCAAGTTGTTATTGTTGGGGCAAAAAAGTAATCTTAGTGTTAGGTTCAAATTTAAACCAATAACAACTAACTACATATAATTTGTTATGAAAATGTTGTAAAAATGTTGTGGACGTAGCATCTTTCTTAAAAATGAGCCCTACAGCACTATTCACATATCTAAAAATTATTTTACTACAATATTTTTAATTTTTAGCAAAATAAACTATATCCAAACAAACTTCTAAAATTTTTCCACAAAATTTATTGTAAGTTTTGTGGAAGAGTCATGGAATCTTACATTAATTAGTGTTGACTGCTGACCAAGGATGCCTTAGCCCTTAGCCTCTCATTAACCTTCATTATATATGTCCGTGCTTTGGGCAATAATATTTTTTTTAAACTACCACGCCTTTCACATGCCATAAAACTCTCGTAGTTTCTAAGCTACTCGGAGCTTTTGCCACGTTTTCGCATTCTGTTCTATTTTACTCAAACGCCCTTTATTTAATATTTATTTTAATAAAAGGTCTGAAAGCCCAAACAATAATAATAATAATAATAATAATAATAATAATAATAATAGTTTACTTCTATGCATCCCTAGAAATAATGTAAAAAATAAAAAGTTTACTTTCATGCCCCAAGCTTGGCTTAATTCGGGTTGAAGAGTTTTTTTAATCCATCCCAATAAGGTCGGTTGTCCAACCCAATACATGTTTTATGTATAGTAAAAAATTAGCTCTCATCAATTATTTTAAAATAACTCAATAGATAATTACAATTCATATAATATACTTAAATTATATTCAAAATTTCCAAATCCATCAAAACAATTCTCAAAATAAAATATACATCAAACTAAAACAAATAAAATAATGGTAAAATATAAATTTATTTATATGGTGATTAGGATGGGACAAGTGGGTTGAAAAACAATCAATCCAAACCTAACCTAACCAAAGACTCAAAATAATATTTCAACTCAACCCAACCAAACCCATGAAAATCAATTTGAGGCATCAGGTTGGATCTATTTCGACAGGTTAGTAAGTTTGATGCACACCTCTACACCTTATAACGAATCGGTTCATTCATTTAGAAAGATACACAATTACACGTGTGTTTTTTTTTTTTTTTAAATTCACAAAAACAAATCATTTTTATTGGTTTTTTTAAAACTAAAAACACAAAATAGTCTAAAATAAAATATCAACATACCATTTTTTTTTTCTTTTTAGATAAACATGGAGGTGATTAAGAGTACATTACAAAGTCACAGACCAAAGCTATTTACAAAAGTGGGGCAATTTCTATCTATGCCCCAGCCCATATTATCTAGCAACAACGCTTGTTGCATGTAAAAAATAACGGCACAAAGTATATTCTCTTATTCTTTCTGCTTGGTTTTTTCCTCTCTTACCCAAAAATAATTAATATCAAGGCATCCATTTTCTTAGTAGTATACGTGTTGTAGCCAGACCAATTTTCTCTATATTCCCCAACCCATACCAATTTTCTATTTAGATTATATAAGAGAAACATGAAAGGACATTATATTATAAAAATTTCCATCTGTGTTTAAAATTATACTTAAGAAGTTATTTATTTGAAGTCATAACTTAACCCCTAAACACCAAGTGATTATTCAATACTTCTATAGCATTGTTCTCTCTTTTCGCATTATGGTGGACCTCATTAAATAAATTTATAGTGACACCTACTATTCTCAAGTAAAAGAATGAAGCATTCTTTATTGCTCCCACCGAATTATTGAATAATTTCCCTAAAACCTCAATAAATCATTAAAGTAAGCTTTATAAAACATTAATCATCGTAAACATTATTATAATGTTATAGATATAATTTTAAAAATTATTTAATGGTAAAGAATAATTATTATAAAATAAACATAGAACATTTAAATCTTATCTTATGAATAACAAAAAAAAAAAGATAAGATTAAAAATTACCAAATTGTTTTTGTGTTATGCATAAGATAAGATTTAAATATTCTATGTTCATTTTATAATAATTATTCTTTACTGTTAATAAAAATATTACTTAATTATAGAGCATATGCAAGATTCAAATGATAGTAGTAGATTGATAATGACAAATAAAAAAGTGGTGTTAGTAGTAGACCTAAATGAAAACTAGTAAAAGTTTGCTAACTGAACTCTTATTATTCTTCTTATTTTTTTAAAAGTGCAATATTCACAATATTTTTCACAACAAATCCTAAGTTTTAAGTTACTTCTTGTTTTCTATTTGAAAACACTACTATAATTATTTTTTTGCCATCAATGACAGTCTATAAGAACTTGTTACTTAGCATTTGTTGTAAAAGTGTAGTGAAAAATATTATGAACTTAGCATTTTTTTCTCTTTTTTGTTTGTTTTTCATCTAGTAAAAAATATTAATTTATTTATTGATTTTAAATAACCCTATTGGTTAAAGTTTGGGGGTCTTTGCTTTACTTGAGGCCTTAAACGACTACATTTATCGCTTCTACTATTCAGCCGGCACTAATTATAAAATGAACATAGAATATTTAAATGTTATCTTATGAATAACAAAAAAAAAAAAGATAAGATTAAAAATTACCAAATTGTTTTTTTGTTATGCATAAGATAACATTTAAATATCCTATGTTACTTTTATAATAATTATTTTTTACTATTAAATCAAAATATTATTTAATTACAGCGTATGCAAGATTCAAATGATTTGTGATAAAATTTATAAAAATGAATTGTGCTAACAGTACCGTAAAATTCAAATGGGTTGTGATAACATTATTACTATTGAACATTAGATTCAACGGCAAAATTAGCTCAGTTCCACCAAGCTTTGTTATTGTTACCCAAGTGGGTTCACTCCTACTCGTTTCTCACGTTGTATGATCAGTATTTTCCAAATTTTACGGTACGTGTAACAAAAGTTGATTCTTATGTCACTTCCTCAATCTTGTAAATCCCAACTCCGAAGCTCCAACAAGACTGGATACAAGTGGAACACCTGTCCCAATTACTAGACCCCCAGGGGTATTGTCGTCCAATCGAAAAAAAAAAAAGGCTTTCGCAAATTCGCACCTGTTCTCTGGAGCGTGGGCCCACACCGTACACGGTTCCTAATCCGAACACAAATGTCTGAGTCAGCACATCTCTATCCAACCGTCCACGTGTACACGTCCTACTGTCAATGCGTGTGCACATTATCCCTATAAATATAGTCCCACTTCTCAAATCAAAAGCACATCTGTTGTTGTTGTTGCTCTTTGCTCAATATAATTTTTGCTTTGCTCCGCTCTGCTCTGCTTTTTAGCTCTCAATTGTGCTTTCATTTCCAATTCCTATTTCAGCTCAGCCATGGATTCCTGCAGCAAATCCCTTCTTGATTCTGTTTCTCCTTTTAACTGCCTTATCTTTGGTAACTTATTTCATATCCCACTTCCTTTTTTCTCTCATAGTTTTTTTTCCTCTCTTTGAAATGGGCTCTGATTGTGTTGGCTTTGTTTATTGAACACAGATTTGGATGACACTTTGTACTCTTCCAAAGTTGGAATTTCCGAATCACTCAGGAAAAACATCGATGGTGTGTGAAAGAAAATGAAATTTATACCAAATTAACACTATTAAAAAAAATCAAATTTTTATATTTGTGTATTGGGAATTGATTATATATCTTTGGTTACTTCTTGCAGATTTTCTTGTTGAGAAATGTGGATTCCCAGAAAGCCAGGCCTCAACTCTCCGTGTTGAGCTTTTCAAAAAATACGGCAGCTCCCTTGCTGGTTTGAGGGTATGAATTCATTCTTTATCAAACTCTCCAAAAACGTGAACATTTTATAATTAAAAACATTAACTATTTTGTAATCTTCTGATTAATTTCTGTATTTGATTAATTTGTCACAGGCAGAAGGCTATGACATCGATGCCGATGATTATCACAGGTGAGAGCAGAGCATTATCCCACTAATTTTCCCTTTTTAACACACACTAATACTATACCATCAAATCAAATGCTTCCCTTAATTAAAATAGAAACTTTCTAATTAAATTTTGTTCTTTTTTTTTCATCATAGTTTCGTACACGGAAGATTACCGTACGATTTGATCAAGCCAGATTCTCAGCTACGCAACCTCTTACGTAGCATTAGTCAAAGAAAAATCGTAAGCCCAAAACCTTAAAATGTTTGACCGAAGCATAGTACTAGTACTAAGCTACGTTTGAATTTGTTTCAGGTTTTCACGAATTCGGACAGGACCCACGCGGTGAAAGTGTTGGACCGGCTTGGTTTAAAGGATTGCTTTGAGCAAATCCTATGTTTCGAGACCATGAACCCGAACCTGCCTAATTCGACCCGACCCGATGAGTTCCCAGTGCTTCTCAAGCCGTCCATGGACGCCATGAAACTCGCGCTTGATGCTGCGGACCTTGATCCTCGTCGAACGGTACGCCCGCGAAACAGAGTATAATTTCTCGTATGAGTGTTTTCATTTTCGTTTAGAAATTGTTTATTAAAAGGTGGAAACGCGTGGTTTTTTTTTTGTTTTTCTGTGCAGTTGTTCCTCGACGACAACGTCAAGAATGTCGCTGCTGGGAAAGCTTTGGGTCTCCGAACTGTTCTGGTAATTAGTTTCTCATGAAGTGTGCGTCTATCATTGGTTTAAAAAGTCATCTTTTTTTTATTATTTAGTTTATTTTTGCTACAATCTGTTTTATTTTTTTATTATTTTAATTATTTTTTAACTTTATTTACAATACTTTTCGAGAAAAAAAAAAAATCAATTTCAACTAAATAAATTATTCCAAACGGTTGTTAGCACGCAGTGATGCACTAGTGTATCTCACATATTGTCTTCTTTGTAAAGTCCAAGAAAATTGTTCAGTTGCATGACACATACATTACCTTGATTAACAATTTTCAGACAGTACTTATCAACAATAATGCATATAATCAAAGTGATTTCATTACCAAGTACTGATGTGACTCCAATCAAATTTATTAAACTTAGATTGAAACTTGATTGGTGTAGGTTTGAAAGCTCAATATTATTTCAGTTTTTTTTTTTTAAGTTTTATTTACAGTACTTTAAAAAAAAATCAATTTCAACTAAATAAATTGTTCTAAATTGACAATAGGTTGTTAGCATGTATTGACACACTAGTGTGTCTCACATATTGTCTTCTTTGTAAAGTCCAAAAAATTGTTAAGTTGAATGACACACACATTACCTACTTTGATTAAGAATTTTCAGATAGTACTTATCAACAATAATGCATATAATCAAAGTGATTTCATGACCTAATACTGATGTGGCTCCAATCAAATTTATTAAACTTAGATTGAAAACTTGATTGGTGTAGGTTTGAAAGAGCCCTATATTATTTTATGAAAAATTTCAATGATAAAATTCCTAAATCATCATAGTAGTATATATATGGAGTTAATATTCCAACATGGAGAATTATATCTACATGATGAATTATAAAAGAAAAATTAGTTTAATAAAAATTAAAGTATAAATTATTCGTTTATAGCAAAATGTTATAAAATTTTGTTACGTTTATACTTTATAGACTTTTCTTTACAATTTTTTTCGTAATCACTTTTATAACACGAACAGTTTTAAAGAACATTTTCAAATTAAATGGATTACAAAGAACTTATCAAATTTGATTGGATCTAATCAGGCCATATGCTTAACTGATCTAATTAAAGACTTGAACATCTCTAGGTATTATGTCATTGATTCACCATACCAATTAGTCGGATTAGTTCTAATCGGAAGTTGTCACTTAAATAAATTGTTAAAAATTATGTGAATGAAAAGCTGTTTCCCATCATTGCTTTGCCAAACAACAAAAATAATTGTTGGCCTAGCAAGAAAAATCAAAGTTTTACACCTAAATATAGGGGTTTTTTTTAAAAGAATTTTATATTGGGAAGAACTATATAGGGTAGTTTAAATGGTGGTGACTAGGAAGTCTACTCCTTGAGAATTTGCAAATAATATAAAGAGATTTCGTGAATCTACCCCCCTTAGTTCTTTGTTTTATTGCAAGTTCCTTTTTACCAAAAAAAAAAAAAAAAGATTTCGTGAATCTACGTGCATACCACAAAGTGAACACAATGATGACACGCCATAACCCATATAATTTATTACAATAATCTTTGTATGCTATAGAAACCACTAGTATAAATGCTTGTGGAGTGTGGGGGGTAAGGGTCAGGGTTTAAATCTCCAAGAAGGACCTTCACATACATATACACTTAGATTAAATTAGTGTAGAAATTCTATCTTGTATATAAAAAAAAATAAAAAAATAAAAAACAATTCTCATTATTGTACTTTTTTATTATTATTTGGCTTAGGTTGGGAAGACAGTGAAAAGCAAAGAAGCCGATTATGCATTGGAGAATGTCAACAACCTGGCTCAAGTAATTCCGGAAATATGGGTCAACGGAATGGATGGTGGTGATCAAAGGATCAGCCATTCCAAAAGCGAAATCGAGTCCATTCTGGCGATCACAGCCGTTGGTGCTTAATTGAATCTTGATCAAGATCTTTGGCTAGGAGCCATTGTGTACAATTGTACATTGTCATCTAAATCATGTAGTACATAAATGTATGTGTTCATGACTTCTTATGTATGAAAATAGAGGTAGGTTCCAGTTAGCTCAACTGGTAAAGTCTCTGATGGTTGTATAAGAGATATGAGGTTCAATCTCCGCTTACACCAAAAATTGATTGGTGTCTTGGTCTGATGATAAAAACCTATCATCAAGAGCGGACATCATAAGTTGAAACTCTCTCAAAATATGTATGAAAATGGGTTTGTAACTTTATTAACCCAACTCAAGTATATGACTAATTCTCCAATAAAGCTTTCTTCTTACCTTTTATTATTATTATTATTATTATGTAAAAGTGCCAACAATGCTTTCTGTAACCGAAAGAAAAAAGAACAATTTTTTATTTGAATCTCCAAAAACAAACGGCGTTCAGTTAGTTTCGTGCAGCTTTATGAACAATTACTTTTTTTTAACCAAAAATAAAAATTAATAATTTAATAGTTAAGAGAAAACAGATTTGAATCTCTAATTTTTTTGTTGTCTTATTTTTTTAAGAAATAATTACAATATACTACTATACAGTTTGAACTTTTTATTTTTTAAACTCTTAAATATTTTTATTTTGTGCATGAGTTAGTGTCTATCTGAAAAATAGCAATTAGCCTACAAGACTCTTAATGTATTTTTAATTTTTATTATATTCGTAAAGGACGTGTTAATAAACAATATTTTGGCATCCTTATCTTTGATGTTGCCCAAAAGGGTATCAGAAAAAGATGTGCACCGAACAACTTTGTCATCTAAATTTAAAATTCAGTTTGATGACACGCATTATTGCCTTGATAAGATTGGTGGATGTGCTACACGTTATAATTTATTCATTTGTAATTAACGGTGGTTGTGGAACGGTGGAACCATTGATGTTCCTTTCATTAACTAAATTAATATTATTTTAATCACTCAAAAATTACTATCTTATTCATAGTTAACTGTTGTTTGATTAATTAAGGAATTGGACAGTCACATCCTCAGATATCATTAGTCAAAATAATTGATATGTTTAACTTTACCTTTGTATCAATATATGCAGTGATAAGGTCATGAACTTTGTCGTTTCTGAAATTATTTTAAGAGATAGTGTTTTTTAATAGAATATTATAGAGATAGTAAATTCCTATCTATTTATTATAAAATAAATGGGTTGTATAAGTGGATTCCAATTAACTCAGCTGGTAAGGTCTCTGATGGTTGTATAAGAGATCTGGGGTTTAATCCCCCGTTACACCAAAAACTGATTGGTGTCTTGATTTGATAATAAAGAATTATTATCAGGAGCGGACGCCATAACTTGAAACTCTCTAAAAAAAAAAAAAACATAAATCGTGACATTCAATACTTGTTTAAATACTAATGAATTTTAATTCACTTATTTTAAAATTAATGAATAAGATTTTGGTAATTTCATGGTGTAGTTGTCGTGGTTGTCAAAATCGTACGGAGGAATGACTCAGCTAAAAGATTAGTTCATTGATTCATCGGTTCAACCAGTGGTTTAATGGTTAGATCATAAATTTTTTAATAATTAATTAAGTATATTTAATTACAAAAATGATCTAAAATAAAGTAAAATTAGCTAATAAAAATTTTAAATGCATTGTTAAATCCAAGATTATACCAAAATAGATAAAAATATCATTGTTTAGTAGGAAATGCTTCTGCACAGGGAGGGACTACCTGTAAAAGACTAAGCTAGTTGTTAGAGCATCCACAACGAAGATGGCAAATGGCAAATGTAAGCTTATTATACAATTCAGGCCCAAAACATCAGCTCCATTGAAAAGTGTAAAATGCAACTATTGTAAAAAAAAAAAATACAATTGAGCTACGGTGCGATTCTAAATGTAGAATCGCACTGTAGCTCAATTGTAAAACCGAATATTATTATTTTATTGGTTTTACTATTGCTCTATCTTATCACTCTCTCACCAGTACTCTCATCTCTTCTCTCTCTTTTTTTTTTCTTTCTTCTTTTTCAGTTCTCTGATTCTCTCATTCAATCCTTCCCCCTCTCTCGTCCCTGTCTTCCCTTTTTTTTCTTTTTCTTTTTTCCTTTTTTTCTCTATTTTCCCTTGAATCAAGCCCCCGTGGGTCTCAAATTGGGTGGAGCTCATGGTTTGATGTGGCAGATCGGGGTGGTGTCGTGGTGGTGGATTGGGGTGGTGCCGTGCTCGCCGTGACTAAGCCACCGTGGGTCTCGGGGTGGTGCCGTGGTGGTGGATCGGGGTGGAACTGAGATCGCCGTGGATCGTGGGTCTCATGGGTTGGTGGCGCTCGGGTTTGATGTAGAGGCAGATGTGGCAGATCAGGGTAATGCCGAGGTGGTGTATCGGTGGGTGGTGGATTGATTTGGGTTTGCTAGGTTTGTTGTTAAGATTTGCAGGTGGATTGATTTGGGTTTTTCTGATAGTGTTAAGATTTTACTGGGTTTGTTGGGTTTGTTGGGTATTTTAATGGGTTTGCTGGGTATATTTAATGGATTTGTTGGATATGTTTGCTAGGTATGTTTAATGGATTTCTTGGCAATTTTTTGGCAATTTCCTCGATCGGTGGTGGTGGCTTTTGGAAATTTTTTGTGTTTCTTTCCCTCTTGGTGGTTGTTTCTTGTGGTTGTTGTTGGTGGTGAGTTTGATTGTGGTGGTGGTTGCTGGCTAGTGGCGTGGTGGTGACAAGGTGGATTTCTGGGTTTTTCTTTTTTGGAACAGGGTTTCTCTGAGAGACATTTTGTTGGTTATATATTTTAATGTGAAAATATATTATTTTAATGAGTAGAATAGGAAAATAGAAGTTTGGATGTTGGGTGTAGTGAAAAATGGTATTATATAATTGACAAAGTGGCTTTTTGGATGGTAAAATAGGATAGAATTGAAAAAAAAAAAAATGAATGTGGATGCTCTTAGGTTTGAGTAATAAACCAAAAACGCCCCCAAAAAGTGGCTTTATCTGTATTAGAAGTTGATAGGTTTTGTCACCAAGTTGATATTCTATTTCAAGTTGAGGTCAGACCATTTATAACTTGGTCTTATAGTTTTCTATGTGTTGATACGATGGACTACTTAAACGGTACAACACTTCATATCATTCCGTCTAATGTAACAGAACACATTTATATTATAGGTTTCAGTTAGCTTAACTAGTAAAATCTCTGATGGTTAAATAAGAGATATGAAGTTCAATTCCTGCCTACACCAAAAATTAATTGGTGTATTGATCTAATGATAAAGAATTATTATTAGAAGCGGACGCCGTAAGTTAAAAACTCTCAATAAAAAAGAAAACGAACACAGTTATTTTGGTTTAACCGATGGTCTGGTACAAAATTAATAACACTGGTAGTTATTTTTAGAACTTTAGAAGATCCTAAAATGGTTTGGTATAAGAATATGTATTTTCTTTTTCTTTTTCTTCATTGAAACTAATATGCTTTTTCTCAAAGATTGTGAGATTCTAGAAATTTTGAAACCTAGATCATGGGATAAGACTTAGAGTAAAAGCCAAACAAAAAATGTATCTTATTTATTAACGGTCAATCTAAGTAGGATGACAATTTGTGGGTTATCGTTAGCTCAACTAGTAAAGTCTCTAATGGTTGAATAAGAGATCCAAGATTCAATCACCGCCTACACCAAAAATCAATTGTTGTCTTAATCTAATGATAAAAATCTATCATCAGGAACGAACGCTGTAAGTTGAAACTCTCTTTAAAAAAAAAAGTAGGATGACAATCTAGTTAGATTCACTTGAAAAAGTAGGATGACAATCTTGAAACTCTCTCTCTCAAAAAAAAAAAAAGGTAGGGTGAAAATCTAGTTAGACTTGCTTGAAAAAGTAAGATGACAATCTTGAAACTCTCTCTTAAAAAAAAAAAGTAGGATGAAAATCTAGTTAGATTTGCTTGAAAATGTAGGATTACAATCTAGTTAGATTCACTTGGGTTTTCCTTGACTTGAAGGAATGGTAGGATAGGGGTGAGGAGAAATATTTTCCCCAACACCTGTTGCAGGGAGGGACTAGAATGGGTTTTGGTTATTGCGCCCTCGATCTACCCAATCAAATTTACTAAAATACCCATATAGTCTATATAATATCAAGGCGAAACTATAGTGCAATTCCCTAAAGTTTACCTGCAAAATGCAATTGGTCCCTAAAATTTTAAGAAAGCACTATTGGTCCCTAAAGTTTTAAAAATGAGCATTATTGATTCCTTTGTTAACTTTGTTTGTTTTTTTTCCTGTGTTTAACGGAACAATGATGTTTCTTTTTTTTTTTTAATGACATGACAACTATTTTTAGTATTAAAAAATAACATGTCAGCAAACACACCACTCACCCCATGCCAAGTTCTCTCCTTAGACTGCCACTACCTCAAGCCCACCATAGTCTCTAGTACCACTGCTAATCCGGCCAATACTTTCGTCTCCCTCCTCCTTGGCTCTCCACCCCAACTCATCCTCCTTGTCACCTACACCAGCAACATTTGGACCCAATCCCCACAACCCCAATTTTGCTTACCGCACATTTCTTGTTTGGCCCCAAAAAAAAAAGCCAAAAACCCAATCATTTCCTATTCCTTCGGGTCTTGTTTTATAATGTCTATCAATATTGCTATTTTTCAATATACTAAACTCACTACTGTCAATTATAAGCAAGACCAAGTTAGCCCAAAAAGAAAAAAATTAGAGCAAGACCCACCTCTTGGTTTCCACCATCTATTTTGTTGCAGCTGGGGTTATTGAAAATGGGTTTTGTAATTCAAGCTTAGATCTTGGGCAAATTTTCGTCTAATATTGATTTGAGATTGGAATCTAGGGTACCATTTGAAGAAATTATCGAGTTTGTTTGATGAGACTTGGGGAGGTGAGCCGAGGAGGGGGACTAAGTGCTGGCTAGAGCCAGAGGTGGCACCGGAGACAATAGCCGACTTGAGGGTAGTGTGTTTGCTGACAAGAAATTTTTTAATACTAAAAACAGTTGCCATGACATTAAAAAAAAGACACATTATTGTTCCGTTAAATAAATAGGCAAAAAATTAACAAAAGTTAACAAAGGGACTAATAATTCTCATTTTTAAAACTTTAAGGATCAATAGCACTCACTTAAAAGTTTAGGAACCAATTGTGCTCAGTAGGTAAACTTTAGGAACTTACTGTGTAGTTTCACCTAATATCAAAATACCCTTTCCATTTTTATCTCATTACCCACAACCGTCGCCCCCTCTCTCATTCTCTCCATCTACAGTTGACAACAACCCCACCAAGAGATCTTCCACCTCCTTTTTCAGTACTTGCTCAGCCCACAGCCACCCCCTCCCCCCTTCTCTCTCAAAATAGAAATCATCATCTTTAACATGGTTATTGACAACAAAATTGATAAAATTATAATGCCATGAAAATTAGCCACTATAATTCATGATTGTCCTAATATTTTTATATTTCGTACGATATAAGTGAAGGAATGCAGGTAAAATAGAATAATGAAACGAATCAAGTAACATTACTTGATTTTGTGGCTCTGTAGAGACTATCGTTCATTTGTACCAAGCTCTAGAATTTAAATTTTCCTCAATATTTTTGGCGCATATCAACAGAGGAGGAGGAGGAGATTTGAAATCAAGATCTCTACATGAAGAAAACTCAGCAATATCATAAATTACAAGACTCTGGGTAATTTTCTTGTTATTTTGTTTTATGCTTGATCTTATTAAGTTGTTTGTGATAAATCCAAGACTTTGTCTAACCCCTCCCAAAAAAGAAAAATGAAAAATGAAGAGTAAAGAAGACACGTTGGGACAGAGTAGTGATCCATACATAGTTCAGCCCTTATTATATCTTCTTCTTCTTCTACTTATTTTATTTTATTTTATTTTTGGCATTCTAAACTAAAGTGGACAATTTGAGCCTATATGTTATATAATATTGTTGTCAGAAAATCTCATTAGATTCTATTTACAATCATCTCCATCCGTATGTCACGTTCTTACGGTTAAAATCTAGTACTGATATATTAGGCTTAGACGAACAACAATCAATATATATTTGTCTTTGATGTAGCAAATTTAAAAACAAAATAAACGTACAAACATCAACAATAGTCACATAGAAACATAAATACATCACAAAAACATCAAAAATAAAGCTACACCTCACAAGTCATACACTTGCTTGCCAGTGAACTTGACCTCAATTGGGTTCACGTTCTTACCAATTGACCTTAAGTTCAGCCCAACTCCTTGGCGACCTGGGTTCACCTTTTCAGGGTAGACTCCATCCTTGGGGTGCAAATATTGGACCTCTCCATTAGGGAACACCCTGTAAAACTGGTAGTTGATCTTGTACTTAGACCTCAACCTTGACCCAAGAGCCAAGCACTGCTCTTTCCTAGCCAATTTGAGCAAGTTAGGACCTTGCCTCATTATGGCTGCACCACCTGTTGGCATCTCAAAAATTTGTTCCTTTGCAGATTCCCATGTGATCACATAGAACTCTTCGACTTGGGCCTTACGTAACAACCCTCCAGTGCTGCCTCCAAAGATTGGTGATGGGGTGCTTGGGTCCAATTGTGGTGGTGTGAACCCCACTGGTGCCTCTTTCTTTGTGGGTGCATCTGTACTTGCCTTAATTGTTGTGCGCTTTGGGGCTGAGAATTTGAGTGTCTTAGGAGTAGTGAAGGACAAGGTTGATGATTTTGAAGCAGAGAAAGGTGGGGTGAAGAGGGAAGCTTGAGTTGCCATAGCCATGGAGGGTTGGAGATAAGGAAATTTGGTTGGTCTCAGAGTTGTAATGGTGTTTATGGTGGTGTGGGATATTCAATAAGGTTTGAGAATGTAATAGTTTGGAGAGTTTGTAGGATTTTGGATGAGTGGTGGATATGTGAGTGTGGATAAGGGGATATGGCTTGGACCAATTAGGATGTGTGATTTTGATTCGTATTCAAAATTTCTTACTCACTCACCCCTCAGCTTCTTTTGATTTGTTTTTGTTTTGGTCAATGTCTTTTGTCTGGCAGAGACAAAAAGGGACCCATTTGATCATCGGCCCATTTGGGCTGGATCCAAATTCTAGCCCAGTTTGAAGGTCATGTCTTAACTATTTAGCCGAACTCGGCCCTATAGATAGTTCTCACTCCCGAACTGAATCTTGTTTTATATTGAAGTTTTTTACCCATATTTTTGTTAGATGGTTAATGGTAAAATTCAGTTACAGTACCTTAGAGGTTTTCTAGTTAAATTTAAATATATAACTATATTGAAATTAGGAAAATGTTACTTATGTTTATTATTTTAGCACACAAGTTAAGCTTAATCTCAAGTTTGGACTCGACTATTAACTTAACCAAACTCAAGTATAAGAAAATATTTGTGAACTAGTTGTCGAATATGACGCTCAATTTAACTATATCTAATATTATAGTTTTTTTTTTATATGTATATTTGTCTCAAAATACACTTATATAAACTTTAGATTGGATTGTATAAATTCGTAAATATATTCATATGATATCAAAATATTATTTGTAGTTTATTGATAATATTAACCATCCCTATGTAATAAAATCTCCTAGATTTTTGAAGGGATTAAAAATTTTAGTCATGATTTAATCATATTTGGAAAAAACAATAAGTTGATCATATAACTCGTAAATAAGTTCAAGCTTGTTTAACAATAAAATTAACCAAATTTGAACATGTAATCTTATTTAGTGATGAGCTCAAGTTTGGCTCATGTTATTAAATGAACAAGTTTGAATTTTCAATACTCGACTCGGCTAAGCTCGTTTATAACCCTAATTATAACCATATTGAGACATATCTTTCTTAGAGTTATAAACGAGCCGAACTTTGTCATGTATTGAATGTTCAAGCTTGGCTCAACAATGACAATAAAATGTTCAAGCTTGGCTCAAGCTTGAACCAAGCCAACAACCAATGTTCAAACTCGAGCTTATCAAAAAGTTTGAAAGTGATTTGTTAGTCTAGCTAAGCTTGAACTCAATTTTAAGCTCAAACTAGAGCTCAATATCAAGCTTTTAATCAAGATCCAACAAAGGTACATTATCAAGCACATATTAATCAAATTATGAAGCTCATTTGGTTTACACAAGTGGTCCCAACTCCTAATTACTTAAAGACTTAGTAAGATATAAGTTTATTTTTTTAAGCTAATATCAAGCTTATTACCAAGCCCATAAATGAGTTTATACTTGACTTGTTTTTTATCGAGCCATTTTTTTTGAGTTTGTTCAATTTTTTTTTTTTTTTTTTGGGCTCAAATCGGTTACTATACAAGCTTAAAACTAAGGCACAAACTCGGCTTGTTCATAAACAAAAAAAACATGAACAAGAGTTTTATCAAGTTAAGTTCAAGCCATTTATGAATGGTTTTGTTCAATTATAAGCATAATCTATTTCTAGGAAAATTAGTAAGGTGTCAACAAATTAAGATCCGGACTGCGTATGCATGCAATGCTTTTGAAGGATCGACATTAATCCTTGAATAATTTTCTAAAAAAAATAATAAAAAAAAGTTTTTAAAAAAAGTAGAGAAAGTTAAAAAATGAAAAGGTAGAATAAAATAAAATTGTGAGATCTCTCAAATCTCAATCCTCATAAGCGCCTTGAAGAACTGTCCTTTAAACGTGTCATTGTCATATATATGCATCGAATGAGAAAAGAGACAGAGCCACATAGAGATGTTTATTGTTTAGCGAAGTCCTCCCACTCACCTAATTTGTCTGAGAGAGCTTTCAGCTTAGTGTTCGTCATATTATGAATGTGATCTGTCGCCTTTGCCACAAGTGCTTCAACGGTTTCCATGCCTCCAAATCAAATCTCATTGCAATAAAGGTAAAGTATTCCATTTTCGTATTGAACCTCTCTCTCTCTCTCTCTCTCTCTCTCTCTCTCTCTCTCTCTCTCTCTCTCTCTCTCTCTCTCTCTGAATATTGAATTATGAACCTACGTCTACTTTAATCTATTCCATGAAAAATGTTCCATATATTGGATCTATATTCTGTAATGTTGTTAGTTCTAAATTGGTTATGCCATTACATGCAACATAACAATACTGGCGGCTCCAGGAATTTTGTTCAGGGTATTCCTTAGGAAGTATAAATTACATAATCTTATTTCATTTTAGCCTATAGGTAAAACCGTAACAGCCGGAAAATACCGTGCCGGTAAACAAACCAGAACAGTAACCCATCCTATTCCAATTCGGAAAAAATTTCAGGTCATTCCGGTCTATTTCGGGTGTTTCAATAAATACCGACTAAAATTCAAGATTTGGCCGGCATGAAGTTTATGCTTAAAAATAAAATGTTCTTAAAACCAAAACAAATTTGCATTCTGTAAACCAAAAAATCTCAAAAGGAAAAAAAAAATGAAAAGAAAAGAAATGAACAAAGGTCCCTTACAGCTAAAAAAAAAAAATCGTTTTGAGAAATTTGAGACTAAAAACTTGAGAAGATGCACTGCCGCATTGGTACCGGTAGAAAACACAAAAGTTACGAACAATAAGGAAGGCAAAACGTAGATGTAAAAGTATAAATGAAGATGTGATAAAATTTAAAAGTATGAAGTATAAAAATCAAGGAGACAGAAGACGTGTGTGATAAAGAACAAGCAAGAAAAAATAATTAAAAATGAAAAGTAAATAATATATTTCTAGTGAGGAAAAATAATACTGTAATAAAAAATAAGAAAAGGTTGAAAATTATGTTGTGTTAGGCAGTGTGCTTAGTTGAATGAATCAAGTCACTGCCCAGCCTTTAGTAGTTTTATTATTTTTTTTTTTTCAGATTTTAGTTTAATTTTTTTGAATTTTTCTTTTTTTCTTGAAAAACCCCAATATATTGTTAAGTTGCTCAAATTATGGACCAAATTTTTAATTTTATTGGTATAAAAAAATAATTCAGGGTGGTCCCAAAAAAAAATTTATAGGTAAAAAAACATAAAATTTTAAATTATTATATGGCCATAAGGTGGCACCGCCAATGGCTACAAACGCATCAGCAACAGCAATAGCAACATGTTGCCGAAACCCAGATTAAATAGTAGTTATATATATGTTATGAAAATCTCTTTCATCTGCCTGACATACAAGCAACACAAGGTCAGACTCAAGAACAGTTGCCTGAAGTTCAAACCCAGATCGAGCAGCAATTAAAAGAAAGTAATGAGCGACTTCTCAATTCGACACTTGACCCAACACTCCAGATCCACCAATAGCTACAAGAGTGTAAGGTCCAAACCCACCATCAAACACAACATGAACAAGTCCACGAGACGCAGCCACTATTGAATCTGGCTCTGATCGAGGATGAGTCATAATTACTAGAAAATTTGACTGAGGCTGAGCCGCAACCAATACAAGACACGACCAGGGAGGAAGAAATGAACGAGTTTTCTTGAATGTTGAAGACCATTTCCCCAACCAAGACCAACACACACCATAGGGCTAGTTCCACCTCCTTTAGGCCCAAAATATTTAGACTTTAGTTGTAGGTTAATATCGGCCCTTTAAGGGGTCTTCATCAATGAAGGCTCTCGGAATTTTGTTCAGGGTGTTCTTTAAGAAGCATAAATTGCACAATCTTATTTCTTTTCAGCCTTTAGGTAATTAGGTTTGATTTAATGTTATTAATTTCATTTTGTTCCAGTTGTAATAGCCAAAAAATACTGTGCCGGTAAACAAACCAAAATAGTAACCCACTCTATTCCACTTCGGAAAAAGTTCCAGGTCATTCTAGTCTATTTCGGGTGTTTCAGAGTGTTTCAATAAATACCGGCCAAAATTCAAGATTTGGTCGGCATGAAGTTTGTGTGCTTAAAAAAAATGTTCTTAAAACCAAAACAAATTTGCATTTTGTAAACCAAAAAACCTCAAAAGAAAAAAAAATTAAAAGAAATGAAATGAACAAAGGTACCTATACAGCTAAAAAAAAATAGTATTGAGAAACTTGAGACTAAAAACTTGAGAAGATGCACTGCCGCACTGGTACTGATAAAAAACACAGAAGTTACGAACAATAAGGAAGGCAAATCGTAGATGTAAAAGTGTAGATGAAGATGTGATAAAATTTAAAATTATGAAGTGTAAAATTGAGGAGACAGAAGATGTGTGTGGTTAAGAATAAATAAAAAAAATAATTAAAAATGAGAAGTAAGTAGTATATATCTAGTGAGGAAAAATAATATTGTAATAAAAAATAATAAAAGGTTGAAAATTGTGTTGTATTGAGCAGTGTGATTAGTCGGAGGAATCAAGCCACTGCCCAGCTTGTAGTAGTTTTACAATAATTTTCTTTTTTTTAGATTTTAGTTCAATTTTTTTTTTTTAAGTTTTTCCTTTTTGCTTGAAAGACCCCAATATATTGTTAAGTTGCTCAAATTATGGACCAAAATTTAATTTTATTGGTATAAAAAAAATCAGGGTGGTCCAAAAAAACTTTTTAAAGGTAAATAAATATTAAATTTTAAATTATTACATATAAATTTTTTTTTTAGCAGGACCATCCCTGGCCATAAGGTGGCGTCGCCACTGGCTACAAGCGCATCAGCAACAGCAACAGCAAAAGCAACATGTTGCCAAAACCCAAATCGAACAGCAGTTATATATATGTTATGAAAATCTCCTTCATCTACCTGACATACAAGCAACACAGGGTCAGACTCAAGAACAGTTGCCAGAAGTTCAAATCCAGATCGAGCAGCAATTAAACGAAAGTAATGAGTGACTTCTCAATTCGACACCTGACCCAGCATTCCATATCCACCAGTAGCTACAAGAGTGTCAGGTCCAACTCACCATCAAACACAACATGAACAAGTCCACGAGAGGTAGCCACTATTGAATTTGGCCCTGATATAGGATGAGTCGCAATTACTACAAAATTTGATCGAGGCTAAGCCGCAACCAATACAAGACATGACCAAGGAGGAAGAAATGAACAAGTTTTTCTTGAACGTTGAAGACCTTTTCCCCAACAAAGACCAACAAACACCACAGGGCTAGTTCCACCTCCTTTAGGCCCAAAATATTTAGACTTTAGTTGTAGGTTAATATCTGCCCTTTAAGGGGTCTTCATCAGTGGCGGCTCCAGGAAGTTTGTTCAAGGTGTTTCTTAGGAAGCATAAATTCACAATTTTATTTCTTTTCAACCTTTAGGTAATTAGGTTTGATTCAATGTTATTAATTTCATTCCGTTCCAATCGTAACGGTCGAAAAATACCGTGCCAGTAAAACAATTGGAATAGTAACCCACCCTATTTTACTTCGGAAAAAGCTTCAGGTCATTCCAGTCTATTTCAGGTGTTTCAGAGTGTTTCGATAAATACCGGCCAAAATTCAAGATTTGGCAGGCATGAAGTTTGTGCTTAAAAAAATGTTCTTAAAACCAAAACAAATTTGCAATCTGTAAACCAAAAAACCTCAAAAGAAAATGAAAATGAAAAGAAATGAAATGAACAAATTAAGGTACCTATATAGCTAAAAAAAATTGTATTGAGAAATTTGAGACTAAAAACTTGAGAAGAGACACTGCCGCACTAGTACTGGTAGAAGACATAGAAGTTACGAACAATAAGGAAGGCAAAATGTGGATGTAAAAGTGTAGATGAAGATGAAGATGTGATAAAATTTAAAAGTATGAAGTGTAAAAATCGAGGAGACAGAAGACATGTGTGGTTAAGAATAAACAAGAAAAAATAATTAAAAATGAGAAGCAGTATATGTCTAGTGAGGAAAAATAATACTATAATAAAAAAATAATAAAAGATTGAAAATTGTGTTGTATTGGGCCATGTGATTAGTCGAAGGAATCAAGCCACTACCCAGCCTGTAGTTGTTTTATTATATATTTTTTTTATAGATTTTAGTTCAATTTTTTTTTTCTTTTTGCTTGAAAGACCCTAATATATAATTAAGTTGCTCTAATTACGGACCAAAATTTAATTTTATTGGTATAAAAAAAATTCAGGGTAGTCCCAAAAAATTTTTTAAAGGTAAATATATATAATTTTTTATTTCAGCAGGACCACCCTGGCCATAAGGTGGCGCCGCCACTGGCTACAAACACATCAGCAACAACAACATGTTGCCAAAACCCAGATTGAACAGCAGATATATATATATATATATATATATATATATATATATATATATATATATATATATATATGTTATGAAAATCTCCTTCATCTGCCTGACATACAAGCAACACAGGGTCAGCCTTAATAACAATTGCCTGAAGTTCAAACCCAAATCTAGCAGCAATTTAAAGAAAGTAATGAGCGACTTCTCAATCCGACACCCGACCCAGCTCTCCAGATGCACCAGCAGCTGCAAGAGTGTCTAGTCCAAACCCACCATCAAACACAACATGAACAGGTCCACGAGACGCAGCCACTATTGAATCTGGTCGTGATCGAGGATGAGTCGCAATTTCTAGAAAATTTGACTGAGACTGAGCCGCAACCAATACAAGACAAGACCAAGGAGGAAGAAATGAACGAGTTTTTCAATGAAGACCCCTTAATGGGCTGATATTAACCTACAACTAAAGTCTAAATATTTTGGGCTAAAGGACATGGAACTAGCCTTATGGTGTTTGTTGGTCTTAGTTGGGGAAATGGTCTTTGAAGTTCAAGAAAAACTCGTTCATTTCTTCCTCCCTGGTTGTGTCTTGTATTGGTTGCGACTCAGCCTCAATCAAATTCTGTAGTAATTGTGACTCATCCTCGATCAGGGCCAAATTCAATATTGGCTGTGTCTCGTGGACCTGTTCATGTTGTGTTTGATGGTGGGTTTGGACCTGACACTCTTGCAACTGCTGGTGGATCTAGAGTGCTGGGTCTGGTGTAGGATTGAGAAGTCGCTCATTACATTCTTTTAATTGCTACTTGATTAGGGTTTGAACTTCAGGCAACTGTTCTCGAGGCTGACCCTGTGTTGCTTGTATGTCAGGCAGATGAAAAAGATTTTCATAACATATATATAATTGTTATTTGTTCTAGGTTTCGGAAACATATTGATGTTGCTGATGCGTTTGTAGCCAGTGGCGGCGCCACCTTATGACCAAGGTGGTCCTGCTGAAAAAAAAAATATATATATATACATTTATTTATTTATTTATTTATTTACCTTTAAAAATATTTTTGGGACCATCCTAAAATTTTTTATACCAATAAAATTAAATTTTGGTCTATAATTTGAGCAACTTAACAATATATTGGGGTTTTTCAAGCAAAAATGAAAAACTAAAAAAAAATTATAATAAAACTACTACATGCTGGATAGTGGCTTGATTCCTTCGACTAATCACACTGCCCAATACAACACAATTTTCAACATTTTATTTTATTTTTTTTACAGTATTATTTTTCTTCACTAAACATATATTACTTACTTCTCATTTATAATTATTTTTTCTTTTTTATTCTTAACAACACGTGTCTTTTGTCTCCTCGATTCACACTTCATACTTTTAATTTTATCACTTCTTCATCTACACTTTTACATCTACATTTTGCCTTCCTTATTGTTTGTAACTTTTGTGCCTTCTACTAATACCAGTGCGGCAGTGCCTCTTCTTAAGTTTTTTGTCTCAAATTTCTCAATACGATTTTTTTTAGCTGTACAGGTACCTTTGTTCATTTCTTTTCTTTTCATTTTTTTTCCTTTTGAGGTTTTTTGGTTTACAGAATGCAAATTTGTTTTAGTTTTAAGAACTTTTTTTTTTAAGTACAAACTTCATGCCGGCCAAATCTTGAATTTTTGCCAGTATTTACCGAAACACCCTGAAACACCCGAAATAGACCGAAATGACCCGAAATTTTTTCCAAAGTGGAATAGGGTGGGTTACTGTTCCGGTTTGTTTACCGGCACGGTATTTTTTATCCGTTATGGTCGGAACGGAATGGAGTTAATAACATTGAATCAAACCTAATTACCTAAAGGCTAAAAAGAAATAAAATTGTGTAATTTATACTTCTTAAGAAACACCCTGAATAAAATTCTTGGAGCCGCCACTGACACAAGGTGACTGATTACCTTCAGTTTCTAATGGCACACATCCTAAGACAAGCAGATTCATTTAGTTGAGCTGTGTCATGCAATGGAGATTGTATCAAGTTTTCAACTGCAATGGCAGGTTTTTTTGCATCTCAACCGTCCAATCCTAGTGCCTTTAGTAGGCATCTCTGTTATATAATTTGGTCCAATGGGTATGGTCTTTACATGCTGTGGTGTCTCAACTTTTGCTTGTTTCTGTGTAATGGTTGGAACTCTTCTGGTGTTAAAACTTATCTACAGTGGTGGAGCAATTTTACCCTTCAAATTTAAATGTAACAATTATTGTGGTACAATAGATATTTGGGGATAAAATCTGCAAATTTACACATATATTTCACAACATAAGAACAATAGGCACACTATTCACCATTGTTATTGTCTGCAGATAATGCACAACTACTTGCCTTCATCAAGAGGAAAAATGTGGATACAAAAACCTATCTCACAATCTTTCACTTTAACCCAACCTACAAAAAAGTAAACTGCTGCTACCAAACCCAAAAATATCAGATGGAGACGCTGTTGGGAATACCCTTGCCAGTGAGCCCGCCCTCTCTAGAAGTATCGGAGGTATTAGGATAGAGCAAGGTATAAGGTACATTGACTGGCCCAACCCTGTTCTTCCACCTACGGTCCTTGTTCATTTCATCAATTATTTTTTCAATTTCTCTCAGCTTATTTTCAAATTTCTCAAATGCTGCTCGTGGTTCAGCATCTGAAGGCCACTCGGGAGTATCTCTCTGCCCAAGATAAATCTCATCAGTTGAATGCCGGGACAAAATTTTTATCAGTGATACACCAAGGAGGGTTTGACGCTGTGCTGTTATAGTTTTCAGGTAGGCCAAGTCAGGGTTTGACTCAAGTTCAGCATACTCAGGGGAGCCTGGCTCAGGCATGAAGCGGCGGCTTACAGTTGGGCGATTAGGAAGATAGCCAGCATAAGGGTATTGACCAAAATTCACAGCTGCATGAAGGGCAGAAGCCACCCATATGATAATGGTGCATGCATGGACAAGCTCAGCTCGTGTCTTCATCTCAGGCCACCATGGCTCATCTTTCTTGTCACCATGCCCCTCATTGCGAATCTCCATCCACCATGATTGGAGTTCAGAATCATTTTGGACCATATCATCAGTTGGATAATAGAAAGAACAATATTCATTCACCCATTCCTCAATTGCTGACCAGATCTCTAGCCCATCAACAGCATAGGGATAATCCTCTATCAGAAGTCTGAGGCCATGCCGGCAGGATGAGTCTTCAACTGCGATTCCTCTAAAATGAGGCAAAAAGTGGATCAAAATTCGTTCTGATAAAAATAAAAACTATAGAGGCCATTATTTGACAAAGCTTTGCACACCTTTTGAGCAGATCTTTAGGTAATGCCTGTTCTGTGAACACCCAATTCTTATATACAAAAGAAGACAATTCCATGGCGTATTTTGCTGGGAAGACTGTTGTCTCAAGCACCCCATCAGCATTGATGAGGATCTGCCGAGCCAAGGCGTTTATATGCATTGTGTCCCGGAAATGGGGATGCAAAAGCTTATGTACTGGGTGAAGCACACTCAGCTGTCTATTTGTTGCAATCACGAACGGCTCTATTACAGCATGGGTGTTCAACCTGCAAATAGTCAGCAGCATTTATGTATTCTTACTAGATCACAGTCAAGTTTCTAGCTTTTTCTATCACGCAGTATTTTTCTAAGGCATCATACCAGTGGCTAATAAGCTGGTGGTAGCCAGAATCATTAACAGCAGCATAAGCTTTGGCCAGCAGCCACACCGAACCTTCAACACTACCTTGTTCTGCTGGAGTGAAAACTTTGCTGACGGCACCATGACGTTCCCCTTGTGGATGAGGCAAGCTTAACTCAATTGCCAATGGCTTCAGTGTCCCATTATCTTGCAGTAAAAGGAGCGTTCTGGTGGCATAAGTCTTTGTGGTGGTTGAGTTTATTCTCTTCAGGTATGGCATTAATGTATCATGATGATCTAATATAAACAACCTGTTCTTTCTAATTGCCTAGAACAAGAAAATAGAGATTGGTTATCGTCTTATCAATGTAGAACAAAGTATAGTAAGATATTTTGGACGTCATATTGGTTGTATCAATGTAGAACAAAGTATAGTAAGATATAAGGAATGATCAATACTTCATCCACAGGCAGCCCATTCAGATTCTTCTCTATGTGTTCTTTTGTTATTGTACTGTTTTGATTCCCATATTCTCCAGGGTCTAGATTGCTGGTTGGAGGGAATTCCTGCAGACACCATTCCAGTAAAATGTTGAAGCAAAAAAACCATTTACATTATTTATCAACTTCACTAACAAATTATATTTTACTTGGAGGCGGCGGATGACAACAGGGTTGACTCCAGCAAGCATTTCTCGTCCAAACTCTTCATCTGTCCTCCAAGCAGAGTTTTTCTCTACAACTATAAAATTAAAAACTTTCTAGTTTCTACTTGTAGTTAAATAATTTTAAAATTACAATAAAGTTTTGGATATCGAAGATTTTGAAGCATCTAATGTCAAGTGAAACACAGTACTTGAGGAATACCATTAAATACCTTTGATCACATCAGGCACTGGGAGCTTGAGGAATCTCTCGCCATCATTACGAATGAGGTCCCTCAACAGCTCACAAGGAATGAGTTCCCTAATTTTACTGGT
Source organism: Castanea sativa (assembly GCF_040712315.1). Taxonomy (NCBI): domain Eukaryota; kingdom Viridiplantae; phylum Streptophyta; class Magnoliopsida; order Fagales; family Fagaceae; genus Castanea; species Castanea sativa. The sequence continues at coordinate 3,474,533 of NC_134014.1, forward strand.
TGTTTCTTCATTTGGTAGCTTAATCCCACCTTCATAGAGATTAAGTACGTCTTGGAAGCTGTCAAACTCGTTAAAGTTTTTGTCACATAAAGATGTAAGCACTGGGAGCAATATTTGTACTACGGACTTCAGAGCATAGGCAAGAAAATCAGAGAACTTCAAGAGGCCAAACTGCTCATCTCTCGGAACATAAATGTCTAGACTTAAAAGTGGCAATCTGCTCTCACTACAGGGATCTGTTACAACCAGAATATTAAGTTGCTGACTAAAAATGATCAAAATCAATTATTCTAGGATACCCAAAAATCATTCTATGTTACTCAAATTTCTTAGTAATTGAAAGAGCTCAAACCGCCACTGTTTACTAGTCACAAAAGTTGGGATTTGAAACTGAAAAATCGAATAGAGTTTAGAATGCTGACCTTCTTTTGTTGGTTTTCGTCCAGTTCTCCCTCTTCTTGGATACGGGTACTCCTTCGATCCGCCAAGAACAGGGCGTGCATGTTCTCTACCTTTATCTGGACTTCCCAAATCATTGTAGTAAGCATAGTCATAGACTCTGTCCCACTCCTTAAGCTCCCCCGATTCATCCCCACGCAAATTTTCCAGTTCTTTTTCCCTATACTTGTGTAACAGCTCAGGTGTTTGACATGGAAGGTAGGTCTAACACATAAATAAAAAGTTTGTTACTTCATTGAAACATGATCATAGTCCTGTTTTAGAAACGAAAACTAATGTTACATCCTTCCAAAGCTGATTTCCCTATTTATTTGGTTCACCGTGTCGGACAAGCAGCCAGTAACCATTTTTGTATGAAATTGACTTTCAAGACCTGTTTATATTATAATTTAGCATATCTAAATTACCAAAACTCATAATGTGCACAACAGAACCTGAACCCTACGCATTAACAAGGACTGAAGAAACCAGCGGATCTAGATGGAGAAAGTGACAACTGACAAACAGTGGAATAGTAATTTTGGCAAATCAAAGTGAAATCAGAATGATAAGCTTCCATTTATATAGGTAAAAAGGAACAATCATGATAGAAAGCACTTCCTAGGTTTAAGCATCATTTTTTAGAAGAATGCATGATTGTATTTGTAGTGAAAATGATACAATTATTGACATGGTTTGTTGCGATTGAAATAATATGAATATCACTTTCACTTCGGTCTACTTTTAACATCACTTTTATTATGCATCGATCATAACAAAAATGTTGCATATCTAGACTAATTGAATTAAGAAATCAAAACCATATTACCTTGTTTGAGAAGAATACACGATTGTATCTGTAACGATGAGCAGGGTAAACCCAAGAATTACAAACGAAATGCACACGACCATGCCCAGGAACATCTTCTAAGGTGACTGTCTTAAGGTAAAACTGGCTGTGATGGTGGTTTCTTACAATGAAGGCCTCAGGAACACCCATGGACTCATCCCAGTCAAATGAAATGGTGAATTCTACTGCTGTTAATGGAGTGAATCTCCATTTCTCCAAATGCGCCACCTCTCCAAGCTTCCCTTGCAATACATTTTCTGAATACACATGCAACAAAAATTTTAGTTCTTAGCTCTGTTAGTCTTCACAGCTGTTTTATCATTGTATCTTATATACTTATCAAGATCAAAGAGACAATGCTAGGAAGTTGTTCAAAAGCTACTTGATTGAAATTTAACTATGCTAAACTTCGCTTTGATCCCAATTAATTGAACTGAGTTTACTTACAACTAGACTGAGCTTTGAACCCAAATGATTGTACTGGACTAAATGACTCGTTTTAATTAATTAAATAGTTTATTTTAGTTATTATTATCTTTTTGGGCCTTTAGTCCTGTGTAAAGCTATATATATATATATATATAGCTAAAGTTCAGAGAAAATTCAATTAGATTTTATTTGGATTCTCAATTTTACGCCACATGTCACATTTAATTTTAAATTTTGTACCAAGTGAATTATAAAGTGTAAAAATCGAGAAGTCCAATTTTTTGCCATGTGTCCATTTAATTTTTTACTTTTTGTGACAAGTGAATTTTTGGGTAAAAAACCGAAGAGTCTAAATCCAATTAAATTCTAAATCATATATATATATATATATATATATATATATGTATTTGTATATATATATATATGTATATGTATGTATGTATGTATATGTATATGTATATGTGTGTGTGTGTATATATATATATATATATATATATATATATATATATATATATATATATATATAATATGAGGAATCATTACATATTTTAGAAATGTATAGTTTAAAAAAAGCATAAGCTAAAACCGAAGAGTCTAAATCCAATTAAATTCTAAATCATATATATATATATATATATATATATATATATATATATATATATATATATAATATGAGGAATCATTACATATTTTAGAAATGTATAGTTTAAAAAAAGTATAAGCTAAAAGCATCTCCAGCAACTTATCTAAATTTTTGTACCTTTTGGACAATGAATAGTGATATTTAGTTTTTACCTACCTAAATTTTCCAGAGTAATTCTTAGGTACTCCCGGAGCAAGGAGAATGGTGCTCCCTCTTCTCACATTCATGGTGGGGTCCGCTCATTAAATTCATGGTGGGGTCCACCATGAATGTGAGAGGAAGGAGCACCATTTCACTATACTCCGGGACTACCTAAGAATTTTCCCATTTTCAAATACATTTTCCAACAAATTCTCTATTATTTTGTCCATCTCACTTAAATATTATTTCTTCATTCATTCGTTATCCTTTTTTATCATCATTTATTCTTCCTATATTCGCGACAATTATATTTTTCAATAAAAAGTATTATATCCACGACATTTTTTGCAATACTTTCACAAGAATCACATCAAAATCTTATATGGAAAGTTGTTACTAGTTCTAATTTGAACCCACCACTGAAGTTATTTTTTACTCACCAATATTAGCTAATTACAATCTATTACTTAAAATTTATTGTGAAAATATTGTAGTAGCATATCTTAATTGCTATTTCTTAATATTAAATACCACACGTTTGAATCCCAAAAAAAAAAAAAAATGCCACACAATACATAAAAAAATAATAAAACTAAGGGATAAAGACCACCACACATTTTCATAGCCAATTTATTACTCAACCTCACATTTACTTCACATTTATCACATATTCACATCATAGAAAAGAGAAGAGAGAGAGAGAGAGGAGAAAGACTGTTGCACACATAGAAGGTCGATGGAGATCAAGGTCGCCGAAAGGACAAAGCCGGTGGAGATCGGCGTTCACCATGCAGCACTACCTCGTCCGCCACCCCACCACCACTCTTCCTCCTCCCCACCACTAGACTGGGTCAGATCGGCTTGTTCTTCTTTTTCTTTTTTCTTTTTCTTTTTTCTTTTTCATATTTGCTTGTTCTGATTCAACTTTATTGTAAGAACTGGATTTTGTTTTGTTTTTTGTGTTTGGATTATGTGAGATGTTTTTTAAGAGTGAAGCAAAGAGGCTGAAACAAAGAGATGAGAGGAGAGAGAGAAAGAATTGTTATTTATTCGGTTGTTTAAATATTTTAAGGAGAAAAAATCATTTGAAATTGCTACAGTGTTCTCTAGATTTAGCGAAGCAAGGTAGCAACTTCAAAAAATATTTAGAAAAGTTTTGTGTTTAAAGAATCTGTTGGAGTGTGAACGTGGGGTTTTTTCTCCAAAAAATAGATATAACCAATCTATTGTAGATGCTCTAATACTATGTATAATTTGAATATCTTCTATAAAAAACGTATAATTGTGATTATTTTTAATTGTATCTGTGCAAATGCACAGGGGCTACACACTAGTGAGTGTGTATTCAAACTTGAAAGAAAATCTAATTAGATTTCTAAATTAGATTTCAATTGAGCTCTAATTTTGTGACATGTGTCAATTGAAAGTATTTACTACTCATTTCAAAACTCGTGAAATTAGTTAATTTTTATATTAAATGTAATACCATGTTGAAAGAGAATTATTTTTTTAAATATAATAATTTTATAGAAATTTCTTAATTTTGGTGAAGGTATTTGGTATTTACTACTCATTGCAATAATTGAGAATTTTTTTTAACTTTTTATTAAAATAATAGCACAACCAATGAGAATTATTTCATATATATTCTTACAAGTTTTTTTTAAGAGTTAACAAAATATAAGAACGGTCATCAATTATATTTAACCTATGTAGGAATCACACTATATATCTTTTTCTTTTTAAAAAAATTGTATCTAAGTATTTTTTTTTTTTAATATGGTCATGCATATGCATAGGATTACAAGCTAACTAGTATATATACTATTTAAAGTCAAAACTTAGAGAAAATCTCATTAAATTCCAAAATTGGAGGTCTAATTATATATCATGTGTGAAATCGATTTCTTAAGGCGTAAATGCACTTTTAGTCCCTACATTTTGGCTTTTTTTCCATTTTAGTCCCTACATTTTAATTTTACCACTTTTAGTCCCTAAATCAATTAACGCGTTTTATTTTAGTCATTTCCATTAGCTCACCAACGAAAATTGCTTAAGTGGCAAACTGATGCTGACGTGGCCAATTAAAAAATAATAAAAAATTTTAATTAGCATTTAAAAATGTCATGTCAGCTTGTAAATATAAAAAAAAATTATTAATCAATTTTAACAAAATTATAAAAAAAATTAAAATGAAAAATAATAAAATATATCAATTCAGATCTAATTCATTTTGAACAAGAACACACAATAACACAATCACATTTAAACATCAACACAAGAACATAAATCACAAAACCAGAAACAAACACAAAAAACACAAACTCAAATTTAAACATTAACACAATATCACAAACACAAAGAACAAAATAACAAACTTAAACCAATTAAAAAGAGTAATTAAATTTTTTCTGTTTTTTTCTTTTCATTATTTTCAGAAGAACAAAGTAACGTGTTCTTCATGTTCTTCGGGAAAGAACAAGAAGGTTGCCCAGAAAATTAATCATGCAAAAATTCATTCAAAATCCCTTTCCTCCACCGAATCCTCCAACAAATCAAACCCATAAACCCAGAAAAATAAGAAAATCCACGTGAAAAAAACAAACCCAGAAATTTAAAATAAACACAACAGCAACCCGAAACCACCAAACCCAATCAAATCTCATCCGCCTCTCTTTTCACTCTCATCCACTTCTCTTTTTTCTCTCTAGACCATTCCCCAAAATCAAATCTCTCTATCTCTCTCTCTCTCCAAACCCAATCACACTCTCTCTGTGGTGAAACCCTAATTCCCAATCGATCTGCAAATGCCGCCTCCGAACAACAAATCGACGATGATGAACACCAGGCCAGGAAGAATCGGCGGCGACTCCGACGAATCGGAGACGCCATCGAACAATCTCTGGGTCGGTAACCTAGCCAGCAACGTTGCGGACTCAGATCTCATGGATCTCTTTGCCCAGTACGGTGCGCTCGATAGCTTCACCTCCCACTCTTCTCACAACTACGCTTTCGTCTTCTTCAAGCGAATTGAAGTTACTAAGGCCGCCAAGGATACCTTACAAGGCGCCAATCTCCATGGCCACCCTATCAAGATCGAGTTCGCTCGTCCAGTTTGTTCTCATCAATTTGTTCTTCCCTTGTGTGTGTGTGTGTATATATATATATATAAATACGATTCGTTTCGTGTCTTTGAAATTTTGTGCAGTTTTTTATGTTTGTTATTGTGTTCTTTGTGTTTGTGATATTGTGTTAATATTTAAATTTGAGTTTGTGTTTTTTTGTGTTTGGTCCTGGGTTTGTGTTTTTTATTCTTGTGTTGATGTTATTCTTCAACTGATGTTTTTTTTTGTTTTTAATTTTGTTTTTTGTTTTTTAATTTTGTTAAAATTGATTAATAATTTTTTTTTATATTTACAAACTGACATGGCATTTTTTAAATGCTAATTAATTTTTTTTATTATTTTTTAATTGGCCACGTCAGTATCAGTTTGCCACCTAAGTAATTTTCGTTAGTGGGATAACGGAAAGGACTAAAATAGAACGCGTTAATTGATTTAGGGACTAAAAGTGGTAAAATTAAAATGTAGGGACTAAAATTTAAAAAAAAAAAAGTCAAAATGTAGGGACTAAAAGTGCATTTATGCCATTTCTTAATTTTGGTGCAAGTATTTATCACTAATTGCAGCAGTCGAAGATTTTGCTAGTTTTATATTAAATGTGACACCAGTTTCAATAATAATTTTAGTTTTAGAATTTATTTATTTTAATAAAACTAGAAAACTTTTTTTTTCTTTTTTAAAGAATCTTATCCTTTGAAAGAGGGATTATTAATTTGAATCTAAACTGAGGAAGATAACTCAAGAATAAAATATTTATAAATAAAAAACATAAAATAAAATAAAAAAACGAAATAGTAATACTAGTAAACTACTTCCGTATATTATATCTAGAGCTAGAGCTAGCTATGTGATTTCAAATTTGAGCTGTCAACAAGTAATTTGATTCCAAGTGTCTCTATATTTTAAATGAGCATCAATTTGTGCTAAGTGTCATTCCATCTCATTAGTAAAATTTTGAATGTATAATATTTTCAACCTATTTAAAACTACTTAATCTAAAACTACTTCTAGCTCATTATATTTAAGTCCCATTTGAAATTACTTCCAATCTATTTAAAACCTAGATTTTCTATTATTAGTTCAAAAAATAAATTTCAATGAAAAATTATATTATGTTCTAGAAGTTAATTGTTCACTTCTTATTTAAAAAATGCATACATGAAATAAAATTATTTCATCACGATAACAAAAATTGAGTTAAGAAGTAAAATAACTTTTTTTTTTCTAAAATAAAATACACAATTAAACATGAACAATTTGCATTTTCTACTAAAAAATATTCTTACAATCCTTTTTTAAGAGTTAACAAAACATAATAATGACCATATTTAGCTTTTGTAGGAATCATAAAATGCATCTAATTGCATATTTTAAAATGTACTAATGCACATGCATAAGGTTACAAGTTATCTATATTCTATATATTACTAAAAGCTGAAGTGTAGCGTTTAATGTTGCTACGCTCACGTTGAGTCACGTCAGCGTCCACGTTATTATCTTTTTTTTTTCCATTTTCTTATAATTTTTTTTAATTTCTTATTTACACTTCTCTAACATTTCTCCCTCCCTTACCTTTTCATCTCCCCACTACTTCTCCAACCTTTCTCCTTCCCTTACCTTCTCATCTCCCCACTACCCTCTACATTAATATCATTCTTTATCTTTCCCTTCATCTTCCTCTATTTTTGTCTCTTCTTATTCACACTCTTTTAGTATAAATTTATCACTATCTCTTTTATTCTATGCATAGTTTTCCCTTAATAAAAAAAAGGTTCTCTCTCTCTCTCTCTCTCTCTCTCTCTCTCTCTCTCTCACACACACAATTTTTGGGTGGATTTTTATTTTTTATTTTTCTTACATCTTCGCTTTAGGTTGATAATTTTTTATATTCTTTAATCTACTTTAGGTTAATACGATTCAGTTTTTTTTTAATTGTTGTGTTTTTTTTTCTCTTTTTGATTGTTAAATGTTATCCTATTGCATTAAAAATGATTAAGTATAGCATATAAAAATATAATATTAGTCTACTACATAGCATGATTTGGATAATTTAATTTGGTAGTTATTGTAATTTGATAACATGATTTTATAGTGCTCAATTTAGATGTTAAACTATGAGACTTTAATAATTTTTGTTTATTTTTTAATCATTTGTGGTGGACAAAGTACTCTTAATAATTGTATTAGAAGTACTCTATAAGGCCATTTATTTAGAGAAAAGTAAAGGTTGGCTAAACAAAAAATTATTGGATGAGAAACAAATTTTATCTTTCACAATTTTACTTTAATTGTTATTATTATTATTTTATAACAATGCATATATAGAAATTTAATTCTTAGATTTTACTAATTATTGTTTATTTGATAATATGTTTTGGGTGGACGAAATCACAAAAAGCTTAAGCGTAGCGTTTAATGTTGCTGCGCTCACGTTGAGCTACGTCAGCGTCCACGTTATTATCTTTTTTCTTTCCATTTTCTTATAATTTTTTTTTTAATTTCTTATTTACACTTCTCTAACTTTTCTCCCTCCCTTACCTTTTCATCTCCCCACTACTTCTCCAACCTTTCTCCTTCCCTTACCTTCTCATCTCCCCACTACCCTCTACATTAATATCATTCTTTATATTTTCCTTCAACTTCCTCTATTTTTGTCTCTTCTTATTCACACTCTTTTACTATAAATTTGTCGCTATCCCTTTTATTCTATGCATAGTTTTCCCTTAATAAAAATAAGGTTCTCTCTCTCTCTCTCTCTCTCACACACACACACACACAATTTTTGGGTGGATTTTTATTTTTTATTTTTCTTACATCTTCGCTTTAGGTTGATAATTTTTTATATTCTTTAATCTACTTTAGGTTAATACGATTCAGTTTTTTTTTTAATTGTTGTGTTTTTTTTTTCTCTTTTTGATTGTTAAATGTTATCCTACTGCATTAAAAATGATTAAATATAGCATATAAAAATATAATATTATTCTACTACATAGCATGATTTGGATAATTTAATTTGGTAGTTATTGTAATTTAATAGCATGATTTTTATAGTGCTCAATTTAGATGTTAAACTATGAGACTTTAACAATTTTTTTTATTTTTTAATCATTTGTGGTGGACAAAGTACTCTTAATAATTGTATTAGAAGTACTCTATAAGGCCATTTATTTAGAGAAAAGCAAAGGTTGGCTAAACAAAAATTATTGGATGAGAAACAAATTTTATCTTTCGCAATTTTACTTTAATTATTATTATTATTTTATAACAATGCATATATAGAAATTTAATTCTTAGATTTTACTAATTATTGTTTATTTGATAATATGTTTTGGGTGGACGAAATTACAATTTCTGTAAAGAAAATAACCTTAGTAGATTATAAATAACAAATTGTTTTCCTAATTGGTCCAATTAATCATAGTTAAGTTTTATTAACTTTTTTTGTTACTTTTTTCAGTGTTTTAGATTATAGGCAGAAAAAATAAGTTTGAGAAAGTGTTTTTAAAACTAAAAGAATAATTTCCAAATTTTATATTCTTTTTAATGATTCACAAAATGTTATAAATAACTTTTATTAAAAAATAAATATTTTTGTTACCTTGCCTTTTGAATTTCTGAGAAAAATTGTTTTTTTTTTATTTTAGTATCACAAAAATTATTAAATTTATGATTGATCCTATATTACATTTATGATGATTCTTATAATAAATAAAAATATAATTACAAAATACATTACTCTTTATTAAATTATTTTAAATTGTATAAAAAAATTTAATAAAACTACCATAAAAATAATTATCATGCACAACGCGCAAATCCGCGGCTAGTTAGTTTATAATAATAGAAGCACTGCAACAAATTTTGCAAAGCTCATGTTTTGACATGTCATCCATAAAGGCAAAATTACAATAGAGGGGCTACAAGGTGAAATTTTAATTTTAATGTTAGAGAAACTCTACTTTTCTCTTTTTCTTTCCAACTATCATGATTGAAAAAAACTTAATCCCATTATATTGTATCACTGAAAAATTGGCCCATGATAAGAGTGTATAAAAATCTTATAAAAAAATTTAAAAAAAGAAAGTAAAAAGATATAGTTTTTTATTTATAGAGAGACCAAAAGTTTCATTATTTCACAAAGAAAACAATACAACATCATTTATCTTAATAAACAGTTATAGATAAGAGCTTTTTTTTTTTTTTTTTAAGAAAGTTTCAACTTATAGCATCCAAAACACCAATTAAATTTTAGTGTAGGCAGGAATTGAACTCCAGATCTCTTATTCAATCATCAAAAGCTTTACCAGTTGAGCTAAATAAAACTCACTAAGTAAGAGTTATTTTAATGTTTAAATTAGTGGTTTAATACACCTAAAATTTTGATGTTTGATTTGAAAGTAGTGATTTTGGTTTCATCTAAGGACTAACGAACGTTTCTCAACCCAAAAAATAAAGGACTAACGTACGTACATGACAGAGTCCACTGATATAACTCAAAGCAAGATATAGAAATAGTTATTAGAGAAAGAGAGTGACCTGGATCAGGATGAACAGAACTGATGAGTTGCATGGACACACGTTTCCCCAACAACTCATAAATCCGATCAATAAACGAGGCTATGATATTCTTGCAGCACAACACGGAGTTCTTCTTCATTAAAACAACACTCCCTTTTACTTTCCTGCTCTCAGTCCCTTTTACTTTCTTGCTCTCAGTCTCACCCACCTTCTCAATCTGCGAATTCTGTTCGGTCTTGTCATTGGACATTTCCCTCTCACTATGCGAGTTCTCTTCGGTATTGCCAGTGGACATTTCCCTCCCAATATGCGAGTTCTCCTCAGTCTTGCCACTGGACATTTCCCTCTCAATCTACGAATTCTCTTCGGCCTTGCCATTGGTGTTGGGTCATGGGTGCACTGCACCATGGGTCCAGTCCACTTGTGATACACATGCTCATTTAATGAGTTTGCCTTTCATGTCTCTGAACTTTTCTTCGTCACGTACAAAAGTTGGCGTGAGTTATTAGGTTGGTTGGCTTTGGATTTATTGGGGATGGTTGGTTTAGGCGTGTTGGACACGCTGAGGAGAAAAAGAGATAAGAAAGGAGCTGATGCATGCTATTCGGCGTAAGAGTGTCTTTGTTTGAAAATGAAATAGGATGGGTAAAAAATTTTGAAGAGAAAATGGGGACGAAAACTATTTTGGAGTATGTTTGGTTGAGTGGAGAGAAAGGAAAATAAATGATAAGGCTTAGGTGTTTTCTCTCCAATCCCGTTAAAACATTTTCTCCCCAAAACAAAGAGAAAACTAAAGGGAGAAAATGTGGCTGCTTAGAGCAACCGCTTCAGCTCTTCTAAAAGATTCCATCTATTTTACACACACACACACACACACACACACACACAAACACACACAAAAAAACCTACTTTTTCTATTTTACACTATCAGTTTTACAAAACACCTACATCAATCCATTTATTATACACTATATTTTATATAAATAATATTTTTATATTCTTCTTTTAATATTATTTTATCTCCCGTTTTCTTTTTCCTATTCTTCCTCATCTTTCTTCTTCCTTATCTCTCTACCATTTCCTCTTTCTTTTTCTTCCTCTTCTTTCTCTCACGGTCAGATCAACATCACCATCAAAACCCAAAAGCACCAATCCACATCACCGATCCACATGCAACGGTGGAGATGGTGACGGTGATGAACGCCTCTCCAATCCACTGATCTCCGTCAATAGTCCATCACAAGCACCACAACCATCAAAACCCAGAAGCACCGATCCACATCACTGATCCACATGCAGCGGCGGTGATGGTGACAGTGATGAACACCTCTCCAATCCATCAATCTCCATCAACACTCCATCACAGGCACCACAACCATCAAAACTCAGAAGCACTAATCCACATCACCGATCCACATGCAACGGCGGCGATGACGACAGTGATGAAATCACCTCTCCAATCCACAATCCACTGATCCACACGATCACCGATCAATGATCCACAAGCAACAATCCACAATTAAAGCACCGTTCCAGTGATTGATTTTATTGTTGATTTTGTGGTTGGTTTTTTTATTTTTGTGGTTATTTTTTATTTTTGTAGTTGATTTTTTATTTTGTGTTTATGGGAGTGTGTGTATCAGAGAAAGAAAGAAGATGATGAGGGAGAGAATTACTTAGTTTTGTAGAAGGAGAAGAGAGAGAGAAAAAAGAGCGCAATTAGAAATTATTAAAATATTAAATGCAAGAGCTACAGTAACCGTGTATATATATGCATAATTTTACACCTATTGATGTGGGTTTTTTTTGCTCAAAATGTGTAAAATGAGCAACTTTTTTGTATTTTGCAAGACTTTACAATAGCTGATGGGATGCTCTTAATAGATGAAAATGCCCATGTGTATTTGCACATTGCCTCTCCCAATTTTCCTTTTTTTTTTTTCTTTCTTTTTTTTTTCTTTTCCTCTCCTAGACGCTGCCTTCTTTTTTCTTTTTCATTTTTTGGATTTCCTGGACTATGGGTGTGATAGTTGTTTTTTTTTTTTTTTTTAACTAGACATGATTTTGTTTTTGGGCATGATTTTTATTTTTTAATAAATTGGGTGATTGCTTTTATTTTTTTTGGTTGTTTGTCACTTTTTTGTTTTAATTGACCATCATTTTTTAACTAGGATATATAAGTAAATTTATACAAACTTACTTTATCTATCCTTCCACTTTTTCCACTCCCAACCAAACAAAAAAGTGAGAAATTAAAATCTTTTTTATCCTCCTACTTTTCCATCATCCCACCATTTTCTATCCTTTCATTTTTCCACCCTTTCAACCAAATAAACCCTAAGGGAGAGCTGAAGAAAAAAGAAATTAGCCAAAGCAAAGTCAAGGCAAGTAGGTTGCATTTATTGTGAATTGATGTCAAGAGTATGAAAGAAAGAAAACAAGGAAAAGATAAAGAAATAAACTAAAGGAGAGGCCATTCGGCCAGTGAGCAAGTGGAGAAGTCCCAGAGAATGAGATTGAGGACAGTGCAGTCTTCTTTATAATATTGATTGTGTACATTACTTTTTGTTATAATTATAACAAAAAGTAATGTACATAATCAATATCATAAAAAATAACTACACTTACAATTCACAAACACTTACTCTATACTTTTAGAGTCGAAAATACTTGTAATAAAGGTGTGCAAGATTTAAATCAGGGAGGGTAAAAAAAATATGTTTAAGAATAAATTAAAGTATTAAACTAACAAAAAATATATTTTTTATATATAATAATTTGTTTTAAGTCAAGGGGTTCATTTGAACCCCCTGAATAAGCTATAGCGCCGCCCCTAATTATAGGAATATAATACTAGCCAGTAGGCTCATTCCAAGTGTATAAAAGCTTTTTTATTTTAAAATTCAAAACTCTCTCTCTCTCTAAATAGAAACTGAATTTTATTAATTATGAAAGAATGAATTACATCTAATGCTAATCCTACCTTTATATACAATCTAATACCAAAAACAAAAGAATAATTACCTCCCTAATTTAAGGGAAGTTTGTTACAAAACAGAAACTACCTACTAATACACGTGTACATCAACTATAGCATCATTTGAAGTGCATTGATCATCTGATCATGATGTGGCATTGACTCTATCAAGTCTTCTACATCTTTACTATTCCACATTGTTGTAATTGTATCTTGCTTCCTCTATTAATGATGCAATGCACCCTGAGATGCACTGGATTGCATCTACCCCTAATACTGTGGTGCACTCTATGCTGTACCTGACTGCACCTTACCCTGATGATGCGTAGCACTCTGCACTGCACATAAAGGCAACTTCTCCCGATGACCAGTGCATGCTACTTGCTTAGCACATAGTTGTTGCAGTGGACATATATCTTTAACACTCCCCCTTAAGAGCAAAACTCTTGCTTTCTTATCTTTCTTTAAAGACTTATTTACCTTGGCTACTTCATCTTCTTTTGTATAATCTGGATACTTAATGTGATCACTGAAGATATTAATCACTCCCAATTTAGCAAGCTATCTCAGAAAGTTGTCAACACCAAGTGCCTTAGTAAAAATGTCAGCTAACTGATTTTCTTGATGAAACATAGAAGGTTTTAATTGTTCCATCTAAGATTTTATTCCTTACTATGTGACAATCAATTTCAATATTTTTTATCTTTCATTGAAAACTGGATTAGCTGATATATGTAGTGCTGCCTGGTTATCATAGTGTAACAAACCTGGTTTTTGATGTGGAATATGTGAATCCCTCAACAAGTACATTAACCAAGTTACCTCACAAGTGGTTATAAGCAAGTTACCTCACCTAAAATTAAACAATATCCAGTCAAGGACTTTCTGGAATCAGGGTAGCCTGCCCAATCTACATCACAAAATGCTTTAAGTTGCAAGTCTAATTCTACTGGAAAGAATACTCCTTGGCCAGGTGTGCCTTTGATGTATTGAAGAACACTAGTTGCTGCTTTTGTGTGTGGAACTCTAGGCTGAGCCTATGCACTACATAGGTTATGTATGGTCTGCTTAGAGTCAAGTACATTAGCTTACCAATTAACCTTCTATACTGGCCAGCATCTTTAAGCAATTCTCCATCACATTTAGACAACTTCAGCTGCTACTCCATTGGTGTCTTGGCAGGTTTACAACCAAGCATACCTACTTCCTTAAGCACTTCAAGTGCATACTTCCTTTGATTGATGCTAATCCCCTTAGCACCTCTAGCAATATCAAGCCCTAGAAAATACTTAAATGAACCTAGGTCCTTAATGCCAAAATTCTGGTCTACTACCTATTTCAGATTTGCCACACAAGCTGAATCATAGTCTGTGATGATCATGTCATCCACATAAATCAGCAAGGCAGTAAACTGAGAACCATTGGAATGGACAAAAAGAGAGTGGTATGCCTGTGATTGTATGAATCCAAGAGCTGAAATAGTGGCAGAAAGCTTGGCATTCCACTGCCTAGAAGCTTGCTTTAAACCATACAGTGATTTAACCAATTTGCAAACCATGGGAGCTGAAGAAGTGGACTCGCCCTTACTGTGATAACCAAGAGGTAAGTCCATGTACACCTCTTTTGCAAGATCATCGTGAAGGAATGCATTATTGATGTCAAGCTGATGTAAAGGCCACCTTTTAGCTGAGGAAAGAGCAATAAGAAGCCTAACTGAGACAGTCTTGGCTACAAGAGAAAAGGTCTCCAAAAAATCGAGTCCCTCTCTCTAAGTGTATCCCTTGGCTACCAACGTAGCCTTGTACCTCTTCACACTGCCATCAAGGTTAAGCTTCACCCTATACACCCATTTACAACCAATTGGCCTCTTACCAGGTGGGAGAAAAGTAAGGACCCAAGTCTTGGTTGTTTCCAAGGCAAGGATCTCTTTATCCATTGCTTCTCTCCACAAGGGATCTTCGACAGCTTGAGAAAAATACTGAGGTGTGGAAGGGCTTTGGCTGACAGTCATAAGATAGGACTTGTATTGAGGATCTAAATGACTATAGGTCAAATATGTTGATAAATCATAAGGTCACCCTGGAGAGTGACAACTAACAGAGGCTATTGGTAGTGCAGAAGCTGAATTATAGGCATAAGCCTGCAAGTATGTTAGTGGTTTGTGAACTCTAGTAGATTTTCTAAGTGGCTGATCTTCAACTGCAGGATTAGGGACAATGGAAGGAATAGAATCTAACAAAACATTAGTAGTATCAAATGGTAAAGGAATAGGTAAAGGATCATAAATTGAACATATTGGAGTAGAAGATAATGATGAAGAAGAAGGAATAGGTGCAGGACAAGACTCACAATTGTCTATAGGCATGCCTGGAATGCTAATAGGAGTAACAAAGGTGCCTAAACACCCTTCAGAAGTATTATCACCCTCAAAATTATAAGGATCTGCAGAAGTAGTATTAGCTTTCCTTAAAGGAAAAACAGTTTCATGAAAAACTACATCTCTAAAAATGAAAACAGCTTTGGTAGTTAAATACAACACTTTGTACCCTTTAACACCAAAAGGGTATCCTAAGAAAACACATTTTTTTGCCCTTGGTGCAAATTTGGATCTATTATGTGAAAGGGTGGAAGAATAACAAAGACATCCAAAAACCCTTAAATGGGCATAGCTTGGTGCATAACCAAAAAGAACTTCAAATGGAGTTTTATGTCCTAAACATGAAGAAGGTGTTCTATTTATCAAATAGACAGAAGTGAGAATAGAATGTCCCCAAAGATGCAAAGGCATATTAGACTGAAACATAAGAGCTCTTGCAACATTTAAGATATATTGATGCTTCCTTTCCACAATTGCATTTTGCTGTAGAGTTTTAACACAACTTAATTGATGCAAGATATCTCTTTTAGCAAAGAAATCAGACATAATAAACTCGATACCATTGTCTGTTCTTATAGTTTTTACCTTCTTTAAAAACTGTGTTTCAACCATAGTGCAAAATTGCTCTAAAGTAGGTTGAGTTTAAGATTTGTGCTTGAATAAATAAACCCAAGTACACCTTGAGCAATCATCCATAATGGTTAGAAAATACCTGCATCCATCAATGGTAGAAGTAGAAAAGGGACCCCACAAATCACAATGGATTAAATCAAAACATTCAATTGAAATATGAGAACTTGGAGTAAAAGGGAGCCTTTTCTGCTTGGCCAAAGGACAAATCTCACAATGAATCTCTTTATTAATGTTTCAAAGAGGAACATTATTGTCTCTTATCAAAGCTATCTTAGCATTTGATAGATGCTCCAATTTGAAATGCCAAATGCTTGGCTAAACAACAATATTATTTACAAAACCAGCTGCAGAAAAAGAATTTCTTGAGATTGATAAACTGTCTTCCAGCAAGAATAAGCCTTTGAACTCTCCACCCAGACCAATTGTGCTCCAGTGAGAAAGGTCCTAAATGAAGCACATGTTTCCAAAGAAAATGAGACAGCAAAGAATGGTTTTAGCTAATTGGCTAACTGAAAGAAGGTTAAAACGAAAAGAGGGAACACACAAAACATTGGTAAGTATAAGTGTTTCTACTATTTTCACAATTCCCACATGTGTTATTAAGGTAGTTTCACCATTTAGAAAGTTAACAAAGATATTTATAGTAGTTGTAATGGAAGTAAAACATGATATGGAGTGCACCATATGGTCTGTTGCTCCAGTATCTATAATCCAATCAATTTCACTAAAAACTTTCCTATCACTAGTTTTGGCTGAAAAAATGGAATGCTCTAAATTAGGAACAAAATAAATGAAATTAGTACCTAACATTAAAGCTGAATTGAAGTTGAGATTGGCTTGATGGGCTTGTGCAAAAGTACCAACCACATCAGAAACTAAACCAGAAGCTCCTTTAACACCAGTGGCAATGTAGGAAGTGCTTACACTTATAGCATGATGTGCATCACCAACAGCAGCTCCTGAGTTGCGAAAAGCAAGCAATTGCTCACATTGAACCTTAGAAATAGGACACTAATTGGATGGCACTAAGGCCTTTTCTACACCATTAACAGAATTGCAAGAAGCTTGATTAACAACCTTTCCTTTAGGTTTGTAACTTGGAGGATATCCATGCAACTTGTAGCACTTCTCAATTGTGTGCCCTTGCATGTTGCAATGAGTGCAAAAAGGCTTGTCTTTCTTTCCATTTCCTTTATTGCAATTGGAATTTCCTTTGGAATTAGTGTACATAGCCATTGCATCAGATTGAGATGAAGCTGAATTTCCATGACCAATATTCTTGTGTGATTCTTCTTGAAGTACCAATGAATAAACCTTGCTCATTGAGGGAAAAGGATCATACATGAGAATCTAACTTCGTAAAGTCTCAAAGTTCTCATTCAATCCCATCAAGAACCTCATTACATAGGCTTTATCATGTGAAGCACTCAAGATCTTCATTGCACCACAAGAACATTCTGTAAATGGCTCAAAATTCAACAATTGATCCCACAATCGCTTGAATTTGGTGTAGTATTCAGTGACTGTCATTTGATTTTGAGAAATGTGAGAAATTTCCCTTTGCAAGTTGTAAATCTTAGGTCCATTTCCTTGTGAAAATAGATTCTTCAATTCAAGCCACATCTCCCTAGCTGTTTCATAGTACATGATGCTACTAGAGACATCAACGTGCATAGAGTTGATCAACCATGAAAGGACCATGGTATTGCAGCTTTGCCAATCCTCATACAGAGGTGAATCAACTTCTGGCATTGGAATCTTGCCATTGACAAAGCCAAATTTTTTTTTTTTTTGGCAAAGCAAGCACCATTGCTCTGGGCCAGGAATGATAATTCCTCATGCCAAGCAAGGGCTGAGTGACTAGAATATTACCTGGATTCTCGTTAGAATTGAGAAAATATGGATTACAAGCATTGGATTCACTGTTTGAGTTTGTATTTGTGTATGTGGATTGTGTGTTGTGAGGCTCAGAGGGAGCATCAGAATCTGAGGACGCCATTGAAGGACCTCGAAGGGGAGAGAGAGAGAGAACTGAAAAATTCTAGAAGAAAAGCAATCACAGCTCTGATAACATGTAAAATTCAGAACTCTCACTTAAAATAGAAACTGAATTTTATTGATTATGAATGAATGGATAACATCTAATGCTAATCCTACCTTTATATACAATTTGATACCAAAAATATAAGAATAACTACCGCCCTAATTTAAGGGAAGTTTGTTACAAAACAGAAACTACCTAATAATACACGTGTACATCAACTATAGCATCACTTGAAGTGCATTGATCATCTAATCATGATGTGGCATCGACTCTATCAAGTCTTTTACATCTTCACTATTCCACTTTGTTGTAATTGTATCTTGCTTCCTCTATTGATGATGCAATGCACCTTAAGATGCACTGGATTGCATCTACCCCTAATATTGTGGTGCACTCTGTGCTACACCTGGCTGCACCTTACCCTGATAATGTGTAGCACTCTGCACTGCACATAAAGGCAGCTTCTCCCAATGACCAGTGCATGCTACCTGCTTAACACATAGTTGTTGCAGTGGGCATATATCTTCAACATTTATTTATCCTTTTTTAATATAGGGGTGTCCAGCCAAACCCGATACCCGACCCACCTGCCCAACCCGGCTAATTCGGCCCGATAACCGGCCGACCCAACGCCGGTAACAGTCGGCAGCGGATCTACTCTCCCAGAACCCGAAACTAGCAGGTCAATTGACGGGTTAGAGCATAGGAAACCGATTTTCAACCGACCCGACCGGAATCTTCACCGAAAATAGCTTTTCTCCACCGATTTAAGTAGTTTGCCGGTCTATTCTGTCCGATCTATCGAGATCCGGCGAGATGTCGTCAAGATCTGGCCTGATCTCTTCAAGATCTCACTTGATCTCTTCGAGATCCACCGAGATCTCGTCGAGATTGTGCCGGATCTCTTCAAGATCACGTAGGATCTCTTTGAGATCGGGCCTGATCTCGTTGAGATCTGCCAAGATCTCTTCGAAATCCGGTCAATCCAGCAAAAATAGGCAGATTTTGGCAAATTCCGGCGACAATTCGCCTAGTCCGAGCCTGACCGAAAACCGACCGGATAAAGAAGATGTCTGACCACCCAAACCATTGCCGTCGGCAGGTCGGCGGCGAATCCAAATTTAGGGGACTAGAAGTGATCGGGTCGGTTCCAGGTTGGGCACAAACCTGACCCGGACCGACCCATGGACAGGCTTATTTTAATATCATAAATTTACATTTGCCAATTACTAAAATAGATAACAGTGTGATGAGACCCAATCTTCTATAAAAAAAAAAAAAGGAAAGAAAAAAAAGAGAAAACTGAAAACTGAAATATAGCGTTGAAGTCATTACTTTGTACATGTGAGTGTGATTATTTTTTTATTAATAACACTTTAAAGATTTCAATTATACATATCCAAGGCAACACTCGTGACCAGGGCAGTTTTTGATATGTGCTTACAATTTACTGAATGATGACGAGCTACATAGTCACGACGAAGATGTAGGCTTTGATTTGGAGTTTATTCATTTAGGGATCTGGATAGTATGGAGAGAGAGATTATGAACAAATATTTTCATTGGTTTTTTTTTTTCAATTAGGGTATTTCTAATTTTTTTCATTTCACAAATGAGTAGTTTTGACACTTCTATACTTATAAAGGCCTATTGTGTCGTTTTTTGTTGGGCTAACTAGGCTTCAAGCAATCCAAAGAAAATTGGGTTTTTAATTGGGATAATGTAAAATTGTACAATCTTACGGTTTGATACTACATGTGATCCTGGAACCCAAATGATCTTGCACCAATCCTAATCATTTTGGGTAAGTGGGATTGTAAGATTGTACAAGTCTGCAATTTAAATCGTGATTTTGACAACTTTGTCACCTTCTCATGGTAAAGATCTAGTAGTGATATATTAAAAGGCTTAGTTGAATAGAAAAACAACATTGAATTACATATTCTTTATGCTCTTAATATACATGTCAAATTCTGTGTCAATTGAAATTTTACAAATATAGAGGATATAAGAAAAATATGTAATACAATGGTAGATTTGTCAAAACTCTCTTCTAATAAAAAGATATTGAGTAAGGTTATAGTCTTAGGCTGCAATTAATTTTGTAACTAAACTTTTTCTATATATATATATGTATAAAAAGAGAGAGAGAGAGAGAGAGAGAGAATACGCACCACACCTCATTAGTCATACACTTGCTGCTATATATATATATATATATATATATATATATATATATATATAGAGAGAGAGAGAGAGAGAGAGAGAGAGAGAGAGAGAGAGAGAGAGAGAGAGAGAGCGAGAGAGAGAATACACACCACACCTCACTAGTCATACACTTGCTTAGCAGTGAAGTTGACCTTAAACAGGTTCACGTGCTCTCCAATTGACCTTGAAGTTCTATCCAACTCCTTGGCATCCTTTGCAATGCAAATATTGGGCAGTAATTTGGGCCCACTTGGATTGGATCCAAATTTCGGCCCATCATTAAGGTCACGGCTAAATTAGCAAACCATTTTTTTTTTTTTTTTGAGAAAGACTAAATTAGCCAACATGACTTAAAAGAGAAATTTACTTTTATGAATTACATTAACAGATGCTTTAAGACTGTACGGTATACAGTCATAGGCCCATTATTGTTGGGCCCAAGGCTATAAAATGCGCTATCATAGGCCCATCACTTGGGGGCCTAATATGTATCGAGTGCACGATAGGTAAGCCAAGGACTGTTTGGGCCTCCACATTGTTGTTGTTCGGATGCGTTCTAGGATACCAAGATAGTGCCTTTGGGAATATTGCTGCCGGGCACCGTTCGACGTCTAGCACTAGTTCCAACGTTCACTTCCCTGTTTCCAAAGTGAGTCCACCTCTATCAGGAATAATCAAAACAGGACCCACCCGCAGGAGGATTGTTAGAAAGCCATAATGATTAACCCACTAAAGGGAGACTATAAATAAAGGAAAGGAAGGAGGAAAAGGGGTTAGATACTAATGAGAGAAAGTGAGAGAATAAACAAGGAAGGAGAAGAAGAAACTGGAAGAAAGGTGTTCGGTCAGTGAGGTTAGCACTTCTTGTGGGCCTTAGTCTGTCTATTGAGGAACTTTCCATCATAGGATATTCAAAAACCAACTATAACAAATAAATTGTGAGCCCAATTAAGAGGTTAGCCTAGTAACAAGGAATTGGGCATGCACAAAGATAATTGTTAGTAAATTATTTTTAAAATATTTTATATCACTTTTTTTAGAAAATTAAAAAAATTATCAAAATATTAACTACTTTTTTTCATTTAAAAATTTTCCCTAAATGACTAAATGGAATTTGTTAACATTTTCCAAAGGTGTCATGTCAATGGCCAAAGACAATGAACTGTGTGTGGTTATGAAAAAGATAGTGCGAAGCAACTATTCAAACATATCTTTTTATGTGAAAACCAGCCATGTGTCATCAGTGCATTTTGACGGCAGTTTGAAAATCTTCCTTTTAAAGGTGTCATATATGCATCGAATAAGAGGAGACAATCACAGAAAGAGAGTGAGAAAAACTAGCCAAAATTGACAGATAGAAGCTTCTTTCAGCTTATTGTTGATGATGTTGCGAACGTGATTGGTAGCCTTTGTCACAAGTGATTAACCAGCTCCCATGTCTCCAAATCTCATCACATAAAACCATAAAGGTTAAGTCCTTCGTTTTCATATTGAACCTCTCTCTGCACTTAAATGTATGAATATTGAATTATGAGTTTAAATCTGCTTTGTTCTGTATATTGGCAGTGCTAGATGTGCCATATATTGGATCTATACTGTCCTTGCTCTTTGGTTCTGAATCGCCATTACATGCAGGCAGCAGATATTGATCAATACAGCTTCTTCTTTTTCTTTTCTTTTTTAATTTCATATAGAACCATTTGAGTTGAAGAAACAAAGTGAAGGATATGTGTTATGTTAGCTTGTGAATGTCATTTGTACCATATAGAAAACCAAGATAAGTCGGATTTCATATGTAGGTTACTTAATTGCTTACGGGCATGGGCATAAACTGTTTAGCCTATCAAAGGTGAATGCCCTTGGATTAACCAACAACTACTTCTAGCGAGTGGGAATAGTTGCCCAAAGGTTTTACTGGCTAAAGGCGAGTCCAAAGCGCTTTTCTTTAGATAGATTCCCAATGCTATGAAGAAAAAAAAAGTGCAATTTACTTAATGTTGCCAGGAGTGCAAAGAAATATTTACTTTAATTTTGGAAATCAATTATATTTTTATTGGTCAATTATAATTTATCAAAGGTCTTAGTAAATTATGTTATTACTATTTTATTAATTTCTTAGAGTCAAGGTTTTTTTTCCTTCAAATTCATAAAATGTTCTTAGAATTTTCACAATGCTTTAGTGCTGATTTCAGCCAACCGTAGCTGTTGACTCCTAATTTTGTTCGACTTTAAGCAATTGTACATAGTAATGCCTAGGTTATCTGTCCTTTAATTTTTATGTTCTTCTATTTTGTTGTTGCATCCATTTTGGTTTTCCCCCTGCATCACATATACAAGAAAAGTGTATGAGAAGTTTGTAATATTACTTTTTTCTTGTTTACCCCTTTTGTGGCTTAACACAAAATTGAGTCTAAGGCTCTAAGCATTAAATTTGTATCAAACAACCAAAAAACCAGGGATATATATCAAGGTCCTATTGTATCAAGTGTTCTACTGCAATAGCAGGATTTTTTGCATCACAACCGTCCAATCCTAGTGCCTTCTGTTATATAATTTGGTCCAATGGGTATGGTCTTTACATGCTGTGGTGTCTCAACTTTTGCTTGTTTCAGTGTAATGGTTGGAACTCTTCTGGTGTTAAAACTTATCTATAGTGGTGGAGCAATTTTACCCTTTAAATTTAAATGTAACAATTATTGTGGTACAATAGATATTTGGGGATAAAATCTGCAAATTTACACATAGATTTCACAACATAAGAACAATAGGCACACTATTCATCATTGTTATTGTCTGTAGATAATGCACAACTACTTGCCTTCATCAAGAGCAAAAATGTGGATACAAAAACCTATCTCACAATCTTTCACTTTAATACAACTCACAAAAAAGTAAACTGCTGCTACCACTCCAAAAAATTCAGATGGAGACACTGTTGGGAATGCCCTTGCCAGTGAGCCCGCCCTCTCTAGAAGTATCGGAGGTGTTAGGATAGAGCAAGGTATAAGGTACATTGACTGGCCCAACCCTGTTCCTCCATCTCTGATCATTGTTCATTCCATTAATTATTTTTTCAATTTCTTTCAGCTTATTTCCAAATCTCTCAAATGCTGCCAGTGGTTCAGCATCTGAAGTCCACTCGGGAGTATCTCTCTGCCCAAGATAAATCTCATCAGTTGAATGCCGGGACAAAATTTCTATCAGTGATACACCAAGGAGGGTTTGAAACTGTGCTGTTATAGTTTTCAGGAAGGCTACTTCAGGTTTTGACTCAAGTTCAGCATACTCAGGGGTGCCTGGCTCAGGCATGAAGCGGCGGCTTACAGTTGGGCGATTAGGAAGATAGCCAGCATAAGGGTATTGCCCAAAATTCACAGCGGCATGAAGGGCAGAAGCCACCCATATGATAATGGTGCATGCTTGGATAAGCTCAGCTCGTGTCTTCATCTCAGGCCACCATGGCTCATCTTTCTTGTCACCATGCCCCTCATTGCGGATCTCCATCCACCATGATTGGAGTTCAGAATCATATTGGACCATATCATCAGTTGGATAGTATAAAAAACAATATTCACTAACCCAATCCTCAATTGCTGACCAGATCTCTAGCCCATCAACAGCATAGGGATAATCCTCTATCAGAAGTCTGAGGCCGTGGCGGCAGCATGAGTCTGGAACTGCCATTCCTCTAAAATGAATCAAAAGTGGATCAAAATTTGTTTTGATAAATATTAAAACTATAGAAATCATTAAAAAGACAGCGCTTTGCACACCTTTTGAGCAGTTCATTAGGTAATGCCTGTTCAGTGAACACCCAGTTCTTATATAAAACAGCAGACATCTCCATGGCGTATTTTGCTGGGAAGACTGTTCTCTCAAGCACCCCACCAGAATTGATGAGGATCTGCCGAGCCAGGGCATTTATATTCATTGTGTCCCGGAAATGGGGATGCAAAAGCTTATGTATTGGGTGAAGCACACTCAGCTGTCTATTTGTTGCAATTATAAATGGCTCTATTACAGCATGGGTGTTCAACCTGCCAATAGTCAGAAGCATTTAGATATCCTTACTAGATCACAGTCAAGTTTCAACCTTTTGTTATCATGCAGTATTTTTCTTAGGCATCATACCAGTGGCTAATAAGCTGGTGGTAGCCAGAATCATTAACAGCAGCATAAGCTTTGGCCAGCTGCCACACCGAACCTTCAACGCCTTCTTCTGCTGGAGTGAAAACTTTGCTGACAGCGCCATGGCGTTCCCCTTGTGGATGCGGCAAGCTTAACTCAATTGCCAACGGCTTCAGTGTCCCATTATCTTGCAGTAAAAGGAGTGTTCTGGTGGCATAAGTCTTTGTTGTAGTTGAGTTTATTCTCATCAGGTATGGCATTAGTGCATCATGATGATCTAATATAAACAGCCTGTTGTTTCTAATTGCCTAGAACAAAAAAATAGAAATTGGTTATCAATGTAGAACAAAGTATAGTAACATATTTTGGATGTCATATTGGTTGTATGATGTAGATATAGTCAGAAACATGAAGAATGATCAATACTTGATCTACGGTCAGCCCATTCAGGTACTTCTCTATGTGTTCTTCTGTTATTGCACTGTTTTGATTCCCATATGCTTTAGGGTCTAGATTGCTGGTTGGGGGGAATTCCTGTAGACAACATTCCAGTAAAATGTTTAAGCAAAAAACCATTTAGCATCATTTAACAACTTAACTAACAAATTTCTATTTACTTGGAGGCAGCTGATGATAACAGGGTTGACTCCAGCAAGCATTTCTCGTCCAAACTCTTCATCAGTCCTCCAAGCAGACTTGTCCTCTACAAGTACACCATTAAAAGCTTTATACTTGTAGTTAAATAGTTTAAAAATTGTGAAGTTTTAGGTATCTAAGATTTTGAAGGATCTAATGTCAACTGAAACAGAGAAAAGTTAGGCATACCTTTGATCACATCAGGTATTGGGAACTTGAGGAATCGCTCACCATCATTACGAACAAGTTCCTTCAACAGCTCCCAAGGAATGCGTTCCCTAATTTTACCGACTGTATGTCCATTCGGTAGCTTAACCCCCCCTTCATAGAGCTTAATTACATCGTGGAAACTGTCAAACTCGTTAATGGTTTTGTCACATAAAGATGAAAGCTCTGGGAGCAATATCTGTACAAGGGACTTCAGTGCATAGGCAAGAAAATCTGAGAACTTCAAGTGGCCAAACCGCTCATCTCTTGGGACATAAATGTCTAGACTTATAAGTGGCAATCTGCTCTCACTATTGGGATCTGTTACAATGAGAACATTAAGTTGCTGACACAAAATGATCATAATCAATTCTTCTAGGACACCTAAAAATCATTCTATCATAACAACTTTATGTCACTCAAAATTCTAAAGTCATTGAAGGAGCTGAAACCTCCAGTTTATACTAGTCACAGCATTTGGAAACTGAAAAATTGAATAGAATTAAGAATACTAACCTTTTTTCGTTGGTTTACGTCCTGTTCTTCCTCTTCGGGGATATGGGTACTCCTTTGTTCCACCAAGAACAGGGCGTGCATGATCTTTACCTTTATCTGGACTTCCCAAATCATTGTAGTAAGCATAGTCATAGACTCTGTCCCACTCCTTAAGCTCCCCTTTTCCGTTTCCACGCAGATTTGCCAGTTCTTCTTCCCTATACTTGCGTAACAGCTCAGGTGTTTGACATGGAAGGTAGGTCTAGTGCATAAATAAAAAGTTTGTTACTTCATTGAAACATGATCATAGTCCTGTTCTAGGAACGAAAACTTATGTTTAAAGCTTATTTCCCTATTTATTTGGTACATCATGTCAGTCAAGCAGCCAGTAACCATTTTGCATGAAATTAACTTTTT
This sequence comes from Castanea sativa, assembly GCF_040712315.1. Taxonomy (NCBI): domain Eukaryota; kingdom Viridiplantae; phylum Streptophyta; class Magnoliopsida; order Fagales; family Fagaceae; genus Castanea; species Castanea sativa. Next base: position 3,500,796 of record NC_134014.1, read on the forward strand.
GAGTGCTGTTTGTATTTAACATGGCTACACTACCAAAAATCATAATGTGCTCAACAGAACCTGAATTCTACACATTAACAAGGACTGAAAATACCAGCTGATCTACATGGAAAAAGAGAAATGAAATGGTAATTTTGGCAAACCAAAATGGAAGCAGAATGATAAGCTTCCAACTTCGGTAGAAAGGAACAATCATGATAGAAAGCACTACCTAGTGGGCTACGTATGATGCTACAAAGGTTACTCATTAGGTCTAAGCATCATGTTTTGGAAGAATGAAAGATTGTAATTGTAATGAATCAATGATAGCACAAAGATCACAGTTTAGATTTAAAATGGAGCAAACTTTGTTCCACATTATAAAGAGTGATTTTTAGGACACAATATTTTCTAACAACTTTTTCAAAATTGCCCACATGGTTTGTTGTGGTTGGACCAATATCATTTTTATTTAAGTCCACTAATGACACCAATTGTGAAACAATTGTAACAAGCTATGTCAGTAGTTATGAAAAAGGTTGTGTACCTAAACTTATTGCTTTAAGAAATCAAAACCAAATTACCTTGTTTGAGAAGAATACGCGATTGTATTTGTAACGATGTGCAGGGTAAACCCAAGAATTGCAAACAAAATGCACACGACCATGCCCAGGAACATCTTCTAAGGTGACTGTCTTAAGGTAAAACTGGCTGTGATGATGGTTTCTTACAATAAAGGCCCCGGGAACACCCATGGACTCATCCCAGTCAAATGAAATGGTGAATACAGTTTCTGCTGCTGTTAATGGAGTGATTGTTGTAACCCATTTCTCCAAATGCGCCACCTTTCCAAGCTTCCCCTGCAATACATTTGCTAAACACACATGTAACAAGATTTTCAGTTTCTTAGCTCTATTAATCTTCACAGCCGTTTTATCATTGCATCTTACTTAGTTACTTATCAAGATCAAAGAGACAATGCTAGGAAGGTGTTCAAAAAGCTACTTGATTCAAATTTAACTACGCTAAACTGAGCATAGATCCCAATTAATTGAACTGAGTTAACTCACAACTAGACTGAGCGTTGAACCCAAATGATTGAACTGGACTAAATGATTCTTTCTATAAAAATAGTTGATTTTAGTTATATTAATCTTTTTTGATTATCCAAAAAAAAAAGTTATATTAATCTTTTTGGCCTTTAGTCCTATCTCACACAAACACACACACACACACACACACACACACACACACACACATCCTGATAATCAATTTTTTTTTTTTTACTTATAACTTCTACCTATGCCATCTCTGATATTAACAAAATTCAAACTTTCGTTAGTTTAAAATTTGATGACTGGTAAGAAATAAAATTACAATGTCCGTGCAAGAAAACAAAATAGTGTTTAGATAAGAATGCTTGAAAAAGAAGGCATTTGATGTTTGATTTGAAGGTAATGCTGTTGGCTTCATCCAAGGACTAACATGACAAAGTCACACTCATATAACTCAATTAAGTTAAACAGAGAGAGTTGGAGAAACAGAGAAAGAGGGTAACCTGGGTCAGGATGAACAGAGCTGATGAGTTGCATGGACACACCCTTGCCCAACAATTCATGAATCCGATCAATAAACGAAGCTTTGATATCATGGAAGTCCAACACGTTCTTCTTCATTAAAACAACAGTCCCTTTTACTTTCTTGCTCTCTCCCACCTTGCGATTGTTAATATTCTTCTTCTTGGTCTTGCCACAAAACATTTCTATTATTTTCTTCACCATCTCTGAACTGGAACAAGAAGCCATGAAAGATGGACTGTTAGCTTAAAGAAGACACTCTTCTCTGATGTTGGAAATGACAAATGAGAGAGCCAGAATCTTTGGGGAGATTTTTTTTTTTATAAACTTTGGGGAGATTAACTATAAGAGAACCTGCACTGCTCTAGTTTGGTTACTGAAATATAATTGTAGAAGCAGTACTTTTTTGTCTGATTTTTGTTTTTTGTTTTTTGTTTTTTTTTCACTTGACCTGAGAAAGACTTTGGGCCTTAACTCTTAAACTATAATTATGTGTGAATACAATGTAGCTCCATCTACGCAAGGCTTCAAATAGTAATGGTGCCAACTGTATGGTGGGGTCCAAAAACGAATTTCAATCTTTATCTTTTCATTAATGAATAATTAAGGGACCTGATTCGGCATTGGCAACCACACTTGCTATTTACTTTTGGAATATAATACCAAAAATAAAATAAAAGTTTTTTAGTCTATTTTGTTAGCAAACAATAAATTTTTATATCTATGTGCCAATTGGCATGGTCTCTTTCTTTTTTTTCCTTTTTTTTTTATCAGAGTATGGTCTCTTTCACACGTGCCTTTTCGATTTTTTATGTGGCCCATTGATTCGTCTTAGCAGTTAGACTTGCACCACTGCATTAGTATACACGAATAAAGTTGGAAGAGAGACAAATATAAATGGTACATGGCCTCCTTTCTCTTTGTTTAACTACATGTAGTTATGGCCATCTAAAATATATTAATTATGAGAATAGACTTTGAAATCTAAGTCTAATAATTATCTACTAGTGAAGGAATACTAAGATACGTGAATATAGCTTGGAGAAGACAAATATGGTGGATGGCCTCCTTTCTCTCTCTAAAATACACATGGTTATATACTTTGAGCTTTTGCCTATAATAATTATTTAATTTGTGTTAGGACAAACTTTAGCTACAAAATTAGTTGTAGTTTAAGATTACAACCATACTTAATATCATTGACATTAATTATATGTTTTGTAAATCTGACCGTTGAATTGCATGTTCTTTATGCTCTTAATACAAATGTCAACTTTTGTGACAATTGGATATTATTTACTATATTAACTATAAGATTATATTTTATGCATAATTTTAAACAACAAAAACTTGCAATTTAAACAATTTATTGATGACATAGTTATCTTTAATTTTCTAGAAATTTTGCAAGCATGGAGGATATAAAAAAAAAATGTAATCCAATGATGGATTTGTCAAAATTTACCTCCAATAAAAAAATATTGAGTAAGATTATAGCCTTATGTTACAATCAATTTTGTAGCTAAACTTTGTCTTTGTGTTATTCATGCATTATCCCTTGAATTTCAAGCATATATTTGGTCCCAAGTAGTTATGCATCATGCAATATTTAAGGTTTTCATTTTTTTTGTAAGGATAATTTGAGAATAAGAAGAGGGAAAAATTGGGTCTATAAGCGTATTTGTTAAATAAATCCATCCAAGAAGAATATTCTTATATAAATCAAAGGTCTCAAAATAACCATCCTAATATCTAATTAACATGAAAATGATTTTGTTGAATAGAAATAGGTAGATCCACATTTTTGTTAATTGAGTAAAATATTTCTTTGCAAAAATTTTTTTTTTTTTTGTTACACTCACAAAAATTCAAATTTAGCCTATACATTCGAATTCTTTGATTGTTCGAACTTGTATGGGTGAAATTTATTTGTTGAGACATTAACTTAATAATCATCTCTTTCTTTTCTTTTTCTTTTTCTTTTTTGAAAATTCAATAGTTCAGACTTGGGAGATAGAGGAGTTTGAACTATGAATGTCTCTATTGAAAAATGCCAAAAAGTATCAATTAGTTGAGTTACAAAACCCTTGGCAATAATCTTCTCATATTTGACTCCTCCAAATTGTCTATGTATGCATTTGGGTTTTGCGTTTTTTGAGTTTGCGTTTTTTGCATTTTTTTTTTCCTGGACAGCGGCTCTTGCACTGTTCATTGTCCATGAATAATGCATTTAGGCTTATAAACAGTACCAAGTGCGTGAACAGTAACTTTTCAGTTTTAAGCAAAATAAGCGGTATCAAAACGGACCCAATATATATAATTAATGGATGAATGGGTACATAAAATAATTTATAAATAACACTCAAAATATACTATTCAGCCAAAAAAAAACACAATATAACTTTGTGCTTCCCAAAATTAGGCTTATGGGTCTCATAAGGATTTGGGCTCACAATCTATTTGTATAGTGGACTTCTGGATTTCCTACAAAGGGTGGTGTTATACCCAGCAGGCCCGTGTACTGGGCTTCCTTCCCCTACTTCTCACTGTCTCTTCCCTCTCTTCCTTAGGGAGAACTGACACCGCTCTCAATCTCTAGTCTTTTCTCTCTCTGAAATTGTCAACCCCTTTCACTGATTCTTCTTCATCTATTTATAGCCAAATTTAGTGGAATGGTTATGATTATTCTCCTGATAGGTGAAGGGAGGGGTCCAATACTATTACCCTTAAGTGGGGGTTTAGTTGAGAGTGGGAGAAAATGAGTGGCATTGGAACTGGCTCCACCGCTGGGTTTGATACTCAGCAGGGGTGTTCCTTAGGCAATGGAAAAGAGGTCCAATACCGTTTCATCTAAGTGGACGTCGGGTGGCGGGAAGGAGAAAATGATAGTGGCGCCGGGACCAACCTCGTAGGTAAGTATGTGCTCGGCAAGACACGCCACAGGCTGCTTTGAGCGCTCCTAGATTGGACCTCTTGGACCGCACGAGCATTACAACATGTGGTCGGCACGGGACCTCTATAAGAGTTAGTCCTTACGGGCCTTAGGGCAATTGGGCTTGACAGGGGGTAGGGCCCGTACAAACTTTGTAGGGGATTTCTATTTGATTAAGATAATAATGAGTATTAATACTTTACAAATATTTCATCGCCAATAGTTTATATTTCGCAGTAATTTATAATATGCGAAGTGTCATCCTATACACCAACTCCATCAAATGAGAAAGACATTTTAAAGCAAGTTGCATTTGTGAACTTATGTAAATGAGATTAGGTTATGTTTTAAGTTTAATTGAAAGAGTATGCAAGTAGAAAACTTAGAATTTTCTAATTGTTGAATAACAATCTATTGGGGTGGAATAAATGAGTCACAGGAATCTTCCTTGTGTAAAATTATAGTAATCAATGGGATTTTAATATTTGTCTTGGGCCTAATGCAGTATAAACTTGACTTTGCTCATTACCCGACTTAACTAGTTACTACTTGTAGATGCTCATTTGTGACGAGCCTAGAAGAGAGGAAGGCCCAAAGTCATGGGGTATAGAAAGTATTGTGGAAATACCATTAAGCGAGTGGCAGGAACAACGAATAGTGGGTCTAACAAGCAAATAAATAGATCCTGAGGAAGTAAGTGAGCCTAAAAAGGCCCGGAAGAAAGTAATCACGAATAGGGGTGTGCGCGGTTCGGTAGAGGCGGTTTTTTTCCAAATTTATTACCGAACCGATAGAGATCTGTTTTTTAATAATTGGAACCGATGCACATCATCTAAGGTCGGTTTTTCAACCTATAGCGGTGCGGTTTTTGCGGTACGGTTCAATCGGTTTGGTCGGTTTAAAATATTTAAAAAAATATTTTTTTTATTAATAAAAAAACTCCAAAATCAATATATCAACCTGTTCAAGAATTCAAGTAAATACAAAAGAAAAAAAAAATTTATTTAGCAAGACATCAAAAATCTAGTCACACATATATCAAAAGCAAAAGAAAAGACAAAACAGAAGCATATTCAAAAATCTATTAGACACTATAAACACTTAATATCTATTAGACACTTAATAATTAATATTTGTTGGGTTAACTCTATTAGACACGTTGGGCGGTTGGGCCAACAATGTGTTTTCTCATAAAAGTTAATATACAAAGCTTGTAGCCCAACACCCAACAACGTGCTATTTGTTATTTCTTAAGTAAGATAACAAGAAGTGAAGAAACAGTGAAACACAAACCCAGGAGTCCCAGGACATCAAGAAAGTAGAAACAAAAAGTCACAAACGTGACAAACCAGAGGCGAGAGGCGAGACAAACCCAGGACAACAAGATGGCTTACCAGTGAGTGGCGCCTGTCCATGGTGAGCCGGTGCGAGCTCAGACACAAGGCGACGAGGCAGCAACAGCAATTCGGCGAGAGCAAGAGAGAGAGTTAAGTCTTATAAGAGAGAAATAGAGAGTATTTATAGTGAGGCTGAGGGAAATCTGAAAACCTAGATCCAATTCAACCAAACGGTGTGTTTTGTGTTCCAATACGACGTTGTTTTAGTAAAAAAAATTACAATCTTCACTCAGTAAAACGACGCCGTGTATCCAAAGGTTGAAAAACTAATGTATGAAATGCATATATCGGTTCGGTTCGGCGCCTTCATTGGTGAGGGATTTCAGCTCCTAAGATTTCACCGCACCGGCGTCAAATGTCCCTTCGTGTTCCGATCACCGGCGTCGGCCCCGTCGGTCGGTTGTAGATGCGGTGCGGGAAGGTCGGCGCCGGTCGGGAAGGTCGACTCCAGTTTCCTTTTGCACACCCCTAATCACAAACCCATGGGCTGCATAGATGTGGAAAAGCGAGAATGGGCCATAGCTACTACGACAAGCCCAAAGTAGCACAAGTAAAGAAAGTATGGGACTGTGGAAAACCCATAAGCCCCAAAGGAAAAGTGAGAAATGCTTGGGCCGAGGAAGCTCAAGAAGTTAGTAAAAGCCCATGGAAGACGTAGAATTGAAAAAGGGCCAAGGACGCCCGAGAGAGTAAGTGGGCCAAGGACGCCCAAATGGAAATAAGTGGGACAATAGGAGCCCGCGAGTAGCAAAAGGGCCCAGAGGGATCATTAGGCCTTCAAAGAAAGAATAAAACGGAAAAGGTCCAAAGTGGTCCAGCAGGCTTAGGATCAAGAAGGCCTCATGGCAAGCACGACAAAATTGTGTGATAGGAAACAAGTAACAGGGGCCGGGCATGAAAGGTTTGGAACGGCCCACAAATTAGCATGACCCAATCCTCAGAAGATGCAAACCACAAAAGAAAGATCGGACGAAATAACCCACGCCAAAAGAAACCAAAAATGGGCAACAGGCTGAGCAGTTTAACGTTCAGACCGCGGCAGACAGGTGAGCAGCAGGCGGGATTTGAACAAAGCACGGAGATAAGGAACATGCAAAGCCCAGGCACCACTAACTTGTACCCAGCCAATACAGGAAATGGTGAGGTCATGGGTCAGAGGTAAGGGGGTATGGTCTGGCAATAGGGAGAGGGAAAAATCCATTTTTGTGCTTCCCGCTCAAGTTCTTTTGGAAGCGATGTCCTGCTGGAGAGGCATGCGAACCAAAAGAAGCAAGAATGAATGGGAACCACCAGGTGCATGCCGTAAGGGGTAAAGGGAAGGAGAGTATTCATCCCATGGTAGGTAGGGATGTCGTAGGGAGTGAGCAAAACAAGAAAGTCTTCTCTAACTAAGGTAGGGTACCACTAGATGGGTGACTGACCAGTCAGTGACAGTCGGAAAAGGAGCCCAGACCAGACAAAAATGGTTAAGGGCTAAAAGGGTAAAAAGCCAAGCATGGCTGACCCTATATAAGGTGTTCTACAATGAACGGAGAGGTGAACGAAAAGATGGGAGAAAGGGAACCTCTGTAAAATAGTAAGAAAAATTATAGAAAACAGGGGATTAAAGGGCGCAGAGAGAAAAGGAGAAAAAAGATAAAAGAAAGAGGGAAAGAAAGTAAAAGCAAAAAGAAAACAGAAATAAGAAAGAAACAGAGTGAATGGAGTGATTAGCATGCACCGAATGGATTGATCTCCCTCTCCCCCTCCAACTCATGCTCCCTGTTAACCAAACAAAGAACCTTGATCAGCCAAAGTCACTTAGGCCCGTTCCTTCAAAGCAGCTAATTTCCCCTCAGAGAAATTAGCCGCGTTGAGGGAGTGGTTCCCTTTCCTGACGCGAGCTCTGTGAAACAGCCCATCGCGGCAGGCTAACGTTTATTTACTTAATGCGCTCTTGACTCTCATCTGACATTTTATTATTCTGATATTGTATTGTAAAGCGGCCACCCTTCATTAAGGCCCACTGACTATGTTGCTTAAATCTCTATTATTTCTTGTCCTCTTTTATCATATCTGCCTGCTGTAACTAACGTGACAGTTCTGCCTGCCGTAAAGATCTGATCACCAAAAGGTATTGTTTGTGCACAAGCCGGACCAGGAAGGTTTGTTCTTGGACCGGTCCTAACTCTCCAACTCAAAAGAAAATCTTGGGTCCAGTCTAGCAGCAGGCGGCCCAGCCTAACATTACAAAAAAGGCCCACACACTACTCCAAGAAGATGAACAGTCACAACTCACAAGAAAATGTGGATGAAAATAATTGGATTTACTTATGGGTGGAACAGTTGTTTTGGTGTTTTGTAGTCAAATAGTTCTTCATAATTTCAAATCAACCATACTTTTTATATTTTATGAAAATTCAGTGATAGTATCCAATAGATAACTTTCTCATTCCCATATCTATTTCTTAGTGAATGTAAAGAGATATCGCATGCTATTTTACTATACATAAAGGCTACACCTTCACCGCTTCACGTTTAAATTTTTTAATTTTTAAAGCTTCAATCTAATTATTTACCCGTCCTTCCTTAGTTACCAAAGTTGAGAGGGAAAAAAAAAGGAAAATGAAAGAAAGCAAATTAGTAATTAATTAATCCTTTGGTATAACAAAACAAAGATTGTAGTTTTAGCAAGGGAGACAAGCAATCAGATGCAACCAAAGAATCATGATTGATGAGTACCGTGTCATATAGTATATTTCAAATCTATAAGTCCATAACTAAATCTTTTTGCAGTTTAGTGATGTTGTATAACTATTATAAGAGGAGAAACTTAGTTCAAAAAAAAAAGAAAAACTCCATAATTTAATACTTTTATTGTACTCAAATTGTCCTTGAGAAACCAAACATCCATTTGCCTTTTCTTTTTTGCTTTTTAAAACTTAGATAGTTGGGGCGGAGATGGAGGATCCATTTGCCTTTTTGATTTTGAATAAGAAATATTGTGGTCAAAGTAGTCAATACCGTAACAGTACTAGCTGTATCAGCTAGTATGTACCGTACCGGTACATATACCGGTATCGAAATGTCAATATTTCATATTGATTTAAATACCGGCTATACCAGCCATGTACTGACCATACGGGCCAATTTCAGACAATACTGATCGGTACTAAGCGTACTGGTCGATACACACACACACAAAAAAAAAAAATATATATAGTTTTGTAATTTTTGAATTTTTGTAAAAACAAAATGGTAACTTACTTGCATTAACTTATTAGTATTATTTGTTTTCTTAGTATGCAATGAACAATTTATCTTTCTATTTTTTATATTGTGTTTTTTCCCTCTTAATTAATGTTAAAGTCTAAAATTATAAATAATTTGTTCAGAATTGAAGTAATGTTTTATGATAAACTTATATATATATATATATATATATATATATATATATAATGGTAAACTTGAAATGGTACACCGGTATTAACTGGTACCGAAATATATCGTTCTACTGATCAAACCGATACAGCCTCCAATACGAGATTGACTCTCTTGATTGTGGTTTATCTTATAGATAAGCATGCTACAAATAACACATTTATCAGTCCCATTATTAATAATTGCATATTCCTCCTCACCCAAGAGAGAGGTAAATATGTGCAAGGAATGATGCCGTGGCAAAATGGAAATGCTTTCTAATGGAAGACTTCATTTTATAACGAAGTAACCCTATGAGCATAATATTCTTTATAACTATATATATGACATGTTTTAATTATAGTAATACTACATCAGTCATTGATACCATTTATATTATGCAGCAATCATAACATACTGCATTAATACTACATCAATGGTCGTAACAAAAAAAAAACTATCACATTAATTAACACTTGTTCTTCACATAACAAAAGTCATATTAAGTATTATAAATTTTTCAATAAATAAATTTGACACAACTAATGATTCAGTGATAAAATTGAGTTACACCACATCTTACTAGCTGATATGTAAACTTTATAAACAGCTAAAAAATATAATTTAAAAAATAATTTATTATTTAATTGGTGTTGATACCAATAGTTACCCTATTTTCTACCCCCAAAAAAAAATAGTTATCCTATTATTACATTAGTAATACTTTTATCTTTTTCTTAAAATAAAGAAAAGTCACCCTATTGAAATAACAATGTTGCCCTCTTTTTTTTTTTAATATATTTTATTGATGTTGCCCTTGTCTTTGGGTGAGCAGTATCTCTTATCTAATTGAATAGTTTGTTAACTTTGTTTTTGTTTTTGTTTTTTGGTTTTTGGTTTTTTTTTTTTTTTTATTTAGAAGCATCCAATTGAATAGTTAACACAAATTTTTTTTTTTATATAAAAATTTATGAAAAGAGTTGTAACTTTATTAAAGAGGATAAATTGAATAGTTAACCCAATTTCGTTGTGCATTGGTGAATAAAACTCAACGGCCCGCAAATGAGGGCACATGGTGGTTGGATTCTTTCAAGCAAAAAAGTATCAGCTAGCATAATTGATATACTTTTGCCCTTACCCAACCCCCGGAATTAATAGAAGGCGCCCTCAAATATGAGAAAAAATAGACCCAGCCATGTTATCAAAAAAAAAAAAAAGACCCAGCCATAATTCATAAAAGTGCCAGTGTGACCTCCAGATTCTTCACAACCACAAATAAATAAAATCAAACAAATTTTAGACTTTTATCAGCAATGTCATGATAAGAGATGAGATAAAACTTTTTCGTTAATTGAAAAATAGATATTATCAAAAGAATATATATAAAGACAAAGTACTATATTAAACTAGCAGTATTTGTTAGTTGGCTTTCCACGTCTTGCTTCTTCTTTCTTCTTTTTTTGGAGTTCTCCCGTATTTTTAGATATATATTTTTTTTTTAGTAAACAGTTATACTTGCTAGAATATATATGAAAATAGTAATATTAGTATTCCAAAATATAAACTGGGTTTATAATACATTATATAATCAGAATATAACTACAAAAGAGTCTAACATTTGTAATTGTAAACTAGAGTTATAAACAACAGACGCTAAACACACAAAACCAATATAGGATAAACATCCATTTTTTTTAGTAAACAGTAATACTTATTACAATACACACGAAAATAGTAATATCAGTATTTTAAACTAGATTTATAATGTATTAAATAATCAGGGTACAACTACAAAAATGTCTAACATTTATAATTATAAACTGTAATTATAATCACCGGACTAAGATATATATATATATATATATATATATATATGTGTGTGTGTGTGTGTGTGTGTGTGTATAAAATTGCAACTATCACGTTTTTAATTAAAGTAGTCTACTTTTGAGCTTTATTTAATCAATTATAGCTAGGCTTGTCCTCTATGAAGCCTATGAAGCCTATAAGTGGAGAAATTATAAGGTCTTCATAATAAACAAGTAATGTGGTCCACCATTTTAGTAAAAAAGTCTCACTTGCTTAAAATTGTGAAGTTTTAAGTAAAAACTGAATACTAATTCAACAATTTTAAACAGGTGGGAGTTTTTTACTGAAATGGTAGACAAATAACGTGGTCCACCATGAGGACTATATAATTTCTTCTATAAGTGTGCTGATACAGTTGCAAAGCAAGGATAATGCTAACAATTCGTACACTTTGTAACCTCCACTTTTGTTAAAGTTAGATGCTACTAGTATGGTTTGTACTCTAACAGGTTAACTTCATTAAACACATATGTAATGGATGTTTAATGCTAAGTGAAGTCCTTATTTACTACACCAAAAAAAGAGGCTGCATGCGATAAGAATCCAAAATAGTATACTGAAGAGGAACTTGAACATTAGTAGTATAAAAAATTTCCTTCATTATCTATCAAGACAAAAAAAAAAAAGTTTACATCACTAAAGGTGTAAATTAAAGCATTCTTTTTGATTTTGTACTAAAACTCATTTGCCAAGTGAGTTTTAGCCCTTGATAGGCCTATAACAATCAAACTAAACATGAAGCGTGAAGTAATTATTTAGTATTTCAAGAGTACAATGATGTGATACACTTTTTTTAATTCACATAATAGTAAGTCTTATTAAGAGCATCAGCATTAAATGGGCCAAATCCCAAATGTAGGCTAAATCCCAAAATAGTTTATCATTAAGGCCCAAAAGAGATCTCCATCGGATGTTGGGTTTTATAACAATTGCAAAAAAAAAAATACAATAGAGCTACGGTGCGATTTTAAACATAGAATCGCATTTTAGCTCAATGGTAAACGTTATATTAATATTTTATTGTAAATATCAATCCTCTCTCTCTCTCCACTATCTCTCATCTCTCTCTCTCCATCACTGAAGCTCTTTCATCACACCAAGCCTCGCTTCTCTGTCATCCCCTCTCTCTCACCATGCCGATTCACCTCACCCATCTTCGAAGCTCTTTCACACCAAGCCTCTCTCTTCTCTCTCATCTCCTCTCTCTCGCCATCGCTGCTAATTCACCCTCACCGATCTCCGAATTCACCCTCACCCATTGCTGAAGCTCTTTCAAACCAAGCTCTTTCTCTCTCCACGGTCTCTCATTTCTCTCTCTCATTCTGACTCTCAGTTCCTCTCTCTGTCTCTCACAACAGCTCTTCCCTCCTCACTCCCTCTCTCACATCTCTCTCATTCGAAACTTGCACCAGTGCTGGGTTTTGGATTTTGGAGGTTGGATCAGCGTCGATCGATGGGCTGGGTTTGGATCAGTGTCTCCGCGTGGGTTAACAACATGTGGGAGATCACGGCGGGCTGGGTTTAGATTAGCGTCTCGGCGGGCTGGGCTAGGTTTGGTTAGCGATGGAGATCGTAGTGAGTTAGTGTTGGGTCGCGTGGGTTGTGATCTATGTGGGAGTGGGTTTTGGGTCGGTGGGTGGTGGTGGGTTGATTTCAGTAGGTGTGATTTTGGTGGGCTACAGCATGGTCAGTGGATGCAACAGCATTGGTCTAGTGGTGCAACGACTTGGGCAGTAGGTGCAGCGGCATGGGTCTGGTGGTGCAGTGGCGTGAGTTTAACCGTGGGTTGCTGTTTTTTTTTTTTTGTGGTGTTGATGGTCTGGGTTTTTTTTTTTTTGGTGTTGATGGTAGATTATGGGTTGCTAGTGGTGGTGGTGGTGTTAGGTGTGTGTGGTGCAACGATGGTGGTGATTGTGGTTCTTGAGCAGAAAGAAAGAGAGAGAAAGAATAAATAATGTGTTGTATTGTAAATGATGGTGATTGTGAGATATATTATTTTATTGTGTAGAAATATTATTTTAATGAGTAGAATAGGAAAATAAAAGTTAGGATGCCGGAAGAATTGTAAAATTGATAAAGTGGCTTTGTGGATGGTACAATAGGATAGAATTGGGATAAATCAATGTTGATGCTCTAATATTAAGTCTTACTAATTAAATCTATGATAACATTTATTATTTATGTACTAAGAGGTAGTAATAGTTACCTGGAGACTTAAATTCTGACCCTTACCCCCTACACCCCACAAATATTTATACTTCTGGAGTGACCATCTAATCAAAAGTGTGCGGTAGTCTATCCATGTATAATTGAAATATATATTGTATGGAGTATGGACATAACTCACCGCCACCTTCCCTCGTTGAGCGGTCTTTATTTCTTGTCATGAAGCATTTGGATTTATATGTTTAATTTGCAATGTACGTTAGCTTTTTTTTTTTTTCCTTTTTTAATTTGGAATTAAGATTACCAATATAGCAATCAGTGGCGGCACCGCCTTATGGCCAGGGTGGTCCTGACCTAAAAAAGAATTTTATATATAATAATTTAAAATTTTATATTTATTTACCTTTAAAAAAAATTTGGGATCGCCCTAAATTTTTTTTATGCCAATAAAATTAAATTTTGGTCCATACTTTGAGCAACTTAACAACATATTGGAGTCTTTCAAGCAAAAAGAAAAAACTAAAAAAAAAAAGCACTAAAATATGGAAATAATAATAATAATAATAATAATAATAATAATAATGAAACTACTACAGGCTAGGCAGTGGCTTGATTCTTTCGACTAAGCACACTGTCTAATATAACACAATTTTCAACCTTTTTATTATTTTATTACAGTATTATTTTTCCTCACCAGACATATATTACTTACTTCTCATTTTTAATTATTATTTTTTTATTCTTAACCACACACGTATTTTGTCTCCTCGATTTTTACACTTCATACTTTTAAATTTTATTACATCTTCATCTACACTTTTACATCTACGTTTTGCCTTCCTCCTTGTTCGTAATTTCTGTGTCTTCTATTTGTACTAGTGCGGCAATGTCTCTTCTCAAGTTTTGAGTCTCAAATTTCTCAGTACAATTTTTTTTTAGCTGTACGGGTACCTTTGTTCATTTCTTTTTTTCTTTTTTTCTTTTTTTTCTTTTTTTCCTTTTGAGGTTTTTTGGTTTACAGAATGCAAATTTGTTTTAGTTTTAAGAACAATTTTTTTTTTAAAGCACAAACTTCATGCCGACCGAATTTTGAATTTTGGCCGGTATTTACTAAAATACCCCAAAACACCCGAAATAGACCGAAATGACCCGAAATTTTTTCCGAAGTGGAATAGGGTGGGTTACTGTTTCGGTTTGTTTACCAGCATGGTATTTTCCGACCATTATGGCCGAAACGGAATAGAATTAATAACATTGAATCAAACCTAATTATCTAAAGGCTAAAAAGAAATAAGATTGTATAATTTATGCTTCATAAGGAACACTTGGAACAAAATTCTTGGAGCCACCACTGACAGCAATACTTCCAAATATGTGACCAACTGTTTGTGGTTTCCTTTAAAAACACTGAATTCCATGAAGTTTTTAGGGTAACATCCAACGTCCCTTGAGTATTATTTTTGTGCAACTCGTAAAAGAGTAATAAAAACATAAATTGAGTTGCTTATATGATGACACTTTTTTTTATATTATTTTCACATAAAATACAGTCTCAAGGAAAGTTTGATATTACACTCCAATTCTTAAGAAGTTTAGTGTTACATTATTAGCGGTTTAGACATAAGACAATACAAAACATGTTTTGTGTTTTACGCGGAAAGCACATATGGGGTCAGTATTTTTTTCCCCTAGTTTTTTAGATAATTAAACACAATTTTTTTATTCAATGCATGAAATTCAAATGTTGGATGCTTTTCTTCTAAACAAATGATTGAGAGTTGCATACTTTTTGGGCTGGCAATGTTCCTTTTTTTATGATGTGATGAGACAAACATCTCATATGACACACATACACAAACAATCAATAAATAGTTAGATACATTTTTGTAGTGGTACTTTGAGTTAAGTAATGTATTTAAGTTTGGTAAGAGAGTATAATTAAGTGTGTATATTTAACAGTTAGTTTGTTTCTTAAAAAAAAAAAAAAAGATAGTTAGATACACTTCTTTTAATCTAAGATACCAGTGCTCTTATCAATCAAGCCTTAGTTTATAAACATATATGGAAATTGTCTTAATCAATAATCATTACAAGTAAAATATAACTTTTAAGGTAAGTATATTCAAGCATTCAGCCATAACTACTTACCTTTCTTTCATTCTGAGATTGACAATTGTTCACTACCAAAAAAAGAAAACAACAATGCAAAACAAAACTGAATTCCACACACGCAATGAACACCAAAAGTGTTGCTCTTTTACCATTAAAAAGGAAAAACTAAATGTTTCCCTCTTTTATTCTATGATGCCTTAAGCTTCATCAAGATTATGTGCTAAGGTATTGTAACAAGAAGACAATATATGAAAGAAGTGGATGATAACTTTTACATAAAAAAGGGAAAATTCCACTGTAACTTAATAATATTAGGTCGTTAGGGAAGCATCTAAATAGTAAAAAGTAAAAACCACAACTTTCTAGATATACGAAAACTTTAAGCTTCCAATTTTGACACACAGTCACACACTGGAGAAAGAAGGATTGGGTCTTTCACTTTCTGTCATTTTCATATCTATTTTTTGCTTTACTCAAATCCCTTTTTATAAATTGGAGAGGACAAAGAAATAGAAGAGATCTGTGCATGATCACTTAATTGGTGTAATTTTAACTGGTAATCAATCTTTACCTAACAAGAAGTTGTCATGCATCTTGATATTGAATAACCTTCAAATGAATCAAATATAATCACAATGAGTTGGGTCAAGTCTGATGAGTAATGAAGTCTTATTATGTAAGCTAGTAATTAAAATCCCAGGCTATGGGCTAATTACGACAAAAAAAATGCTAGCGAGCATGATTAGGATAATTACGGGGACATTTTTTAATTCATCAGGGTGGTCCACTTGATTTTTCATTTGATTAGTTTATGGCAACAAAAACAAGTGCTTTAAAATTGAAAGGTATCTAAACTATACCATGCATGATACACGACTTGATAAAGTAATAAGGGTCTAGTCAAATCTTTGATTGCCTTTTGCAACTTGTTCTTTTGGGCTTGGTCTGGTATAGTGGATTTTGGTTTTGCATGATTAATATATTGTGGAATGCATATAGTATAAAAATTAAGAATAAAAAATGAAGCAAAATTTCATTTACCATTTTTCTATTTATTGCCATGTCAAATTTCAGGTACCTTTTTGGTTTTTTGTTTTTCTAAGTCAAATTTTATCGGTTTATTTACAATGAAATTATCCTAATTGATCAAATATTCCCATCTCTGAGTTTATGATACTCTTCTTTACTTCTTTGCCATGCAAGGAATCAAAGGAAAAGTTATGAGAATATGGAATTACAATATATAAATGTGAGCACAATGTATTATTCCCTAAGGCTTCAACCCCTCAAACCGAAAGAAGAAAAGGCAATATAAAGCACATCGAAGACCTTCCTCCGTTAAACAAAGGAAAAAGAAGAAAGAAAAGGAAGATTAGAAAAGAAAAAAAAAATTCTTAGATATATTCTATGCTTTAGCAGGTATGAAAGTTTTAGTATAATACATCTAAAAAGGAAAATGGATAACCAGTACTTTATCATGACTCAAAGTCTCAAACCCCAATAAGGAAATATATATAACAGAAGGATGCTTAAATTAAGTAATAGACTGTTTCTCAAAAAAAAATTAAGTAATAGACTATAATAATCAAAGCTAGGTTTATTATTCTAAATCTAAACCTCTACAGAAAGTACAAGGTTAGGGATTTTTTTTTTTTTTTTGTTTAAATATCAAAGTAAAAGGTTAGGTTAAGGTCACACCAACACGCATAGCATGCTTTTAATCTAGTTAATCACACATTGTCATATTAATGTCAAGATGGGCCATGTTAGTGTCTAATCTAGTTGGAAAAAAAAATCACATCTTTTACTGGGCCTATGAGCTCATAACGGGTCCAACCTCCCACATAAATATTTCAAAAATAGAAGTTCCACAAATTTAACAGATGCATGGCCTTAAAATATATATATTTTAGAGAAGTGATTTTAAAAAATAACTGTGAACACTGAACAGGATAACCAAAATACGAATGATGATAGATGTTGCAGCCAAAAAATAAATGATAAATGTGAACGCTCATTAAACAATTAGAATAAGAAATATATATTTTAAGACTGATTAGTTCTCTAGCAACTCAATTCCAAGAAAAGAAGATTACAAAAAATATAAATAACAAAAAAAAAATCCGAAACCTATGCTCAGGAAAACAAGACAAATACAATAATTTAATGACACAGAGGGGCAGTGCCAAAGCACATGGGAAGGACCCCTTAAAAGATTTTGCTCCGTGCAAGTTGAGACACGGACAAGTCCAAATATGAGTGCCAAATCGACTAAAATAAAGGGATTGATGGTAAACTAATCTATCTAGTTCGATTCTGATACAACCTAAATCTGAAATAAAATAAAATTAACCAAAACATTTTATTTTATATTCAATTTTTTGGACTTAAATTATAACCAGTCAATCAGCATGCAATTTTTTAAAATTCTGTTTATCTAAACTATTATTTATCACATTTTATTTTTTACTATTTTAGCACCTGCGTACGTATTAGTAAAATATTTTTCATTGTAAGAGCCAACATTTAATATATTAAAAAATAACGATGAAAAAACTGAAACTTCTCATAAATACTGGAGGTAAAATAATTTTCAAGAAATTTTGAAAGAAAAAAAAAATTTAATGAATTTTTGCGACTAATGAGAATATGAATGTGAAAAAACCAAATTTAAAAGGCAGTTTTCTTTGCAAAAGTGTGCATGTGTATAAGAAAATTTGTAAAATTTTTCTTTATTTTTGGAATTCACATGTGAATAAAGAACTAAGTACCGTTTGAGAACAGCTGAAACAGGCGCGTTTCAGTGTCTTCGTTTCCTTCTCTCTTTTTTGTGGAAAAGTGCATTTCAACCCAGACATGTGGGTCCGTGCATTGTTCACAGGACTCACAAACCTCTTTTTTCAACAAAATGATTATTAAAAATGGGTCACACGGTACTATTTACACACTTAAAAATTATTTTACTATAGTATTTTCAGTTTTCAAGAAAATAAGCGGTATCCAAACGGACCTTAAATCTGAAACTAATTTAGGATGGGACTATATTTCCAAATTTGAAAAAAATCAAATCGAATCAAATTAAACACAAAAAGTTAGTCAATTATTTATTTTTATTTTTTTTGATGAACCGTTAGTCAATTATACTAATTAAGAGTTGGCCTGGTTCTATGGCATGGCAGACATTTCTTACCTGTTCAAAACCATCATGATTACTAATCTCCCTCGTGTCTTTTTTTTTTTTTTTTAAAGAATTTTAATATATATCGTCCGTTTCTGATAATAGTTTTTTACCATTAGACCAAAACACTAATCAATTTTTAGTGTAGATGATAATTGAACCACAAATCTCTTATTCAACTATTGAAGACTTTACTAGTTAATTAAGCTAACTATAACCCACTAATCCCCCTCAATTCTTATAAGTGAAAGGAAAGCAAAATGTTAATTTCTTTTAATAAAACATAGTATTTGTTAATTTTACAAGGAAATATCATGGGATAACAGTACTCCTCAGGGAAAGATTATAATTTAATTTTAACGTCTCTTTCATGGTAAAAGTAGATTGCAAGCCTAATTTTATTTATTTATTTTTATTTTTTAAAGATGCACGTGAATACGCAATGCCCAATTTTACATGCATAACGACATGCACAAATGGCAAATTATTAAGCTAACGTAAACAACGTTAACTCAGCTAGCACAGAAAACCTACCTTCTCTCTTTTGTTCTTTTCTTTTCTTTTTTACTATATGCCTATTCAATTCCTGTAGCCCTCAGAAACAGAGTAAAACTGGGAAGTGTACAAAAAAAACACCCAAAATAATAATAATAATAATAATAATAAGGGACAATTAATGCATTGTCCCATATGGGACATGAATTCTCGATCATGTTTCAACCTTTGGCCCCATTGGCTATGCTAATAATTTAAATCCCTATCCCATGTAAAACACACCATGCAATGCAATTTTACATTGATAATTATCAAGATAATAAAGTGAATTCAATGTGGGGGCAATGTTCTCTAAAATAAGTATATGGGAGGTATGGACAGTGATTGTTGAACTAAGCATAAAAAAAAAAAAATTTAGAGACGACAATTTCACTAATTTAATATAGTGGACTCAAGTTTTTGGCCTATTGGTTCAGGCATCACATTCACAATCTACTGAACAAAGTTGAAAGTTGAACGCAATCCATTATGAAATAGTGCTATCTTTTCTATATATGCCTGATTTGATATATTGTCCACTCTGAACTGTTTAATAATTTTCAAATTCTTTGGGACCCAAGGCTGATGGGGTCCTTAGCATTAATGTACAAAAACTAAAAGATATATAGGGGTATTTCCTACTATAGGCCATAAGGAGTGAAAGAATTGGAAGGGGAAAGGAAAATCTCTTTAGTCTTGTACAAAGAACCTTCAACAAACACAAAAATAAGTCTTCTAAGCTCTTTTCCAGGTGGGTTTGTTTTCTTATCTTATCATCATATCCCATATATTATTAACCAAAATAATAATAATTCCAAGTGTGCTCGGTGGTTGCCCCACCCACAAAGTCACAAAATGACATTTTCATAGTATGATAACTTGATACGTAATGTTACCATTAATGAAATTGATAAATCCTAATATCACTATTTGAAATGTGATAAAGTGGGTTCTAGTTGCTTCAATTAATAAGGTTTATTGTTGTTGAGCAGGGAACTTCAATTCAAATATCATCTACACAAAAATCAATTGATATATTATCCTAATGATAATGAATAATTATCAGGAACGAACGTTATGAGTAAAATCTTTAAAAAAAAAAGTGGATTAGGGTTTTAATTGTATAGCTTTTGTTATCTAGATTTTTAATTGAAAAACTCTTTAATTTTTTGAGTGTTTGAAAAATTATAGTGGAAAGTGTGTTTAATATTTGGATTTATAAAGTATGAATTGTAGAAAATTTTTTAAAAACTTAAGCCTAAAAGCTCATTAGTAAAATTGCCAAAGTCTGGCTATTTAAGATTTTAAAACACTTTTCTGGTAGTGCTACACGACACACTTTAAATGTTTCAAAATCTCTTAAATTTATTAAAGTAATATTCTATATTTTATATTTAAAATTAAAGGATTTCTCTTTCTTTTATTTTATGCATATTTCTAATTTCTTCATAATTTTTTCTGACTTTGAGCATTTCAAAGGGTTGGTAAACAAAGGGCCAAACATATGAAGGTAACTGAAAGTGAATTTACATGCGCCTCAGTAAACACAATTAGCCAACTTGATTAATTTACCAGTCCTGCAATGAGTTCCAATATAGTGAATTAAGCACACAACCATATCGCAAAGAGTATAAGAAGCGGAATCTAAAGAACACAGAATATATATAGTTATGAAGAGAAATTTCTGATAGGAAAAACTCTTTTGGGAGTTTATTGATAACCACTTAACGAAAGAATTCACTATAATATAATGGAAGTATAATAAAACAATAATATATATATATATATATATATCAAATTCTTTTATTGCCAACTATAGTAAGATTTATTAACGTGACCACATGTAGTTTAAACTTCAGTTGAACTCTTCTACCTTTATAAATCTCCTGAATGCATAAATGTCCAACCCATGGCTAACTCACCACAAAAATAGCTTGATTGTTTGTAGTATTTATGTTGCCAAGCCACTCTAAAAGGCCATAAGATCTTTAAGAGCATTCTCATCAAGATTTGCAAAAAAATACTATTTTGACATATCAAAAAGACTACTCTATTATTTTAACACACTATTTTACAATTCAGTACATTACATCTTCTATTTTTCAATTCTATACATTAAAATAATATTTAAAAAACCAACAATATATAAAAATACAAAATAAAAAACCCGCCACCCCCACCACCTCACATCTCACTTCACCATTGCCAATCCATAAAAAAACACTCCACCATTGCCGAATCCACCATCAAATCATACCATCACAACAATCCATAACCCAAAACTGCCACCACAACCATAACACCACCGCCCACAACCACAAACACAGCACATCATCAGAACTCATCCCAAATCTCACACCCACAACCCGATTGAGGGAGATCCAAAGGTGGGAGGTTGAAAGATGCAAGAAGGTTGTCCGCATGGCATGAGGGACAATGCTTCGAGGTCGGATGGGAGAGCTATGGAAGATGACGCAACTTCAGATAAATATG
Organism: Castanea sativa; assembly: GCF_040712315.1. Classification (NCBI taxonomy): domain Eukaryota; kingdom Viridiplantae; phylum Streptophyta; class Magnoliopsida; order Fagales; family Fagaceae; genus Castanea; species Castanea sativa. The sequence goes on from NC_134014.1 coordinate 3,522,429, forward strand.
GCTCTAGTCTGGGTTTGGTTGAAGTAGGAAGTAAAGAGAGGCGAGCAAAGATCTTGAGAGAGAGAGTGTGTGTGTGTGAGAGAGAGAGAGAGAGAGAGAGAGAGAGAGAGAGAGAGAGAGAGAGAGAGAGAGTGTAAGTGAATAAATGAGAGAGATACGAGCCCACTAGAGTGAATAAACAAATAATAAAATGGAACCGCACTGTAACATGTTGCAAAAAAAAATTTGCGATTTGGAACATCTCATGAAGCATGGATATTAGTGTTTTGTGTGCTAAATGTCAAATGCCAAATATTTGGCATTTAACACACCTGATGAGAATGCTCTAATAGCAGTGTTGAAGATTTTGCTCAGTACAACACTCTAGACACACATAAGTCGCAACAATTTCTCTAAGTTTATGATGACCTAAGAGAACCTTATCTATATTTTGGGCTACTTAATTAGGGCACAAATTCCAACGTATGAGGCATCATGGACCTAAATTTGAAAATTTGGATTCCTAATACTCAATTGGTTGAGTGGTATTGAGCTAGGCATGTAATGAGCTTTGGCTTAATCAGTCAAGTTGCAGTTGCAAATTTAACGGTCTTTAGAGCATTCTTATCAAACATCTTAAAAAATATACCATTTAGCCTCTCAAATCCTAATTTTATAACATATAACACACCACTTTATAATACCACTTATATCAAAACTTCTATTTTTTTTACCATTTCATTTAAATAATGATTCTTTATTATTTTTCAATAATTTTTTTATTTTCCCTCTCTCTCCTCTGTCTCTCTCTCCTCTGTTTCTCGCAGCACCACCGACACCACACTACCAACCACCCACCAAAAATCCACCACCCATACCATAACCACCACCAAAAAATCACAGCAAAAAGACACCTCCACGTCCACCCACAACCACCGCATCCACTCACCACCACCAACCACAGCAAAAAAAAAGAAAGAAAGAAAAGAAAAGAAACCTCCACCATCGCCGCCACCAGCAAACCCAAACCCATCACGCCGAACCTCCACCATCGTCATCTTCTTCCACAACGCTGCTTAACGTCCTCCATCGCACCTATAAATCAAATCAAGACCCACCCCAACCAAATCAATACCCAAAATCCCAAAACCAGATCAAGACCCAAAATCAATCCCACAACCACCATGTCCTCCTTCGCACGATCGGAGCCCAATCGGACCCAAGAAGAACCACGCAGAACAAAAAACAAAAAAATAAAAAAGAAGAAACCTCCATCGCCGCCATCGGACCACAGCCATTGGACCCACGATCCATGACCAGAATCACCGGACCACAGCCATCAGCATCCCACAATCGCCGGAGCACAATCATCGGCGGAGCCCACTCATTGGCGAACCACTCGATGAAGCACAGAGAGAGAAGAGAGAAGAAAAAAGTGAGACGAAAGAGAAAGATAGAGCAAAGAGAGCATTGAGTGAATAAAAAAAATCGGCTTGGCTTGATGCGTCGGCCTGGGTTTCGTCGGAGAGGAAGGCAGAGACATCAAGCAGAGAGAGAGAGAGAGAGCAGAGAAATGGTGAAGAAACGGAATGAGAAAGAAGAACTAAAGAAGTAAAGAAAGTGGCCCACGGAATAAAAATAATAATAAAAGTTTTACAATTGGGTGAACAGTGCGGTCTCAAAAATGAGATTGCACTGTTCACCAATTGCAAAATTTATGCCATTTAGTAGGTTTGATGGAGCATGTTTTTTAGTATTTATAGGATTTTGTATGTTAAATTTTAGCATTTATAGAATTTTCCCACCTTGATAAGAATGCTCTTATATGTCTTCAAAGTTCAAATGTGATCTTCAAGTACGTATAACATATGACATGTTGTCAAAAGACATAAAATTTGGGGATAAATTCTCTAGTAATGTTAATGACATACTCTTTTTCACACTCAAATCTACACGTGCTAGGGATCATATGAAAGCGTTAATATCCGATCAGATTTTTTTTTTTTTGGAGCATAAATCCAATTAGAAGTTAATATATAAATAGTATATGGATTTAGTTGCGAACATGTGGCGAAGGAATATGTCCCTAGCATCACTAGTGATCCAAGTTATATTTGGACATGTCAAAATACAGTTTGCCAACACGCATATATAAACACTTTGACCCTAACAATTACTATGACGAGAAATGGGGCCAAGGTTTGTGATTTTAGGAATATATCCTCGTACTCAAGGTGAAGTAGCCTTTGGAGGCTTTAGTTGGTGGTGGCTGGTGAAGTGTCGAGCTTGTGATGCTTTTCTTATTAGCTTGGATTTGAAACAAGGACGGAGTCAGAAGTTGAAGTTAAAGGGGGTAATTTTACTATTAATTGCATGCGGTGGCTCTAGATTTCAACTTAGTTGCTTAATAGCTAATGAGTTTTTTTTTTTGTTTTTTATGTGTGCATCCAGGTATGGACAAAGTTATTTTGTTTAAAAATTTTTTAAGGGTCAGGTTGTTTGTTTTAGGTAAAATTGGTTGATCGAGTTTAATTGTTTTTAGCTTTACTATTGATAATTTTTGTTGTTGAATAATTTTTTTGGGCTTGTTTATTTTGCTTTAGATTTTAGATCTAGTCTTTAAAAGGAGGAAAATGCTAGAATAACAAACATTTTTTACAAATTAATTATGTGGTGAGTGATTATTAGTAAGTAAAAATGCGATGTTAGTACCACCGCACACCCTTATTGCAATTGTCACTCCACAAGTATAAATGCTTGTGGGATGTGAGGGGCAAGGGCTAGGGTTCAAGTCTCTAGGAGAAAACTTCACATACATATACACTTAAATTAAGCTAGAGTAGAAATTCTATCTTGTACAAAAAATAAAAATAAAAAATGCGATGTAAGTGATGGGCCTAAATGCAAACTAATAAAAGTTTACTACCACAACAATTTGTTAAAATGTTATAGAAAATTTTGTGGCTAGAGTAGTACTCCTAAAAGAATCAATGATAATATTAAGGGGGCAAAATGTGACTTTATAAAACAAAATTGCTAAAATTAGTAACTATGTATATATTAATTATAAAAATAAAAAATAAAAAAAAATTATGGGGGGCCATTGCCCCCCAAGTCCAAGTCTCCCTCCGTCCCTGATTTGAAAGGTGACTTTTTTTATGTGATGCCTATGTGTTTTACTTTTACCAATGTGTGAGTAATAAACAACCTTTTGAATGATTAAAAAAATGTATGAATATATGCTTTGATTATTTTTATGATACTGTCCTATTTTACTTTAATTGTAACGTGTTAGTTGCATTTTGTTGGGGGAAAATACTTGGTTTTATTGGTTGCTTGCCCTTTTTTTGTGGGTCAATTTATTAAAAAACATTAAGCTTGGGTTTACCAACATATGTTTGTGCATTTTGCGTTTTTTTTTGCTGGTCTCATGGCACTGTTCATGGATCAGTTAACTTGTGAAAAACGCAACAACAGTGTTTTACCTTTTAAAAATTATTTTGCTATAGTATTTTCAGCAATAAGTTTTCAGTTTTCAACAAAATAAGAGGTATCCAAGCAGACCCTAAGTATAAGATAAGATAAGATTACAAATCACTAGTATTTTTTATGTTAGAGAAAGATAATATTCCACAATCCTCAAGAATAACCAACTTCGATTCTCCTCTGGATATTTTTCAATTTCCTCTCTCAAAAATTTATTTTATATTTTTTTATATATAAAATAAATTGAAGTAATTGTTGTTTGATATATACCACATAAAGAAGAGGAAAATTTGGATTTTATGTGCGTGTATGCTCCGCTTGGGTAGTAAACTAGTAACACAACGTAGAAAATAAATAGGTGCCCAGATCATTAGTATTTGATCTTTTGGTATTTTACTATCCATATTTGCTTTTAATTTTTAAAAGTTAAAGCAGCGTAAATTGGAAAAAAAGTGTTGTTTAAAACTGGTTTAGAGCTATTTTTACTAAGTGGTGATTGAAGAGACCATCTACCTATAATTTTAGTCATATAATTTTTTTTTTTAAATCACGTAACTTGTTTAAATAATACACATAGATAGTCTTGTAAATCTCTACGTAATAGATTAAAATAGATTCTTCCAAACTTGCTTGAATCTAAACTTAGGACAATAATTAATTAGCAAAATTTGCATAATATGGTAATTTTTCAGAAAAAAAAAATCCTGTTTCAAAAAAATTAAATATAGTGAAAAATACAATTTTTGTTAACAAAAAATGCATTAGGTTTTAGAAGAGAGTTTTAAGAAGGACGTTCTTTTCAAAATATATTCAGGAGGCAATGACGTTTCAATTAAACATAGTCCACTTCCAAGTTGCCCAGGCCCGTTAACCTGCCTATTTTCTCTGCTTTATCATTTTTTGGGGCCTTACACGAACCTTTTTCTTGCTGGTTAAAGGGCCTTACTCATCAAATAAATAAGTTCGGCTGCTTCGGGCCTCAATTTTGAAGGCCTGTCTTAGATTTTCTTCCATAATTAGTTAATTACTAGGTAAACAATTAGATGGTCTTAATAATAATAAAAAAAATTAGGTGGTCTAATCCTGCAGTTGATGACATCAGATTACACTAATCAGTAAATCCTCTCTCCCTCGGTTGAAATGAATTAAAATAATATATATATATATATATATATATATATATATATATATATTATATATATAGGGTTGGATTCAAATTACACCTAGTGTAAATCTAAGCAATATTACATCACCCAATAACTTGTTATAAAATTCATATTTTGAAAATCTCAAAATTGAATTACATATTTTATAGGTTCTTAATATTCATACCAATTTTCATGTCAATTGGATGTTATTTACCATTCGATCTGTAAACTTATCTTTATGCATTATTTTAAATTATGTGTGTGTGTGTGTTTATCAAATAAAAAAGAAACTCAGTGTTGTCAAGTCATCCCATATCGGTAAGTTGTGATATTGAGAAGGGGTTTATCACTTGTTTCGCAACACTAATTGCCTTGGTGTTGGCGTATGAGTGTATTCCCTTATCTCATCCTCCTTCTCTTATGTGTGTGTGTGTGTGTATTTATCAAATAAAAAAAATAAAAACTTGAATTTAAACAGTTGATTGATGACATAGTTACTAATATTTGATTGTCTTGAAATTTTACGGGTATGGAGAATATACAAAGATAATATAATCTAACGGTGAATTTATCAAAATTCGCATAAAATTAAAAAATATTAAGTGGTGTAACATTGCTTAAAATTGCATCAAGTATTACTTGAACCCAACTCATATGTGTGTGTGTGTGTGTGTGTGTGTGTGTGTGTGTGTGTGTGTGAGAGAGGTCCGAGAACCGAAAAGGATTAGAACACGAAATATCTCGCACAATCCCACCCGTAGAACGGTATCCGCCCCAAAAACTTTACCGACCTGAGGATGTGAAGAGATACAGAATAGTGTTTCATGAAAGCTCGTGGAGAAGAGAAAGGACCACGAGGGGGGCAAAGACTGTGGGAGGAAACTTCCTAGAAAGGTATACCTCTTCTCTCCGCATTAAATGCCCTGCAACAACCTTATTAGCTGCATTAATAAGGAAGTGATACCTGAACAGCAAATTTCACAATTGGCAGCCTCTTCTACTACTTTTAAAAGAACTCTGATGGGACAAGTATCCTGAGAATAGCTATGAAGCATACAGGTGGAGGGTTAGGATATAAGAAGGAAAGATATATAAGGAATGGGGACTTCCTAGATAAAAGATTGAATGTTTTTCCCTAGAAAAAAAAATAAGGAAGATAAATAGCGTGAATTTTGTGTAACGTCTAAAATGTTCATGTTTAAGAACCCAATTTTCGAACAAACTTGTGGAGAGCACTATTCTTAAAAACTACTTAAATTACATCTCTTTATTACTTTGTACTCTTCAGCCTTAAACTTGTGCTTAGTTTTGGATTGCACCTGAATTGTTTTCTCATTCTCTATAGAAATTCTATTATTTGGGCTTGGTTTGAAGGATGAGGCCTATATATATAAATATATGTATATATATATATATATATATATATATATCATTTTTTTTAAGGCAAAAATTTAAAACTGTCCATTTAACTTTAGTTTTTATCATTTCTGTCCTCTAATTTTCAATTTTGTCATTTCAGTCCTTTAAGTTTTAATTTTTGTCAATATAGTCTTCCGTTAGAACTTAGTTACCTTTTTCCGTTAAGTGACCAAAATGATGTCATTTTGGCTCTTTTTTAAAAAAAAAATTCGTAATTAAAAAAAACTTTAAAAAAAAAAATTTAAGAAATCAAAACCAAACCGAAGAATGACGATGGGAATCAGAAATCAGTTAATATGCTAATTGCAAGCTGCCAAGAACAAAATCCCATTTCAGTTCCAAACCAAGATGATAATCCTCACCGGAGACGGAGCCAATCATGAAGTCAATAAGGCCTTCCACTTCTCCTAATAGTGTCATAAGCAAAGCCACCATTGATGGGGCAATTAGTGAGTTAAGTCATGTAATTAGCAAACTTTGTATGTTAGAAGTCCTGAAGGAGTCTGAAATGCTTGTCATCCAAATTGAGTGGTTCTGGCATGAAGCATATATGGATGTGGATATCAAAACTATGCTTTCAGGAAATACAGTTATTAATGGGTTTATGGAGATCCTTTTCAATTCAGTTGATCCCCAGGTGTTGAAAGCTACAATATTTCTACTGTCCGAGATGGGGTCCAAAGCCAAAGATGTGATTCAGACTGATTTTTGATTTCCATCGTCATTAGTATATTTAGGTTTTGATTTCTAACTTTTTTTTTTTTAATTTAACAGCTTTTTAAAGTTTTCTTTTAATTATGAAAATTATTAAAAAAGAAAAAAAGAAAGAGCCACTTAACAGAAAAAGTTAACTAAATTCTAACGGAAATCTACATTGTCAAAAATTAAAACTTAATAGACTAAAATGACAAAATTAAAAGTTAAAGCACTAAAATGACAAAAACTGAAAGTTAGAGAAACAATTTTAGATTTTTGTCCTTTTTTTTAAGAGGAAACAATAGTAAGAGTTTTATTCAAGAAATATCAATGGGTACAACGTGAAAGAAATACGGGAGGCAATAAACGTCCTCCTCATAAACTTTAGCAAGCCCAACAAACGCTCGGGCATAACAACAACTAAGGGTTCGTTTGGATAGAACTTATTTTATTGAAATTGAAAACTGAAAACTGAAAATACTGTAGTAAAATAATTTTTAAATATATGAATAGTTTTGTGGGACCCATTTTTAATGAAAAAAGTTGTTAAAAAGTGAAATTTGTGGGACTCATGAACAGTGCATTTGTGCACTGTTCATAACTGAAAAGTCAAAATAAGCTGCTGGATAAAAAAAAAAAAAAAAAAAAAAAGCAAAAACGTAGACGCACAAACCGGCGGATCCAAACGCCCTCTAATTCTCAAATTGAAAGGAAAAAAACAAATCTACGCACAAGCCCTTGGAATGTAGTCAGAACAAGACCCATCTCAACCGAGTTGTAGCATAGCCTCCGCTAATTAATAAAACCGAAGATTAAACAAGAAAAACAACTAGCAAGTGTCGTTTGTGAGATTGTGACCCTCACCATCTTCGCAACTGATCTAACCACCCAAAGATTTGCTTTTTATTCCTGGACTAGCAATGCTTACTTTAAGTGTCTCATTAGGAGCTAAAGTGTCTCATTAGGAGCTAAAGTGTCTCTTTCATTAACTACTCTCTAATTAATTTTGTTAAAGATATATTAGCTCATTGGCATAGGTCTAAACCTAATTCTACCTTGTGTGTAAGTCAAGTCTCTTATTTGTACTAGAAGTTTATTAATTTAAGATTTAGTCTGCTATATATACTCATGTTATGGTTCATTGTAACACAAGTTTTGTATTATACTCTTATATAATAAAGATGTAACCTTTAAAGGTTTCATTCGTAGATGCAGGCCGTAAGGTTAAACCATGTAACCCTTGTATTTTTGTATTCCTATTTTATACTTCTCTTTTTCATATCTATTCAAGCATATTTAAAATGGAATATATCATAACTAATATATAACAAATCTATTTAGATAGGTGGAATTTGATGTGCTAAAACAAAATCCTTCGTTTACATATTGACGAGGATATTCCTATGGAATTAGGCCAAAATCAACTAATTAAGTATTGAATATAGTTAGAATATTTTTATTATCACTTTGTCCAATAATTTTTATTTTTGAGTCTCACATTATTATAATTAGAATGGTTTAATTTTTTTTAAAATCATATATATGTATGTGTGTGTATATATATTTACACACATTTATATGAAATCAAGATCTGTTTTGTAACATTAATTATAACATTCTTAAGAGATCAAAGAAAAAAAAATCAATACTATAAATAAAAATATGAAATTATTTTACATTTAAATCTAAATAATAAAACATGGAAGTAAAAAAGTCTTGATTTTGGTTATTGTATTTGTAAGTGCACAATTACACCTGGACCCAAGAACAGTTATGGGCTCAGGCCCAATGAGCCTTAAACAATATGAATTTGTAGAGTGTGGGCTTTAAACCTAGGTTAGAAATGTATAGGGATTAAATGACAAATTAAAGATTGCCACATTCGGAAACAACAAAGAGTAATGTAACAGCTCTCGGACGTAAGTCGAGAAATTGCTCTTTATATTATATCTCTTTCTTTGTCTTTTTTCTTTTTTAGGTTCCAAAAAGTTCCGTCCCGTTTCTCGTTCTAGGTCCCCCTTAAATACTCCCTTTTAATACTTTATACACGTGTTGCCCTCAATTCCTCCCTTAACCTTAGATATTTCTTTTTCTAGCGCCTTTGAACGTAAGAATTAAGTTTCCCTTCCACTCGTTCAAGTGTCACTTCCCATTAATGCGGCCGTGGTGGTAGGTAGGGTCTTTAATGTGGAGGTAGCACTTTATCTTTGATATTCTTCCAACATCTAAGCTTCTAGGACATTCAAGGGTTTACCCCTTTAACCATTGGTCTTGACCGCGTCATTCCCTAACCTTTACCATGAAGTTCCGGGTTCTCTAGTGTCGAGGGGAAAACCATCCTCGCCGGGACCCTCGGATCCTCGGCGTATGGGCCGACTTAAAGTACTAACAAGTCCTAAACTCAAGAGCAGGTCGGCCTTACTTGCCAAGACCCAACGGCCCATATTACTATCAAGATCTTTTTACTCCCCACAATAGCCCCTCAAAACTCTAATTTTCGACATCCGAGGAGAAAATAATGGGTTTTGATCTAACAAGGATCCATTCCTACCACTTTACAAGTGATGGCACGTGTGGAAATCGTTTCGCGTCCTGAGCCAAGATGCCACTTGGCGGTTTTATTTTCAAAAACGCGCGCATTTATTACATCGTAAGTTACTCTTTGTCTCCCACCGTCACCGGTGAGATGGGGATCCGACGGTACTCGTTACTCCACGAAATTTTAGGCGGGACAAATATAATTTCGAGGCCGCCTTTTCGCACGTCGTGACACTTCGGAACCCGCGCCTTCATTTAAGTCATCCGTGGATCAATCCCATCAAAACAACAACAATCATTCTTTACCAGCAGAAACCGTGGAAACCCCGTACCTTCAACTTTGTAAGTTCTTACTCTCTCTATTCTTAACCTTTTCCTCCGGATACAGTCCTCGCCGTCTTCGTAAACACCCTCCCTTTAGAGTTTAACTTTTCGTTCCTTTCTAATGGGTAAGTTTAAGTGTCTAGTTGATACCGTCGTTGGGATAGAGGGTTTTAGGGCTAAGTACCGTATTCCGCCGATGTAGGACTAAAATATTGCCCTGCGTAAGCCGTGGCCGGTTCTAGGAAAGAGGGAGAGGTTATCATCCCTATGATAGCCTTTATAGAGGGTGGGATGACCCTTCCAATGAAACCCGTAATGAGGAGTACCTTCGCAACCACCTATGTGTCCCGATCAATGCCTCCCAAACGTTTTTAGGGTTCTAGGTAGTGTAGATGCTCTAAACGAGCAGATGGGTTTAAACCTCACATGGCACGATGTCGTGTTCCTATATGAGTCCCATAAACTTTCTAAGGTAGGTTATTATATTAAATCTCGTCCAAAGACCGTTAGGGTTAATTTCCGTTCGCCCAAATCAAACAAAGGCATGAAGGACGACTACTTGATCGTGTCCGGAACTGCACGGCCTCCACCCGCCCGCCTTCGTGGGGGGATCCAGGTGCGACGACGTAGGATTAATCATCCAACAAAACAACTTCTTCTAGCACAAACAGAAATGCATATTCGTACTTACTTAAATTTATTAAACATCTGTGTGAATCGACCGTTTTGTTTATTTTGACGTCTTCTTGGCAGATAAGCAACACGTGCGCCCTCGTCTAAGCCACCGTAACATCGCAGACGAAACCGAGCACTTCGCTCCGAAGTGTTCGTTAGTGAAGACTTACAACTCCGGGCTGCTCACCTTATTCTAGGATACACTTCCCTTTCCTCGGACTTCCAGGAGATAGAGAACGCCATAATTGCGGGTGACCGAAGACGAAGGTAGATAAACGTAGCTCGGCCCCACTTCCTGGACGATCACGACCTCCCGGACGCTCCTAACACCATTTTGTACAACCGGCCAATAGCAAGGTTCCCCTTGCTGTGCACTCACAAGCAACCGTCGTTCCAAGAGCGGGTGTCTTCTTCACATACACTCGACGACGAGATAGATCAATTCCATCTCGAAGACACCGAGAGACCTCGCGGGAACCAGCCAGGGTACTTTCCGACGAGGAGGAAGAAGCCACCGAGGCCTCCGGAATTGCCGGGTTTGTGATTGCCTCTTCCCGAAGACGACCAGAAAAAAACATGGGAAGAATGGAGGGTCTCCTCACCAATGTGGCTGCCAAAGTTGCAGAGAAAAGAAAACGGGGACGTCCTGCTCCTGCCTTTACCTCCTCCTCCTCCTCCAAACTCGAGCCAAAACCGCTAGCCGAGGATCCCAAGAAGAGGGAAGGGGATAATGGAGGACGATTAGTAAAGACCCCAAGAAACCACGCCAACAACTCCCACCGGCCCACGACGTGAGCCGGACAAGGGCAAGGGTAGAGCCCGTTCCTTGAACTCGGGAAATCGGGGATGGGTGGGCCTAGGGCGCCGAGCACCGACCACCCGGTCCCCCGATCTAGGCCGGACGGCGCTCCCATCTCCCGGCCAAATCCGCATAAGGGCAGCTTCAACAAGGCCATGCCCACCACCCGGCCGAGGTCTTGGAACGCCCTCTCCCGCCCAAGGACATGGAGACCTTGGAAAAAATGGGCCAGCCCACAACTATTCCTCTCCCTAAAAAGAGACTTAGCACCGGTAAGTGTTTCTCCTTTTAACAATATTTATAAGTAAGTTTGTTTTTGTTACTCCTAACTCCATCATACTTTGTTACAGTGCTATTCAGAGGTCTTTGTAGCCGAAAAGTTTATTGAAGACACTCGGAAAATAGCCGTAGCCGAGCTCGAAATTAGGGGTGGAGACCGGGAAGTCCTTTGGGTACGCCTTGCCGAGAACGAAAGCAATTCTGGAGGTAGCAGATCCGAGGAGAGAGAAAACGGGTCGAGTCCAACTTGAAGACTATGAAGACCCGTATAGAAGGACGCGCAAGCTCCTTCGTGAAAGAGATGAAGAGCTCTCCCAAGCTCAAAGGAGTGCTCGGATCCGAAGGTAGCAACCGGCGCCGATGAAGGAAGAAGCCGCCTTCCAACTCTCTCTTCAAGCGCCAAGCAGTGCAAGTTTCGATGAAGGGGTAGCAACCACCGAGGAGCAACACAGAGGAATTCGCGACTTTATGCCGCGAATCGTCAAAAAGTACGGGGCGAAGCTTTAAACGTAGCAGAGTTCCCCAATCTTCGGATTCGAGGAAGTCCGAGAACGTTTGGCTTCCCTAGAAATACGGAGATGGAAGAGGCTCCCGTCAAGCTACTCCTACCCCCGAGACAACTCTTCCTCGCTCTACCTCCGCATAGTCCCACAAAGAACTTCGATCCTACGAAACCTTCTCGGGGTTCCAATAAAGAGAAGGAAGGAGGAGTGGATGCAGAGAAGGACTCGAGCCGCATGGAACCCAACGTCTTTCCAACAAAGACAATGCGGATAAAGGAAAGCGAGGTTATGACTCCTTTGAGCCGGAGCTGAGAAAGACCGAGGGCACTAGTACCTCTCAAGAAGATCCTCCTCCAACAGCTTAGACTTAGCTTAGGGCTTCTCTTTTTCCATTTTTCGAATTATATATGTAATGCATACTCAACTCGATTAATGAAGAACGATTTCGTTTACTTTTCACTTGGATTGTATCTCGTTTTTTAATTTATTCTTTTTGTACTTATTACAAAAGTTTCCCATTGAGTCATATCAAAAGTTTCTAAGAGTGTAAAAATCTTACTCCAAGGATTGCACAATCATAACTTCCACACAATCATGCGTATATTATTAAAGATTTAATACAAGGTGACATGGTTAATACATTTAAACAATGCCTCAATTAAAAAGAAGAAAGGACCCTATATAATGATTAAACCTTTGTAATGCATATCATAGTATCTAGTAAGATGTAAGATCCGAGGACCATTCCCTATACAAATTTACTCAACACTTGAGACATAAAACTTAAGATTCGAGTTTAATAAACGTAACGCATTAACATCCGTACATGATAAGGAGATAACCTTGATCAAAATGGTGGTCCGAAGATAAGACTTAACCAATTTTACATTTAATTCTTAAAAATTATAGCTTCAAATGTTAATTTTCCCAAAGTAGAGGTCCGAAGACCCTATGCATAACTAAGGTTCTGTTTTAACAAGTGACAAGACATCAATTTCCACAAGGTTTGTGGTCCGAGGACTGCACTTAACCAAGTTTCGTTTGATTCTTCAAAAATTGTAACTTCAAATGTTAATTTTCCCAAAGTAGGAGGTCCGAAGACCCGCATAACTAAAGTTCTCGTTTAACAAGTGACAAGACATCAATTTCCACAAGGTTTGTGGTCCGAGGATCGCACTTAACCAAGTTTCGTTTGATTCTTCAAAATTGTAACTTCAAATGTTAATTTTCCCAAAGTAGGAGGTCCGAAGACCCGGCATAACTAAGGTTCGTTTAACAAGTGACAAGACATCAATTTCCACAAGGTTTCGTGGTCCGAGGACCGCACTTAACCAAGTTTCGTTTCGATTCTTCAAAATTGTAACTTCAAATGTTAATTTTCCCAAAGTAGGAGGTCCGAAGACCCGGCATAACTAAGGTTCCCGTTTTAACAAGTGACAAGACATCAATTTCCACAAGGTTTGTGGTCCGAGGACTGCACTTAACCAAGTTTCTGTTTGATTCTTCAAAATTGTAACTTCAAATATGAGAGCTAGTCATAACTTTGAACTATTAATTGACAAAAGCTTATTTGATTAATAATAATACCTTCTAAGATTATTTACATTCCATGGACGTGGTACAATTCGTTCGTCTTGCCTAGCCTATACGACCCTATGCCTCGCTATTGAAACAATGCGATAGGGGCCTTCCAGCCAGAAGTCCTAGCTTACCCCATCCGGGTTCTTAGAAGTGCCTACAACTTTCCTTAATACAAGATCACCAAGTGCAAGCGGCCTTAGCTTCACGTGGGCATCATATCCTCGTTTTAGCTTTTGGCCGATAATAAGCCAATTGGACCATAGCCGCCTCACGCCGTTCCTCAAGCAAATCAAGATCTTTCTCTAGAAGTCCCCGGTTATTCTCTCGGGCTAAAAGAACTTGTCTTTAGAGTAGGAAAACCAGATTCTAGTGGTATCACCGCCGGCTCCATAAGTCATGTAGAATGGTGTTTCCGCGGACCGCGCGGTGTGGTCCGATATGTCCACGGGACATGAGGGAGCTCTTCTACCCATTTGCCTTTCGCATCATCCAACCTCTTTTGAGCCCGTTGACTATGACCTTGTTAACGGCCTCGGCCCGCCCATTTCCTCGAGGATAAGCCGGGGTAGAGTATCTATTTGTGATGCCCATGTCGTCACCAAAGCACGCCTAAAGGCGTTCCGTCAAATTGAACGCCATTGTCCGAGACAAGTGTATGCGGTATACCAAATCTAGTAACAATATTTTTCCATATAAATTTCTTGGAATCAACATCTCGGATATTGGCTAAGGGCTCCTTCAACCCATTTAGTGAAGTAGTCTATCCCTACGAGCCCATCTTTTGTTGCCAAGCTTCGGAAATGGCCCTACAATGTCCAGTGCCCCATTGTGCGAAAGGCCATGGCCGGAGAGAGGGTTAAGAACCCCTCCAAGGTTGGTGAATATTAGGGGCGAACCTCCGACATTGATCACATTTTCCGGCATAGTCCTCGAGCCTCCCTCTCGCATATTGGGCCACCAATAACCCCGAGTCGTGAGCTCTATGGGCTAAGGACCTTCCCCGCGTGTGGCTCCCACAAATTCCCTCATGCAATTCCTCCGCAATGCTTCGTTGATTCGTGTGTGTACGCACAACAAGTACGGTCCCGAAAAGGATCGTTTATAGAGCTTCGATCCTCTGACAACCGTAAACGCGGCGCCTTTCGACGTACCTTCTCGCTTCAACCCCGTCTTCGGGAAGAATGTCATTTTTAAGAAAAGATATGATTGAATCCATCCAAATAGGACCAGGCCTTATTAGATGGATGCGAGGTGCATTAACCGCTTACATAAGAGAAGGTTCTACCGTATCCTCAACGAGAATAACCCTTGGTAGACCTTGAGCCGAGGAGGTGGCCAACGTAGCCAAAGAATCCGCATGAGTGTTTCCACTCCTAGAGACGTGAGCTAAGGTAAAGGAGTCGACCCGCCCGCTCGACGTTTAACCCGGGCCAAATATTCGCATTCTGGGGTCTCTAGCCTCCATGGTTCCCATGACTTGGCCGATCACTAATCGTGAGTCCGAGAACACATGGATTGCCCCGCCACCCATCTTATGTACCATTTGCATGCCTACTAAGATCGCTTCATACTCAAATTTCATTGTTAGTAGCCGAGAAGACCAATCTCAAAGATTTTTCAAAAACAATTCCTTCAGAGGACATTAGAACAAGTCCCACACCGTACCCTTTATGATTAGCAATTTCCATCCACATAAACTTTCCAAGCCGAGGGCGATACGGGCCGTGATCAAACCAACTCGATTTTTCACCCATGTGTGCTTCCTTTGAAGTTTCTTCTAACAATGGTTCAAACTCGCCACTAAATCGCCGAGGACGACCCTTCACCGAGGTGCGAGGTTTGTATTTAACATCAAAGGCTCCCAAAATGGTTCCCCATTTTGCCACCCCCGCCAACACAATCGCATTACGCAACACGGCCTTAGCGGCAATCGGGTCAAAACAACCACGGTATGAGAGATTGGAAATAATGAGGAAGTTTGCGCGTGGCGTAGACTACGCGCGTAAACGCTTTTTCCAAGGGCAGATAGCGCACCTCGGCCTCATTCAAGGACTTACTAACATAGTAGATCGGCCTCTCGCACTCCATTTTCATTCCTTATAAGAACTAGACTCACCGCATGAATAGCCACTACGTATAAGCGAATAAAACCTCGTCCACCTCGTGGCGAGATAAAATGGGTGGCCGAGAAAGAAATTGCTTAAGCCGTTGGAAAGCCGACTCACAATCCTCGGTCCATTGAAACCCTTTCCACTTGTTCAACAACCGAAAGAAAGGACGGCACCGCGTCACCGACCGAGAAATAAATCTATTCAACGCAGCAATCATTCCGCCAATTTCTCGAATCTCCTTTGGGTTACGAGGTGGTTGCAAATTCCGAATAGCCTTAACTCCGCACCGGGTTCACCTCTATGCCCCTACGAGTGATCATATATCCTAAGAACTTTCCGGATCCCACGCCAAAAGAACACTTGGAGGCGTTAAGGCGCAACTTATACTTCCTCGCATCCGGAAGGTGTCGGCCAAATCCGTCATGTGCGAAGGTACCGTCTTACTCTTCACCACCATATCATCCACGTATACCTCTATGGTTTTCCCGCTGTCGTTCAAACATTCGGGTCATCATTCTTTGGTAAGTAGCCCCAAGCATTTTTTAACCCAAATGGCATGACCTTATAATGATAGTTCCTAGTCGGAGTAATGAAAGCGCCTTCTCCCCGATCTTCTAACGCCAAGGGAATTTGGTGGTAACTCGAAGGCGTCCAAAAACTCATCCGAGGATGTCCACCGCAGCATCTACCGCCTTGATCAATCCGTGGCATTGGGAACGAATCTTTAGGATGCAGCCTTGTTCAGACTAAGAAAGTCTACACATACTCCACTTGCCGTTCTTCTTCTTAACGACAACAAGATGGGCCAACCATTCAGGTAGAAAACTTTTTGATAGCCCCCGCCCTTTGAGTTTAAGAACCTCTTCCTTCACGGCCTTCAGAATGTTCTCGGGAAGATCGCCGAGGTGGCCGCTCTCTCGAACAATGGCCGGATTGGCGTTTAAATGATGACAAATAAAGTTCGGATCTACACCCGGAGCGTCATAGGGGTCCCACGCAAAGACATCTAAATTATCCTTCAGAAATTTCAACAACTCCATCTTCTCTTGGTATGGCAATCGTATGCCAACTTGGAAGAACCTCTCCGGATCATCCGTTATTACAAACTTCTCTAACTCCTCACAAACGGCCTCATCTTCCGTCATCGCTCCAGGTGCCTCCGGAGCCGCACTATGACTCCCCGGATGGGCAAGGTTGATGACTCAATTTCCGACCGACGAAGCACCGCAACTCGATATGCATTGCCTAGCCACTACCCGGCCGCTCGAGGATTTCCTCAACATGCTCCCCGAGGGGAATTTCACCTTAACATGTAAGGTAGAGGAGACAGCTCCCAAGGCGTGCAACTATGGCCCGGCGAGGATGGTCGTATATGGAGAATACGCGTCAACCACGATGAAATCTACCTCAACCGTTTCGTGCCGGATTGAACAAAACGGATCTGCCCCTTTGGCACAACGGCCCTTCCTTCGAAGCTTATGTCGGGAGTCGTAAGGAGTTAAATCTTGCAACTCCAACCTCGCCCTTTAAATAGATCGTGGTACATGATATCGCACCGCCGCCCCGATCTATCATCACCCTTCTCACATCATAATTCCCTATCCCGAGGGTAACCACAAGAGCATCGTCACTGGGCCGGATGGTCCCTACTTTATCCTCCTCGGAAAAACCCAAGACGGGTAAAGTAGACTTTAATATCTTCGGCCGCCTACCCACATCCTCGGCCTCGGATGGGAAACCGCCATAACCCCAGGGGACTCCGAGCCGGCCCCTACGTGTGCGCCGAAGATAACATTAATTGTTCCCGACGTCGGCCGAGATGAACCGTTCCTCCGGTTGTTCGAACCAACTCGAATCGACTTGCCCAAGGGGTCGACACAAGTGCCGCTTTAACTTTCCCTCACCGACGAGCCGCTTCTAGATGGTTCCACGTGGTCCGACGGCTTCTCGCAGTGTGGCCCACATCCCGATGGTACCGACGTAAAAGATTTTGATTTCTTCTCGCAGGTCCCCCGCCATCTTGCCGGCCATCCGAAGAAGGGCTCTTTACGAATTTTTCTAACAACCGATGCACCGGTTCTCGAAACACGGTATTTACAAACTCGAGGTGCCGCCGAGCCGGATTGTCCAAAGTAATCCCTCCTCGGCTTGTTGTTGTGATATCTGTCCGACCCGAAATCCCTTCTCTCCGCGGGATAACCTTCTCCTTTCCTTTCCCCGCTCGCTCGGTCTTCTCTACCCTTTTATATTCATCAATACGATCCATAAGACGGCCGTACGCCGGCGGACGGGCTTTTTCGTCAAAGACTTTCTTAGGTCGTGATCGTAGGGAGGCCCACCTTAAAGGTATTAAGGGCCACCTCATCAAAGTCGCCATCTATTTCATTAAACATTTCCCAAGATCTCGTCGGAGTATGCTTTCAGTGTCTCCCCTTCCTTCATGACCATGGACAGCAACGAGTCCAATGGCCGAGGAACTCTGCTACACGTAATGAACCGCGAAGCAAATGCCCTAGTTAGTTCCCCAAATGACCCTACAGATCCCGATTTGAGACCGTTAAACCATCTCATAGCCACAGGTCCCAAGCTGGAGGGGAAGACTTTACACATCAAAGTCTCGTTGTGAGAGTGCACTGCCATCCTTTGGTTGAAATGACTCACGTGCTCCACCGGATCAGTCCGGCCATTATAGATGGTAAAGGTGGGCTGGGTGAACCTCCTAGGAAGCCTCCCTCTCTCAATCCTCCGTGAAAACGGAGATTTAGAGAGTTGGTGCAACGCCCTACTCATGGTATCGTTGCCTAAGCCCCTAGATCGAAGCTTCTTATGTCTACGGGTTGGTTGGTCGTCTTCCTCACCGGAGGACGTTGCACTGGTGGGGGAATATGACCTTGAACTGTAGCCAACTTCCCTATCCTTCTCTGAGGAAGAACTAGACGAGGACGGGGAAACCTTACGTTTAGCACGGCGTAACTTCCTCTTCAAACGATTGATTTCCTTCTGCATGGATTTAGAACCCTCATTATGGGTAGCGCTACCCCCTCCATGAGTATGGCTAGCCCCTGGGTATTCTGTATGGACGCTTCCCTCACGATCCCTACGATGTTCAAGACGTTCGAAATGATCTTCCGGTTGTGATCCTTGTGACTCTGCATGGTGAGAGCCTAAGCCTGCCATAATATCCCTACTACTTCTAGACTAGATTCCCACAGACGGCGCCAATTGTAAGTGCACAATTACACCTGGACCCAAGAACAGTTATGGGCTCAGGCCCAATGAGCCTTAAACAATATGAATTTGTAGAGTGTGGGTTTTAAACCTAGGTTAGAAATGTATAGGGATTAAATGACAAATTAAAGATTGCCAGTACCTGGAAACAACAAAGAGTAATGTAAATAGGCCTCCTCGAACGTAAGCCGAGAGCTGTTCTTATATTATATCTCTTTCTTTGTCTTTTTTCTTTTTTAGGTTTCAAAAAGTTCCGTCCCGTTTCTGTTCTAGGTCCCCCCTTAAATACTCCCCTTTTTAATACTTTATACACGTGTTGCCCCCAATTCCTCCCTTAGCCTAGATATTTCTTTTCTTAGTGCCTTTGAACAGTAAGTAGAAGTTTCCCTTCCACTGTTCAAGTGTCACTTCCCCATTAATGCGGCCAGGGTGGTAGGTGCAGGGTCTTTAATGTGGAGGTAGCAGCCTTTATCTTTGATATTCTTCCAACATCGGTGCTTCTAGGACATTCAAGGGTTTACCCCCTTTAACCATTGGTCTTGACCGCGTCATTCCCTAACCTTTACCATGAAGTTCCGGGTTCTCTAGTGTCAGTCCGAGGGGAAAACCATCCTCGGCTGGACCCTCGGATCCTCGGCGTATGGGCCGACTTAAAGTACTAACAAGTCCTAAACTCAAGAGCAGGTCGGCCTTACTTAGCAAGACCCAACGGCCCATATTACTATCAAGATCTTTTTACTCACCACAGTATTGTTATATATAGTATTATAACTTGGAAGAATAAATAATTATAGTGTCAATAAGAGTATTTTTAATTTATTTCAATTGGGTCATTTTTCTACAATTGTAATTTAATAAAAAATTTTAATTTATTTAATTATTAAAAAACTTGTATTTTTCAAAATACATTTGTTTTACACATTAAGAAAGTTTAAAACATATTGTATCATGCAACAAAGCATAAGAGAAAATGAAAGATTCAAATTAGTGATGATACTTTCTTCACGGGAACTGATTGTGCTACGTACCCCTTAAGAAATAGCACACATATTTTACAAATTATGCTAAGAAATCCATCAAAGGTTGATTTTCCAATCATCATTTGAAGATTTTTTTACTTTACTACCCAGTTAACACATGAAAAACTCTCTTAAGTGAATGACAATTAAATTTAAACTAATAGAGGTTTCGAATTCTTTTTATATATATGAGTTCGAATTCAAGATAATCTCTCATCAAACTATATGATTGAGAGTAGTCAAATAGCGACGTCAGTCCACATTTTGGTGGTATGAGCACATATAGGAATTAAATTCTATAATAAAATGGTATCAAATTTTAATTAAGTATAATAATATATATCCTTTTGGCATATTCTTGTATCCAAATATGTTTTTTGACGTTGACGGCATGATGCTCCGTTTTATAGTTTTATTTTTTTGGTAAACGGATATACTTTTATTCACAAAATAAAAAACAATACCAATTACAGGCAAAAATGAGTTTTTGTCTCTTTTGCTCAAAAGATGTAACAAAATACCCATGTTCTGAAACTATCTAGCAAAATACTCTGTTTTAAAACTCGATTTTCTAAAAATCGAGTTTTTACATTAAAACTCGATTTTTTAGAAAATCAAGTTATAGGCAATTAAACTTAAAAAAAAAAAAAAATTTATGGAACTCGAGCTCCATGTGAATTTTTCCAAATAACTCGATTTTCATCAAATCGAGTTTTACATTGAAACTCAATTTTCTAAAAATTGAGTCTTAAAATAGGAATATTTTGCTAGATAATTTCAGAACAGAGACATTTTGCTACATCTTTTGGGCGAAAGGGACAAATGCCCATTTTGGCCCCAATCTATACACTACAAAAACTACCTGCAAAATGCAAGGACGTAACTATGCTTTGACTTGGGGGGCCAAATTTTGTTTTACTAATACAAATCTACAATACAATACTTTTTTTTTTTTTTCTAATATACTAATTTTAACAATTCGCTTCAATAAAATTACACTTTGTCCCATTTAACAGTATTATTAATCTTTTTAATGGCCATAACAAAATGAATAAATCTAAAATAAATAAATAAATTAACAAGCCCAAAAAAATTAGCCTAACAATAAAAATTACCAATAGCAAAACTAAAAAATAAAATATAGTCAATTCAACTAATTTGATCCAAAACAAACAACCAGACCCTTTAAAAAATTTTAACCTTACCAATAGCCAATGCACGCATAAAAGTCACAAGCCAAATTTCCTTTTTATAAATGATTGCAATTGTAAACCCATTACCAACGATTGACAATAAAACATCTGAGATACAAAGCATAAGAACAGTGTTACAAAGTATATGTGTTTACACAATATGCCACAGGCCCATGAAGAATAGAAATTAAAAAAACTAGTCGTTAACCCGTACGATGCACGGAAAAACTATTGACTCTGAAAAAAAATCCAACAATAAGTAAATAGACATTTTGAAAAAAAAATTAATTAATTAAAATTAATCCAAACAAAGAATTAATCAACCAAAAATATAGCTTTTAATAAGAAAACAAAAAATCACATGAACCTAAATAAAAAGCATTTAAAGTGAAGAATTAAGATCAAACTTCAAAATTTATAGAATCTTCAAATTCTACTTCAGAACCAAACCAAATTCAATAAATTTATATATAACATACCAAATAAAATTTTTTGTTCCTTACGCTGGAAGACATAGGTTGCATCTTTGATTTTTTTCCAAAAAAATAGAGAGGTTTTATTTGCCATGTACAATATAAAATAAAATAAAATTTAGTAGAAACTTTAACCCAAAAACCAAACTCACGATTATCAACGTGAGTCTTTTTTTCAATGTTAGTCTTTTTTTTTTGTAGTCCTATCATAACTTTTGTTTTTATATAGATTATCAACGTTTAAGTTTGAGTTTAAGTTGGACTTGTTAGAGTGATAGAATTTTACTTCCTGTTAAGTTTTGATTAAACAAAAATAATTTTATTTTAAAAAGTGGATAATGATGAGTTTGAGTTTAAGTTAGACTTATTAATTAGAAATATATAGTTTCACTCCTGGTTAAGTTTGAACTAAAAATAATAATTTTATTTAAATAAAATGATAATTTTATTTAAATATTGTGCTGGCGTGGAAAATTGTGAGAACTTCAAAGGTTTCGGTTTTATATATATATATACACACAATCGAAGCGCATAATCTACAAAATTTTCTCATAACAATTGTGATTGTCATCCAAGAAAAAGGTCCCCAAAATCATAGTTAATTTATCACATAAATTATTTCACACATTTGAATCTTTTGGAAGATACATGAGCAGTGAGCAAGACAACTCGTGGATTGATTTGCTATATAAGAATTAAGATTTTATAAAGTTTTTAGGATAATTTTATCCATAAAATTCTAAAATCCTATCCATCCATTTAAAATAAATAGATTGAATTTTATACCACGATATTTAACATTCACTTTTGTTGAGACCACAATTCAACTCCCTACATCCAATACTCTAAAAATAGGCCTATGGGGTGTGATGTTAAATACCATAAAAGATTTTAGCGTGTCTTTTTTGTCACCAATTAGTTTTAAAGTGAAATGGCACAGCTCACAGTTTGACAAATGATATCAAAGCCAAGGTAATACATTCAAGTTGCAGCAGGAACAAAGGCACATTTGGGCCCAAATTTTGGGGGGCAATGGCCCCCTCAAATGTTTTTTATTTATTTAAATGTCTAGTATAGATATATGTACTATTTTTAGCAATTTGGTTCTTTAAAAACACTTTGCCCCCCTAAAAAATATAGTTGATTCTTTCAAAAGTAATGTTATAACCACAAACATTTCTACAACATTTTTACAAACTATTGAGGTACAAATTATTAATAATTCACATCTAGACTCGCTACTTATATCACTTTTTACTTACCAATAATCACTCATTATATCAGTAATTTGTAAAAAAAAAATTATAACTTACATTGTTCCTCTTTTTAAAGGCTATAAAAAATTTATACATATAAAATCAAAAACAAAATATACAAGCCCAAAATAATTAGTCCAACAAAAATTGTCAATAACAAAGTTTTAAAAAAAAATTAAGCCCAATCAACCAATTTTACCCATCAAAAACACAATAAATAAATAAATAAATAATAACACTTAGCAGCTAAGAAGCAACAAAGCTTAAGGACAATAACAGAGTTGCCCCCTCCAAGTCCTGGCTCCATCCCTGAGTTGCGGGAGTGTCGTTGTGAAGGAGGGGTTGTTGGGGAGAGTGTTATTATGAGAGAGGGATTGTTGGAGAATCACAATTCAAGTCCCTACAACCACTCTAAAAACAAGCTACCAGTTTGTTTTAAAGTGAAATAATACAACTCATGGTACAATAACTTTCAACAAAAGATTCCCCACTATGTACAAATATTAAATAAAAAATTAAGTCTAATTGGAACATTAAGAGTAAATTCTACTCTTTTTTTTTGTAAGTAAAATATTATTGAACAGGAAGCTCAAATGAGGGCAAAGACAACAAAGGGGGAACCTGCCTATCAGAATCCTCACAAAGAACCCAAGAAGGGATGGATGAGATGAGTTGGGGTCCCCAAGTTGAACAAAAAGATGCCCAAAAAAGCAATAGAATGGGCTAGGTCATTAAAGGCTCTATGACAAAAATTAAATACAACTTGAGAAAAAGAGGGAAAGAGGAGCTGAATATCAGAGATGATTAATCTAAGGTCCCAAAAAGGAGTGGAACTAGGAGCTTTAATTGAGTCAATTACAATCTTTGCATCACTTTCAAAAATGACAAATGGGAGCTGGACATTAGCTGCTAAAGAAACAGCAAAAAGGGTTGCTTTAGCTTCGGCCCAGGCAGGGGAGGAGACGGATTCCTTGGCTATGAAGACTGAGATAATATGTCCATTAGAGTCACGACAAACTGCAGAAGGAAAGGAAGCACTCGGGGTGATGGCAGCGTCGAAATTGAATTTAACTCAACTAGGAGGAGGAGGTTCCCAAGCGGATATGGTGGGCTGCATCTTCAATTTCCAAGCATTAGAATGGGCGGAGAAACTTCGGTTAATATCAGCAGCAATGTCAATAGGGGAGGCTGGTGGTGAACTATCAAAAACCATTTTGTTGCGACTCCACCAAATTCGGTCACATGTTATAGCAGCCAAGAGAGTAAAGGTGTGGGCGTCTTGGGGGTTTAGAACAAGATGTGTGGATGGGTTAAGGATCAATTCAATCCATTCAGGGGCTGATCTTGGAGTGATGTTGTTGATGTTGAGGGGATGGGATAGGTGTCTCCATATGATGTTGGCAAAGAGACATTCAAAAAATACGTGGACAATGGATTCTTGGGAACCATGGCAACGAGGGCATACTGAGTCCATATCGTGGATTCTATGGCAAAGGAATTCTCTTGTGGGCAAGGAATCCCAAGCAATTTTCCATAAAAAGAGCTTGAGCCGCTCATTAATCTTCAAAGCCCACAACTTGGACCATGCTTTTTTGGAAAGAGGATCAGATGGAGTGAATCTTGCTTCTTGGTCGGCTAAGTAAGCCGATTTAACCGAGAATTTACCGCTTGGATTCATTGTCCAAATTGCAGTATCTTCAGTGGGGGAGGCTGAGAGAGGGATTTGTTGGATGGAGGAGGCAGTTTGCTGGTCAAAAAGAGCATGTAGTAAGTGACGATTCCAAAGCCTAGTACCTGGGATGATAAGCTCGGCAACCAACTGGATGTCCGATGGGGTTGGAGGATGCGGGGGGATGAAACCTTGGAGAGAAGGTATCCATGGATCATTCCAAATGTTGACAGAATTCCCTAAGCTAATAAGGTGACAATGACCCAATTTTAAGAGGGGGACCGACTTGATGATAGCATGCCAAAAAGGGGACGAATTGGTTTTGGCAGAGGCATATAGCAAGCTACGACCTTTTAAATATTTAGACTAAAGAAGGTTTGCCCAAGGTTTATTAGCATTTGAAGCAATTAACCAACCTAACTTGGAAGCAAGAGCCTTATTAAGATCATGGGCTCTTCTGAAACCGAGGCCACCAGAAGATTTAGGCTTACAAATGGAGTCCCAAGCTTTTGGATATAAGTGGCGGTTGGAATTAGAGAACCCCCAAAAGAAATCACGAAGCCTTGCATTAATTTGGGCACAGGTGTTCTTAGGCAGTTGGAAAGAAGACATCCAATATGTTGGAATTGATGTGAGGACTGATCTGATGAGGGTGGAGTGGGCAGCCTGAGATAGAACTTTTGCCTTCCAACCAGTGATCCAACTATTAATTTTATCAATGATGGTATTGAAAGGAGACTGGTTTCCACGCTTGATGTGGAGGGCAAGCCAAGATACTTGGAATTTGGATCCAAGAGTTTAAGCCTTGTTTGATTGCAGATTTCAGTTTTGACTGGCTGTTGAACGTTGGTGCTAAAGGGGATGGCAAATTTGGCGGTATTGACCGAAAGACCCGACCAATCATGGAATTGGTTGAGACAGTCCTGTATAACTTCAATATCTGATGGGAGAGCTCTAGAGAAAATAATCAAATCATCGGCAAACCTAAGATGGGATATTGAGGGAAAATTCCTTGCAACCTTAATGCTCTTGAGGAGCCCATTAGATTCTTCTGCAAAATAAGCCTAGACAAAACATCAGTAGCCATAGTAAATTCTACTCATCTAATTGAGATGCCAAAGGAAAGCTTTATGGGGTTGAAGTTACCAGGCTTTAGAGAAGAAAATGCATAAAATTGAGGCCTTTGTTTATTCATGCAGCTTTTGTACATCAATAAAATATTTCCTGGTGCATGACTAGTCACTAATCTTTCACGTGATAAGACCTAACTTGCTTTAATTATTTTAATAACGGTAATGAGAATATCAATAAATTGAAATGGTCAGACTTGCAAACCAGGTCTTCAATAAATTATAATATATATATTTTAATCTACATGTTACAAACTTACAATATTTTTCTCACTTTTTGGATAACATGTGTAACCTTTTTGATAAAATAATATAATACTGAATGGCTGAAATCAGAGATGACAAAAGGTGCATGAGCTCGATGTCATTGTGTTTAACTTTAAGATAATATAATTAGGCTAATAAAGTATTAGAGACACCATGAAAAACGACAATTTCAAAGTGTCATTTGTCCTGTATATATAGAGAGATGCGAAATAAAAGTCTATGGGAATGTGGGATTGCTTCATGTTTAATTATTGTCTCAGCTATCTTGGCAAAAAAAAACTATTGTCTTAGCTAGCCTATGATATAGCTTCATGTATGACTTACAAAATACAACTCATTGATAAAGACATGCAATTATGTCCATTGTTTTTGACAAGTGAATCAATCGTAATCAATCTCCATACGTTTTCCATGTTTTGGAAAATTGACTTGCACATTGACTTGTCAATTTTAGTTTGAACTTTGCCAATTATTTGCGATTTCAATATATTCATACTTGGGGGGTGTTCATACCCAAGGTATGCATTATCCCTCTATTTATTATTGTTGTTGTAGTAGTTTGTTTTGGGTGTACTTTAAAAGTCAATGCAAACAAGTTAAGAAACTTTTTTTTTTTTGGATAATAGAATAGTTGGGAGAATGGAGATCTAAACTCTAAAGTTGGGATAAGTATCTATGTTGAAAACATTAGAAAGTGTTAGCTGAGCTACAACTATAAAGCTCTTGGCAAATAAACTTGATTTTAAGTATATAGATTATATTATGTGATAGGCGAAAAATGTATTGACCCCTTATGACGAATTAACCAATTAATTAGTCAAGCGAATTAACTAATTAATTAGTCAAGCGAATTAACTAACCAATTAATTAGGTTCAATTACATGCAATGAGCGTGGCAGCACAAATAAATCACCAATTAACTACATATGCAGCGAAAATTAAATGACACGGTGATTTGTTTACGAATGGGAAAAACTTACACGGCAAAAACCCCACCGGGTGATTTTAAGGTCATCACTCCCAAGAATCTACTATTATCAAAACAAGTGGTTATAAGTAAAGGAATCTCAGTACCTTATACCAACCTACAGTCGAACCCTTACCCCAATACCCAATTGGACTTGTTCTGAAGTGACAATCTCTCCTTGTATTGCATGGCTCCCAGTACGTGACTAACCAATAGATGCACGGATCCCAGTACGCGACTTAATCACCAACTTGAGGAAGGATGTTGGCTGTAAAATTATTCTATTCTTCAACACATGAAGATCACGAAGTTGCTTGGTCACAAAACCCTACGGTGTATAAACACAGCAGCTTCTTCAAGAATTAGGGCAAACTAAGTTTCCAATCACACTTGAGAAATTATGTTCTTGTGCAATTGTGCTCTTGGTGGTGCAACATAATACGACCCTTAAAATAATTTTTATATATATTTAGGGTTGTGAGAAAAGAAAGTCTAAACATACATTCACGAATTGGATGAAAAACAAAACTGAAAATCTGAATTTTAAAAACCTCGATAGATACCCTAGCTGTCAAGCCTCGGGCTTAAACAACTCTTTTTAAACCTCGATAGATGTTAGCTGTCGAGCTTCAGTGAACAACATTTCTTCACTTGTTTTTTGAACAACCTTGCATGGTTTTAACACTTGAACTTGAAATCTTGTTTCTTGAAGCATTAAACACATCCTAGATCTACCCAATTACAAATAAAGTGCGTTTTGTCAAAAGATTAGTCAATACATAAAATGTTGACATATGTTCCTAACATTCAATCACATATGTCCTACCATTATGGTTATCTATACACATGTATAAAAATATGTTTACATAAATTTAAGAATGAATTGTGTAAGTTTGTAAATAAGTTCATAACATATAAAATTATATTTGTAATTTGTCGACAATATAAATATCTCATTTTTTTTTAGTAAAGATATGATATTTTTTAAAAGTTCATATATGCAAATCATTTAACTCAAATAATTTATTTTAATTCTAATTTATTTAATTACTAAGTGAAAGAGTAAAAAAAAAAACTTAATTGCAGTGTATATTAAAAAATAAATTAATCAAGTAACTTGTAAACAAATTTGTACTCATTTGAACCAAACTTAAACATCTAATATAATTCAATGATGAACTCAAAACTGGTTTATATTAAGAAGAAAATTTTAATTTTTAATACTCGATTTGGATGGACTTATTTTAAAGTCCTAATCTTTTCCCTTGAAAGATTGTTTTCGTGGACTTGAAAAAACCGATAAGAATAAGAATAGTGAACAAGGAACCTATTAACTGGCTATTCTCTCTTGGAAGAGACATCTTGCTTGTTTTGGATGTTGGAAGCATATTCTCTTCCTAATGGGATCACATAAAAGGCATCTATATATGAGCTCTTGCTTTTAAAAGCATGCCAATGTCTCCACATATCGTACAAGCAATGTCTTCGTCTTATAATTACTATGTGATTATAATAAATACATGATTTCTCATCTATGAAAACAAAATTTGATACTTACCAGGGAAAAAAAATGGTATTATTATTTTATTATTTATTATATCTTTTCTAACTATATTTTTGTATCTTTCTAGATCCTAGTTCCTACCACTGATAAGGATTGAATTCAAGATCCATTACACAATTTACTTATAAGATCGAAAATTCATTCTATTTATATAACTGTATAAAAAAAAATCATAATTAATGCAAAAAACTATAAAAAATATTCTACTCTTACCAAAAAAAAAAAACATTCCATTGGTAGATTACAAGTATGTCTTTCCTACTTTTTATCAAAAAAAAAAAGTATGTCTTTCCTAATTTCCAATTCCACACACACACACACAGATACTTGTTAGCCTACATATATAACAAATTTGGTAATAAGTTGTAAAACATGCATACACACATCATGTCTTATCTATTGCTTTGCATAAAGTGCATATATTTCCATTATGTCAAGTGAGTGCCTTTCTGTTTAGCCAAAAGAAAAGTGACTACCTTTCTTCTATGTTTTTTTTTTCCCTCACCAAATGAATACTTTCTTTTTTTATTATAGTTTATTTTAATTTTTAGCATCCATTTCACCATCAAATTATAATGAAATTATGTTTTCATAAAAAAAAAATCAAATGGATTAGTAGATCAAATATGGAAAAAACACACACACACACACACACAAATTAGAAATAAAAATCCACTCTCTTGGTACTTTGTTATAAGTATTCAAGCCCTAGAATACTACAAGAGCCAGTTAAAAATCTACTCTCAACATCAAACTAATATTAAAAATAATTATAAATTTGTTAGTGAAGACTTGTTTCAGGTAGTGCCACTGAGCAAATAAGCTTTAGGTTATTTGAAAAACAATATAATTCTAGGTTAGGGGAGGCATGTTGGATTATAGAAATGTCAATGGATTGGACGGAAAAGTTTTTTTCCAAACTCAAAATCCCTAATTAACAATTTTATCTACCAAATTCAATTAAAATTTTTAAATTCCATCTTAAATTCATCATATTTATATATATTTTTAGTAAACAGTAATACTTATTATAACACACACAAAAATAATAATTGTATTTTAAACCGGATTTATAATACATTACATAACCAAAGTATAATTACAAGAGGGTCTAACCTTTGTAGTTGTAGACTGGAGTTATAGAGTTTTAAACCGGGTTTATAATACATTAACATAACTAGAGTACAATTACAAAATGTCATAACCTTTGTAATTGTAGACTAGGGTTATAAACAGCAGCTACTAGACACGCACAACCAATATGGGATAAACATCCCTATTATGTACTTTTTTGAAAGCCCAAATATATTATTATTATTATTATTAAAAAAAAATGAAAGATTTTAATTTTTTTTTTCATCGTTTTCCAATTTTTTCATATAAGCCTTCAAAACCCAACATTTTTCTATATCATTGTTATATATTATATATACACACACATTTTTCTTGAGCTACAATAGTGCTAAACTATTTTAGTTTTTTATTTTATTTTATGAGAAATACTTTACTTTATTAAAAAGAGGAGAGATCCAAAGTTTCCTAAATCACAAAGAACTCAATAAAAGATGGAGTTTTCTCTATTCAAGTTACAAAATTATCAAATCTTTTGACGTGTTGTGCTAAGTAATGACCTGGTTTGTTTCCTTCTTGTTGAACATGCAGCACATTGAGATCTCTTGCAAATTATATTAGTTTAAACTATCAGGGATTCAATCTCCACCTCCACCAAAAAGGCCAAAATCAATTGGTTTCTTAGTCTAATGATAAAATCCAACCAACTGAACTAACTGAAACTCATCAAATGTTGAAACTTTATCATTAGACTAGGACACCAATCAGTTTTGACCTTTTTGGTATAGGTAAGAATTGAATCTTAAATATTTTATTCAACCATAAAACACTCTACAATTGAATTAACTGAAACTCACCAAATATCTTATTGAACGAGATTCAATTCTATAAAGATGTGGTATAAAACCTAAGTTTTACCTTTCATATTAAAGATTAAAAAAATAGGCATGACCACACACAATTAAATCTAACATCCATTTCAAATTTCAACTTAACTATATATTACCACCGCACACCCTTGGTGCGAGGTCACTCCACAAGTAAGTGCTTATGGGGTGTGGGGAGTAAGGGCTGGGATTCAAGTCTCCAGGAGGGAGTTTCACATACATATACACTTAAATTAAGTTAGAGTAGAATTCTATCTTGTATATAAAAAAAACTTGACTATAAATTTATTGGATGTTATTACATGTGGTAAAATGTATTGACTTTTAAATAAAAAATAGATATAGTAATTTCTTATTAGATCATATAAAATATAAGTTTTACAACTCATTTTACTAAATTTGGACTCTATTTGAAAACACACCCAATTTTTTTTTTTGAAAAAAATGCCAGCGATAAATGGTAGTTACAAAATTGTTGGCAATGCTTAAAAAATTTTGGGTACAATAAAGGGTAGCTATAAATATATTCACTCAAAAAATTTTGGTGGTATTACTGCGATTTCGTTTTTTCACCCTTTCTAAAAATGCAAATTTACTACTCTCTTAACTAAACACGCCCACCCGTTATCAAAAATTTAAAAAAAATTTGGCATTTAATTGATATATTTACCTTTTTTTTAAGAATAAATAAACTCCCAATTCCAAATACTTTGTGAAGGAGGAGAGAGTGGAGAGACTCCATTGACAAACAAACACAGAGAGAGAGATAGAGAGAGAAAAGCTTCAGAATTGAATCTTCACGCAAACTCCTCCAATCTCCTATCTCCTATAAGTAACTCTTCCCTCTCTCTCTGTTTTTATTTCGCTCCTTATTTATTTATTTTTTTTAGATCTCTCAAACTCTAATTCAAACCAAACCAAACCCAAAAAAAAAAAAAAAATTCCCAAATCCCAGAAAAAAAATTACAGGAAATTGTTTTCCTGTTGATCCTTGTCCTCCATTCTCTGCAACCAATCCCTAAAAAAGCTCACACCCACGACAATTTTTATTTTTTTAATAAATAATAATAATATAAAAAAATTCATACTTATAAATATAAATATAAATATAGTTGTTGGAGCTTGTGATTCCAGCGAGTCCGGTATGTGCTAGTAATGGGGTCTCGCAAAAAATCAAATCCTCCTCCTTCATCTTCTCCCTCTTCCTCTCAACCTGCTGACGTGGCGATCTCAGGCAAGCGTTTTTTTTTTTTTTTTTCTTCTTTGTTTTTTTGTTATTATTCATATGTGGGTTTTCGTAAAGTTTCGGTCTTTAATATGAAACATTGGTTTTTCGTTTTAGTTTTTTGTGGGTTTGGCGTAAAAACCTAGGATTCTTGTTTTTGGATCTGTGTGTTTTTTTTATTTTTATTTTTTTGTTGTATGTATTTAATTTTAATTTTAATTTTGAACAAACCCAGAAGTTTGAGCTGATTGTTGAATCAAAAAGTGTGAAATTGTACTAATATCGTTTGCTTACTTGAAATGTTTCAGAATTTATAACCCTTCTGTGATTTTTTTTTTTGGGTTCTGTAATTGCTTCCTAATCCACGTCTCAATGGGTTTTCCAAGTGTGGAGCATGTAATTGGGTTGTGTTAGGAACTGCTTGATGAAGTCTTTATAGAAGGAATTGTTTCATAGAGGCTGTTTTCTGAACTAAAGTTTCAATCTTGGCAATCTACATGTTGTATAATTGCTTTGTATTCGTGGGTTCCGGTTTGCTCGATTGAGTAAAGGCTTTTGCTGTCGAATAAGGAACGTAGGATTGAAAATCCCCCCTACACAAAAAAGAAACCCTGTAGCATCTTGGGCTCATGCTAATTAGCAATTATCATGGAGCAGGTGCCATAAGTTTCAAATCTATGAAAATCCAAGTAATTACTTTGCACTAGCTAATCCAAATTTGTAGCGTGTAAAATTGAAATTATGCGGTTGAAAAATGCTTTTGGTTGTTGTTCTTGTTCTAGAACTGCTTTTGCAATGTTAGTATGATTTTTTTTTTTCCTGTGAGATGAGTAGCGTTGTTTATAATGCTTTTGCTTTAATAGAAATGAAAAATGAGTAGAATGATTACCTGTTTCTGGGGTTTGAGGGTGCTGTAAAATTTTATTAACTGATAGAATTGCTGCTTTTTCCAGAACTCCACAAGAGGCATCAACAGGAATCAGATAATTTGACTATAACAACACAACCTTTCAAAACTTTGAAGTTCTTTGTATTGGCTGTTATTCAATATATTAAGAGCTCGATATCGTATTTGTTGGCAAAAGGAGGATGGCTAATGCTTTTAAGCACTGTGGCAATTGCTATTGGAATTCTTGTTGTAACCATTGATGGCCCTCATGAGAAGGTATTTTGCTTTGTGAATTCTCATTGTGGCTTCAATTTTCAGTAGCAAGTTAACGTTATGTATGGACTGCAGAATATCTGTAAATGTAGTTAAGAATTTTTACTACTCATATTTCTGTCAGTTGTGTGCATTTGAATTTGCTCTTTGCTTATTTGCTGAATTTGGGAAAAATCACAATTGTACCTAGAGAAAGTGAGGCTTTTATTAAGTTGTACATAAGCAAATAAATTAAAAAGTTCAACAAAAAAAAAAACAGTACTGCTCCATGTTGTGATGCAAATGTTGATTTCCCAACTCCATCCTGTACGTGTAATTAGTTCAAATGACTTGTTAACACCCTAGAGTTCTGTGCATATAATGAATTTGTTTATTTCAATGGTTTGAAACCGCACTTTTTCAAGGTACAACCTCTTGAAACCTTAGTTTCTTCTAGGTACAATCAAACACCAAATTTTCAAAAAGCTGAAAACTAAGTTGTATTAAATGTGTACGATGTCATTCTCTAAAAAATAATCTTAACTTTTTATTGGAAATCAATTTCCTAGTGCCATTTTCATTAATACTATGGTTGTTCACAAGGTCGTGGACAAACTGTTATAAGCTTAAAGCTCTTACTTTCCTATGATTAGGATGATAGTCCATGCCAATTTTATTTTAGCCTTTGATTGTGAATTTTGAGTTTTTATTTAATTTCTGACATCCCCTATTATTTTGACTCTTGGATAAAATGGTGTTCATGCAATGTTTCTGCAGCATGTTGAGGAGATTTCGAGATATTTCCGGTTTGGACTATGGTGGGTGGCTCTTGGAGTTGCATCTTCAATTGGTCTTGGTAAGTAATATTTTTTGTGCATATAGATAATTCATTTTAGTGGCTAGATCAGTTTTTTTGTGCTCAAGTAAATAATGGATTTTTTTTTTTTTTTGGTTTGATATGGCTATATACTGTTTTGGGCTTGGAAAACAATAATTTTCTCTTTTATATTTGTTTGAAGCATGTAGATAGCATATTCTAATAAAAAGCACTTTTGTTTATTCAAACATCTCTATTTTGAACGTTCAGCCAAACCAGCATAGTTTGTGTACTATATCAGCTCTGGTATTGTAAAATCAACCTTTATTCCACTTGTTTATCTTCAGGATCTGGTTTGCATACTTTTGTCCTTTATCTGGGCCCCCACATCGCTTTTTTCACAATAAAAGCAATGCAGTGTGGCCGAGTGGATTTAAAAAGTGCTCCGTATGATACAATTCAGTTGGAAAGAGGTCCATCATGGCTTGATAAGGATTGCTCTGAATTTGGGCCCCCATTGTTCCAGTTATTAGATGGTTTGCGGGTTCCACTTAGCAGCATATTGCCTCAGGTTCAGATCGAGGCTATTCTTTGGGGTGTTGGGACTGCTATTGGAGAGCTTCCTCCATACTTCATCTCAAGGGCAGGTATGAGGACTATAGTTTTTCTTTTATATTTCCTATTTAAGTAATACTTCCGGGACTAGTTTTAGTTTTTGTGGGTAGGACCTCATTTCAGGAAGTGAGTTGTAGCTCAAATGATTCGAATTTTGATAATGAACTGAAACCTGAGAAAAAAGTGTTCACCACATATGTTTTCCATGACACTTTCTTAAAATGTTTCTTTTGTGATGTTAAATTTTTAAAGATGACTGAAGTTTTCATTTAGGACATAAATCATTTGCCCAAGGTATATGATAAGGAATTGAACAATGTCAACAACTTGCATTTGTCCCATTATGGAGAAATGAACAACTATACAAGATGGATGCAATTCCTTTAGTCCCAAAATTTGGGTGAAGAAACTGAATTACTTCAACAAGTATGCTTTATACTGGTTCATAACATCTGGAAGTATAATGCATTTGATGGTAGGGGTAAACTCAACATGTGTACTAGGGTCTATGTAATGTACAATATGGATGATCTTATTCCATGCTATGAAGTTTAATTTAAGCTTGCTTGTTGCCAACTCTAATTGATGACATATGGTTAGAGTTGGAAATATACCCCATGTGGAGGGTGATAGCTTATGAATATGTATTTTATATTATATAATCCATATGGTTGTCACTACCAATTGCACAAGGAGGTAATTATGTGTTTCTGTAATGTAATTATTTTATTTTATCGTCAACTCTTTGAAGCATCCTATATAAAGTTCTGATGTTTGCTGCTTTGTAGTTTGTGAGACATGTTTCATCTAGAGCCTATGAGCTCTAGCTTAAATGGCACATTTTCCTTTTGTAATAGCAAGGTTGTGGAGGGCGAGGACTTGAGTTTTAGAACCATTGGGTGCGTGTGTAACTTGGCAATAAAAAAAAGACATGTTTTATCTGAATATTTACACAGTTCAATTGGAAATTATTATATTTTAAAGAAATTAATTCGGTGAGAGCTTGAATATGCATGATCAATGTTCAGCTGGACCTTTTATGGATCCATTGCTGATTTTCAAGTAGTGGGTATTAGTGAATACCAATTATAGATCTTTCACCTGAAGTAGATGCTTTCATGTTACTCTGATTTGGCATGTCTCCACCCTTATTTTGTTAAGGATTGGCATTGATCTGATTAATGATTTCATTCTGCTCCTATACTCATCTGCCACTTTACACAGCAAGCGAGTCTGGTAAACAATTGGATGCAGCGAGCGAGTCAAGCAAATTGGATGCCCCCTCATCTGAAGAAAAAGGATTTATTGCTACTCGCCTAAATCAAATCAAGCACTGGCTTTTATCACATTCCCAACACTTGAACTTCTTTACAATTTTAGTGCTTGCTTCGGTTAGTATGGACCTACTCTGATTTTATCACTTGATTACTCTTTAATAAAATAAGCTTGTTTGAATCTTTTTGACACTGTATTTGTGTACATGTTCTCTGACACTCCACTTGAGAAAAAGTTACTGATTGTTTGTCTTGATCACTTTACTGTATTAGTGATGCAGGATAAAACCAAAACGATGCATCAATAGAATTAAAGAACATAGAAATAAAGGATAGATAACCTAGAAGTTAGCACCTAGGCTAGTTTGGAATCTGCACCAAGTAAGAGATAACAAAACCTTGTGGAGTCGGCAACTAGGGTTGGTTGGAGTCAGCACTAGACAATTGGAAGGAAAAATTCCGAGAGAAATTTTATTAAACAATGAAACTGTAATCTTCTCCAGTGCATAGCATACTTATAACTACTAAAACTAAACCCTAATTCTAATTGACTTCGAAAAACTAATTCTAAATGACTTGGGAATTGAATTAACTCTCTCTCTTAGTGAAGATCCCTTAAAGAATCATGAAAAGAATACACACACACATGAAGATCCCTTAGTGAAGATCCCTTGTGAATTTAAATATGTAAACCCCTTGATATCTCAAAATTAGCTTTTCTTGAAATTCTAAAGCCAGAATCTGTACTGTATGTGTCCATGCTGGTAATTTCTGAAATTTTGTATATGAATTTGACTTGCTTCCAAATTTCCTTGGAAACTGTATTTGCTTGTTATTTTATAATATCACATTCGCTATTTGCTTATTTTAGTTGGTTCTCATGTCTGATTCTTAATTTTTACGTGATGTTCATTCTTTGAAAGCAAAATTATTGTTTTCTATCATGTAAGCTGTCAATTAACTTCAGTATTTTTCAGGTTCCAAATCCTCTATTTGACCTTGCAGGCATTATGTGTGGGCAATTTGGGATTCCGTTCTGGGAATTTTTTCTTGCAACATTGATTGGAAAGGCAATTATTAAAACTCACATACAGGTTCAAGAATTCTCACTTTCTTCAGATATCATTCTTAGTTCTTCTAGTTTGTAATTTGTTTATTTTATCCTCATCAAGTATGTTTTTCATATCAATTATAACATTTTATAGTCAGACAGACTACCATTTAAAATTGGGGGAAAAAAAATCGATTTATGTGAATGGGCTGCAACAGGGGGAAATGATAAGTACAAAACTTTTGCAGTCTCTACAAAGCCAGCTAGAGGGGTTAATCTCATAAGCCGTAATTTGTTTTGGATTCCTATTGGCTCTTTGTTTGATTTCTTTTTTGCCCCCTGCAGACAGTTTTCATCATCGCAGTTTGCAATAATCAACTCCTTAACTGGATAGAAAATGAGTTGATATGGATACTGAGCTTTATACCTGGTTTTGCTTCTGTCTTGCCTAACGTTATTGCCAAACTCAATGCAATGAGAGATAAGTATCTAATAGCATCTGCTCCTGCAGCCTCAAATATCAAGGTATTACATTATGTGAACAAGTTATTTATCTTAATTATGTCATGGTCTGCACTGTAGAGCATCACATTACTATTTTTCTTCTAAATCAGTCCCAGGCGAAGAAGTGGGATTTCTCTGTTGCCACACTATGGAATACTGTTGTCTGGCTCATGCTCATGAACTTTTTCGTCAAGATTGTGAATTCGACCGCTCAAAGCTATCTGAAGAAACAACACGAAAAAGAGCTAGCAAAGCAGTCATCTACAAAAGCACATTCAAAATGAGCCTGTACTGCTCAATGAAGTAGCAGTTGTACTCTCTTACAAGTGATGGAATTTTCAGCAAAAGCTACCATTGATGTCACCCAAAACTCTCTGCATTAGTAGTCCCTGTTAGAAGGTTGTATAGAATTATTAACACAATGGAATACAGGAGAAATTGCGGGTTTATTAACCCTCTAGTGCTGAGGAAAGCATTATTTTGGGTGGTGTTTTTAACCCATTGTTAACTATTGTTTAAGTTGGAAACTGGAATCTTGCTATTCTTTTGCACTGATAACAGATTATAAGCTCATTAATCTTTTAGCTTTTGACACATCTGAAAAATAATAATCCAAAAAAAAAGTCAAGTATATGATCTCTTTCTCTCTCTCTCTGGTGCTGTGATCATCATGTATGTTATATCTGATTCCCCTGGAACCACTAACACCCTAGAAAATGTCATTGAAAGATCGCAAAATGATTTTTGCTTTGGAACAAAGTAGCCAATTATCTCTTATGGAAAATTATCTTATGCTATCAAATTATCATGTGGAGTGATAGCATGAAGCCTACCCTCAGAGGAATACATGCCATGAGAAAACTATTACATGGTACATACAGCTGCTTCATGAGAAACCAGCTTGTCCCTTATAATGGTATATTATTGACATGGTAAGAGTAGGAAAATGCTAATGTAAGTAATCAAAATGCAGCCATGAATGCGTTGATATTCTTTAAAACCCTCTTTCTTAATAAGATAACAGTTTTATTTTCCATCTTTGTGTTAGAAAGGACATTTTAAGTGTGCCAGAGTATCATGTTACCTTGATAATAAAAGTTGTTTATAGCGATCCTAGACATCATGTTTAGTCAAGGATTCTCCACTAATCAGGTTGATAGTGGATGCATGATGGGCATCTTGAAATGAGTTTATATCTTAATATTCTTTTTAGATTGACAATCACAATTATGATTAGATTAACATAATCATCAACCACATAATGGTATGAATTACTTATTTATGATGAATATGATTATATAAAAAGTTCCACCAGTAAACTATTATAAAATGAGAAACAGTCCAGTCAGCATGGTGCTTGGAAGTTTGTGTCAAACTGGCTAAGACCTAAGATCTGTGTTTGATACTGATCTTAGCCTTGCTTATTAAATATTCTGTGTATGCAAAAGATAAGCTTCTACTGGGGCAGCTTATTCCTAATTTCCTATGTGGAAAATCAAGTTTCTGGTAGGCTTTGGCCTTAAGAATTAACAACCTTTCTTTTATTATATTTTTAAAAAAAATTCATTTAAATATAACATAGAGGTAATATACCCTTGTCATAAATTTATATTAAAGAAATAAAACCACAAGGTCTGAATCTTATATATATCATTTGAATATAACCCTTTTTGTTATGTATTGGTTGAGTCACTTCAGACAATCAAAGCCCCTAATGACTTTCATTTTTATTTTTTTTAAATGCCCTCTCAAGAAATGTTGACTCTAATCTCAACAGACAGAGAGAGGTGGCAACTGATTAAACAAAATACCTAGTACCAAATACTATGAGAAGGTGGTTTTAAAATAAACTAAACTTTTAATAATCTATTAGAAATCTAAAAAAAATGAGTCATATCTCATATAAGTTGATGGATGTCCACTAGTCATGTAAATAATATTGAGGGTGTTCACTGGTTGCAGTAGTCAGGAAGCACTAATACACCTAGTGGTGGATCCAAGGTTTTGTGTCCTAGACAGAAAATAACGCCTAGAGTTCTTGATTGTCATAGCTGCCCACATTGCAACCCTTTACAAAGGTTGTACAAGCCAACCACGTACAGTTTCAGAATCATTTAGACCCTGTTTGGTACATCATTTTAAAAAAAAAAAAAAACATGTTTTTAAATAACATTACACGTATTTTTACACATTTTTTCATCCACACGTATTTTCACACATGTTCTTTAAGTACATATACCAACCACCCCTTAAAGACATTTGTTTTGCCTAAATATTTCAGCAGAGTTTCAAGAAAAATGTAAAAAATTTCGGGAATATGCCCAAAGTTTCGCTTACAATGGTTTCTCATTTTTCCATTTTAGCTGTTCAAGAATTACTTTTGCAATTTGGAGGGATTCGTTGGGCAGGCCCATTAGATTAGCAAGATGGCCCAAGGCCCAATATCTGACCATCCGGAATGGAAGACATTACCAATCTCTATCGGCATATTCTTGGCTTGGCTGCATATCTTAGTCCGGCTACTCGTCCTAAAATTTTTTGTACATGGTTAGATCTAAAAAAAAAATCTTAACCTTGAAATGGATTTTTTTTTGTAAATGATTCTTTTCATAGTTGAGGACAACAACTGATCCCCGTGTTACTGCAATTAAGAGAACTCACATTAGTGCTTGTATAATAGAAAAAAATGAACATATTTCAGTCAACTAAGTCCAAAATTGTGTAAAAATATATAGTTGCTATTGTAATCGTGTAAATTTATATTGGTACTATTCATTTTGCATTTAATTTATTTTTTTCTTTACTTATCCCGAGGTTGAAATAAAGGAATGAATCAAGATTGTTGTGTATGAAAAAAAAATTTAAATAATTAAGAAAATTGATATATTAATTTAATAAAATATATTATAAAATAGATAATCTGATATAAGGTGTTTTGAAAAGCAAATACCTAAAATAAAAAAAAGTAAGTTCTTATACTAAAATAGACAAATTTTTGCATGAACTGATACAAATGCTCTAACTTAGAGAGGATGATGTGTTATCAAGTATATTTAGTTTTACCCCCAACAAAAGAAAAGAGGTATGTATAAAAGTACTTCTAAAATTATGCTATTTTCTTTTCTCTTATATGACAACATCTTCATTAATTAGCTCATTGAAGCTCCTTGACAAACCCCATTGATTCTTCTCTAGAATAGAATTTAGTTTCATTTCCTTCACATTCAAGTTTTTAGTTTGTAGTCTGGAACCAAGACCAAGAGTGGCCGAACACAACCTTCATATAAGACAAGCTGTTTTATCATTCTATATATCCAATGTATGCAACATCCCTTTCACAACCTACAATACCACATTGTGACGCAAAATGATGCTCATATGCTATAAAGGGGAGAATGCACGTATCCAAGCCCACGAGATACATTTAACTTGTAAAGATTATTTTTATAAAGCAAGAACAAAAAGGGTTAAGATTAATGTGATTTGGCGAAAGCGAGGCAATATTAACGTGAGAAATTTGTAATCTTGGGCTTTTTCCCCTCCTGTGACATTCCAATGTGGCAATGTTATTGATTACTAGGGTCACCCTTTGGAGAGAAAGAAAATCTGAAAAGACAAGTATATATAACCAATCACATCACCGTCCATCATCGCGTAAATGAAGGACCTGATTTTGTGTTTGGACTTTGAAGTTTGACCGTGTCCCCTGTAAGAGCTTTGATTTCCAATTAGCCCAGAGTGTCAATGGTAAAGTTATTTTGTCCTCCATCTTTTGCTCTAGAATAAGAGAATTTGAATTTGAATTTCACCTATATCAAAAAAGGTTTTACTAATATCAGCTCTTAGACATATATTAGTAAACAATTTTAGGTAACTTTTTATAATAAAAAAAATGTAAAAATGATTAATATATATCCTAAGAGCATACATTAATTAAACACTATTAAAAATCAATTGAAGTTTAGAGTCATAGTAGTTGAAGAGAAGAAAAATCTCCCTCGTCCATCATATAACAAAAGAGGAAAATTTTAGTATCGTCCATGTGATAAACGACTACAACATACATTAAATGAGTTTTCCATAAATGACATGAGTAACAGTTAACGCATCAAACAAGCAAAAACATACCCGACAAACTAATGGGCAAAAGACAATTAAAGTCTATAACGCCTCCGCATTCATTACTGATGAGTGTTAATTTACTAAGATTGTCCATCTCTCGACAGACGAATTAAATACTATTTAATGCAATATATAATGTACGGACATCAATAACGAACGTAGCCATAAAAGACATCCAATGCCCAAGGCAGGGAAAGAGTAATGTATGAGCATCAACAGACGAATAGCTGTTGACAGACAATAAAAGCCAGCTATTAATACCAACGGCTCTATATCTCATGAATGCAGATTTTCATTCAAACAATGAAGACAAGGGCTATAAAAACCCACACAAACTAAAGGCAAGAAGGTACACAATTCTCATCCTAAAAACTATTCCCAAGTTGATTTTTTTTGCAATATTCTAACTTAATCATCGGAAGGTGTTTGACAAACACCACATTGGTGTATCCATATTTCTCTATTTCATATCTCATTGCAGGTTCGTCTTTGGACAAATCCAACACCTTCGTCTGTCTATATTGACAAGAAATTTAGTTGATGCTTTTTTGCACTAAAAGCTATAAAGCCAGAGAAGAACAACACCAAAAGGTTCGTCTCTAGACGAAGTCAATGCTTCCGTCCATCTATATTGATGAGGAGTTCAATTGAGGATTTTTTTGGCTTCATTAGTATTCTTTTCCATTATATGTTACAATGGTCTTCAATTCAATTTAGGAGACGATGCTTGGTACAAGTTTATTTAATTTTCATTCAAAGAACAACTATTCCTAAACAATGCTTTGGATTCCAATTAGCTCAAAGTGTCAATCTGTAAAGTTGTTTGTCCTCTGTCTTTTGTTTTAGAATAAAATATTTGAAGTTTGCTTATAAAAGAAAAAAAAAAAAGATTTGAACTTCAAATTTCGACGAGAATAAGATATTTAGAACTCGAATTTCACTTATATCAAAAATGATTTTACTAATATATGCTCTTAAGACTTACATTAGTAAATTATTTTAGAAATTTTTTTATAAACAAAAAGTAACTAATTGGTTTTACAATTTTTTACATTTTTCATAAAATATTTCTTAAAATAAATGATTAATATATTAAAAATCGATTCCATGAAAAAGTATCATTGTCGTTGATGACGCCAAAAAAACGTTAGTAAGTCGCATAGTCCTCACATGCTCTAGGTAAAACTTGCGAAACAAAGAAGAAGAAGATCTCGCAGAGAGTACCAGTGTGGTACTGGTCAAATACCCTCCGAATGTTAAGTTAGAGAACTTTTACAACTCTAGAGTGCTAGAACTGGGGTAAATTATGCGTACCTTAGTTTGTGAGGGTTTTGGAGCTTTTATAGTAGTATAGAGCTGACATTCGTTTCATGGTAAAGAAGGTCTTTCCTTGTAGGGAATATCCTTATTAATACACGTATCTTGCAGTATCTTTTCCTTATAAAGGTTTTCTTGAATAGGGTTAACTGTGGGTGTAAGACATTTCCTTATACAGATATTCTTAACGGTCAAGCTAGGTCATGCTAGACCTGTCGGCTTCTTTATTCCGTCGGTCACTGGCCTTGTCCAAGACCTCCTGTCAGCTTCATGGAGATGCTCATCAGATGTCGTAATTCCGTCTGCCATGTGAAACCGTTGCCTTTACCCGTCTGCTAATATGAAACCAATAGTCCTGAGAAGCGTCGGCTTCTTTGTGTGTCATGTCAAAAATACATTATCAGTCGTAATAGAACGTGGACATCAAAAACTGGAATCCTACAAAACGAAAAATAAAATATAAAAAAAATAAAAATAAAAAAAGTTGAAAAGTTAAGAGCTTCCCAGTACGGAGTGGACCCAGTCAGGCCGGGGCCCATGCCATTATGGCAAACATGGTCGGTCAGTCAAGTTGTGCTAAACTGACAGAACTGTCAC
Organism: Castanea sativa; assembly: GCF_040712315.1. NCBI lineage: Eukaryota > Viridiplantae > Streptophyta > Magnoliopsida > Fagales > Fagaceae > Castanea > Castanea sativa. The sequence goes on from NC_134014.1 coordinate 3,565,354, forward strand.
GGGCAAGTAAACTCACTTCTAAAAACGAACGTGGTTGTGGACCCCACACACAACAAGCAAAATCTAAGAAAGTAGTGTCCCAGAAGCAGTAGGGTCCACCCCTAAAATGGTGGGGCGGCGCTAACATTGAATTGGATACAGATAATGAATAATATATAATAATGGGGGAATTTATTATTTCTATGTGAGAACTGAGAAAGAGGGAAGGAACTGTGGTGTGTGAACAACACGTTGCACATAAACACACATGTTGGTGTTTTCGTTAATGTAAATAATATAAAAAGGACTTTGTGGAATTTTGTAAAGGCTGACAACAAACAACTGACTAATATTATGGGTGGGACCCACATTCCCCCAAGATTTCTGGCTGTGATCTTGTTTATGAGTTTAAAAAAAAAAAAAAATTTTGTTTTTGTTTTGTTGTCTGCTTTTTGTACACGGTTAAAAGTTAAAAGTTAAAACAATAAATTTGGGCCCTACACCTACACACCTTTTGTTTTTACCCATTGGTACAGTTTGTCTGTCCTTGCCGACTCTGATTATCAAGTTTTTAAGGTCCAAAGCCAGACTGTGTTTTGGGTCTCAATTTTTGGGCTCACCGCCAAACCAATTGTGACTTTCATTTGTGACTCTTTCTATTTTTCTCTCTAGATTCTCTCTCCAAAAATTTTCCCCTTTCGCAGAGATCTTAGTTTGAAGTTTATGTATATATATATATATATTCTTTTAAAATTATATATATATTCTTTTAAAATTTTGAAAAGGAGTGCTAGTAACTTCAAATTAAAGAAATAGATTGATGGTGTAATTGATCATATGTTTGACCTAAGGCTTATCGGGAGCTAGCCAATGGGGGACTCTCAATACGTCAACAAAGATGCGTAAGAGAATTCTCACCATGGAGCTCAAAGTCAAGATTGTTGATGCCTCCCCCTCATTAATCACATTATTTTCATGCTTGTTTGGGGAAAATAGATTGCTCCATTTCAAAAATCAAAACATAACACCTCTATTTTCCGTTATAATTAATATGATGTGATAATGATGATGAATTTCATAAATTTCGGCAATCAGTTGAGTTTTGAATACATTTCCATATAAGGTATTAGTAGACATTTTTGTCGTTTTCTTATCAAAGTAAGCTCGGTTGCGCTAAGCTCTTTTGGCCTTGACCAATTTACCAATTTAGCATGATAGAGCTGCTACATCATCATTTTGCGTAAATGTGTCACATCAACATTTTATCCATTATAGATAAATTTCTATATTTTACCAAATAATTTCATTTTTTTTTATAGTGTAAATTTTTTGTGTCTCTTTTAGTCATCACAAGAAAAACATGATATTTTTCAAATAATGTATTAATGCATATTTCTTTAACAGAGAGGAATTAGGGTGCTACTTGACCAACTCTTAAAAACGATGGAGAAATCAGGGTGCTACTTGACCAAGAGTTGTTAAACGTTCCTTGCTATTAGATATCAGTATCATAAAATCATAGAAAAGACTATGTTAGATCCAATAGGAATGTGGCATAGTTTCACAGAAGTTACTCATGAGATTTCGATCATGACTGAACATTATAAAAGTACATGGCCTTTATAAAATTTAATCTCCTATTAGCACTTGTTTTTCCTATTTCTTTTTCATTTTGAAAGAAGGAAATGCATTGTTTGTTTGGTATATGAAATATTGAAATATACCCCTAACCCCATTAGTTGATTGAGTGTGCCTTCGACAATGGTATTCGCTCAAACAATCCAATCAAAACTCAGACTTTCTCGATTCTCCATCTAACCCTTTTCTATATTTAAATCTTGATTCTTGTCATAAATCTATCTCCTTATAAGTGCTAGCCAGCTATCAAAAAGACAATTCTACAGTTATACAATTATCCCTTCGACCAGCTTGAAGCCCTGCTTGAAATCTTTCTCCGAATGTGAAGCCAAAGGGTTATATTCCAAACGAATAGTATAAAATGTATTTGTTTAATGTAAATCATTTAGTTGGTCGATTGACTCCATCCATCCATCCCTCTTCAAAGAGATTGGAGTTTCAAGTTTCTTGGTTCAAATTATAAGTTTTTCTTGAGCATAACAATCAGATATTCCCCCTTTAAAAAATGCAACAAAAAGATCCACTAATTTAACGAGATTCACAAAGAATCACAGGTTGCTTTATTCCGAAAGTACTGACCCTTTAATTGTTTGTAACTTTCATTACGTAGCTGACTAGAAAAATAAGAGCTCGTTTTGTACATAAGTTTAAGCACATATTTTTAGATTTTAAACAACATTACACGTATTTTTTTAAGCTTTTTCACTCACACGTATTTCTAAAAATATTGACACCTGTTATTTAAATACATGTACCAAATAGACCTTAAATGTCTATTTCTCAAATTTTGAGACATCTTTATTTTGATATACACACACATACAAGTACAATACTTTTAGAAAAATAGTGGGTGTTGGGTGTCCACCCATTGTATGTCCTAGCGGTTCTCGTGGATCGGTCACGCTCGAATTGAGTTAATTCTTCACACAACTCAAACATAATCGGGTTCAAAGTTTAATATTCTATGTTGACTGATATGCATCAAATTTTCGACCGCCAGTTGTTTTCTAGATTAGAGATCACATTGGTCAAATTCAATGGGTGGCAATTTGTTAGACGAACAGTGGCCAATTTTCGTCAAAATTGCTATACATATAGGTATATACAATGTAGATGGTAATATATGAGAGTAAATTTATTTGGGAAAGTAAAGAAAATATAGAGAATTTACTTTGAGAGTAAATTACTTTTATTTCTATGAGAAAGTTTCAATTGGCAGCTTTGTATTGGATAAAGAAAAATAGTTTCCATATAGAATTTTGTGTGATTTTCTTGTCTCCAACAACTTTATATCGGTTCCTTATACTTAAATGAACCATAGCTACCCATCTATGGTACATTTTGAAAAGTTATAACCCCTCATCTATAAATAATGATTTCATATTTAGTTTTTATTAGTCACGCCACTTTTTTCATAAATTGGCAAGAATTTTTCAAGTTTATTAGTAGAATTCTTGCCTTAGTTGTATTCTGGAAACAAATTTATAGTAACCTTATAGCAGCACTTGTGTGGGGGAACTGTTGTTTAAGGACAATGTCAAGTTATGCCTTTTAAGACTTTATTCATCAATTATTTCTTTGTTCTCTCATTGTCCCCCCCCCCCACAAACAAAAACGAGCAATAATGGCCACACAAAATGTGGTGACTGGCAAGCAACAAACTAAATGGACCATTTTGAACCTTTTCAAATCCCTCAAAAACTTTCTCCCTCAAATTTTCAAACCCAAAAACCCATTTTATCCATGAACCAAGAATTTCTTTGGAATTGATTAGACAAAATAGCAAAAGCAACCAATAAAGTTGGAACTAGATTTTCCTTGAACAAAAACCCATAAAATAATTATATCAAAAAATTTAAGTTAACAGGAATCCAATAATAATTGAGATTCCTATAAAACATGAAAATCTTTTTGAAGTGGAGATAATGAAAGTCACAATCTGTTCTCTATGAGTTGTTGGAGCATGCATGGTTGCACTTCTGAAATTTGAGAGAGGATGATGATGTGTGTGTGTGTGTGTGTGTGTGTGTGTGTGTGTGTGTGTGTGTGTGTGTGTGAGAGAGAGAGAGAGAGAGAGAGGTGAGGATTCAGAAGAGTTGAAGAGAAAAGAGAAGAGGTAAAGAAGTGATAAGAAAAGTTGTGAGTGAACAAGAGGAGGAAGGGGTGCAATCCACGTAATGAATGCCACCTTGACACCTATGCATCAATAGAAATAGTTGAATCAAGTAAACTTCAGGTCGATTGATTGAGATTAAGATAATTTGGTTAAAATATTAATAAATCGTTGTTAACTGATTAAGATTTAAAATTGTTCGATCAAACTTGACTCAAGTTAAATCTAATTGGATAGTTCTTACAGCTCGACTTGTTTTTTCAACAACCCTACTATGTCCCATTATAAGTCAAGCAACAAAATGGGATATGAATTTTTGACAATGAGAGGAAATTGTAAGACACTATATATTTTGAAAATTATACCCCTCTTTTGTTCAAGTTTTTAAAAAAATATATATAAATTGACATCATTATTGTAAAATTGACACTTTTTATTTATTTATTTTTTAATAGAAGTTGATCTTTCTCCTCCAAATTGCCCTAATTTGAGGGAATAAAAACTTATCTTAGGGAGCCAAGACTATAGCTCAATTAGTTGACACCTTTGGTGTTTTCAAGTGAGATATTTATGATTCAAATTCTCCACTCTTGTAACTATCAAATTATCAAAAAAAAAAAACTTATCTTAATGCCATCCAAATCCCATCAATCCCTTTTCTCCCTCCCTTTAAAAAAAAACATTAAAAAAAAAGTGAATTAAACTATTCACATTTCCTTCATTCTACTCCTCTCTCCTTCCCCTTAAACACACAAGTAGTCTATAATGTTCCATCTGCACCTAAAGAGGTTTCTTTTTGAACTTTAACTATACCAATTGAGGAGGATTTCATGAGTGAAGTTGGATATTTTTATTTTTGGGTCCACAGTTGCTAGCAAATATGCAATTTACTTAACTAACAAAAAAAGTATTCGGAAATTGAGGAAGAACCAAAAGTTTGTTAATAACATCATTATCCAAAAATGTCAATTTTTAATATCTACTCTATGATATACAAGTAAGATCATCATGTAGATTTTATAAAGTAGGATCATCATGATATACAGTTGGTCATATTGTCTTAGCCAAAAACAAAAAAAAACCCAGATATGATACTTCCATCTGTATCGCAAAAGCACCATGACCAAAAATATAATATAGCCACTTGCAAGGATTGAGGATGGTGACAGAACCATCACCATTGCATAAAATCATTTTCAATTCTTGTCTCTCTTTTTTTTAATATGGCAGCAATCACTGGATTCACATCCCAGGGGAACAAACTGCCCGACAAAATACATAAGCACAAAGGTATTTTATAATAAACCTTTTTTTTAGAAACTATAATAAGTTAGATTATGACCCAATACAAATGCATGAAATACAATTACAGATAATCATATTTTTATGTGATTAAAAATCATCTGTTCCGATCTTAATGTTTCAGTTTATAGTTTATATTCTATTAATCACAACTTGCTACAAATCTAAAAACCCTTTTTTTCCCTTACAAAGTAATTAAGGTTTAAAATACGGAAAAAAAATGGCATACTGCAATTAGTAGAATACTAACAGTGGAAAGAGGATTTTTTTTTTAATAATATATAAAAGTTTTCTACCTAATAGATTACACTTTCAAGGTATTATATAGAAACATAAAAAATATAAAAACTTAATAAATTCTAATTGGATCTTTATTTATTTATTTTTCTAAGTTTAAATGTATGAATTGACATGTAAAGATACTTGACATAAAATTAGAATGTATTTGGAATAATATTTGGCAGTGCATTTTAAATTCTTAAAAATGCTTGATGTCAAAATAGAATACAATTAAAACGATATTTAATTGAGTTTCTCTTTAGTATTTTATTATATATAGAGTTCTATTCTTTTGTAAGAATATATCATTGTTATGTTATTATTATTTATTGACACTGCACCAGGTTAAATCCAAATGGGCTGTGGCGGATCCGATACATGTTTCTTTAGTGGTCAGGATTTCAAGCCCAGCCCAGCCATAAAGAATTGAGCAAAAGTTGTTTGAATTTGGTGGACTATGATAGTGTATATATATATTAAAAACATTTTCTTTATGGTAAAGAATTTTTTTTTAATTATAAATTATAACTTTTGTCTATGGAAGAGAGAATAAAAAAATGTATTCTTAACAACCTTGGAAAGATTTTTTTATTGACCATATGACTTGAACCCAAACAGTATTTTCCACGTGTCCAATTTAGATCGAAAATAAAGACCAAAGTTAAAGTGCATTACTATTATTAATTATATATATCCAGATTTGGACTTTAATTCCATTAAACATTGCCAATCCATTAACTTTATTTTATTTTATTTAATATTATAAAGAGATTAGTTGGAGGGTTACGTCTCTGTGTATCTTTGATCAATGATTTATTTTTATTTATTTATTATTTTTGTGTGGGCCCTTTGATCAATGATTTTAGTTCAAATTGAATTCAACTAATTTAGTGAGGTGCTGTCAAGACTTAAGCAACAGCACCATCCACATATTTTTTTTTTCCCTCTTTGTTTTGGTCAATCACTGTTCAATTTCTAGGCTGATCCAAAGTTTTCTTAGTTTACAATATTTTTATGATAATATATTATAAACCGAGTGTTTCTATAATAATATATTTTTATAATAACATTACGTGCATAAAATAACTTGTTTATTTAAGTTTTGTTGTTAAATTATTGTAAAAATATTACAGACCTGGTATTAAAATTTTGACAAGATGTTACTGGATTTTGTTTTCAGATAATTTAATGAGGAAAGTGACACTCTCACCAACCTGTAGGACAACTCTCAGTGCTCACATTTTTCTTTTTTATTATATGGGCAACTAGTGAACTTTTTTTTTTTTTTTGGCTAAAAAATAACCGATTTAAGCCTATGTATGATTAATTTGTTGAAGAATCTGACAACCCGTAGGACCTTTTGTCTTGTCCATACAAAGGTGGGGATACCCTCTAGCTACTCTAAAGAACTAGCTAGGAGTTTTTGTTGAGAAGCTAGCTATTCACAGAGAAGAGAAGCACTTTAACACAGAGGCCATGAAATATGTGAATTTCTGGGGCGAATCTCTTTTTATTTGCATCCCAAAATAGAGATGAATTGGTACGAGTCCTTAAACTTTTGAGAAACATTTGGTACTTCTTAAGGAATATGAAGGTGGGTGAACCTTTCTGGGTCTACTTAGTACATGCGAGGTCTGAGTATGGCAGAATTGAAATGCAAAAACCGGGTTTTCTTGTCGAAGAAAAAAAAATGGATTCTTGCGAAAGTTGCTATTTTGATTTCCAGCTTTCTCAAGGAGTCACTCTGGACACCAATGAACAACCTGCCACAAGAAATAGAACACCTACTCACTGTACTCAGGAGATTGATCAAAGGTACTCAAAGAACGAAGTCAAGAGATGAATTTTGAGAAGAGGAAGAAAGAAAATTGAGTTAAATGTATGAAATGTGTGTGTGTTTTTTTCTCATACCCTTTCACAGGGAGTCCTCTATTATTCATAAGGGATATTAATTATTATAAGGACACTGTCAAAATTTCATATCCGTATAGATTTGTCTATGGACCATGTCCTACTTAGGGGTGTCCACAGATCAGGTTGAGTCAGTTTTGGAATCAATTTAGAACTCGACCCATTCAAGTCAGGTGGAGAATGAGACTCGTCATCAGTTGAACAGAAATGACAACTCTACCGTAGTGGTGTCCATGAGTGGGCATGGCAACCCAATTAAGGTTAAACAATAGTTCTCAGAGCATGATCCCCACACAATTGCCCCCAGGCTTTTCTAATGGAAAGTGAAGGTTGAGGGACGAGGGACGAGGGACGAGGGCTGATTAGGTGCCAAATCGTTTTCATTTCATGCTAGTAATAGCCTATCTTTAGAGGTATCCCTCCCTCCATAGCTCAATGAATACGTAAGGATCTCACTTTTCTATTGAAATAATATATTTACTGTTTTTTTTTTTTTTAAAGAAATCCTTGTTGAATAAATCAAATAGTCTGGAGCATGTTATATAGGGTCTTGTTAGGGTTGAGCATTTTTTTTTTTTTTAATATAAGGTAGAAATTTTATTATACCTTAATCTAAGTGTATATGTATGTAAAATTCTTTCTATGTAAACTTGAACATCGGTTATTACCCTCCAACCACTCAAAAATTTTGTACTTGTAATGGTGAAGTGACCATTATACCAAGAGTACACTGTAATCTTTCAAGAACTTTAAAGAGCCAATTTATGTAACAATTGTAATTTGTCCCCTAAACCAAGTCACTAGTAAATAGCATCTTCTTAAGTCATGCAATAAACATCCTCTTAAATTTGGAAGTTAAATATAGATGACATAATTTACCATTAAATACTAAATTAATTGCAATGGTAATTTCACTCATACCTACCCAAATAAATTTTAGAAATTGAATAATATTAGAAATACAAACTATTTTATAAATTTTTTTTACAAACTAGTAATATAGTAAATAATTATTGATGAATGAAAAAGTGATATTAACGACGGATTTAAATAAAAACCAATAAAAAATTAATCACATCTGTAAGTGCACAATTGCACCTGGCCCCAAGAACAGTTACGGGCTCAGGCCCAACGAACCTTAAACAATGTAATTTGTAGAGTGTGGGCTTGAAACCCAGGTTAAAAGTGTTTGAGTATTAAATAGCAAGCTAAAGATTATAAACACTTAAAAACAACAAAGAATGCTGTGAATCAATCTGCTCGGACGTAAGCCGAGAACTGTTCTTATATAATTTCTCTCTCTTTCTTTTTCTCTTTCTTTTAGGTTACCAAGAGGGAGATCCCCCTTTCTGTCTTAGATTCCTCCTTAAATACTACTCTCTTGAATACCTTTTACACGTGTTGCTTTACCTCCCCTTTAACCTAGATATTTCTTTTCCCAGTGCCTTTGAATAGTAACCAGAAGTTTCTCTTCCACTGTTCAGGTGTCACTTCCCCATTAATGCGGCCAGGGTGGTAGGTGCAGGGTCTTTAATGTGGAGGTAGCAGCCTTTATCTTTGACATTTCTTCAACACCAGTGCTTCTGGTGCATTCTAGGGTTTACCCCTTTTAACCATTGGTCTTAATCGTGTCATCTCCTAATCTTTATTGCGAAACCCCGAGTTCTTCGGTGTCCATCCGAGGATAAGTTCACCCTTGGCTGGATCCTCGGACCCTCGGCACATGGGCCGACCCATAGTACCAACAAATTCTAAACCCAGTAGCAGGTCGGCCTTCCTTAACACGGCCCAAAAGGCCCACATTCTCATCAGGATCTTTTTACCCCCCACAACATCAATATTTTATAAAAATATTTTAAAATAATTTATACATATAGCATTGGTCCTACAAAGTTACTCTGGTTACTACTCTAACGTATTGACCTTTCTCAAGGAATATAATAATAATAATAATAATAATAATAATAATAATAATAATAATAATAATAATTAAAGGTTAAAAAAAAATCAAGCAAAAAACAGCAAAATTGACAGTTGCGTTCCTAACAGAAGCTTTCCTTTTCACACAAATTGTTGCATCATTGTTGACAAGGCTTTACACTCTTGTTTGCTTATCCAATTACATCATTTGATGAATCTACCACAATGTCCACCGGGAACAATGCCACCGATCTGGTCTTACCTAAACATCAAAAAAAAAAAAAAAACCCTGGGCCCTCCAATTAGGTCAGGTACCATAATGATGCTTCCATGCTACTGTTGCCCACATCTTTTTCTTCATTTTATTTCTGCTCAACTTGCCACTAAACTCTAACTATTTCAACAAAATAAAATAAAATAAACTAATATTTTTCTTGTTTCAAATTGGAATATATGATATTTGTTTAATTTTGCCATTTTATACTCTCTTTTTTTTTTTGGGTAAAATTCAAAGGTTTTCATCTACTACATTAGAATTAGAATGCCAAAACAGATTTAATGCAACCAAACACAATTGATAGTCTCAAGTTATCTCCCTAAAAGGAATTTTCTTTTAAGATAGCATATATGAATATGATATATTCCTTTTTCTAGTTTACCCTTTTCTTGTTCACATTAGACTTTTTCTTTCTTTTTGGGAGCTAAATACTTATACCCCTAAATCATTAATCAGTCTTGCCTTTTCCACAAACACAACTAATAATCTATTTACCCTTTTTTAACTGTGGTGTGTATAACTAAATATCAGATTCTTTTACGGATAGGGATATAATTATTTTCCCAACTTATTTTCTAATTTAATACGATGATAAGTTGTGATTAATATAACATTAATTTCATATAAAATTACTATTAAGATTCTTTTTCTTTTTCTTTTTTTGATAATTTGATAATTAGGAGAGTGGGGAGGAGAGATTTGAACAAGTAATGTTTCCGTTGGAAACACCATGAGCTCCTAGTTAAGTTACAAAACTCTTAGCATCATTATCACTACTTTTATCATGAATTAATCACAACATGACATTTTAGTTATCATGATAAATTTTATGTTACTAAAACTTATTGTTGCTTTGCATACTAGCAAACCATTTAATTGAGAGAACATTATTCAATATTCTAAAAATAATTTTTTTTCTCTCTCACATGAATGTCCAATATTACCATAAATTCAATTAGTGAAACAAATTATTATCTTATAGAAGAATATATATGTTACTACCAAATACTGTATAATTACTCCTATCATTATCTATTTATTAATTCTCAAAGTGATGCCATCTCAAACTTTTCATAAATGTTTTCATTTGTTTTGCTGACACTATAAAGGTCATCATTTCCTTTTAGTTATTGTGATTCATACTGTTTTAGTACATTCAATTCAACATGGATTAGACCAATCTAAAACAACTTTATTTCATTCTATCCTCCATTGATGCCAGCTTTAATTTTCCACAATTACTTTCATTTCATTGTTTTTGATTTTTTTTTTCACTAGTTTTCTTCTACAATTTCCTCGAAATTTCTAGCTCACGGTTCCTCTATCTCATCATTCTTATATTGGCAATGTTGCATTCAATATTGTATCATAATCATGTTGCATTCATCTTCTCTCTCCTAACAAATGATTGGTTTAAGATTGTGTGTATTATTAAATATCCCATAAACAACAATGAAACCCAAAAACCATCTTTACCATTGCATGTGTCTTGACCTTCCATATATTTCCATTTATACTAAATCTTCAATTTGAAATTAGGTTGCAATAAAATTTTGATAAGTTTTTTTCATCATAATTGTTACAATGTAACATGACGAATTTTGATACGTCAAAATAATTCAACGACGTTGATATAAACAAAACTTATCACATTAATAAAGAATTTCTCAATTTTAGCTTTCCAGGGTTGTCCTTTTAGGTTTCATCCCATTGGGTCCTCACCCCCAAAAATTGATGGAAGGACCTATTGGGGACTTGATTGTGGGGACAGTAGGGAGGTGATAACCTGACTTTAGGTTTGTGATAACCTAATCCTCCAAATTTGAATTTGCTGAATGTAGGTTAGTGCGGCATGGTTGATTGATTCCTTTTGTGGGGTCCTTTTTATAAATAAAAAAAAAAGAAAAAAAAAAGAAAGAAAATACTTTTGTCTTTCCGATCATCAAAAGAGAGAGAGAAAAGAAATCAAGTGAAAGATTTGTAACATGGAACCGTCCAATTATTCTTACCTCCTCTTTATTCCAGCAACTTCAACACGTAGTAAGGTACATCCTATTTCCTTTCTTTTGGGTGAGATGGGGTAGATCTTCAAAAGAATCACGCCCTTTTCTCTCTCTCTCTCTCTGGGTCCATTTTGTTTTTGTTTATTTGGCCCACACCATTAGTTTTTTGACAATAAAATAATTGGCAAACACTTCACAAATTACATTTTTATTTAAGTATATTAAAAAAAAAAGTGGATGGGGCCCATTTTTGTGTATATATAATATGGAACTTTTTCTTTTTTAAATTAAGTGAGGTGGGAATAGGGTTGGGTTTTTTTTTCCCTTCAAAAAATTGGAAAGAAAATAAAAAGAGGTGGTGGGAACACGTGTGTAGCCAAGGATAAAGCTTAAAAAAAGTCATCCTCACATAACATAAATTCACAATACAGGCAAAGTTGTCAGAAGCCTATCAGAACTACATGTCCTACTTTGAATGGAGTTCTGGAAGGTCCCAACCGCTCTGTTTTAGAAAGAAAGGAAAGGGTCCAAAGCCCTGATCTTCCCAAATGGGTGGGACCACGCTATAAGGTAGGGGCAAAACCGGAATCGGAATGTTAAATCATGTGAAATCAAAAGCATAGATATTATTTAAATCTAATCAATAGATAGAGTAATTATCATAGTAATATTATTATAATAATATAATAATATCCAAACACATGTAATCATAAGATAAGATAAAGTTTGGGCAGTTTCAAAAAAAAAAAAAAAAAAAAAGATAAAAGTTTGGGCAAAATAGGAATGAGCGACGTGTATGATACTGACAATAAAGAAAAGAGACGCACCCTTTTCAATATAACTTAACCTACTTCTTGTCAAAGTCTGAAAAGAGCGAGAGAGAGAGCAAGCATTCGTGGTAATAACTATTTGGCAAATCAGTATCGTAATATCACATTATAAATAGTGGGTAGAGAGAGAGAGAGAGAGAGAGAGAGAGAGAGAGAGAGAGAAATTATGGCCCACGCCAACTCTCTCTCTCTCTCTCCCATATATAAAACCAAGCAAGAGTCCAAAATGGAGCTCATTCTCTCACACTATGAAATTCCTTTAGGCTTTACTATGCACCCACCTCAGCTTTTCTCTTTATCACTAGCCAGAGAGCACCCAAGGTCACAACACTAACTCAAATCTCTCAGCATCTTCTTTCCATTCTTTAACAGTGTTTTTTTTTTTTTTTTTCAACAAATGGACAAGGATTGGACCATTTACTTAGTAAAGCCAAAAAAATAAAAATTATCAGAGACTCGCTCACTCACTCACACGCGCACGCATATTAAGAAAAATAGCACCATCATCATCAGCACAATAAAGACTACTAGGATAATATATAGTAGCACCATCGCCACGCAAGGAAACAAAGATTTGACTCGCTATTTTAAATAAAAAAATTGGATATACATATATACCCTCCATTGCATATATATGTCAAAAAGATAACAGTTTTACTGCCTTTTCCTTAAAAACTAATAACCCAAAACAAAGGGAAAGAGAAACCTAAGCAAGAACCTGCATCCCAGCCCCCAAAAAGAAGAGAAGTTTGGTCTTTGAAGACTTGGAACTTCCTCTTCAGCCTTTTACACCAATTTTTCACTCCCTTGCCCTACAAAACATCAATTTTTTTTTTTTTTGAACTTTCACTTTCCTTTCCCTTGCATTGCCCCCATCCATCCACAACCCCATCAAAATCAATCAAATTTTAAATTAGAATCCATGATGAACCCAGTCAGAGTATGAACACAAGTGTATACATATGAATACACATTCCCAAGCACATTCCACAAAGGACCATTTACCCCACTCAGCTCAACTAAGTTCCCAAAATCGTGGGTTCGAGTCCCTAATGCCTTCTCTGCGGCGTGATTCCTCGAATGTAAGCATCTTGCATTTCTTCTCAGGCTGCCAGAAGGTATGTAAATTGTCATGTTCTAGGCAAGAAACAGCTTCCTTATACAAACTAGCCTCATTGAACTTTTTTCATATTTATTTTTCCTTGTTTTCCCCATATGGGGGTGATTTGCAATGTAAAGCACCAAGGGAAATGGTATTTTCACTCACCAGCAGGTTGTTTCTGCTCTGCCGGCTTCACCTGAACTGAGTTGGGAACAGCATGAATGTAGGGGAAGCCCCCAGAGGATTGTGCAACACCATATGGGCCAACTTGGAGAATCTGTGAGGACATACCACCTTTCATGTTGCTATTAGCCGCAACTACCTTGGCAGGATCAGAAGTGCTGGTGTTAGCTAGTGTGACTGGAGAGCACAACGACAACATCCCAGTTGAGGCCGTACCCGATGACACATTTGGCTGCTGCTGCTGTTCACGGCGGTTTCTTTGATAATACCCACTTGCAGTTGATGCAGAGGAAGTGTTATTAGTTGACTGTGCTACTTGGACTTGTTGCAAATAATTATTGTAGTACATCTGTTGGGTTGGGATCGATTGCTTTGAAAACTGCTGAGACAGCAGCTGCTGCTGCTGCTGCTGCTGTTGCTGTTGTTGTGGCAATTGAGATTTAGTTGAAGTGCTTGAATTAGAGGTGACATGGGCATTTCCAAGGATTGATGCATTCCTTCCCCCAACCGGGGATGACTTCCGGCTAGGCACTGAAGGTGAGTTCTTGGCCTGCTGAGATGACAATGTAGAAGCTTGGCCAGCTTTGTTAGCAGTAGAAGCGGAAGCAGTTGTCCTTGGGCTTCCACCAGCACTCTTTGACAGAGAAGTTGTGGGCGAGCCAACCATAATTGGCGGCGATGGAGACTGGTTGCTACTGGGAGGTTGTTGCCCTTGTGCTGTTGATGATTTCGTATTAGCCGCAAATGATATCTGCCCATGGCTTTGTTGGGTCCTACCTTGCTGCTGAGGATGGTTTTTAAGAGATGAGGAGGTTGAAGAGGACAGAGTCGGAGAAGGAACTTGGGAAGTGGTTGTCCTTACAGAATTCTTCCACTGAGGAGATTGAGTTGGGCTGCAGCTGGTTTGAACAAGGTTTTGGGGAAAAGAAGAGAGATTAGCAAACTTTGTGTTCATAGAAGACGATGAAGGAAGGTGATCCGAGTAAACACTACCATTACTCGTTGCTGGAGTTTTGCTCCGAGCCGCTGCTGCTTGATTCTGCGCAATTTGATTCTGTGCAATTTGATTCTTCTGCATCAGAATCATTTGCTGCTGTGGTTGATTCCGCTGATTCATTAGCTGCTGAGCAGCAGTAACACCGCTAATGGTGGTAGGCATAACAGAACCAGAAGCCCGTGCAGTAGCAGACCCAAGAGACCCAAGAGACCCAAGATTAAGAGGTCTTGCAGAGCTATCAACAACAGTATTGCCCGTTATTGTATCAGTCAAATCTGGCCTAGAGGAGAAAGCAATAGACTGTCCCACTATTGACTGACCCTTTCCTGGCATGGCTTTTCTTTCTTCTTCAACATTAGAAGAATCACCTCCAGTTTTTCCTTCTTCAGAAACACGGTAATTCCTCTTCTGCTGAGCGACTTGGGCGGCAGCAATATACTGATAACTTTGTCTTGTAACCTCGGGAAGGTTTTGAAGAATAGGATGATTCTGTGGAATGGTTGAGATGTCAATGCCAGGGCCGGTACTAGTACCATTAATGGAAGCAAAAGACATGGCAAAAGTTTGATGCTCCACTCCAGCCTTTAAGCCCTGCTGATGTGACTGCTGCTGCTGCTGTTGTTTCTTTTCATTATGACTACCACTTGCATTATTGGTGACACTGGCACCACCCATTGCTGCAGGGGTCATCACAGCAAAGTTAGATGGGTGTATTGGCATTGCAAAATTGGGGGGGGCATAAAAGTTCATGCTTGCCCGAGAAACACGGCTATCAGCAGTCGAGGGACTATCTTCCCCACCCATTTCAGACTCAAGTTGGCGTGCCTGATGAGGGACCTGCTGATTCTGCTGTTGCTGCTGCTGCTGCTGCCGCTGTAGTGACTGTGAAGGCTGGTTTTTGGGCGCAGGAAACCCTTGCAAATTTCCACTACTAACATTAACTCCATTGCCATGTTGCCTCTGCTGCTGATTCTGCAAGTGCTTCTGAGAAGACGAGGAACCACTGGAAATACTTGCATTCTGATGACCTTGTTGGCTTTGTTGCGATTGAGCAGGTGGTTGCTGTTGCTGCTGCTGCTGAATCTGTGAATGATGGATCATTTGAGGAGGATAGAAAGAATTGAAGAATGGCATTGCCTGACCATGGGTTGCTCTATAAGCTGGTGCACCAACATGACCCGGAATTGGGAAAGGATATGGACTATTCTGCAAAATTGCCAAATACGGAGTTTCATTCCCAGCCACATTTGCGTAGTTGAAGCTCATTGCTGGGGCTGCTGCTGCTGCCACTGCTGTTGCTGCTGCACTAACTGCAGCAGAATTTGATGTACTTGATGAAGCAGCACTACCGGCAGCAGGAGGCTTTACAGAACCAGATCGGACAGAAGCAGCTGCAACTGCTTGTTGCTGGTTCAGAGGGAAAATGAAAGTAGGACCCTGAAATTCAATACACGAGCCCCAAAATTCAAAAAACATCCACCAAAGAAGACAAGAAGAAAAATCAAAATAAATACAATTTTGGAAAAAAGAAATCATACCATGATATTATTAGGTGCTCCTGGGGGCACTGTTTGCTGAAGCAAAATCTGCTGCTTTCTCTGTGCAGCATCCACAATGTTGGCTGCTTGAGAACCTTTATTATCCTTTCCCCCAGAATGAGCTGGAAACATAGCAACACTCTGACCCTTGTCCTGGGTAGGGTTCACCACCCTACCAGCAATGTTTCCATGCAATTCAGCTGACGGAATCACATTGAGATTTCCGGGTTTAGCGCCATATATGGATGCAGAACCAGCTGCTGCAGGCCAGAAAGGATTCATTCTCGCAATTTGCTGGTGATACAGTATATTCCGAGCAATGTAGCAGTGCGTTGCACATCTTTTAGGCCTAGGTTGCGTAAAAAGCAAATTTGGAGGCTGCACAAGTTGGAAAATTTCATTAGCCAAAAACAAAATTGGTTTCTCAACAAATTTTAACATGGCAGGAGAAAACAGTACAGAAAATGACATACTTGAATAGGTGCAGGAGATACAGTGCTCCCATCCATGGATACAACTCCTGGTAATGGTGCCATATATCTGCTGATGAGAAGAGTGTCATTTCCCCAGAGAAGATTTTATCAAAAGCACTGATATACTGCTAATAACCGAAAGAGCAAGGAACACATAACAAATTAATCCGATCGTACCCCATGGGAGGAAGACCACCTGGCCACCCAGGAACAGACATTGGTAGAGGTAGAGAACTCGTTTGGGCTGAGAAAAAAAAAAAAAAAAAGTACCAAAAACCACAAAATAAGAAAAACCCAATTGGGCAAAAAATAAAGAGGTTGTTCTCCAAAAAAAACCAACCCAACAAAGAAAAAAAAAAAACCAAAAAAAGTTGAATTTACCAATTTTTTCATTGTGAGTGTGCTGTGACTGCTGCTGCAGCTTCTGAACATTATGGTGAAAGTGTGACTTGCTGTTGCCGCTAACACTAGCGGTGCCACTGTCTCTATCAGTCTTTTCCAAGTCAAGCTGAAGATCGATGTTCCTCTCCTTAGGAGCGACAACTGGCTTGTGTGATTCAGCTTCTTCTACTGCTACAATTTTGGGCTTCTCGCTTTCAACATTGACTGTCTCTTCCTTGCCTATTGTTTTCACAACCTTTTCATCTTCCTTTACCTGAGGCTTAATTTCCTAAGTGGGGGGAATAGCACAGAAGATATATTAAATTATCACTGAACAAACTTTCAAAGGTCATAAAAGAGACAGACAGACAGGCATGGGTGGCCCACACCACTCACCATTTCAACATCTGTGACCATAGCCTTAGGATCTACGGCCACAAATTCAGCCTCACCATCCCTTTCTGGTGACGATCTTGACGGAGGAGGAGCCTGCAAAACCCATCCAACCAAAATAAATAAATAAATAAATATTATAAATTAAATTAATTAAAAAAAAATCTTTTTGATATTTCGGTCTTGGAGAAACAAGATCCTCACCATCAGATCTATCTGGAACTTTTCTTCTTTGTGACTCTCTACCTCAGTTGCAGTTGAATTCCTTCATAGCAACCACGAACAAATCAGCCTCAAAACTCCTCAAATTAAAAGATACAGTGACAAAAAAAAAAAAAACCATAATTATTGATGCTCACGCTTTATTCGCTTTCGCATCGTCACGATTGTCATCCAATCTGACTACAGGAGATTCCTTCTTGGGCGACTGGGGCTCTTCTTTACTCACACCAACATCTTTATTCTCCGATTCGTTAGTCAAAGCTTTCGAATCCGATAAAACATTACTCTCTGGCTTAATTATCATCGAAGACTCTGGCTGTGCTGCCTCCAACGATGGTGGTTGTACAACTTGAGAGCTTCCCAATTCGTACGGAACTCCACCATTTTCGGCCGCAGATCCCGCGTTCTTCTCCGACGTTTCCATTTTCGTTGACTGATCCATCTCTGCCTTAGTTGTAGCCGAAATGGGACTGTTCCGGCCAGTGAAAATCGTCGGGCTTTCATCATCGTACTTCACCGGTCTTGGCTTTTTCCTCTTCGGCGCCGTCGCTTCCAATCAAACACCAATTTTTATCAGTCAATCACACCCAGATAAATAAGAAATGCAATAACAGAGCTGTAAAGGCTTTAAACTACGAACCAACGGTGGATATGGGAGTGACTGAGGAGCTAGAATTTTGAGGTAAAAGAGAAGAAGAGTGAGGTAGTGTTGAGGTTGAGTTGGAGATCGGCGAAGAGACTCTGGATTTAGCATCAGTGGATGATTTATTGGCTTCTCTGGAATCATTGGTATAGCTCTCTTGTTTTGAAAGTCCTTGTGGCTGTCTCAACATCCCATACAACACCTCTGCTATCTCTATCTCGATCTCATCCTGAGCTGCTGAAGATGACGACTTCGTCGTCGATTTCGGCGGCCGTAGTTTCGGTCCATTAGGCTTCTACAACGGTAGAAATCCCCATCAGTGAAACACAAAACCAAAGAAACAAAAGAGAATCAAAGAAAAGATTGGATGTTAGGAGTTCAGGACTCACCATCTTCTTCCGCACCGAAGCATTGGAAGAAGACGGAGAGGCCGGAGCTGGCGACGCTGCCGCCATCGACACGAGGCCGGTCTGTCTCACCGGCGATGTCGAAGCTTGCCGATGAATTTGCTCTCCACCAACAACTCCTCCTCCGCCTCCACTTCCACCAGCCCAATTTTCATGTGACCTCTTCGTTGACGCTGAAACAAACAAACAAACAAACTATCAGAATCGGAAAATCCAGAAAATCAACAACAACAAAGAACCTAAAAATAAGGCCTATTTTGACTCTTCATGAGGATTATACCAGAGCGAGCTTTTCGGGGCACCGACACGCCAATCATTTCATCGGGAGCTTTCCACGTCGGCGCTGCTCTAAAAACTTTGGCCGGCGGAGGAAAGCTCTTCCGGTGATTAGATAACGAGTTTGTTGAAGACGATAAAGGCGATGGATTCGGCGGAAGCATTCTAACAGAAGAGGCTACACCACCGCCGTTTCCTCCGCCTATTACGACTTCGTCGTCTTCGTCTTCTTCTTCGTCATTTACACTCTCTTCAGAGCTCTCGTCACCGCCATCTTCTCTATTGTTACCGTGCAATAACCTATCTCCTCGCCTCCTCTTGCTCCGACTCAACCGATCTCTATCTCGATCACGCTCTCGGTCTCTGTCGCGGTCCCGATCACGATCGCGATCTTTCTTTCCGCTACCTCCTCGATCTCTTAGCCTCGCTGTTTCTTGTAACTCTACCGGACCATCTTCCTCTGGAACAAGGAGAAAAAAAAAATTCAAAGGAAATGAATATAGGTTATCAAAATTAGCCGATTCGATGAGAAGCTTTGTTAGATCTGAGAGAAATTTACAAACCTGGTGAGTCTCTGAGACTGCTACTTCTATGTCTCCGTCTAGTTAAACCGTTTGTCGCCGCCATGGTTCCTCTCCTCGCTTCTCTGTTCCTATCCATCTTTGCTTCGTTGTTCTTCTACCGAATCAGCTATATCTACAAGATTAATCTCGTGTCTCATCACAAGAAACCGACCATAATTCGCCGGAAAATGGTTTCTCCGTCACCGGAAATCGCTGTTCGCGGTTATAAATAAACCGATTCAGTAGATTCAAAGATCTTCAACGAAGCTCTCTATTAGCAGAAAACCAAAAAAAAAAAAAAAAAGAGATCTCAGCTTCCGTTTCTCTCTCTCTCTCTCTTTCTCTCTTTCTCTCCCTCACACAGAGCTTCTCACTCTGCGTTGCCTTTCTCTTCTTTCCCTCTCTCTCTCTCTCTCTCTCTTTCTCTCTCTCTGCCTCTTTTTGTGCTCGCATATCATCATCATTTAGCTATTTCACTCACAGCCAAACCCACTCCAAAGCCTAGTGGACGGCCACGATTTGAAGCTGGCATTAATTGCACCAATCTGAGCCGTTCAAAAGGAGACATATCCAGCGGTTCTAAGTGGCTAAAACCAACATGGCAAGATCTGGATCGTCCAATCCATTGTCCCTAGGGAGGCGCTTAACCTTACCGCCACGTGTCAGCGTTATTTTCTTCCCCCGCAAGCTTCTAATGGTTTACTTCACTACCGATTTGGTGTTTAGTACTCTCCTATAATAATAACAATAAATAAATAATTTAGTATTAAATTATTTAGTTTTTTTAATTTATATATTATATTCCTTCAGAGGAGTGGGAGCAGTTTTTTAAAATGTTAATAAATGATGTCGTGACCGGCTATTACCGGTTGCAGAGACCTTGGTAAAAGCAACATGACGATCACAAGGAATCTAGGTGACCGAAGAAAATATCGTTCCAACCGGTCAAAATTCATTATTTCGGTTCCACGTTTGTATTTTACAATTTATTATTAAGGGATGACGATAAATTGAAAAAATATATATTATAAATATATTTCCCAAAAAAATTGACAATTTGGACCCACCTGGAAAGTGACCCCAAATTGCCATCCAGTGCACGAGATCTTCTCATTTCCAGTAAGATGGACTTTATCCACCGTTGGATTTGATCTGACGTGGCGATAGGCTTTCTAACTAAACAAACCCCGAGGCTAGATTCCCAACAAACAAGCAAGTCCGACGTGGCACCCGAACCTAACGAGGGTCGGGCGTGTCGATCACCGAGCCAAGAGATCTTGGCCGTACTTTTGATCTGATCCAACGGCTGATATTGGGCTCTAAGCGGGGTGAACTCTAGTCACGGTCACGGAACTTCCGAGAACTGTGGGTCCCACTTTTAGCTGCCGATCTAGAAATTATTTCCTCGCGTTGGCCTATTGTCACGTTCGTGATATGTGGCAACGGATGGTGACGTGTCTTGGGCCCCACTCTTTATTTTTTATAAAAATAAAAATATTAAAAAAAACTAATCGCTCGGTCAAATTTTACAGCGCAGTTAAAAAAAAAAAAAAAAAAATTTAAATTGTTTAAAAAGTGTGTAACCAAAAAAGCAAGTAAACAGTCTCTTTTTATTTTTTTCCGGCTTTTACTCCACGCGCTTATGGCGGAGTTCACATTTTTGTGTGTTTTTCGGGTACACTGACTTTCTTGAAGTGTGTACAGCGTGGCAATGTCATTTTCTTTACGTGTCAGATCGAGGATTGGACACGTGTTATTAGTCACTTGCTTATTCTTCGCCTTGTATCTTGTTTATTCGCTACCCTTCCCACTTCCTGACAAGCCAGTAAATATCTTTTGCTATATAGATAGGGAAAGCTAAACTAACATTGCTATTCAAAAAGTTGAACTACGACAGCCGATACTATTGCTTCACGTGTCCGCGAATAACCTCTATTATCAATTTTACGTCTCCAAAAGAAAATAAAAAGGGTAAAAAACTTAATTAGCTCAACTTTTTCCCATTCTTTCAATTATTAATTTTATAATTAAATAAGAAATATAAGATTCTGACATTTTTTATATCAAAAACTAATTCACATTTTAATTTGATAATAAAACATAATTATAAAGTTCAACCCTATTCTTATGTGTGGAGGAAGGATCATAAAGGTAGGATCGAGCCTATGAATACTGTTGCAAAATACTTAACATAGTCCTCGCTTTCGTCCAAACTCATTTTGAAGAAATCTCCTCTAACATTGAAATGCCTTATCTAATTACTAAAGGTGTCCAGTAGCGAGACTAATTTTCAAACAATAAACTAACTATTTTGTCACCATGTTTGATTATCCGAACAGAACACTATTGTTTTCGAGACTTAAAAGATTTATAACAAGGCAAATTGAAGTTTGATACTAATTTTTAAACAAAATAAGTAAAGGAAAAAAAAAAAAAAAAAAAAAGGTGGGATTGGTGATTAATTATTAGCACGGCCTAGTCGTTTTATCTTTTTAGTAGATAAAGTAATAGAGTTTGGGAGACTGGTGTGTCCACGTCAGACGAGGCCCACACAAAAATGGTTGACCCACCATAATGGATCCTTTTCTCCTCCTTTTGTCGCTTGCAATGAGTTTTTTTTCATTCCCTCGCAAAACGCAATTCAGTGTCAAAAAGCTTTTTATAAAAAAAAACAAAAACAAAAACAAAATTTTTTTGCCTCACTATCATGAAATCTTCAAGAAATGCCACGTGTACAATCAGTTGCTACGTCATCGCTTGCCTCCGTGGCTTTCTTTATGACCGTATACTTGGCTCTAGTTCTAGCGGTCTAGAGACCCATCTAATTTTTTATTAAAAAAAATAAAAGTAAAAAAAAAAAACAATTTTTAAAGTAAATAGAGTTCAATCTGTATTATTATTACTTTAATGGGAGTAAAAACAATTCTGAAACCCGTATGTATTTTAATTTTTAAAGTATTTAGTTTAATGAATTTTATATTTACACGTCTTCTTTTGGAGGAATTTTTTTTTTTTGATGAACACTTTTGGAGGAATATATATTATTATACTATCACAACCTATTATATTGATTATCAAAATAAAATTAATATTCTATTGACATGATATTGTAAATAAATGAGTACTAATTAAATAGTGTTTCAAATTTTATTTTAACGTTTTTCAACTCAAAATTTTTAGAAATTCTGTCGTCTTTGTTGGGGTAGGGCCGTAGGGGCAATGCAACATTGCCAACTTTGATAAGGCAGACCCCTGAAACAATAAATCTAGTCACATTTTCTTCGCACCAAAAAAAAAAAAAATACATACATGCATGTGCGTGTACACATATATATATATATATAAAAATAGTGATAAAAAAAAAAAAAGTTTTTAATTGTTTATGTGGCATGTTCTGATTGCTTTTTTATGCCCATTTGGCATCATATTTTGAAACCTCTTTTTTTTCTTTTTTCTTTTTTTCTAAGCACATCTTTTAAACCTCAATTTTTTTGAGTTGATGCTTTTTCAGAAAAATAATTTCAAAAATCTGATATAATAAATAATTATGTTGTACCAAAATAAAAATTTTGTGAATAATTAGCTCATGAGTCCATACGAAAGTGGTGTTGTTCTAACTTCTAATCAAAACTTGGCATCTTAACAATTTCTTGAACAAAATTTGCAAAAATTTTATGTACATAACATTACTCATCATGAAAAAGTCTTTTTTAATTTAATAATAAACATGAATTTGCCACTTAATAAAAAAATTAAAATACAAAGTACAACCCTTAGGCAGGAGTAGTTTTAGTATTTAATGTGTGAGTTTGTTTTTAATCTAGTCATCTAAGATACCACCTTATTTTTTTTCATCTTTGAATATTCACTCAAAGTTTTTCTTCAATCTTTATAAAACATTTATTTGTTGATCTTCTAGTTAAGGATGGCAAGTCCAGGTATTTCTCATGATGGCATATCCCTTGTGCTCCTTACGAAAGTGGTGTTGTTCTAATCAAAACTTGGCACCTTAACAATTTCTTGAACAAAATTTGCAAAAATTTTATGTACACTAGAGCAGGAGCTTTTCTATTTTTTGAATAAGAGTTAATTTAGAGCATTTATTATAATTTGGGATTACTATATTTTTCAATCACAAAAAAAAAAATAAAAAAACTAGGGGTGTGATGAGTATTATGTGTGGTGAAATAATTTTTCATCACACCCTGGGTTTTTTTTTTTTGTGATTGAAAAATGTTGTAATCCCAAATTATAATAAATTTTTTAAATTAACTCTTACCCAAAAAATAGAAGAGTCTCTGAGCGCGTGCTCAGAGGCTAGTTTATTTATATTGCCAAGGGGAGACTCGGATCACAGCAGGACAGATGACGCCCAGCAGTACAACATCGTTTCATGTGCTAGGGTTTGGTCTTGGTCTTGGGCTTAGGAAGGATGTGATGTGGTTTTATTGCAAATGGATTTAAGATCAGCATAATTTTAGACGGTTGGGTTCAGGTCGGGTCAACAAAGGGTTTAGGTGAAAACCGAATCATTTTGAATAGATTGTGAGTGAATTGGATCAATTGCATTTTGAATCAAGTTAATTTGTATATTGTCACTATGTTATTTTTTAGGGGAAGATAAAGCCCTATAGCTGATATAATCTTAGCATGTTTGGTTTAAGGTGTTGCCTTACTATTGTATATCATCCAATATAATCTTAGCATGTTTGGTTTAGAAAATGTTTATTTTATAATCCATTAATATTACACATTTGCGAGCGACTGATACAACCAAAAATGTCATGAGGCTAGCTAGAAAAAATCAACACCAAAATTTCATTGAAAATTTGAAATCATATGTTTGTGTGTGAATGTGTTCATTTTTTGTGGCTAGCCTCACGACATTTTTGGTTTTATTAGTCATTCAAAAATGTGTAATATTAATGGACAAACATGTAAACTTCATCTGAGGATAAATAGAAAATTATAACATTAAAACAAAAAAAAAAGCCTCATCACATGCGCTCCTATTCTACAAATATCATCCAAAATTTGTGTTGCTTCTAATGTGAATGTTAATAGATAAATTTTGGAAACCTTAATATAATTAAAATTATAAAGTGTAGAAGATTGTTCAAACTGGGTTTGTGATTAAAAAATATGGGTTTGTGATTGAAAAATATAAAGCAGCAGTTCAATATTGTCATTTACTTCATTTTTAGATCTCTCTGTTAATGTGGCCCAACTTCCTAACAAAAATTACCTTGTAACATGTGGAGACTCCTAAAGAATGAGGGGTCCTGGTTAACTTGTTAAAGAACATCAGCAGCATAAATCTTGTTTTTTTTATTAAAAAAAAATCACCCACCATACATATGCAAAAGTCAAAAATTTCAAAATAAACATGCAAAGGTAAATAGAAGCATAGATATAAGATTCGGAATTGACAAATAAATAATTTCCCTCTTCATTTCAAAAGTAAAATAAAATAAAAATGATAAAGAAGCGAACATCATAGGTACAGTGTAATTACACATTCAAAAAAGAATTTAATTATTTAATTGTTGATTTCCATGATTCAAATGTAATTACACATTCTTTCTCAAAAAATAAAAAATGTAATTACACATTCAAAATTAAGTGGCTCAAATGTGAAACATGAGTAAGAAAAGGAAATGTAAAAGTTTGGTAACTTCTTCATAAAATCTTGGGGGTTCATGCAATCTTAACACTTTCGTTTGGCTAAAATCCTAGATTGGCATCAGTCATCAATCTATCAAGGTCGCTTTATAGTACTTTCAGTTGAAACACATATCTGGAAACCACAATGTGAATGGAATAAGGATGTTATTGTCTTTCTCAAGAGTTTTTGGTCCAAACAAAGTAAAAGAAAATTTTTGATAGAAAATTTGAATAGATTGAACAGTGCAAACATACCTTTTAGTACATGTTTTCTAATAGTGATAATGCCCGTTCATCCTTATCCACCAATTTGAAACCAAAATCCTTTCATTCAAAATGGCATGCAAAACGAATTAGATCAAATTAGACTCCATAAAACTATTTCATAAAAGTAGAAGGAAGAAAAGCAAATATCATAGGAAATAGGAATGAGATCAAACTTGCCAGCACTCTTGAAAGCATAAGAGATTTCGCAAATTGGCAAAGGAAATGATGATCATAAGGGTTACAAAATCACAGCTTAGACTCTTGAAATCAACATCATTAACAATTTAAACGATGCAATTAGAATGGAGGAAGTTTAAATAATAGACTCTTTTTTTTAATAAAGTTAATTGATTTTTTTTTTTTTTTTTTGCAATAACAGTCGATGTGTGTGTTTTTTATTTTTTATTTTTATCAATTATCATGGCAGATATATTCACAAACAAACATGTGTTTGTTTTAATTTAATTTTTTTTATAAATGGATAAAGCAATTTGAAAACCATCAAGAGAGTGGTCATATTTTGTAGGCAATATTTTAGTACAAGTTCGACATGAATTTTTATCTGACTATCATTTACTTTTGTCTCTACTTAAACCTAGGGGTGTAAGGGTATTTTGGAACAAAAAAAATCTGTTTCAAACAGGAGAAGCCCCTTACTCATCACGAAAATGTCTTTTTTAATTTAATAATAAACATGAATTTGCCACTTAATAAAAAAATTAAAATACAAAGTAAAACCTTTAGGCAGGAGTAGTTTTAGTATTTAACGTGTGAGTTTGTTTTTAATCTAGTCATCTAAGATACCACCTTATTTTTTTTCATCTTTGAATATTCACCCAAAAATTTTCTTCAATCTTTATAAAACATTTATTTGTTGATCTTCTAGTTAAGGATGGCAAGTCCAGGTATTTCTCCTGATGGCATATCCCTTGTGCTCCTTACACATTCCTTATTTGCTCATATGTTCCCTTCTCTATATTCTTATTGAAAAATAGATGCTCCTGTTCTCTATGTTTATATTTTGACATAATGCCTCCCGTATAACCATATATAGAATATAGTATTTTTTTTTTCTGACTTCTCTTGTCACCCAACAAAATATCAAACCATTGACCAAAAAAAAATGAGATACTTGGGCCTCCACATATAGAGAAATCAAGAATTTTTTGCTCTTGCTCAACCTTTGAAGTAAAGTATAGTACCCCGCTACACATAGCAATAACTCATATAGAAAAGAGGGTCACCTTGGCGAAGTCTCCTTATAAGAGTAATCTCGATCTTTTGTTCTCAATTTGTTATAACAATATATGTCATAGTTGTTAGACATTTCATAAATCTCTCGAAATTCATATGCTTCCCTTTTTCAATTTATTTCCAATTCATATTATTCACTACCTCTCAAGCTGCCATAATATATTGTTTGTTATTAGTATTTTGGGATAGAAGTAATTTTAGTCTCAAAGATCATTTATAAAAGTTTATCTAATCTATTGGCCCATAATTTTGAAATTGTTTTATAAATCACATTGCAGAAATTTATTGTCATGTACTCTGTTCAGAAAGATAAATCTCAATCAATAATATCACACCCTACAATATGCTAAAAAAATAATAGAAATGGTAGACAAATCATCAAGCACCTTCGATTTTTGTGGGTTGAATTTGGATGATAGCCTAAGCAACCTCTTTATCTCTGAACTCCTACAAAAGCTCTGCATTCATATCATCTATGACATCTCTATCCACCATAACTAGCAGATGATCAATACGCTAAGGTTAGGAAGAAGTATAGTTGATTCTTAATTATTAACAATATCTTGCTTTCCCTTTTTTTTTTTTTTTTTGAAAGGTCTTGCTTGCCCTTTTCATTTGTTTGTCACACTCCCATTCGCTCAGAAACCTTTTTTTAGTGAATCATTTCTTCATTCTGAGTTGACATTAGACTTTCTCAAAGCTTGTTTGATCATGTTAGAATAATATTTAAGTATTAAATTTATTGTTTTCTATTAACTTAAACTTTTTAGAATATTTCATAATATAGTTTATTATGGTATTAATTGGAGCATATGGTTATGAGCTCAAATCTTATTGTTGCTCCATCTCCAATTAAAAAATTTACAAGTTGGGCTCCACTAAGTTTGGACCCACCCATGAGATAAAACTATAGACTAATGATCAAATTATTAAATTCAATATTTCCTAGAATAATGGTCAAGTGATTAAATTCATTGTTTCTTATCTGCAATTAGTAATTTATCATATTAAAATAATAATAATTAAATGATAGATTACCAAATTCCATTGTTTATTGTCATAATGCCTTTGTAGATTTACTATTTTTTTTTCTATATAGTTTCCTTTATCCCAGCATGCTTCATCCACATAGCCTCAAACTTGAATCCCAGCTACCTTATTTGACTTGACTTAGCTATCCTAAAATGATTATTCACAACAATAGTTACCTATATATAATAAGTTATACGATCCAAATCAATCTATTACATTATTGATTTAGGATTAGCAAAGATCCATACAATTACGATATCACCATTTTTAAAAAATCAAATTTAATAGTTAAAATTTTCACATGTTGGGCTCCACTTATTAGGGACAGTTCGGACCTACATGTGAGATGAAATTATAAAATAATGATCAAATTATTAAACAATATTTCCTAGAATAATGGTCAAGCAATTAAATTTATTGTTTCCTATCTACAATTAGTAATATATCATGTTAAAATAATATTAATTAAATGATAGTGTGGGGACCCGAGGACCAATGATGGGAAGGCTGTTGTCAACCACTTAATGCGGAGGAACAAGTGAGACTTTACAAGAAACTTCCCACAAAGATCTCGTTTATCCCCTGAGACACCCATCTTCACCTATTATATCTCTCAAGGACGCTCTGTCACTTCCCCTTGTCTCCTCGGACCACCTCACTCCTTGGGCCGTGGATGCTCCTTCAAGAGGAACAATTGAAAGGTACAACTGTGCTTCCCATTTTCGGTCCTTGGGTCCCCACAATTGCCCCTAAAACCTTGCTATTTTCATTGAGGTAAAAATTAAGGTTTTAGTAGTACTACCACAATCCTTACGTGCCAAACGCGTTCCCATATGGTAACGTCTCTTCATTTGTCATTAGCATGCTCCTGCCTCTTCTGTCTCCACATCCACCACATTCACTAGGTCTGGCTATTTTTGCCGTTTCTTCGTAGTTGGTGTAGTGGACGAAGTAATGGCAAGCTGGGCCAAGGAAGAGGTAGGGGCAGAGCCAGGGTCCATTGAAGGTTGAGGGGGGTTGGGGGCCAGGCGCAAGGCTGAGGGGTAATACACTTTATCAAGAGCCCTAAGCTCTGATTCAGTATCAACTCCAGCTGCGGTGAGGGCTTGGCCCCATACGTAAGGCAAAAGGCTCGAGCAATGTCCCTGAGTTGGGCAGTTAGACTTTGGGCAGTCTTAGTCATGCCCGCGTCATAGGCCGCCTGCTCGGCCTTAGTCTTCTCGGCGTCCTTAGCCACCAGCTGCTTTTGCAGTTGTTTAAGCTCCACCATGGTTAAGGCCAACTTGTTTTCAGTCTTCTTTTGAGCCTTTAGAGACTCTGCACTTGTTTTTTGAAACTGGACAAGGCAGCTTTAGCATTTTTTCAAGACCTCTCTACCTCGGTCAGTTGGGTGAAGGTCTCTTTAAGCTTTTGATCAGCCTCGGCATGGGCCCTTTCAACTACTTCCAGCTTGCCTTCAGCCATACGAGCCGAATCTAGAGTGTGGTCTACCCATTCTTCGGCTACGAAGGCTGCTTGTACAGACTATAAGATTGATACAAGTTAGTGTTCATATGTGTGTTATTTTAGTTCATGAAAAGAGGGAAGTGATAATATACCTTAGCCAGGTCTCTCTTTAGAGACAAGAAGACCTCACTTTTCCTAAAAGACCTGTGCTCCTGCATGTCCTTGGGTAGACAGAGAGCTTTCTTTAGACACTCCAATTCCATTATGAATTGTCATAATGCCTTTGCAGATTTACCATTTTTTTTTCTCTATAGTTTCCTCTAGCCCCACATGCGTCATCCATATAGCCTCAAAATTGAATCCCAAATGCCTTATTTGGCTTGTCTTAGCTATCCTAAAATGATTATTCACAACAATAGTTACCTATATTTATTAAGTTATATGATTCAAATCAATCTATTACATTATTGATTTAGTATTAGCGAAGATCCATACAATTAGAATATCATCTTTTTCTTTTCTTTAAATAAAATTTAATGGTTGAAATTTTCACATATTGGGCTCCACTTATTAGGAGAGTACAAACTTTGAACCCACACGTGAGACAAAATTATAGAATAATGATCAAATTATTATAATTAATATTTCCTAAAATAATGGTCAAGCAATTAAATTCATTTTTTCCTACCTGCAATCAATAATTTATCATGTTAAAATAATAATAATTAAATGGTAGATTACCAAATTCCATTGTGAATTGTTATAACACCCTCTTAGATTTACAATTTTCTTTCTATATGGTTTCTTCTATCCCTGCATGTCTCATCCACATAGCCTCAAACTTGAATCCTAACTGCCTTCTTTGGCTTGTCTTAGCTATCCTAAAATGATTATTCACAACAATAGTTACCTATATATAATAAGTTATATGATCCAAATCGATCTATTACATTATTGATTTAGGATTAGCAAAGATCCATACAATTAGGATATCACTTTTTTTTTCTCTTTAAATAAAATTTATGATGAATGTTATTCGACCATAATATAGTTAATAATGTATCCTAACGCTTCATTTGAGAGTTTATAAATAAACAATAGAATAGTATTTGCCAAAATACTAGCTTAAATAGTAGAAGTCGTTGCTAATAAGCCCGATGTTTTTATTTGTAGTTATTGCTAAGGCACCAAATAATTTTTGCTATAGTCAGGTTCAAACTTCTGATTTTTTAATTAACTACAAGAAACTTTATCATATTTTTTAGAATTATAAACTTTATTATTTTAGCTAACTAGAACCCATATACTTAGAGCAGCCACATCAATGGTTGCAAAAGTTTGTAAAATACAAAAAAATGCTTAATTTTGCACATTCTAACCCAAAAAAAAAAAAAAACACTCACATTAGTCCTTGCAAAAGTGTGCAAATATACACAATTGCTACAGTAACCGTGCATATGCACGGTTACTATAGCTTTTCTATACATTATTTTAATATTTTTTCTCTCATCTCACATTCTTTCTTCCCCTGACTCTCTTTCTCTCTCCGACTCATAATCTCTGCAACTGATTACCCCCACCGCCAACCACACAGACCCAGCACCAGCACCCACATCACTACAACTCAGCACTGCCAAACACCACCACCGCAACCCAGCATCACCAACCATCACCACCACAACACGGACACACCACAAAATCAACCAAAAATCAAACAAATCCACACACAGTCACACCACAAAATCAATCAAAAATCAAACACACCCACACATAGACATAGAAACAGAGACAGAGAGAGCATTTTTGTGAACTTGTGGTTGTGGGTCGACTGGAACAGTGATTATGGATCATAAATCGGTGCTTTGATTGTGGATCGTTGCATGTGTATCATTGATCGTTGCATGTGGATCATTAATCGTTGATCGTGGATCGATGGATCATGGATTGGTGATTGGAGAGACGATTTCGTCACCATCGCCACATGTGGATCGGTGATGTGGATAGGCGCTAGCGGTGTAGATAGGTGCTTGTGGATCGACGGAGATCAGTGGTGCTTATGGGTTTTGATGGTAGTTGTGCTTGTGATGGAGTGTTGATCTAACTGTGAGAGAAAGAAGAAGAAAGAAGAGGCAGAAAAAGAAAGAGGAAACAACAGGTAGATAAGGAAAAAGAAAGAAGAAGAAAGAAGAGGAAGAATAAGAAAAGAGAAATGACGGAGTAGAATAGGATAAAATAATATTAAAAGAAGAATACAAAAATATTATTTATATAAAATAGTGTATAATAGATGGACTGATGTTGGTGTTTTGTAAAAGTGACGGTGTAAAATAGAAAAAGTAGGTTTTTTATTATTTTAAAATAGACAGAATCTTTCAGAGAAACTGATGCGATTACTCCCTCAAATACCAATGTTTTGCAACTTGTGCTTCACTTGGTGTGTTATGTGCCGTAATTATGGTGAGTATACTCAGTAAAATATAATAAAATGTACAATCAAAGTCAAACCCTAGACCATTTTTTTTAGTAAACATTAATACTTATTAGAATACACAAGAAAATAATAATAGTGTTTTAAACCGAGTTTATAATACATTATATAATCAGAGTACAATTACAAAAGGGTCTAACTTTTGTAGTTGTAGACTGAGATTATAAACAACGGACACTAAGCACACACAACTAATGTCTATCTAATGTGAGATAGACATCCATATTCTTTTTTCTTTTCTTTTTTAGAGTAAACAGTAATTATTGTTGTTGGTTGCAAACTCAATGTACTTCTTTATTGTTGTTGGACCAAAAAAACTAATCTAAAACAAGATCCAGTACTTAGTTAATAATTATTATATATATATTGTTTGGCCTATATTTGCAGACAGCTAAGAAGGACTAGTTACTGCATAGTATTCCCCTTCTTCTTTTTTTCTTTCTTTTTTGTTCTCTCCTATTCTATTTATTTTATATGTTTTTTTTGGCTACTCCTCCTTATTTTATATGTTGAGAAAGTTAAAAGAACTCACAAGTCACAATGACCACGTATTGAGAAGTTGGTAAGCAATTCACATGGCCTCCAAACCCAGAAAAAAAAAAATTTTGCTTTTTTTTTTTTAAATGGTTTGGAGGGGTCTAATGGATGAGAATTTGAGAAGGCCCAAACCTTCAAATCGACCAATGCTGTGTTGCAAATTGCAATGCTAGAGAGTGGAATCTTTATGAGTTTGGAGGAAAAAAGAAATTTTGTATAAGAAAGAGGGTCCACAAAGTGGGACAAAGCGTGTAGTATCATACAGTTCCTTTTTATTTTTTAACCCCACAATGTTAAAATCCTTTTCTTTACAATAATCAAAGTTTCCTACTCTTCGTGATGTCCTTTATCTTTTGTATCCAATAGAAAAGGGACCTATCCTTGATTTCGTTTGCTAAATACATGAATCAATTCTTTAAAGCCATTGGGTTTTTAAAATATAGTATTATATGTTAGGCTTATCTATTTATTTTTGGTAGGTTTGTTTATTCTATTGGAAATTGGATTATTTTGACCTAACATGCCCATTTAAACAATATTTTATCCCTTAAATAAAAAATAAAAACTAATTTGTGTGATAGTGGCGCACGACAATTTCTCTCATGCTTACTAAAAAAAGGGAAGAAAAAACACACTTAACTTTGTATTAAAGTCCACAAGATCCAAGCCTAAGCTATGGACAAAAGAATTAAAATAATATATATATATATATATATTATTTTTATTTTGACAAATTACAAAGAGAGGGGATGGGGTATGTGATATGCCACGTGGGCATGGCCCCACGTGGGAAGTGCCCACGTGGGAAAGTGCAAGGTATAGTGTGAAATCGGTGATATCAGAATATATTGTTATTGTAATCATATGATATCAACTTTGCCTTTGTTGAATGAAATTTATTGAAAATAAAATAAAATTTCAAAGAAATAGTATTGAAGTTTAAAAGGGCGGGTCCTTGGCCTCATTCTTTGTCAAGTGGCAAATAGTCACAATTCATTATTATAATTATTATTAGAAATACTTTTTTTAATATTATAATATTAATTTTGTTTTACATAGTAAAGAAAATTATTTTGTGAAGCCAGCTAATCTCAAAGTTGGAATTTGTTATGCTATGATGTGACCAACTGCAAGTAACTTGAACAAAGCAATTGAAAAATTGCTACATAATTTATTATAGTGTATATATACAATATTTTGTACCCAAAGTGATAGCAACAGATATTCGTTTCTGAATTTTTGTCACCTATTAAAAAAAATTATTTGGTAAAGTTTACAAATATTCATTATTAATTGAACTATTTCAAGAAAAAAAAAAAGTAACGTTGGAGATACAAACTTTTTTATAAATTTTTTTACTAACTGCTAATGTGGTAAGTGGTTACTGGTAAATAAAAAAGTAATGTTAATGGTGAGTTAAAACCAGTAGAAGTTCGTCACATTAACAGTTTGTAAAAATATTATAAAATAATCTGTGTCTATAGCAATACTCAAAAGAAGAAGAATGCAATTTGAAACAAAAGTCAAAATTTTAGAACTTGTTAAAATTTTTCATTGTAATTTATACATTAATTAATAATAAATTTGGTAAGAAGAATGCAATAATAAATTTTTATTGGACCATTTGAAGTATGACTCATGCCTGATTTTCTCCAACAGCTGTTGTACTGGTTCCTTGAAAACGGTGTTGACCACCTGTGGGACGGTAGGACCAGCTTCTCTGGAAAAATCTCTTTCAGGCCTATCGTTGTTGTATCTGTCCGACTTGAAATCCCTCCTCTCCTGAGGGATAACCTTCACCTTACCCTTTCCTTGCTGTTGATCTTCCTCAACTCTTTTGTACTCATCGATGCGATCCATGAGCCGACGCACGCTCCCAACAGGCTTTTTCGTTAAAGATTTCCCCAAGTCATGCTCCGTAGGTAGGTCGACCTTGAAGGTCCTTATCGCCACATCATCGAAGTCTCCGTCAATTTCATTGAACATCTCCCAATACCTGTCTGAATACATTCTCAGGATTTCCCCTTCCCTCATGGCCATGAATAGTAATGAATCTAAAGGTCGATGAACTCTACTGCATGTGATGAAACGAGAGCCAAATGCCCTAGTAAGTTCCTTGAAAGAATTGATAGAGCCTGCCCTCAAGCCATCAAACCACCTTATGGCCACAGGTCCCAGGCTAGAGGGAAAAATCTTGCATATCAAAGTCTCATTCTAGGAATGTACTGCCATCCTTTAGCTGAAATGGCTCACATACTCCACAGGATCCGTTCGGCCATTATAAATAGTGAAGGCCGGTTGTGTGAAGCGCCGAGGTAGCCTCCCTTCTTCCAACTTGCGTGTGAAGGGTGACTTGGAGATTTAATGCAACGCCCTACCCATAGCATCATTTTCCAAGCCCCTAGAGTGATAGTTTTTACCTTGCCGCCCATGCAGGTTGTCTTCCTCGTAAGAGAAAGATTCATCTGGGGTAGTTCTGGATCTCTGCTTGTAATTGTCATCCCTGGAACCCTTCGAAAAGGGATCGGAGACAGAAGAAGTTCGCCTTCGCCTTTCGTGACGCAACTTCCTTTTTAGGCTGTCAATTTCTTTTTGCATGGCCTTGGTATTTTCCTCGTGAGGAACTCTGCTTCCCCCTCGTGAATGACTCCTACTTCTGGTAGTGTGCATAGTATGTACACTACCTTCCCGGCTCTCTTCGTGCTCAAGATGCAAGGAGTGATCCTCATGCTGGGACCCCACAGACTCCGTACGGTATTGTGGTCCTGAGCCCACCATGATGTTAAACCTCTTCAAAGACTAGAATTCCCGCAGACGGCGCCAATTGTAAAGACACAATTCGAGCTTCTGACCCACAATTAGAAGGGAAAGGGCTTGAAATGCCTTTTTTACAATAAATTTGTAGAGAGTGGACTTGAAATCTAGATTCTAAAAGTGGTTTAAACAACAAAGAAAAATGGATTTTGGTCCCAATGGCACAAATAGGGAGTTATTTATAAGAATATGAATGAAAATTCCTCCTCGGACACAATCTAAGGATAGTTTATAATACTGCTTCTCAAGATAGATTACAATTGTGGACAGTCAGATTTATCGTATACTATTCTTTCTTTTCTCTCCAATTGTAGAGACACGATTTTCAGACCAAGCCCAAAATATAAGTGATCTTGGCCTAGTGAACTTAGTACAATAAATTTGTAGAGAGTAAGTCAAAGAGCTAGGTTTTAATGCATGGAGAACAATTAATATGGTTTTGGATGATGAGCCAACAAGAATTAAACCCGGTTTGTGCAAGAAAGTTTGTCATCGGTACAGTCCGAGGAGCTCTGTTCTAATATATATTGGATGACAATGGTTACAGGAGTTGTTAAGATTGCTACAGTATTTTCTCTTCTCCTTTTTTATCCCCTTTTCATGACGGGTCTCTTCCATTATATAGTTCCTCTTGGATGATCTTAATCCTACACTTGTTGATCCTTTAAGCCACTACTTGAGTGCTTGTCCCATCAGACACCCTTTCTGACCTTCTGTGAGTTGTGGTTGCCGAGGTAGCACTGTTCAGGGGTCTTTTCCGCATAAATGCGGTCAGCAAGTTAGCTGCAGGGCATTCAATGCGGTGTAGCAGCTTTCCCTTAGATATTTTTGAGTTCTTATCCCTCTTGTATGTTCATGATGCCCATCCCTATCATTAGAACTTCTTGGAAGGTCACTTTGATCATTAGGATCTATATCTGATCTGCGTTTAGCTTATCCGAGGAGATATTCCTCCTCGGACTCGGACTACTCACGATCTCGGCCAAAGCCCCATGCACTCAGCCGAAGTCCAAGACCCCACAATAGCCCCTCAAAACTCCAATTTTTTCTTCTCATCCGAGGAAAAAAGTTGGGTTTTGAAGGCTTAAGAGTTAATTATGCTTTGATCCTTTAATTTACACCCGGGGGAGTGCCGTTTCACACGCCCCATATTTGTACTGTAAATTGCTCCTTTCAGAGCTACCAATCTAAGGATTTGGTTATAATCTTGAGTTTATCTTGACACTTACTGAGAAACAAATAGATATCATGGAATGCTGATTCCCCAAAGTATGTGGTCCGAGGAGCCATGCATAGCTAAGGTTCCGTTTGAACACTTTGAAAGTTGTCATGGAGTGTTAACTTTCCCACATCATCTGGTCCGAGGACCGAGACATAATTGAGTTATAGTTTAAACACTTGAAGAGAGATGTCCTGGAGTGTTAACTTTCCCACATCATCTCGTCCGAGGACCGAGGCATGATACTTTGAGAGTTGTTATGGAGTGTTAACTTCCCCAAAGCAAGAGGTCCGAGGACCCGCATAGCTAAGGTTCTGTTTAGCCACTTCTAAAGATGCCAGTGTGTGTTAATTTCCCCAAAGCAGGAGGTCTGAGGACCTGATATAGCTAAGGTTTTGTTTAACCACTTCCAAAGATGTGTTAATTTTCCCAAAGCAGGAGGTCTGAGGACTCGGCATAGCTAAGGTTTTGTTTAACCACTTCTAAAGATGCCAGTATGTGTTAATTTCCCCAAAGCAGGAGGTCCGAGGACCCAACATAGCTAAGGTTCTGTTTAACCACTTCTAAAGATGACAGTGTACGTTAATTTCCCCAAAGCAGGAGGTCTGAGGACCCGACATAGCTAAGGTTCTGTTTAACCACTTCTAAAGATGCCAGTGTGTGTTAATTTCCCCAAAGCAGGAGGTCTGAGGACCCGACATAGCTAAGGTTTTGTTTAACCACTTCCAAAGATGTATTAATTTCTCCAAAGCAAGAGGTCTGAGGACCCGGCATAACTAAGGTTTTGTTTAACCACTTCAATAGATTAGAAGATATCAATATATACCTTCAAGAACTAGCCTCGCCGCAGAGCCCCTTTGAATTGCTCATGTGTTGCTGCCACTTCCTCTAATGGAGGTTCAGCGAACTCGGCCACCGGATTCGCAAGGACCTGGCCCTTGACAAAGGTACGAGGCATGTACTTGATGTCAGAAGCCCCTAGAACTGTGCCCCGTTCAACAATCCTCCCCGTATAATTAGCACTTCGTAATATAGACCTGAGCGGAAGCTAAGTTAGGACAACAACTGTGTGTGCCTCATGTAGTGACTTGCTCACATAGTAAACTGGCCACCATAATGGCTTTCCCTAGGGACTCTTGCTGATAGGGGCCTTATCCTGCCATATTTAACCGTTGCACTCACTATCACACAAACTCTTCCCACAGACGACGCCAATTGTAGGGACACGATTTTCAGACCAAGCTCAAAATATAAGGGATCTTGGCCCAGTGAACCCAGTACAATAAATTTGTAGAGAGTGAGTCAAAGAGCTAGGCTTTAGTGCATGGATAACAGTTAATATGGTTTTGGATGATGAGTCAACAAGAATTAAACCCAGTTTGTACAAGAAAGTTTGTCCTCAGCACAGTTCGAGGAGCTCTGTTCTAATATATATTGGATGACAATGGTTACAGGAGTTGTTGAGATTGTTACAGTGCTTTCTCTTCTCATTTTTTCATCCCCTTTTCATGAAGGGTCTCTTCCATTATATAGTTCATTTTGGATGATCTTAATCCTACACTTGTTGATCATTTGAGCCACCACTTGAGTGTTTGTCCCATCGGACACCCTTTCTGGCCTTCTGTGAGTTGTGGTTGCCGAGGTAGCACTGTTCAGGGGTCTTTTCCATATAAATGTGGTTAGAAAGTTAGCTACAGGGCATTCAATGCGGTGTAGCAGCTTTCCCTTAGATATTTTTGAGTCTTTATCCCTCATGTATGTTCATAATGCTCGTCCCTATCATTAGAACTTCTTGGAAGGTCACTTTGATCATTAGGATCTATATCTGATCTACGTTTAGCTTATCCGAGGAGATATTCCTCCTTGGACTCGGACTACTCACGATCTCGGTCAAAGCCTCATGCTCTCGACCAAAGCCCAAGACCCCACACACTTTGAAACAAAAGTCAAAATTTTGGAACTTGTTAAAATTTTTCATTGTAATTTATACATTAATTAATAATAAATTTGGTAAGAAAATTTAGATTAGTTTCAATAGTGATTATAAGTTTAGAAGTAGTTTTGAATGAACTTTAAATATGAGATATATATAAGTTGTCTTGGATGAGCTGTAAATAATTTTGTATGGTGTTTCCAAATGAGACATTTAGTGTTCAAATCCCTTATTCTTTACTTTCTAAAAAAAATCCCTTATCCTTTAATTATTGAATTATTAAAAAAAAAAAAGAACAAAAGTTTCAAATGGGCTATAAATAATTTTAATTAAAAAGGACACTTAGCATAGAATTATTGCAATTGAATTACAAGTAGAATGATACATGGCACAAAAGTAGAATGCAATTAAAATATAATTTTACTAATTTATTAAGTGTTCATTTCAGTATATTATACTAGTCACTAAGCATGTGCAATATATGCACAAGAAAGTTTGATAAGAAATTATATATGATACATATTTAATTAATTAGTATTGAGTTCAAATAAGTTATTTTGCGATTATTTGTAACTCTGAAAACCAAATTAAAAAAATGTGTTTCCAAAAGCATACGTGAGTCATGACAGCCCTAGAAGAAGTTAACAAAAAATCAAAGTTTTTTATTATTTATATATAATTAGTCACCAATTTGTACAATGCATGGGAGCATTTGACCCAAAAAAAAAAACTTATATATGATTCATGTTTAATTAGTAAATATTAATAAATCAAATTTTAATAGAACATAACTTTCATAATTTAATTAGAATTTTTTTTAATGTTGGGCTGCTTTATAAATAAATAAAAAAGAATAAAAATATTTAATAAGTTAACAACATGATAAAATGTGAGCTTTTGAAATTTTATGTGGTAACATCAGAAGAAATTAACAAAAAGTCAAAAATTTAAATTTTATTATAAGTTTAAATCTTCAATTAGGGCTTAAAATTGTATAATATTTAGATAGCAACCCAACTGAATTGAATTGACCTTGTGAATAATAATCCTAAATTATGCCTAGCTGTTTGGTGTCACTGAAAGTCTTTCGAAATCATTTATCATTTTCTTCACCAAGACATATAAGAACAAAAAATATACACATTAAACCAAAAAAAAAAAGGGAAATGCACAAAATGAAAATCATTACGTTTCTGAAGTTGACATGAACTGATTGAAAACTTCACTTCAATATGAAATTTGAAAATCAAAGATTGAATGGTCAAGTTAGCTTCATATGCAAGTAAATTTGGTTAAGTGCACGTAAAATTAAAGATAAACTAACTTAATAATGTAGGCCATTTTATAGAATATTAGGAATAACTGAATATAGCAATGATGAGGCCACACTCTTTAAATGATATCATCATACTACCTCCAATATTTTAAGTAGGAAAATTCATACGAGAGCAAAAGATTATGAATTTTAAATCTTTTATTTGCGGGAAATCATAAAATAATGTTCGAGTAAAAGCAACATGAATTTTTTTTTTTAAAGAAAGATTATTATTATTATTATTATTATTATCTTGGTTAACGAGGATAACTGACGTTAAAAAGAAATAAGTTTGTTACAAGAAGTTCCCTCTTTATCAAGGGTACATTGCTGATCCACCACAGACGGTGGACTTGAAAACAAATAAAGGCATCAACATTAGAACTGTTTGTTCTTGCTAAAGCATCCACGCATTGATTTACTTCAAAATAAATATTATTTTACTATTAATAGTTTGGAAAAAGTTTGCAAATATGAACAATATAATAAGAACATGCAATTCAATAATTAGTTTTGAGAGAATTCTTTTCTTATTAGTATTAGGTTATCAAAATATGACATTCAAAGGAAAAAAAAAAACAGAATATTTATTTGAAAAAAGAAGAAGAAGATAATATATGAGAAAACAATTAATAACTATATAAAAATCGCTTAGACCATGACACCATGTAACCACAAAGGCACAAACTGTAGGTTAAACTTCTAAAATTGTTCTAACAATAATGTTAAAGTTGGTTATATTATCC
This sequence comes from Castanea sativa, assembly GCF_040712315.1. Lineage (NCBI taxonomy): Eukaryota > Viridiplantae > Streptophyta > Magnoliopsida > Fagales > Fagaceae > Castanea > Castanea sativa. The sequence continues at coordinate 3,605,499 of NC_134014.1, forward strand.
TAATATATGTTTTAGATAAAATAATACAATACTAAAAAAAATTCTCGTTAAAGTTTGTTTTATCTTCTCTAATATTTGACTCAATTTGCAAATAGAGATTCCATGAATATGCCCCTCCACTTCAGCTTTTTGCAACAGTGTTGAAAAGCCTTACGCACAAAGGGGAAGTAATGAAGAAGAAATATGTTTAAATGTAGAAAATAATTTAAGTTTAATTAAAAATATATATTATAATAATGAAATATAAAAGTAGAGCATTAGCATTGGTGATGTAAAAAATTTAGCAATTTGACTTTACAAAAAACTACTTTATCTATTTTACTATCTCATTTTACAAAACACTCAACATCAGTGATTTTATTTTAGCATTTAACACAAAAATAATATATTTACTGCATTAAACAATAACCACCACAACCAATACAATAAAATATTATAACTTTTAAATTTATTTATTTTTTTTACCATCTTGGCTACAGTGCACATCCATCTTTGGTTGTGCACTATAGCTCAACAGCCAATATTTATGACTTTCTCTCCACCATTGCATCATGCATTTTAGTATTGTGGTGCTAAAAAACCATATGATTTTTTAGCACCACGGAATGCTAATGCTCTGAAGTATCTAAAGTTTATATGGTATAATTAATATCAAAAGGTTTACAAAAGTCAAACGTTTTATTTTTATTTATACACACATGTACAGAAAATAAATTATATTTATCAACACATATATTTGTAAACATACATAATAACATGAATATGGTCATAGTTTAAATCTTGTGTATTTTGATCTATGGAAAAATGCACCACTTTCTAAGTTAACAACTTTTAAAAGTGATTAGGATTAAAAAGACATGGTTACAAATTTACAGATTTACTTGCCTAAGTGTATGTTTTTGCTACTATTTATGAGTCTCATTACACTATTTGGTACTATATATGGGTCTCGTTGTACTATTTTAGTTAACTTTTACCTTTATCTATAGTACTTTCAACAAAAAAAATTCAGTTTTAGCATAATAAGCAGATTCCAAACAAACCTTAAATCTTTTTTTTTCCTACTTATATCAACCTAAACACAATGTGAAGTAAATGACTTTAAAATTTATTAAGATTGTTGAGTTCTATTAAAAATCCATCTAATTTACCAAGTTACCAACTTGGTAAATTGTAATAATTTCTCTCTGAGGAATAAATTAAATGTGTCAAAATTCACTGAAAATGAGGAATCTAGTGTGTATTTTAACTGAATCTATAATCATTTATGAAAAAATGAAAATTGTTTGATAATTTAGATTGAATATATTCTGTTTGAGACAGTTTAGGATATTAAACTCATTAGGAGTAGTTTTTTTGTTTTGTTTTGTTTTTTCCTTTCATATATTTAATGTGACTAATCAATTATAATTCTAACATGGTAAAACAAATTTAAAGATTTTTCCCATCATTTAGGACTTGCCTTGTCATAATTAACATCATTCTCTTCAATTATATCTATTTTATATATTTTAAATAATTTATTAATTAGAAAGGGAGGATTTGAATCTTGAATGTTTTAATTGGAAATATCAGGAAATGCGAACAAATTGAGCTATAGCCTATAAGACTCTTGGCTTCTATTTTTTTTTTTTTATAAACACTCTTGGCTTCTATTTGATGTCGGAACATAAATTAATTAGTATCTTGCTTGATTCATGAAAAAGATGGGGTAGGGGGGAAGGGGTTGAGCATCCAAAATAGTGGTGCTAAAAAACTATTTTTAGCACCACTATATACAAAAAAGGCACTACAATAGTGGTGTTATAGGTAAATATTTTACTTACCTTACTACAGTGCAAACTATATATGGCTGTGCACTGTAGTTGAAAGCTAAATTTTTTATTTTATTTTAATTCTACCTCTGATTAAAATATTATTTATTCGTTTTATATATATTTTTTTTTTTCTATTTGTTCGTTTCTTTTAGACCTCTCTCAACTCTCAACTCTCACCTCTCTCTCTCTCTCAACTCTTATCGCTGCCAGCCCACCCGTACCCAACTCTCACCGACCCACTCCCCTGAGCCACGCCACCATAGACCTAGCTCGCCTGCCCAGCTCCGACTCACCCTTTTTGCCAACCCAAGCCCCAAGCCCCAAGTCCTAAGCTGACCCATGCCGTCATATATCAGACCCACGTTGACACCATCCTCCGTATCAAAGCTCAGATCTGTTCATCCATTATTCTCACCAAAGCTCTCTGTGTAATCAGCCATCCCTGACCCACGTAGGTATGATTAGTGATTTTTGATTTTGTTTGTTGATTGGTGATTTTTGATGGTTTGGGTTGAGGAAAAAGATTGGGGATTTGGTTGCTTTTTTTTTTTTTTTTTTTCCTGCTGTGGACTGGTGGTGGTGGTAGTGGTGGTTGTGGGTGTGGTTGTGGCTGATGGTGGAGGTGGTTGTGGTTGGTTATTGAAGTTTGTGGAGGATGTTTTTATTATTATTCTAATGAGTTATTTGTATTATTTTAATCAAATAGCTAACAATATAGATCCATTGATGTTGGGTGTGAAGAAATAAAATACATAAAGTGACTTTAGTAGGTGCCAAATAACTACATTTTATAAGTTTTTAATATACTTTTACCTCCAACGTTGCTAAGGTTTTTTTTATTTTAATTTTTTTATAGAAATAATTACAACATGCTGCTAACCCTGTAGCTCAAATCCTTTCCCCCCTAAATCCCCAAACACTTTGTACATGAAGAGACGCCAATTCAGCTACAAGGCCTTTGACTTGCTAAGGTTTTATTACATTGTAGTATTGTACAAACTATTGCACGACTTGAGTTCAAAAGCTAGGTTACTTATATGACACATTAAAGAACCTAGTTTTATTGCTTGTAAACTCAAGCTAATTGGAAAAACTCAGTCAATTGATGTTAATAATATTATAAATTTTACTAAATGATCTTTAAGTTTAAAATATAAAAATAAAAATAATTTATTGTGTTGTTCACCTGTTCTTGTGGCATCGCGCACCCTTCATGCACTGGTCACTCCACAAGTATAAATGTTTGTGGGGTGTGGGCGCCGAGGGGGGGGGGGCAAGGGTCAGAGTTGAAGTCTCTAGGAGGGAGTTTCACACACACATACACTTAGATTAGGCTAGAGTAGAAATTCTATCTTGTATAAAAAAAACATTTATTAACATTTTTTTAGTAAAGTTGGTAGTAATAATCTAATTAAATGATAATAAAATACTATAATAATCCAATTAAATGCCTGCCCTTGGTTTAGCAAAATAAGAAAGAAAGGAAAGCTTGCCCCTTATTTCAATAAATAAACAATAAGCTAGATTCATAACAATTTCATAACATCCTTCAATTTGCCTACCACCTACCACCTCACATGTGGGTCTAATAACTTCACCACAATCTACCATTTACTTTTTTTTATAAAGAATTTATGTATGAGGTGATAGGTAAATTATGAATTTTTTTTTGAAGGATTCATAAATAAATGCTTCATCAATAAAAAATGATTCTATACTCGATGTTTAATAAAAATTTCCATTAACCTAGAATCCTATTTTGGATTTTGTCAAATCATCAAAAACTATATAAATAGTTTTAGTCCTATTCAAAAAAATAAAAATAGGGGTTAAGTGGTGGCTTAATGGTAATAAAATTTCTTGTAATGTCTTATATTTGTGGTTCGAATCCCACATCTTCCTCCACTACTATCTACCTATTCATAAGTAAATAAAATAAAAATAGCTTGTTCAATATTTTTTTAGTATTCATAGTGTTACTTTAATCAATATATATATATATATATAACACTAATTCTGGATTGAGTGTAGTAATCTGGATATAACACTAATTCTTTATAATTTTCTTATTATTTATTATATAAAAAATCCATAGTGGGCTGCATGAAGAAAGTGAGGTCAAATCAAAAATTCAAAAACCAGTATATGGGCCACTGTATGAAAAAAAGGCCATTTTGGACTGCAATGGTTTGTAGTGAGGCCATATCCTACGCGGGAGTTGATTTTACAGTACCCTTTGAGGTCTTCTCCCATAATCATAGAAAAAAGCCCAAAGCACTCAGCAGTGCAATGTGGCCATTTCAATCTAATGCTACTAATACGCTTATTATGTTATATATATGAAATTACGTTGATATATTTGGTGATGCCAATAAGGGCTACAATTATAAAATGACAATGGGAAGAAATTACATATTCCGCTTTACAAGAGTAAGTTTTTGATACTCAATAAAACTATCACAAATAAAAGTCTACACCACAACTGTTTTCTATCTCATTTTCAAAGTCACAATTAAACACAAAAAAATGAGTTAGTTTTCTAGAAAATGATTTTTCAATAAATAAGTTTTTTTCCAAAAAAAAAAAAACATTTTTGTTGAAACCAACAGAACTCTATGCAAGCCTTGCAAAAGGAGGAAAACACCTATTTTTTATGTTGAGAAACAACCAGTGGGATTGGTAGTAACTTGTAAGCCCTCCAATGGTTCAAATAGCATCTGATCTGAGAGAATATTCAAAAGGAAATTTTCGAAAAGTGACAATTGTAGTTAGAAAAACATACCTTTAACTGATTCAAGAGTAGGTATTAACTTATGAGATTAAATTTTGTAAAGATGTGGTGTAAAATCCATGTTTTACCTCCTCAATCCTAATATGCTACATCATCTTATCACTTATTTAAAAATAAGTACAATCATACTCAATTAATTCTAATATCTATATATAAATTCAACCAAATTGAGAATTTATTGAGATGTTATTAGGTGTGGTAAGATGTATTGAATTTTAAGTAAAATGCTAATATGTCAATTACTTATTAGATGGTGTAAAATATGGGTTTCACACCTCATTCTTACCAAATTCAAACTCTTAATTTATAGACAGAAAATCTTGAAATTTTGTTAATGGTTGGAATTTTTTTTTTTTTGAGAAAGTAACGTTGGAATTTTTTTGTAAGTAAACAGTAATACTTATTAGAACACACGAAGGTAGTAATATTAGTGTTTTAAACCGGGTTTAAAATATTTTATTTAACTAAAGTATAATTACAAATGTTAAGCCATTTGTAGTTGTACTCTTAATTTATAGTATTACTTTGTAGTTGTAGACTGGAGTTATAAACAGTGGACACTAGACACAAACAACCAATGTGAGATAATCATCCCCATTTTTTTTTTGAATAAACAGTAATACTTATTAGAGTGCTTTTGAAGTGGTTATAAAGATTGTTTTTATAATGGATGACTTTTATGGATGGTAAAAATGAGAATTGATGATTATTATGACAAAAAGTATACCAAGTAATATTCTGATGGGTAGAAATTTCCATCTTCTGTTCTATGGTGCTTTCCCCTGTTTACTGAATTTTTTTAAAGTGTTTGCAAGCTTACCAGTCATGATTTCGGAGATTCAATCTTTATCATTTATCTCAAAAGGGGCTATGGGAAAATCAGAAATGCAAATTGAAGAAAAAAAATCTCAAAATTTTCCTGAGCTGAAGTGCTAATTGACTCTTTGGAGCCAAATGTGTACCGTGTACGCAATTGGTGACCAATAAAAAGACTAATTTCTCAGAAGAGGGAGATCTTCCCCCCATATAATTAGTGGCCATTGGAAGTGGGGATATGAGAGAAGCAAGTTGGGAACTTAGTTATCAATCTCCCAATATTTGTTTTAGGAAAAAAAGTTAATGATTCCTTAAGGGCATTAGTTTAATAAATATTTTCAAAACTTTTTATGGGGAAAAAATGTAACTAATTTTTTGAAATTTTTTTTATATTTTCTATAAGAGCAACCACATCAGCCTGTCTATAACCTTTTAAAATAAAAAAGTACCAATTTTACACATTCTAACCCAAAAAACACCCACATCAGTCTTTATAAAAATGTGCAAATATACACCATGGCCGTGTAAATGAACAGTAACTGTGCATATATGCACGATTACTATTAACCATGTAAATGACTTTTTTATTTTTTTTTCTCTCTCCTCTCTCTACCTCTGACTCACCTCACCTTGTAAAGAAATGTGTATAATATTTTATTTGAATATTTTAGACTATTCACTGTGTAAAGAAATACATATTTTATTGGAATAAATGTATATAATAGACAAACTGATGTGTGTGTTTTATAAAAATAGGTATGTAAAATAGAAAAAGTAGGTTTTAGATGTGTAAAATGAAAATTTTTTCCACATACTAATGTGGATGCTCTAAAAGTGGTATAAATTTTTTTCTTAAAATAATTCATTAACAAATTCCCTAATTAAGGACATCCATTAATCGGACCCTTTGTTTTATTAGGATACACTTGTTTGGAATTTTGTTACTTCTTTTAATGTTTCCATGTAAGTTTTTGAAAGCTCAAATTTTCAAAATCATCATTATAATATTTATATATTTAATTTAGTTTTCAAAGTTACAATTAGTGCTAAAAATGTTAGTTTGAACTAATAAAAAATTCCCTATATTTTGCGTGTGGATAAATCAACTCAGTACTAAACAAATGTTGACCAAATTAGGTTTTATTTTCTCTAAATAAATTATAATTAAATTAGAAAAAGTATTTTCTACAAATTTAATATTTGACCTTTTAGTTATTAATCAATTATGTATTATATATAAATAATTTTGAAAACATTTCTATACATTTTATAAGTTAGTGATTAGTAATATAATATGATGGTGTTCAAGGATCTACTAAATAAATTGGCTTCTTAAAGGCTTAAACTCTTTAATACAACTCTGTTAAAAATGGTACAGTTTTGATGAAAGCATACATTTTTCACTTAAAAAGAAGGATGTTATTATGTCCATCTAGCATATTTAATAATTTCTTTTGAGCTTGGTGAGAGACTGTAATTAAAGTGTGTGTGTGTGAGTGTTTAACAATTAGTTTGTTTGTTTTTTTTTTTTTTAAATCTTCTAAAATAAAGTAATCATTTGAGAGAGAGAGAGAGAGAGAGAGAGGGATTACACCACCTAATAAATTTTTATCATATTAATTTTTCTTTTGAATTTCTACAATTAGATTACATGTTCTCTATATTTTTTACATGCATACTATGTTCTGTGCCAAAAACCATGACCCTAGTGCCATTTCTCCAAGTTTATTTCACCTTAATTTTAATAGTTAAATTGAGGGTTTTGTCAAGAGTCTTTTATCTTAATCGACACCTCTTCATGTACAAAGTGTTAAGGGGTCTAGAAGAAAAATAGTTCAAATTGTAGACTTATCAGCATATTATAACTATCTAAAAAAATTAAGGATTAAATCAGATAAGAATGAGAGATATAAGCTCTAAAAACATGGCTATAGAAGAGGTTAGTGTCTAATAATTAATACTAGATCGAGATCAGGCACTTGACCCAATTGCTCTCCTTATCATTGAGAGCAGTTGTACGTGCTACAACAGCCTGATCACTTGATCAGTTGATCTTAATCTATTAACACTCGCACTTTTTTTGTACGTGTAAACTATAATATAGGAATATAAAACCTTATTTAAGAATAAAGTCCAGCATCATGACCAATGCATCACACATGTCACATTTTTGGTATGATGGTCACTTCACAAGTATAAATGCTTGTGAGGTGTGGAGGATAAGAGCCGGGATTTAAGTTTTTAAGAAGGAACGTCACACACATATACACTTAGATTAGACTAGAATAAAAATTTTATATTTTATAAAAATAAAAAAAAACCTCCATCGTAGTTTTTTTTTCTACTTTTTACTCCTTATCATGTATTATTTTTACTTTCCTAATAAAATTATCAAAGTTTAAATAGAAACAAATAAGAAATATGATATACTTTCATTAATAACAAAACTTTGTTGCCTAGACCGCATACTTTTTTTTGTTATTTTTAGCTTGCTATGATTTGTATACAGCTGTAAGGATCAGAATGTGCGTAGACTTATCCAACTTTAGAAAACTGCATTTTTAGCGGGAGCTAGAGCACCTAAATGTGGATTATGTACGGACATTAGGGAATTCGTTCCTCATTGTCACTATAAAGCCGCCCAAAGACAAAATCATTAACGTTGAAAAGTCATTTTAGACTTTCCTTCTGCCAAATCTTCGACTTGGCTGTGGTGGTGCTTGTCTCCAACCTCGTGTCATTGGAAGATTGTTAAGAGCTTTTGCCTGTTAGCTTGCCTTGATTAATCGTTGATCATGGCGGGAGGGTTTGCACCTGCGGCTGGCACCACCACCGCGTTTGAGGCAAAGATTACGCCTCTCGTTATCATCTCATGTATTCTAGCTTCCACCGGAGGCCTAATGTTTGGTTATGATGTTGGTATTTCAGGTACATGTTTAATTTACTCGATCTCTCATTTTTATAAATTCTCTATAGATCATATAATAAATAACATCTAATTGACACAAAGTTTGACATGTGAATAAAGAGCATAAAAAATACGTAATTCAACGGTTAGATTTTCAAAATATGTAATAATATTGAGTAAGATTGTAACCGTAAATTACAACTAATTTTATAGTTAAACTTTATCCTTTAATCATTTAATTTAACAATTTATAAACAATTTTTTTTTTTGTAAATTATTTATGTACCATGAAACATTTGTTACAAATTTTGAATCTTTTATTCCCTTCCACTTGGGCCAGCAGAAAATAAATTCATGCATACATAATACATTACCGTTTAGTGCATTATAACAACACCTCTTACCGTTGTCTGAATTGTTTTTATGCATGCAGGGGGTGTTACTTCGATGCCATCTTTCTTGGAAAAGTTCTTCCCTGTGGTATACAGAAGGACCCAGCAACCTGGACTCGAAAGCAACTACTGTAAATATGATAATCAAGGCCTTCAATTGTTCACTTCATCTCTTTACATCGCTGCTTTAATAGCGACTTTCCTCGCGTCCGTCACGACCAGAAGGCTAGGCCGAAGGCTAACCATGTTGATTGCTGGGATTTTCTTCATAGTTGGAACTGTCCTAAATGCAACAGCAGTAAACCTTGCCATGCTCATTATTGGAAGGCTCCTTCTTGGTTGTGGTGTTGGTTTTGCCAATCAGGTATTTTAAATTTTCACACCCATAAACCAAAATGTCATAATCATAGAAATTTTTCTTCTTCTTCTTCTTTAATTTCTTGTTTGATCATTTGAAATATCTATTACATAACAGGCTGTTCCAGTCTTCCTTTCGGAGATTGCACCAACTAGAATTCGAGGGGCTCTTAACATATTGTTCCAGCTCAATGTCACCATTGGCATTCTTTTTGCAAATCTCATCAACTATGGCACTGCCAAGTAAGTCCTCTATTTCTTCTATTCTTTTTGCAAACCTTAATCATCTATGGTACTGTTAATTGATTAGTTTTCTAATTGGAAAATACTATATTATTAGCAAAATTGTACTACTAAATATTTTGAATGCTAATATAAAAAAATATGATTGGTGCCGATTTAATAATATAATAAATGAATGTCCATTATTTTTTTAATATAAAAAAAATTGACAATACATTGGTTTGTAAGGTTTTTATAGTAAAATTTGTAATTTTCCTAGACCTATGACATCACTCTATGTTACAAATTAACATACCGATGAATATGGTTTGTACTAAATTAACTACATAATAAATAAAGTTTATAAATAACCTTTTATTTGAGTAATGCTAAAGTTACAATAAATTTATTAATATATGCTTTACAAACTGATGTGATACCTTATTAAATACAATAGAAAAAAAATTCATAATTTTATTTATTATATGTGATTGATGTGACATGAATTATATTCATTACTATAAATTTATCTTTTCTGCTTTGTGTTTGTATTTTAAAAGAAAACAGATAGTTTGTAAGCCCTACATTGTACAATTTGTATGAACTGTAATATCACCATTCTTATTAACTTCTTTAAAAGATAATCTTTATCTTTTGAGATAGAATTAATGTTTTTGTGCAATAACAGGATCACAGGGGGATGGGGTTGGAGGCTATCTTTTGGTCTGGGTGGCATTCCTGCAACTCTGCTGACCATAGGGTCTCTCATTGTGACTGACTCTCCTAATAGTCTGATTGAGCGTGGTCACTTGGATGAAGGAAAATCTGTGCTTAGGAGGATCCGTGGCATAGAAAATGTTGAACCGGAGTACTTGGAGCTTGTTGAGGCAAGTCGTGTGGCCAAAGCAGTGAAGGTACCAGTCAGAGATATTTTGTTAAGGAAGAATCGTCCTCCACTAGTCATAGCAATTTGGTTGCAGGTCAGTCAGTGTTCTTCTCACAATTTAATCTGAATACATATATCTCCCTTATTGTTTAGTTCAAAGTGATTTTCCCAAAAACATACATTAAGCACATAAAAGTATTTTCACAGATATGATTGTAAGACAAATTGGAATAACATAATATGAGTTGAAGAGTTGAAGTACAGTTAAATTGAAAAAAAAAAAAAAATCACTAACACACCCTATATTTTATCCAAATTGATCAAACTACTTAAAACTATCAAAACTCTTTCACAAGGCATGCATGAGACTAGTATGTATAGTACAAATTTCTCAATTCAATCTCTTGGTATATAAACATGCATATGACATTCAGATATTGTAAATTAATGTTTTCTTTTCTTTGTGTGTTTGCAACAGATCTTCCAGCAATTCACTGGCATCAATGCAATCATGTTTTATGCTCCAGTGCTATTCAGAACTCTTGGATTTGGTGGTGATGCATCCCTATACTCAGCTGTGATAACAGGAGCTGTTAATGTCCTCTCCACCTTGGTATCAATCTACTCAGTGGACAAAATTGGTCGTCGAATACTCTTACTAGAAGCTTGTGTCCAAATGTTCCTTTCTCAAGTGGTGATAGCAATCGTCCTAGGATTTAAGCTGAAGGAAAACACAGACGACCTCTCAAAAGGGTTTGCAATCCTAGTGGTAGTTATGGTTTGCACTTTTGTTTCATCTTTTGCATGGTCTTGGGGACCTCTAGGATGGTTGATTCCTAGTGAGACATTCCCACTAGAGACTCGTTCTATTGGGCAGAGTGTGACTGTGTCTGTCAACATGCTCTTCACTTTTGTTATAGCACAGGCTTTCCTCTCAATGCTGTGCCATTTGAAGTTTGGTATCTTCCTGTTCTTCTCCGGTTGGGTGTTTATCATGGGACTCTTCGCGTTTTTCATACTTCCTGAGACCAAAAACGTCCCGATTGAAGAAATAACAGAGAAAGTTTGGAAGCAGCATTGGTACTGGAAGAGATTTTTTGATTGATAAACAAGGGCAAAACAAACTCTCTCTCTTTTTTTTCTTTTTCTTTTTTATGCATTGATAGTTGGGAGCGGGAGATTTGAACCATGATGTTTCGGTTTTTCAAAAAGTGCCAATTGAATAACATGACTCTTGGTAAGGAAAATCACACTTTTGAAAGTGATAGCTTTACTCAATTATAATTTCCTAATAATTAGAGCTTTTAGTACCAATGATCCTTGAGTCGGTTGGCACCTCTTAGATCTCCTTGACGGGAAGGTTCAATATATGATCCTCTCTCCTATCTTAATGCAGGGAGAGAAAAAAAAAGAAAAAAAAAAGACTACTTTTACTTAATTACTTATTCGTTCAAAATAACAAGAATAAATGTGTAATTTCAATTGCAAATACAAAAATAAACCTTCATATTCTAAATGATGTATTTATTTCTTTTTTGGTTTGGTAGAATTTGTAGATTTATTCCCTGCCTTGTAATTTATAATTATTTGTACCAATTCACATAATATATGAAAACTTATAAGTTTTTAGGTAAAAACCTTTTAACAATTTACCCCTTTTTTTGGTTTTAAATTAATTTATAACTACTTTCTTTGTATTTTAGCCGGAAGTCCTTGTGGGGATCAAAAGGAAAGTTCAAAGTTAATCAAAAAAAAAAAAAGAAAAAAAAGAGAGAGGAAGGTTTGGAACTTGGAAGCTTGCAATTCCTACTTTTTAATTTTTATTTATTTATTTATTGGACTTGCAATTCCTACTTTACTTTAGAGTTTAGAGTAGAGTGCGTCTAGTCCATACCCTTGTACCTAATTTTTCTCTAGAAGATCTTAATTGAATAAATTGCCATAGTGGTGCCCCATCACTTATTCCATTTTCCTCCACAAATGATTAATCTAGTACTTGAAAAGATAAGAATAATTAAGCATTATATGATGAAGTGAGCTTAAATTTCAAATAGCTGCACTTTAATTACTATTTCTATTTCATAAGGTTATTTGGTCAATGTAAAATGATGATAAGTCACAATGTTTTGTGCGCATAGAAAACTTTAGAAAAGAAGCTCCTCTGAGTTTAACCACTTGATTTATCTATTGGCTACTAATGTTACAATTTGCTTTCTTTTTCTTTTCTTTTTTTTTTACTGGTGAAATATAAATTAATTGTTTTATTTGAATAAATGCCGTCCTTTGTTTTTAATTGGCCAAGACCTCTCGCTTTCTATGGGAATTTTATGATTACTCATCAAATAAGAAAACCAATATAAAAAATACCTAATTCATGCATGTTTAAAATGAAATCATGACTAATAAAGGTATAATTCTGTTATGTACTGCTATTCTATGCTGGGATGATAATTTTGGTTGTCCCACCTAAATAATTACGAAAATGCTATTATTTTTTCTATAGTTATAACTACAAGTATAACTATCAAAAGCTTTTTTTATTTATTTTATATATTTTAATTGATTGTTTGATAGATTGGGATTTTATATTATTGTTTTGTTAAGCATATTGGTATGCATTTTGTAGCTTGTACTTAGTGTTCAATACTTCGTTTTGTTTCAGAATTTTGAGTATTATTTCTTGGTCACAACTATTGGTTATGGGTTTTTATGTCGGTAAATTAAGATTTTGTATTAAAGGTTGTATTTATATTAGTGTTAAAGATTTACTTTGTATTATTAAGCATGTTAAATAACAAATTACATCCTCTAACTTTGGCATGTTTTCAATCAAATTCTCTATTTCATTCATTCAACTTTAATTTGTTGTAAGTCAATACAGTCATTTTGTCCACTTTTGTTAAGTAGATTATTGTTAAGTGCCCAAAAATGAAATAGTTTTGATTTTTTTTTTTTAAGTTTCATAACTTAAAAAAATAATAATAATAAATTTTTTGTGTGGAAAATATTGAAAAATAGAAATTTAAAATTGAGGGAAGAACACAATAAAAAGAAAGGGGGGGGGGGGGAAGAGAGAGTAAAACTCTTTGCAAAATTTTAAAAATATTTTTTTTTTCAAGATTAAAAAACACTAAAAACTTATTGACATCTTGTTTTGATAATAAAAAAATATAATCATAAAAAATTGATGTCATAAGTTAAAACTCTATATAAATTTAAAAAAAATCTTACTGTATACACAAAAATTTCTATGTGGATCCAAGGTTTCTATGCACATATTCAACCAAAAACCCCACTACACATACTCTACCAAAAATTTCTTATGCCCGAAATTCCATACAAAAGTTCAACAAAAACCAGCTCGTTAAACTATCAAAAAAAAAAAAAAAAAAATCAGCTCGTTAAGACCCATAGTAACTCAAAGGACCAAACGTTACGCTTTTTTCAATTTCCACAATAAATTCATCAATAAATTTAATTGTAAAAAATAAAAACTTTTTTAACATCTAGTCTTTTATAGGAGCCTATGAAGTATGAAGGTACCGCCAAGGGAGTCATTGGAGAACCTGAGGAGACAAATGGTGGAGCCATTAGAAGTGGGGATTGGGATTGTAGGGCTCTATGTGAGCTATCTTGATTTCAAAAACAACGTTTTAGAGTGACTAGGTCGCAACAATGGTTGGATTGAGACAAAAATTTGGGTCGCGATAGGTCATGAGCTGATCTAGGTCAAGATAGCATAGGTCACAAAGACGAATATTGGGTGAAGAAAGAGAGAGAGTCGAGGAAAAATATTGATTTTTAAAAATTTAACATATTTTTAAACAATTTTTTGAATAAAAAAATATTTTTCCTAATTTTTTTTTTTTTTTTTTTTACATTTGAAATCAGAAAAATAACAAGAGAACGTCATTTCATTAGACTTAATGGTGTGTATTGGATAGAGATGGATGGAAGAACGACATTGAGTTTGGATTTGAATGGAAGTCATTTCAATAGACTTAATGGTGTGTATTGAATAGAGATGGAAGGAAGGACTACATTGAGTTAGGATTTGAATGGAAGCTAAAAGACTGAAAAAAAGAAAAGAAAAGAAAATTAGAAGATTGAATTAAAACTAAAGAAAGGTTGGAGGCGTAAATTTAAATTTAGCCTATTAATTATTATTATTTAGTAAATGTTTTGTTTATGTTATTAAATATCAATTTTTGTATATTTTAAATTAGGTGTGGGGCAAAGCCCTATGAGGCAAAGTGAGGTAGGATTTCACAGGGTAAGAGCATGTTGTGCAGGGTAATACCCCTATGGGTTGGGGACATGGGCAAGGCACCCATGATCCAGATCTTCCTTGCCCCAAGGTCATCCCTAATTTTATCATATTTAAGATTTTATTTTTATCATTAAGAGTTAAGTATGTAGATAATAGTACGATAAACTATTATATTAGTTTTTGAATAAATCATATAGGAATGTGTTTATTTTAAATTTGAATGTTGTGTTTACTTTGTAAAGTCTTCTATTTATATGACTTAATGTTAAATAATAGAGCAAACTTAAAAAAAAAAAAAACTTATTTTTAAGTGAAATTTCACTTTAAAAATTGGTTTCCCTAAAAAAAAAAAAACCAGTTTTGTTTATACAATGATTCTGATCAAGAGGTCTATAACTTGGCAGCATTGCAATTGCCTAGTTATCCTGCCTATAGAAAAATCTAGTTTTGAATCCATTTCCCTCACTTATAATGGCCCGTCGAACCCACTGACTATGTTAGTTAGATTTTGATATATTTTTCTTTCTTTTTTCTAGTTTCTTTTGAATGAGACGTGCATCTTTCTTTTTTTAATAATATACTTCTATATTTTCTGTCAAAAAAAAAAATTGAAAGGAAAAAAAAAAGTTATTTTAATTCGTTTATTTGTGAGGTGCCACGCATGTAAACATTCAAGATTATGTTCATTTATGTGGTGCCACACATAACAAATTCAGTTCTGACCTTACAGCCATTGGTCAACTAGCTAGCATTCATCAATTATTTCTTGGGAGGTTATTCAAGGGTCAAGGCACAAGGTGGTGAGTGCAATAATTTGTCAACCCTTTAGCTCATGAAATATGTCAGTTTTGCTAAATCTTGTGGCAAGAAACAAGCTATCATGCAGAGAGTTACAAAAATTTTCAGCCTGTTTTTCGTGTCAAATTGTTAATAGGTCATACTTTTGCTCCATTTTTTTTCTTTGTCAACCAACGAAAGTCGAAACCCCATCTCAATTTTTTGGGGGCTGAAAGTCGAATCGAAAGTACAACTCCTCTGCACGTATCCTTTGCCATGGCGGCCTAGCTAGGCTTGACCCGTCTCAAAATATTGTGTGCAAGAGATATAATAAAGTTCAAAGTTCAATAAAAGTTCCAACCTTTGGGCTGCGAAGTGTGAACCCTAGCCTGCACATTCTTATCCATACAAATATACTCTCCTTTTTCTTTCTCTAAAGTTTGCTTCCTCGTGAATTACAAAAGATTCTGAACCAATGTTTTCTTCTCATCTTATCCAAAAGGACAAAACTCTATAATCAAACTCGACGTGCAAAGTGCAATATGCTATTGCTACCGTTGTTTTTGGACGTTGAAAAAAATGGTCAATTTTGGTGCCTCCAAAGTCCAAACCATACATTGGCCTCATGTTTATGTGTGTGGACGTACGTGTGTGAGATACTGATGTGATCGAATTGCTTAGCGATATTTGTTTTGAGAGTTCAGTACAGTCACAAAAATCTATGGTTGCTGAGTTGGTCAATAGAAAACAAAAGTCCATGGTGATTGTGGTAAAATTTGCAGCCATTTGGAATTTTAAAAATTGTTGTAAATTCAACTATTTTCTATATTAAAAAATTTATTTGATAGTGATGAGTTAGGAAACAAAAAACAAGTGGAACACATCCAAGATAAAAAAACAAGAGGACATGAAAATTCAAGTTCAAAATATTAAAAAAAAATTGTTAGTGAAAATCAAATACATTGTAAAAGGAAGTCTTGCGGTATTATCGTCAAGTTATTTACTTAAAAGAATTATTATCATATAATTTATTTATGACCCTTATCTCTTTTTTAATCAATAATTATTATGTCTATAGCTCCAAAAATTTTTCTCAAGATGTTCCTTTAAGAAATATAAATTATACAATCTAATAAAAAGAGAAATTCATATATTGACAATAACAACAATATAAAGAACACGCAAATATATAAAATTTATAATTCTCTTCTACAAGTTTTCATATTTTGAAATCGTTGCATGAAAGTCTTATTATCAATGCTACAAGTTATATCTTTTTCAATGTATACGACAGAGTAATCATTCATCCATTGAATGTAGAACAAATTATGAAGCAAAATTTAATTTTATTGACAGAAAAAAACTGAGGGTGTTTCTAAATTTTTTTTTGAAAGCTAAACAAATAAAATTTTTAAAATTATTATATATATAAAAAAAAAACAGGTTAGGGTGGACCCTGGCCTTAAGGTGGCCCCTGTCCATATATGTGTTTGTTTGTCACAAAATTTTTGCCTTTTGCTTTACGCTTTTTGTGTTAGTTTTTTTTCATTTATTTATAAAACCAACTTTTAACTTTTTTTTCTTATACATTTAGCATAAAAATTATAAAAAATATACATTTTAATAAATATTATATATGCAAATAAGCTACTGAAATTGCGAGATACCCAAATGGACACACTCTGTTTTATTGGCATTTTTTATTTTCGCTATTTTTTTATGGTTGAATTTAAGAGATTATGAATGGATTATAGAATTCAATTTCTCTACAATCATGAATTAATGATAAAAGTGCATATTGTAAATGGTCGGCGTGAAGAGCTTTAAGTCATATTCTGTTTGAGATCGACACTCCAGTTGTCCAGACAAGATGAAGATCACATGTTTTTGGTGAAAGGTCACGCGTAAAACAAAGGACATGTTCTTTAATTTATAATAATACGCCAAACTATCAGATTTTGAATGCTCAACTTGGCCTACTAGTTTATGGAACAAAAAATAGCTGCCACCTTAATTCATTTCCTATTAAAAAAAAAATCTTAAATCATTTTCATATTATATTAAAAAAAAAACCTTAAATCAATTTCAATAATATATAAAAATACCCATTTTTGAGACCTGAGAGGAAAAAAATTAAAAAGAAAAAAGAAAAAAGAAAAAGGTAAGAGCACCTCTAATATTATATAATTAATTCTGCACATGTTAAATTCTGGATATATAGTGTCATTGACAAATCAGCATGACCATGGCTTAATAATTTAATATAGTAAGTGCATTTTCTTTTGATATCGAATTTTTATGTCCTTATAAATTTTGCTTGACTAATCCTATATTTTTCCAATTAAAATTTGGTTAGGTTTATAGGGAATATAATCATATATCCATGATTCAATATAATAAGAGCACTCTCCTTTATTTTTTCATATAAAAAATTTAGAAAAATAAAGAAGAATCATGCTCAAACATTTTCTTTTTGGGTCTTCATGTTAGGTACAATAGGGGTGGAAATTTGGAAACAATGCTAAAGGATCATATATTTTGATGATTGCTGAACTAGACTTCTCTGTCAATAATGTCCTTAATTTCTTGTTCATTTTTTTGTCAGCTTCCAGTAAACTTGGCAATCACTTACACGTTCTTTTAGGGAAGTTATAGTGATGGCTTCTTGGAAAGGAACTTGGCATGAAGTGCTCAATTATTTGTGTTGTTTGAGTTGGAACTATATTCCACAAATTATTAGGCCTCTCATGAATTTTCCTGTACCAAAGTGGATGTCGACTCATGAGAATTTGACAATCGTTGCATATTCCATTTTTTTGGAGGGGCCAAAATTTCTAGAGTGCATAATTACAACTAAGTCCAAACTGTAACTCAAAAAAGGTGGCTGGTACTTTTCTTTTGATTCAAGTGGCGGTGAACTGATTTGGAATGTATCACCCAACTTGGCTTGATGGAATGGTTTTTTTTTATTTAGATTAATTGATTGACCAAAGTAAAAGTAGTAGCTAGCAATAGTTCCTTGTATTAACTTGTGTTTCACTACATGACCCAGAATTATTTTTACTCTTATTTTTAACTTTCATTCCTATTTATTAATATATGCTCTCTAGTGTAAATTAACTTTTTTTTTGGTCCATTTTTTATCAGTATATTCATTAGTTTTTTTTTTCTTTATCCAAGAATTTATAAGATAGATGGGATTATGGATTAGAAGATAACTTTATGCAATTATAGCACAAGGAAAAAGTTTTGGATCCAAATTAGTTTGGAGTTATCTTGTTCCATTACATGACTTGACAATTAAAAAAACCATTTATGTGTAGCTTTTTAGTCACATGACTTTTTTAATGAGTCATGTGACTTATTTAAATAATAAAAATAGATAATCTTAGTATGCGTTTAGATTGCATTTTTGGCATGCTGCGTTTGTGTTTTCATTTTATTATTATTATTATTATTATTATTATTATTATTATTATTATTATTATTATTATTGAGAAGTGCATTTCATGTGGGAATGTGTCTGTTAGTAGATCCTGTGCACAATTATTATTATTGAGAAGCACATTTCACGTGGGAATGTGTCTGTCAGTGGGTCCTGTGCACTATTTACGGGATCTACAAACCTCTTTTTTCAATAAAACAGTTATTAAAAATGGGCCCCACTATACTATTCATATATTTATAAATTATTTTACTACAGTGTTTTCAGTTTTCAGCAAAATAAGTGGTATCTAAACGGACCCTTATTATCATGTGTTTTGGTTTGATTTATTTGTTGAGTTTATTTGGTTATATACAACATTTTCAAGTCTTATATATTTTTAAGAATAATTATACTTTTACTCAAGTTAAGCAAACAAGGATAAGATTTGACTCCAAACTGGTTAATTTGGACTATCTATGAGTATTATTTACACAAGTCACATGACTCATTAAAAAATCATATGACTAAAACTACATATGAATAGTCTCTTTAATCATTATATCATAGACTCAAGTAATATGGCTCCAAATTGTTTTAAACCAAAATTTTTACAACAAATAAACGCAAGATCTTGCATTTATTTGTTGTAAAAATTTTGGTATTTTAGCTCAATTGAAACTTATTGGTATTTTCAATAGAATTATCCAAGATTCAAATCTCTCGTTTCCCGATTGTAGAATTGAATTATTAAGGAATAAAAAAGTTAAACAAATAAATATTTCACATTTTAAATAAATTGATGATGAATAGACAGGTCTACTGAATGTTATAGTATTTAAATTTATTATGAAGTTTTCTGTCAATAATAAAAAGATATTATGGTTCAATTTTTTTACTCTTAAAAAGTCCATTCCAATAAGGCAAAACACACACAAAAAAAGGCAATGGGATGGCAATTATATATGATGATGATGATTACCAAATAAATTTTTTTTTTGAAAAAAAAAAATAGTAATTGAGGAAGAGAGAAATTGAATTTTAGATAATTTGGTTGTAAATATTAGAAAGTAACAATTTAGCTACAACTTTGAAGCTTCTCAAAAAAGGAATTTAAAAAATTTTATTTTTTATGAAAATCTTATCCGGATGACCATTGTTTGAAATATGTAAGAATGTAAGTTATTGTGGGTTGGTGTAACTGATGAATCCAACTACAAACCATAAAAGCGTGTTGTTTTTTAAGTTTATCCTTTTATCTACTCAGATAAGGGGAAACAAAAAAAAGTCATATAATTTGATTACTACTTACAATGTTCTTAACATTAATTGCCACCAATTGGCATTGGTTGGGTTCCCATTTTTTCCTGAACAGACCATAATTGTCTTCATTCCCCTAAATCCTGAGAAACTGCACTTTTTTTAGTACTAGTTTTTCTTGCCATAAATTAATAACAGTGGATAATTGGATATAGTTTTGTACACGTCATAAATCCTTTTGTGGTTGACTTTGTTAGTTTGCTTCACACCTCCTTTCCAATAAATAACAATTATCTTCAACCGACATCAATTTTCCACAATTGCATACCATTAATTTAATCTAAAAAAGCCAGAATTTGGCAATACAATTTCGTAGCAGATTCGTCCAAAGTACATTTAAAACCACGCTAAAAAGAAGTGGATAATGATCTCAATTATATACGCACCAACTTGAAAATTCTTCACAATTGCAGAAATTACTTACTTCTTTCGATAAGATACTACCAGAAAAATAAAAAGTTGTAACTAATCTTACCCCCAAATTTTATATTATTTTAATCTTTTTTGGAGAGACTTACAAGATACCATAGTCTCAATAAATACAAAGAAAATTAGCACTCCCCCCTTTTATCTATAAACTTATGAAGCAATTCATAATTTTTCCCTAAACTATAAAATCAAGCAATGTTCCTCCTTCACTAATGGAAATTAGCAAATACCCCCTTAATTTAGTTAAACTATTAACCCATAATGAAATCTTTTGATGTTTACAGTATTTCACAATAAAATTACTAAATGCATTTGAGGCTAATTGAAATAAAGTAGTTGTGTGGGGCAAAAGGATCCTGGTGGGAATGTGGGCCTTTTGGGCCTTGTTAAGGAAGACCGACCTGACCCTGGGGTTAGAGATTGTTGGTACTATGGGTCGGCCTATACGCCGAGGATCAGGATCCGTGAGGATGGTTTTCCCCTCGGACTGACATCAAAGAACCTGAGACTTCATGGTAAAGATTAGGGAATGATACGGTCAAGACCAATGGTTAAAGGGAGAGAACCCTTGAATGTCCTAGAAGCGCCGATGTTGGAAGAATATCAAAGGTAAAGGCTGCTACCTCCACATTAAAGACCCTGCACCTACCACCCTGGCCGCATTAATGAGGAAGTGACACTTAAACAGTGGAAGGGAAACTTAGATTCTTGTTCAAAGGCACTAAGAAAAGAAATATCTAGGCTAAGGGAGGAATTGGGGGGCAACACGTGGATAAAGTATTAAAAAGAGGAGTATTTAAGGAGGGACCTGGAACAGAAACGAGGAGGATCTTTTTGTAACCTAAAAAGAACAAGGAAAAAGAGAGAGATATAATATAAGAACAGCTCTCGGTTTACGTCCGAGGAGGCCTATTTACATTACTCCTTTTTGTTTCCAAGTACTTGCAATCTTTAGTTTGTCATTTCATCCTCATACACTTCTAACCTGGGTTTCAAGCCCACACTCTACAAATTCATATTGTTTAAGGCTCATTGGGCCTGAGCCCATAACTGTTCTTGGGTCCAGGTGCAATTGTGCACTTACAGTAGTATTTAAAGGAGGGGAAAGTCTAAATGACTAAGTGTAATTTACCTTATTTTTAATATGTTTAAATACCATAAGGTCTTCTTATAAAACTTTTTGTATTTACACACCTTATTAGGGGAAATTATTAGGTATTCCTAGAGTACCATAAATGCGTAGTCTTCATTCTCACATGAATGGTGGGGATCCACCATTTATATGAGAGGAAGGAGTACGAATTTATGGTACTCTGGAAATACACAATAATTTGCCATATCATATTTTCTATAAATGAAATGATAAATGACTTCAAAATAAACACAATCATAATAATTACATCTTAATAAGCATCATAGTTATCAACTTTCATTTTTAGAAAAAAAAAAAGGAGAATATTATAAAATTCAACAAAAATATAATATTATATTCAACAAAGGTAAGCATGGCTTAAAAAGTAAAAAGCAAATGGGAAAGCATAGGTGCTGTCTTAAATGCAACGCATTAAGTTTTTTAATCAAAATCAAACACATAGTTGCTTTAATTTAATTATTTTTGGAAATAATAACATTGTTTGTATTCTATTGGTGAATAAAACTAGGTGTTCAAATTAAAATTTTTTTTTTAAAACTAATGTATTGCACCCTACTTACTTTTTCCTTAAAAAAAAAAAAGCTACCCTACTTAGGTTTTACCTTTCAACAAAAATATATTTATATAAAAGTTGATAATTATGATACTTATTTATTATGATTATTTATTTATGAATATAAAATTTGATAATTATGATACTTATTTATTATGATTATTTATTTATTAAGTTGTTGTGGTGTTGATGGGTCTAGGAGCATATATTGGGCCAGAGGCCCAATCCGAGGATATTAAATAGTTCGAAGACAGGAAAATATTTTCTTAAGAATCCGTGTTGGTAAGTAAAGAGATAAAAGTCTAATCAAGACCACCTGAGAAGATGGTTCGAGGAGGAATACTTCCTCTGCTGAGCAAAACCGAGGTTGGAAGGTGCGGTTTGACACTCAAAGGCAACATTCCAAGAGATTTTGTAGGTATGGATGTACATCGGGAGAATATAGGACAAGGAAGAGTTATGAAATATTTAAAAGAAAGCTACTACTTCCGCATTGAATGCTCTGTAGCTGACTTTCTAGGCGCATTAATAAGAAAGTGATGCTTGAGTAGCAGTGTTCAGCCTTACAGGTATTTCCAAAAGTTTCAAGAAATATTTAAGAGAAAGCTCAGGAAATATTTAAGAGAAAGACTATGAAATATTTAAGAGAAAACTGCTACCACCGCATTGAATACTCTGTAGCTGACTCTCTGGTCGCATTAATGAGGAAGTAATGTTTGAGTAGCAGTGTTCGGCCTTACAGATATTTCCAAAAGTTTCAAGAAGGTGCTGATGGGACAAGTATCCAAACCAATAATCTGATCCATATGTGGAGGCTAGAGAAAGGAAGAAGGAGGGTATAAAAAGGAGAGGGGGCACTCAGGATGGAGGATTAAAAATAAAAAAAAGAGGGAGAAAAACATTGTAGACTAAAAAGCAATATTTGTAAACTGTTACTAAGTGAGATGTAGAAGAACTAGCTTCCTTGGATTGAGTCCGAGGACGATTTTGATTATATAAATTTGTTTCATCTTTGTTCTATAGGGATCTTGATCCATTACAATTAATATATAAACTCATTAGAACCTAGATTTCCAATCTATTCTCTACAAATTCATTGTATTAGGTTCTTTGAGCCTATTTTCTCACTATTTTGGGCTTAGGTACAACTTTGTGTCCTTATAGTTATTTATTATATCACTTAAAGAAAAGATTAATGTTATAAGTACAAACTATTTTACAACATTTTTACAAATTATTGATATGATCAGCTTTTTTGGGATAAGAAATGTAGTGTAAATATGGAA
Organism: Castanea sativa; assembly: GCF_040712315.1. Classification (NCBI taxonomy): domain Eukaryota; kingdom Viridiplantae; phylum Streptophyta; class Magnoliopsida; order Fagales; family Fagaceae; genus Castanea; species Castanea sativa. The sequence continues at coordinate 3,628,900 of NC_134014.1, forward strand.
AGTTTTTATAAGAATTCCTTATTACTACTACATCATATCCAAGTTATTAGTTTTGTTTAGAAAATTCAGCTTTTTAAGGAAACATAATTTAATGCATTATTTATCAATTAAAAAAGTACAAATTCTCAAAATTATCCTCATTAATTTAAACTTTAATGAAAGAATAATATTGACTTTTAAATTAAGTAAAGGGAAAATACATTATTGAATATGTGTACTTTTTTTTCACATGAATTGTGAGTTCCACTATAAGTGAAAGAAAGAAGTACACATTTATGACACTTCAGAAGTATTCAATAATTTATTAATTATTGTTAAAGAATACCTCATTTTAAAACATCTTAAAAATAAAATAAAAGACCAACAATTAAAAAAAAGGAAGTAGTAGTATTTAAACATATTAAAGTGTTTTTCTCCGGAAAAAAAAAAATTGTGTATTATTCATTTATTCTTATAAAAAAAACATAATTGTGTATTACCCCAAAAAAAAAAAAATCACGAAAATTAGTTTAGGGGGTTGACTAGTCAGCCACAACTAAGAATATACCCACCGTTGGAGACTGCCACGTCGAAAGATCAAACGGTGGTGCCCACTAAATATTGAAGCATCGTCCACTCTCTCTTCACTTTTTCCTCTATATAAAGAGCTACAAGCCCTCTGTCATTAACACACACATATAATCCATTCCGTATACTCCATAGTCCTAAGCTCCATTCTTCTTCTTCTTCTTTTCTCTAAACCTTTGTATGTTTGGATTACTCCAAGCCAAACCATTTGATATATAACTCAGACACATACACAACCATGGCCGGAGGATTCGGTCCAACAGGTGGTGGCGGCACGGAGTTTGAGGCCAAAATCACACCTATTGTCATCATTTCCTGCATAATGGCCGCCACCGGTGGTCTCATGTTTGGTTACGATGTTGGTGTTTCTGGTAATTATAATTACCTTCTCCATTTATTACTATACCCTGTTTTTTGTTTTATACAGAATTTAACTATAATTTTTTTTTTTTTACGTTCTTGCATAGTCCCATATATATAATAATATATATATAATATTAGATCTTGTTGAATATGTATTTTGGGAGATTAGAACTGCTTTATTTTTTCGTTAAAATCTGGCTTTTTGAGAGACAAGAAATTGCTTTGCTCAGCGTTTCCAAGAACCAGGCAAAGACACTTTCATGATTATCTATCAGCTACATGAGTAACCTACATAACCTACATATATTTATTTTTGTATGAAGAAAATAACTGATGAAAAACTTGTATTTGTTTATTTGTTGCTTTTCTTTTAGAGATTACTTTAAGAAAATAATTCGTTCTTGTTATGTATGAAAAATTATTAGTGACTGTGAGAGTTTTTAGTTTAAATTTTTTTTTAAAAAAAACCTTCACTTTTTAAGGTGGGATCTCACTGAATTACATCACATTTAAGATCTGATAACTTTTTCTTTTTTTTACTTCCACATGAGAGTTTGGTGAGCTTATTAATTACCCAAAAAAGAAGAAAAAGAAATATTTTTTATCCATCTTTCAGGTTCTGAATCTGTGACTAAATACAGAAAGTGGGTGATGGAAAAGCAAAAGCTTTTTCTCTCCCGCCAAAGTGGGAAAACAGAGCAATATTTTTCTCAATAAGGAAAGAGGGTATTTTGGGAATTTCACATAGTTATTCATCATGAAAGCCGTTGACCCATTTGTTTGGTTTTTCAATCCGAGCATAATGACCGATTGAATTTTGTTGTTACCAAAGCCTGAAACCTGTGTACCATGTGCTCAAATTTTCCAGTTCTTCATAAAATTACACTTATATACCCTTCCCAATTAGCACTAATTTTTTTTAATTGTTAATTTGATTGTAGGTGGTGTTACTTCTATGCCTTCCTTCTTGAAAAAGTTTTTCCCAGTGGTTTATGAGAAGACTCAGCAAAATCAGGACAGTAATTACTGCAAATATGATAATCAAAATTTGCAATTGTTCACATCATCGTTGTACCTTGCCGGTTTAACGGCGACGTTTTTCGCGTCCTACACGACTCGAAAGCTCGGCCGTAGGATAACCATGTTGATTGCTGGGGTTTTCTTCTTAATTGGGACAGCTTTTAACGCTGCAGCCCAAGATCTTGCCATGCTCATTATTGGTAGAATCTTGCTTGGTTGTGGAGTTGGTTTTGCTAATCAGGTTTGTTTGATAACCTATTCACTATGTTATGTATATAATTATAGTCATTTTAGGCTTAATTACACTATTTTGATATATAAAGTATAGAGTATAAGTAATTTTTGTCTTTGATATTTAAAGTGATTGTTTTTACCATAAACTTGCATGTCATCATTGCATTAGTTAGATACAATAAAGACAATTAATTTTATAGGTTGTTGAGGTACTAAATTGATTTTTAAAAGGTTTATTTAGGGATTGTAAACAATTATTTTAAGTTTATCGAGAACTAAATTCGGTCACTTTAAATTTCAAGGGCTAATAAACCTTGTCATTTTTTAAATTAAATGAAAAAAAATTATGCCAAGGCAATTTTAGAGGGAGGTACGCTCATGAGGCAAGGCAAAATATGGACTTAAATATCAACGTCATTTTCTTTTCAATACATGTTAATTTGTCAAATATACATTGCTCTAAAGTTTCAACCATAATATTCTTTAAATTGTATATGATGATGATGACGACTTGGTGATATATAATAACATTATGTGGGTGAGGCAGTTTTGGAAGTTAGGAGTAAAATACAGGCTTATTTAATACTGTTGTAGTCTTGTGTAATTCTTTTCTTTGAAGAAATATATACAAAAATTAGAAATTAAAAGAGGAAGAAGAAAAATAAAGTTACAATAGGAAAGGGGGGCCAATGCTTTGGTGGGGGATAATAACCCATGAGCTGCAATTGGATCAAACACATGCTCATGATCAATACGCTAGAGAAGTTACGAAAGTTACATGTCTTCTTTTTGTAAACACAAGTCAAAATCATCCACAAGTTTTTCCAACTCTTTTTTGCTTTATATGTTACATATATATTCCAGAACATGAGGTCAAGATAAGGACTTTGTTGTATCTTTCCCTGGCCTTAGCTTAAGAAACAATATATAATAAATACCATTTCCTTGGATTAATTCTGAGAAAGCCAGCCGACTCCAAACAAAGACTAAACCCCAGTTTCTTTGTATCTTCCTTTTATGCTATAGATGTCAATTTCCTTTCTAAAAGTCCTTGGTTTTTTATGTGAAATAACGTGACGTTTTGGACCTTTTTTTTTCCTTCTGACTCTCTTGTCTTCGCTTGTGTTTGGCATGTATTTTTAATACTCTAATTCTTATCTTTGTGATTATTTGGACCTTAACATCAACTGCTCAATTAGGCCGTAGCTGGGGTACGTAGAAAGTGATCCTAAGTTGATTCTGTAGGTGACAAATTATATATATTTTATGAACTATGACAAATAATTACTTTATTAGTAGTGCGATAACATTCTTAAAATTTGAAAATAAAATAAATAAAAATGCAAGTTGTCATGTATTCACAAACATATGCTCGGATCACCAATATAATTTAATTGTTTTTGGTAGATATTTTAATTGCCAGGAGGTAGAAGGAATCTAATTTAAGCAATGAAATTAAAAATTCAAGTTGACCCATAAATTATAATTAAAGGTCTAGGGCATGTGCAAGCTAAGAAGGGCCAGGTGAATTTGTTGAATATCTTCATAAATTATTGCTCTAATAAGTTGCACTATTCTCAATGTGTGACAGGCGGTTCCACTGTTTCTTTCTGAGATTGCACCAACAAGAATACGTGGAGGTTTGAACATTTTATTTCAACTCAATGTCACAATCGGCATTCTCTTTGCCAACCTTGTCAATTACGGAACTGCTAAGTAAGTCTAATTCTTATTCATTATTCTCTCAAAAAAAAAAAAAATCTCATTCATTAAAAAACAGAAAAATCTTACCCCAGATTTTTACATTATATTATGCCTAGAGTGAAGCTATTATTGGTAGTAAAATAATAAGATTCCTTGACATATAAAAATTACGTATAAACAACCAACTTTGGCCGCTGTTCAAATAATTTAGCAGTTAAAGAGTGTACACACTACACGTACACACTACACGTATACCCCTTGGCTTAGATCACTTATCAATGGTCAATATTGAATAAAGGGCAATAATGCAATAAACCAGTTCAAATTTGAAGATTACTTTGACTTCTCTTCCTCGGTTAGCTCACCAAAACGATTCCTTGACAATTGAAATTGAGATTTCAGCTGCAATATCTTATGGTCAATGAATGCACTGCCGACCTATTAAAAGAAGTGTGTTTATTTTGAACCTAAAGGGCAGAACCTTGTATTTTGGATGAATTCTAGAACTAGGTTATCTTGCCACTGATGATTGGTCACTACTTTTCCCCTAATTTCTTTACTAAAAAGATTGTTTAATCCTAATTTTTCATGAGGTCAAGTTATTGAGCCATCAAACATTGTTGTTAGCACAAGTATCGTATTAATTAGGCATATCTACCCCCCATATAGTCAAATATGCTATTAATTGACTTGTTAGACAAAATTAGAGTGTAGGAATAGTTCCATTGTTCTTGGTAAACTGAATAAGCATTATAATTTGAGTATATGGCTAAACATTTATGGTAGTAAATTAACTTTAAAGTGATTACCAATAATTTTTTTTTTTAAACTTTAGTGTGCGTTTGAATTGGGATAAAAAATTAAAAGTTATTTTACTATTCATCTTATTTTTGCTACTATTTATGGCCTTACTACACATTTTGATACTATTCACAGTGTACTATTTCAACTTTTACCTTTATTTACCGTACTTTCAATAATAAGTTTTTAGTTTCAGCAAAATAAACAATATCCAAACACACCCTTAAAATGACTTTAATTTGTATTTAGAAATGCTTGTTTTTGTAACACCTTACATCCCATACTCTATTCTCATTACCGTGCATTTACTTGTGTGACCTTTAGTCCTTAACTTCCCAAATGGTCTCCTTTTAGAAGATGAATTTGTAATTTTATATGTGCAATTTTTGTGCACAACAAATGAAATGGTTTGCTTTCAAAGGGAGACAGAACTGAACCCTTAATAATTTAGATCAATATTTTTTATATTTTGTTTTGCTTCCAAATGTTCTGGCTTTGTTTGTTGCCAACACTCATTTAATGTTTTTCCATGCAACTACAGAATCCATGGGGGTTGGGGTTGGAGAGTGTCACTGGGTCTGGCTGGCATTCCTGCGGGACTCCTAACTGTGGGGGCTCTCTTCGTGGTAGATACTCCTAACAGTCTCATAGAACGTGGTCACTTGGATGAAGGAAAAGCTGTGCTTAAAAGAATCCGAGGCACTGATAATGTCGAACCTGAATACTTGGAACTTGTTGAGGCAAGCCGTGTGGCTAAAGAAGTCAAGCACCCCTTCAGGAATCTCCTCAAGCGTAGGAATCGTCCCCAGCTTATCATTGCAGTAGCTTTGCAGGTCAGCTCCCATTTCTCACTTTAAATTATGTATTGTACTTGTATATTAAATTACAAGCAGAACTTCGGTACAGTTCCTTAAATGTCATGCTGAAAATTTCTTAATTGAAGTCAGTCACATGGTTGCATTAACCAATTAGCCCGAGTATTCAATCATGCGGTTTATTGGTTATTGGAATCATGCAATTGATTTCAATCGTGGAACCTAAGTTACAGTATCTAAGGAAAACCATACTCAAGTTACATTGCAACATGAATTATATTTATATATCCTACTAATGTTCTCTTATTTGAATGTTTAATTACAACAGATCTTCCAGCAATTCACTGGCATCAATGCAATCATGTTTTATGCTCCAGTGCTATTCAACACTCTTGGATTTGGTGGTGATGCATCCCTATACTCAGCTGTGATAACAGGAGCTGTTAATGTCCTCTCCACCATTGTGTCTATCTACTCAGTGGACAAAGTGGGGCGTCGAATGCTCTTATTGGAAGCTGGCGTCCAAATGTTCCTTTCTCAAGTGGTGATAGCAATCATTCTAGGAATTAAGCTTAAGGACCATTCTGAAGACCTTGGCAAAGGTTATGCAATCCTTGTTGTTGTTCTGGTGTGCACATTTGTATCATCTTTTGCATGGTCTTGGGGACCTCTAGGTTGGCTCATCCCTAGTGAGACATTCCCACTAGAAACTCGTTCAGCTGGACAGAGTGTAACTGTGTGTGTCAACTTGGTCTTCACTTTTGTTATAGCACAAGCTTTCCTCTCAATGCTCTGCCATTTCAAGTTTGGTATCTTTTTGTTCTTCTCTGGCTGGGTTTTCATCATGTCAGTCTTTGTTCTATTTCTGCTCCCGGAGACAAAGAATATCCCAATTGAAGAGATGACTGAGAGAGTGTGGAAAAGGCACTGGTTATGGAAGAGATTTATGGATGATGACCATTATGACCATGTTGGAGCAGTTACCAATGGTGAAAAGAAAAATGGGTTCAGTAATGGATTTGATCCTTCTTCTCAGCTATAAGTGTATTTGGAAATTCCATTACTAGAACGTAGACAGTGGCGATATACTATTTTCTACTATTACTTTTTGCTATTGTTTTAGATGCTTTAGGAAAGTGCTCCTTTCTCTACTGTGTTCCCCTTGACGTGTATGGAGTTCTTGATTGCTACTGAACATTGGAACATGGGGCATAAGTTTGAGTTGCCACATTTTATAATCCTTGTATCAAATATGTTTTTAAGATTCTTTTTCTATAAAAAAATTAAAAAAAAAGAAGTTGAATCAAATGCAGTTGTTTTGACTTGTATCTGTGTTAGTCTCAAAATTGTGAGAGAGAAAATGCATATATCGGATACATAAAATAATTATTGGTTTTTTTTATAGTTTCTTCTTAAACTTGTGGTTCCAACTCCTAAGCTTTTTGGAAGCAATAAGATGTGCAATTACTAAATCACATATGTGAATTCACATCTAACATTTAGTTCAAAATTGAAAGACCATTAATATGTCTAACAAGTAAAAGAAGTACCACCAGCACTAGCAGTATCAACATTGCAATATAAAATGAAGAGCTGATTTTCAATATGGTAACGAGTTTGATACTCAAGTCCATGTAACTTCCAATAGATAAGTGTATTGAGCAAGTTTATACTTCTCCCTTGAATAAAGCAATTCAGCACAACCAAAATGAAATTATAGTGGTAGGCAATGTCATCATGGCATTGCCAAATTATTTATATTGAAAGAAGAATGCACGCCCCACCACACCAATACCCCCAAACATTCTTTGCTTTCAAGTCCTTCAACCATGGCCCTAAAAAAGTACATAATGACGATGCAAACAGCACGAGTGCTTAAAGACAACTACAACAATGCCAAATATGGATACTTCATTCTCATTAATATGAACGCTCATAATCAATGAATTTAGTCCTTTTCACTTAGATCTCAATCTTTATGTAGTGGTAGTGGCTAGAATCCGTAAAAGTTTACATTGATTCTTCAAGTAAAAGATAGAAAAACAATCACTAAAAAAATAATCATCAACAAAATTCTACTCAAAGATACTAATTTCATTTATCTATCTTTATTTTACCCAATCTTAATGGGAGAAAAAGGAAGAGAATTGAACTAGTGCTTGAGCTTCATTTTAAATTGAAAATGTAAGATCACATTTCTTGATTATTGAACTCAGTTAGAGTCTTGATACCATATTAGAATTGAGAAGGAATTCTCAATACATTAACGCGTATAAAACTGTATAAGGGACTATCTTTATGTAGGTAGTAATATAAATGTTCTGACAAGTAATATAAGTACCATACAAGTATATTACGATGGACTTGTAGCCCATTGGACTTATGTAATAACATTGACCATTTGCTTGAGAAGGACAAAGGGAATGGAATGGATCTTTAAATGACAATCCTTCTGCTCCTTGATTTGGTAGTTTAGTGAGAAGAAATTGAATAGTTAGAGAGAATGTTCATTCTATTATATTCCCCTTTAAACATTTATTCTTGTATATGGGTGGTACACTCATTACCTCCATTTCCTTTAAACATTCATTCTTGTATATGGGTGGTACACTCATTACCTCAATGAAAAGGAGGTTACATACTAATTTATTTCAAACATAGTAGAAAAATACACCATATTTATTATTATTTCATTCCATTTCATCTTTGCATTAACTCCCAAGCATGCCAATGATCTTTAGGTTAACTATCACTTTCTTATGTTTTAAATGAAGATGTTTAAGGTTTGAATCTTTCTCCACTAGCTTCTTTGAAATATAAAAATAAAAAGCATCACCGCGCACTATTGGTGCGGTGGTCACTCCACAAGTATAAATGCTTGTGGGGTGTTAGGAGGCAAAGGTCGGGGTTCAAGTCTCCAGGAGGGCGATTTACACACATATACACTTAGATTAGGCTAGAGTAGAAATTTTATCTTGTATAAAAAAAAATAATAATAAAATAAAAATCATTTTCAACATAAGCGAATTACTGACCCTAATTAAGAACATGAAATATATTAGTCAATCAACCAAAAACCCAGTTACAAAAAAGAAAAAGAAAAAGAAAAAAGTGAGGAGTACCCAATGGAAAAGTGAAGAATGAAGTGCAAATTCTATAGAGACTGAATCATGACTGTTATGGAAAATTAGATAACAAAACCTTATGCTATATTTGGAAGTTCACAAGCATTCAGATTTTGTAAATTGAATTGTGTAGTTTGTTAGGTGACAGTGATATCACTCTGTTTGATGGAAAAATTATTATTTCATCAAACTAAATAAAAACAAAAAGGATGAATGCTCCAAAAGAGTTGCTCAAAATTTTCAAATTAGGACCCAGCCATTGGGCCACTATGATCTGTTTTTCACTAAAAGAGGTGTTCTTTATAATAAACAAAAAAGTATAGGGGACCAAACTCTAAAGTGACTTTCTCAAAAGTTCCAACCACCATCCTACAAAGCCAGGAGGTCCAAAAGATTTATAAACACACAGCATCTCCAACTCTTACAACCCAACCTCGACCTAAAGTACACATATTCAGTCCCTTTCTTCCAGAGCCTATAATACATACCAATGGCTTTGGTGGAGAGAGCCTTTGTTCTTTTCATGGTGATGGCCTTTGTGCATGTGTCCAATGCAGCTGTGTACAAGGTTGGGGACTCTGCAGGTTGGACCACCCTTGGTAACATAAACTACAAGCAGTGGGCTGCTATTAAGACCTTTGAAGTTGGTGACATTATCCGTAAGTTTTTCTTTTTCTTCATAATTCATAGTTGAATTCTCTTTTCATGTTTGGTTCTTTGTAGTTTGTGGGAATTGGGTCTCGCTAGCTCCTCTGATAGTTGGATGTTCATTTATGTCTTATCATGTCTTAAGCTTTCTTCCCCACAAACGCAAATTTATGGTGTAAGATTAAAAGAATGCTTTTTTTGGTGTGAAATTTCTCTCTAGCTAGTAGCTTGTGCCCTGATTTTTCTCAAAATAAGTGTTAAACAAGCTTTTTTACAATTGCTTACATTATAAGTATAACATTGTTGTCAATTACTTTCCATTACTTTTTTTTTTTTGGTCCAAATCTCTTGAAAGAACATTGTCTCTTTCTATGGTTGTATTTTGCTTTGGCTTTAAGTGACCTCAATCTATTAGTGAGTGCTCCAGCCACTGCCTAAAACTGTAGGCACTACTAGGCATAATCTCGCCAACATGTCTAATAGTGGTTTCCTCACTAAAAAAGGAGGAAAGTAATTGCATCACAGTTGACACGTATCCATCATCATATGACTAACACTAACCATCACAACAATACAACATCAATGATCAAGCTTCCGTTGGGATTTCATGATGGGGTCTGCCATATACTGCATGGACATCTTGGCCCCCACATGAATAGACAGTCCTGTTTCCACCAACTCGTGCATACTTTCATGATGATAGCTTCCACTTTTGAATACAATTATTACTTTGTGAGTGACCCACCACCACCGCCACCATTCATTTTTCACTAATTAACTTGTTTGTCTCTGCAATTGTACCGAAAATAGTGCTACAATTGGGACACTTTCTGGTATGAGAGAAATGGATTTTTATTATAGACCTATTGTAAAATCCAAATTGCCATTCTCAAAGAAATTCAAGCATCTACACAAGGATCTTTAAAGCAAGAGTTTTATATTTGTCAATTGGAAAATGTGCTAAAGTTATTATTAATTTTATTACAAAGTTTTTATAATAGCTGAGCTTTTGGTGTTTAAATGTAACATTTTTTTTGTGTGTGTGTATTTTCTATTGATTTTGTATCAGGTTTTGAGTACAATGCACAATTTCACAATGTGATGCGAGTAACGCATGCAATGTACAAGACATGCAATACATCAGCACCTTTGGCCACTTATACCACTGGAAATGACTCCATTACTATCACCACTCGTGGTCACCACTTCTTTTTCTGTGGTGTACCTGGCCACTGTCAAGCTGGACAGAAGGTTGACATTAATGTGCCTCGCAATATTTCAAGTACTGCTGTAACTCCATCTGCATTGATCTCTCCTAAGTCTCCTTCAGCTCCTTCTGCACTTGCTCCTTCTCCTAATAAGGCTGCTCCTACATTGAATACTCTCAAGGGTGGTTTTGGTATGCTTGGGTTTGCTATGGCATTTCTTGCACTTTTTGCTTCTGGCTGTGCTTAATCAGGAGTGTCTTACTTTGGGTTCTGAGGCCTTTTTGAGAATTTTGTTGTTTTATTTCTTTTTTTGGCTGAGGGAATTATATAGAATGTAAAAGTATTGCGACTTTCATTGAATAGATCATATACAAACATATATTGAAAATCAGTCAACAAAATTCGTTCCTGCCAACTGGGGGCTACCTCTCTGTTGGTCTCACGGATTGATCTCTTGTTGTCACTAAGAAACAAAACATGGGTGAATCCAAAGTTCCTGGCCTACATGGCAGCAACTACCATTGCTTCCTGGATGGCACTGAAGGTTGAGGATCCATAGGAAAATTATTATGTATACTTAATACAACAAAGTAATACTCCCGAATAAAATGAAAAAAAGTCACGGGAATGAAATGAAAAAAATATCGGTCAATAAATATATTTATCGAGTGTATAGATTTTTCGCTCATTTGCTTTTTAGTCTTATTTCTCTCTTTTGAAACCTCTCCTGCTCCTTTGCTTCTTTCTCACTGTCGCCTGCACGATGGTGCAGACAATTCTTGTTCCAATTAGCGTCGCCAGTTCTGTAATTGGAATTTACTCCTATTATAATGTTTTAAAGGTGCGGACGAATAACAATAGCGCATTTGACTAATTAAATTTAAGGTAAGATTCACCATTCACGTGAAGTTTTAAAGGTGCAGACGAAGAACAATAGCACATTAGACTAATTAAATTTAAGGTAAGATTCAGCATTCACGGGATGGCATATAACTTATTATTAGTTTTTTTCTAATATTTTAATAATTATTGCCAAAAATCTTATAACTTAACTGGTTGACACTTTTTTAACAGGGATATCCACGGTTCAAATCCTTTACCCTCAACTATTGATGTATAAAAAAATTTATTTCAACAATTTTCCTTGTAAAAATAATAATATTTAGTTATTTTATAAACAAAATAGAAAGACACTAAAGTAACGTAGTGATTTGATCATATATATATATGTGTGTGTGTGTATGTATTTACAAATTGAAAATTGAATGACATAACGGCTAATATAGATAAGCATCTTTCATGCCTACTAAAAAAATTGAAAATATCCTTCAATTATTATTATTATTTTTTTTATATTCTTGTTTGTGCTACTAATTTTTTTTTGGACATTGTTTCAATTATTGCAAAAATAATTAAATTTGAGCAAGAATACCATATTTCAAATCAATTGTTTCTCTCATAAAAAAATCAATTGTTCTCGTATAAATCTTTGAAAAATGATATTAAATTTCATTATGCTTAAAATAATTAATATAACAAAATAAACATATTTATTCTATAAGTAATCTTTCTAATTACATAGAATAAATAATACAATGTTAGTTCCACACACACACATATTACATGTCACTAAAAGAAGTTAGGAAATTTAAACGGTTAAAATTAATTTTAGTGAATTCAAATTTTTTTACTTTTTTATGGTTTTTGCATCAATAGTTTTAAAGCAACTAAACATGAGAAAGAACGTCATATTCCAAATTTATTATTATTATCCCAACTAAAAATTATTTCTTATAAATAATTTGTAAGTGCACAATTGCGCCTGGACCCAAGGACAAACGTGAGCTCAGGCCTAATGAGCCTTAAACAATCAAATTTGTAGAGTGTAGATTCGAAATCTAATTTAGTAGTGTTGGAAGCTAGATAAAAAGACTAGACTGTTAAAGTATTTGCAAACAATAAACAAGTATGACAAAGGAACCTCCTCGGACGTAAGCCGAGGACGATTTATATATTATCTCTCTCTTTTGTTCAAAGATTACAGTTCTTAGTTCTTCTCCAGCTAGCTCTCCCTTTTCCCTTTCTTTACTCTCTTCTTAAATATTTCTTCTTCCCTCGTTGTCCACGTGTCCCACCAATCTTGTCCTCTCCCTCCACCACCTTCCTAAAGTCCTTAAATAATAGCAGGAAGGTGGAATTCTACTGTTCAGGGGTCACTTCTCCATTAATGCGGCCAGGGAGGTAGGTGCAAGATCTTTAATGTGGAGGTAGCAGCCTTTTTCTCAGATATTTCTCTCACACCGTTGTGTCTAGAGGGTACTTGGATCCCCCTCTTAACCAACAGTTTTTCCAAAACTCTGCCTTGATCTTTTTAGTGAATCCCAAGGTCATCGCGGGTCTGTCCGAGGAGAGATTCGTCCGAGGAGAGATTTGTCCGAGGACAAATCCTCGGACTCTCGCTCTGTGGGCCGACTTATAGTTCTAAAGGCCTTTGGTCAAAAGCGGACTGGCACCCGTCAACAAAGCCCAAGACCCAAATAATTGTTCAGGTTTCTTTTACTCCCCACATAATTAATACAGAACTATAGGTAATTAATATATGCATTTACTCTAATGACTAATTTGATGAACTAATACTTTGATATAAATGCAAACCTTGTTGAAGTAAAAGCCTAAATAAAATGAATCTCAAATAATTCACTACACTACATGGCACAACCTCATACTCTTCAACATGAGATATTTGCTTAATTTATATCATAACCTATATAATAAAAGTTGGGTTTAGAAGTCGTGGCTATGCCAAGTAGATACACTAAATTGAAGATTTTTTTTTTAGAATTTAAAAAAAATTAATTTAATTTTTTTTGTACTTATCTTCTTCTCCTATAATTTCTAAATTGATAAAAATCTTAATTTGATTACAATTCAAACTCTTTAGCTAATCCTTTTATTATTATAATTTATAAGTTGATAAAAAAATTTAATTTTATTACAGTTCAAACTCTTCATCCAATTTTTTTTATTTAAATTATATTACTATGTGTAAAAAAAAACACGTAAAAAAAAACATAGCAACAATCTTCATCTATTCTTTTTTTTTTAAAATTTAAATTATATTACTTCGTGTAAAAAAAAACATAATACCTGTAAAAAAAAATGTATTCAACAGCAAAATCTTCCTATTCACATGTGACTTTTTTTTTTTAGAAAATTATTGTTCATATTGATTTACCAAAAATATTTTTGGATAAAGTTAAAAAAATTGTAAATAAGGTAATAAATATTTGAGTCTAAAGTAAACACCTTCTCTTTCTTTAAAAAAAAAAGTATCTATATATAATAAATGTTTGTTCTTCTTTAAAAAAATGTTTGTTTGTTTTTTTTTTTTTTTCTGGTCATAAAAGAAAAGTTTCATTTTTTAATAAAAAAAATGTTTTCTTTTTTATTTCTATTCATATGACCTTTTTTTAGTCCGGTTTTTATGGGATTTATGAGATAGTAAGAAATAAATTGATTAGAAAGGTTAATTCCAATAGGATTTAGATTCTATATCAAATGAAACTCTACCTCTCTCTCAATATATCTCTCTATATATATATATATATATCCTTTTTGAAGTAAAGTTTATTCCAATATGTGAATGCCTAAATCCTATGACAGGTATGCATTCTTTCTTCATTATTATTTTTTTCATTTTGTTTAAGCTATTTTTCTTTAACTTCAAAAAAATTAATAAAAACTTCTCACGTACGTTTTAACCTAATTCATAATATTAAACTTTTGTACTTATTTATTCTCTTCTACAATAATTGGTTCAGGTTTTAGTTATGTACTCACACTTTTATCTCTCAATGTGATAGAGAAAACAAACAAGTTTATTCTTTTTCTAAATTTATATCTTAATTTATAATTTGTCTTAATTTCTTATTTTAAATTATGAATAATTTTGATTATATTCTTTATATTGAATGTAAATTTTTGTTTATAAGTTTTTGGTTGTGTTATATTCTTCGGAAAAAAAGAAATAAAATAAAATAAAAGAGTTTATATAAATTTGACAACAAAGCTACATAGATAAGCCTAAGAAATGTTTACTAATAATAGTTTTATTAGTAACTTTTTATTAACAAGATTTAAAAAAAAAATTGAACAGATTGATAATTTATTAACGTGATTTAAACTCTACTAAAACTTTTTTAAATGATTGGTTTAAAAAAATTTCAAAGTAATTTTCTAATTATTAACTATTATGCTCTAATTTCTAATTACCAAAACTCACAATTGAAATACTAATCTGTATGAGATACCACTTTCAAAGATTAATATCTTAGCTATTATATATTAACGTTGACTTTTTTTTTTTTAATAAAATAAGGGGTTTCTCCCTTCCTGCAAAACAGATGGATTATAACAAGAATTAGCTAGACAGGGGTAAGACTACACTACCTCATTTCTACAATAAATGTTAAATTCAAATCATTATTAATGCATATACACATGCTACACGAAGGAATGATCACAAGAATTAGCTAGACAGAGGTAAGACTACATCATCTCTTTTCTACAATAAATATTAAATTCAGATCATTTTTCATGCATATACACACATTTAGCATGCAACGCACATGACTTAAAACTTTAAGTTTAAACTTAAACTTGATAGGGTGAAACTCACTCAAGTTTCAAATTTTTAAATGTTTAATAATTTAGATTGTTCTTAATTATTGAATTGAGGTTTCACTTAATCATGATTACAATTATTGTTTTGGATGGTTTTTAACTATTAAATTTAAGGGTTTTTCATTTAAATATATGTGGTTAATTGAGCCTTAAAGTTCAATATGTTATTGAAAATCATTATATATATATATATATATATATATATATATATATGCATTTTATGATACCTTAGTTTCACATAACATGAATTCATTATGTAACTTAAAAGTAAAATATTCATTTATTTTAAGTAAATTAATAAAAAAATTACATATAAATTTTGATTAAGCCGTGCATCGCACGAGCATAATGCTAGTCTATATATATATACCGAAACCTTTGCTAGCACCACAATTTTCCACGTTAGCATCATTTAAAAAAAAAACAAAAATTCTAATTTTTTATTTCTCTAAAACCCGATAATACATAAAACCCAATAATACAAAAAAAAAAAAAAAAAAAAGCTCCTCTCTCAAACCCAATTCTTTGCCCATCTTCACTATCAATTTTCTCTCCACAACCTAGAACCACCATCAATCCTTCTCTCCCACAACTCAACGGCTCCACCTTCTCTAGCACAACTCAACAGCTCCAATCGCTCGAGTTACAAATACATCCCCAGTCTGATGAAGAGGCAACATATGGAATAAGTATGTCGAAGAAGATTGCGATGACCATTAAGTAGCTCTTTGAGATGGATTTGCTAGACTAGCTAGACTAATAGTGGTGTTCATCGGTTGCAATAAGGTTCTATCCTCATGCCCAATTATTTTGTTGTACGTATTGAATATAAATTGAATTTTTTGGATTAAGCCTGAAATTGGTGGTATATCAGATTTAGGGATTAGGTTTGCACAACATAATTAGGGGAATGATTGATTCAATTTTAATTTGAATTAAATTACATATTTTCATTCATTTTTAAGTCACTATACCATCAATCAAAATAAATATATGTGCTTTTTTTCATTCTTTGCTTTCTTTCTTTTTTTTTTTTTTCTTTCATCCTAAGATGTCAATAAGTTTCTAATTTCTAGATTACATTTTTTTTTTCAAGTTCCTCAATTTCAGCACCTATGCATCAATCAAGTTCTATTTCTTGGCTATATATGTTAGGTGTTTGACAAAAGGCCTACAAGAGTAACTATTGTACACGTATTGGAATAATAGAATAAATGAACTAGCATAAACTATTTGGTGATGGCCCATGGTCACTAAGCTGCATCTTGTTATTTAATGTGTCATTAACTCATGTATTTCTGTTTTATAACTTATATTAATGGGTGTATATTTTTTATATATGGAAAATGGGGTGTGCTAATGGGGTGAACTAACTTTTTTGTATATTTGAAGACTAGGTTGGATTATTGATGTGTAAGGCAAACAATGTTATGGTCAAGGGTGAAAGTTTTTAATTTGAATACTTTGTCTTGGCTTTTGGATCTTTTGGGCATATTTTGGTATGATTAGACAAGGTGGCTATGCATAATCCATTGTGCAATTTAGAATACTTAATATTTACATTTTCTTACTCTATGCAAATTGAGTGCATTTGATTTATGTGTAGGAACTGAGGGCAACTCAATCAAAGCACGAGAAAGAGATTTTGTGGCATATGTGAAGTTTGCCTTGGACCTAACCAATGCAATGCACCGCTAAAAATATGTGAAGTTTGCATTTGTGGCATATATATATTAAAAATTGAATGATATAGCAGCTAATGTAGATAGACATGTTTCGTGCCTACTAAAAAAATGAAAATATCCTTCAATTATTATTATTATATTTACATTCTTGATAGTGTTACTAATTTTTTTTGGAAATTGTTTCAATTATTGCAAAAACAATTAAATTTGAGCAAGAATACGATATTTCAAATCAATTGTTTCTCTCATAAAAATAAAAAAAATCAATTGTTTCTCATATAAACCTTTGAAAAGTGATATTAAATTTTCATCATGCTTAAAATAATTAATATAATAAATAAACATATTTATTCTATAAGTAATCTTTCTAATTACACAGAATAAATACTACAATGTTAGTTCCACACACACACATAATATGTCACTAAAAGAAGTTAGGAAATTTAAATAGTTAAAATTAATTTTAGTGAATTCAAAAATATTTACTTTTTTATAGTTTTTGCATCAATAGTTTTTATGGCAACTAAACATGAGAGAGAATGACATATTCTAAATTTATTATTATTAATGTAAGGACACAATTTGAGCCTGAATCCACGGACGGAAGGAAGTGGGCCTGAAAGGCCTCTTACAATAAAATTTATAGAGAGTGGACTTAAAATCTAGGTTCTAGTAATGTTTAGAAAGCAAAAATGATAGGCCTTGATCACAATGATACATTCAAGGTACTGTTTACAAGAAAAAATCCTATCTTCAAACACCAGCCGAGGATGATTTCTATTATTTCTACTCAAGATAGGATACAGTTATGGATAGTGAGGTATGCAGTATTTTTCCTCCTTTCTTCCGATCCCCTTTACTGAAGGTCCCTTCTTCCTTTTATATCCCCTCATTCTTCTCCTCTTCATCCTCCACGTCAGGGTTAGATTGCAGGTTTTAGATACTTGTCTCATCCACCTCCCCTGAAGTCTTTGGAGACAGGAGACAGGAGCCAAGTTAAACTTTGATGCTCAGATCTCACTTCCCCATTAATGCGGCCAGAATAGCAGTTACAGAGTATTCAATGCGGAGGCGGTGGTAACAGTTTTATCTTAGATATTCCACCGCCCTTCTTCTTATCTTCCATATTTACCATTTTTACCCTTACTTATAGGATTTTCTAGAACATAGCTTGTGGATGTTAACCAGCCCTTCTCCTACCTCAGCTATGTATAGGTGAAGACATAATCTTCCTCGGACTCACTCTTAGACATACTTGCTTCAGACATCATCTCTTTCTTATTTAGTATTGCTTTAGGAGTTAGCACTCATACATACTCAGACCATTCAATGTCCTCGGATTGGGCTTTTAGTCCAAAAAATACATTTGGGCCACCTCACACATATTCTTAGGCCCAATGACCCTACAATTAATATTCCAACTAAAAGTTATTTCTTATAAATAATTAATACAGAACTATAGATAATTAATACTTCGTATATGCATTACTCTAATGATTGATTCAATGAATTAATACTTTGATATAAATACAAACTTTGTTGAAGTAAAAGCCTAAATAAAAAGAATCTCAAAGAATTCTCTACATAGCACAACCTCATGCTCCCAACACGAGATATTTGCTTTTATATATATTCTCTGCTCTGCTATCTAAATATGCATTAAATGAGACATTTATCATTACATCCTACTTCCGCCAGATGTAGTTTGATACAATTCTCTCAAATTGATAGATTGGGAGTTGGGGAGGACATTATAAAAGCGGTGAAATTTAGAGTAGAAAAATTATTCTTAAAATCCTACTTCTTTTTCCACCGTCAACGTTCTATATCTTATTTATGCAAACAGGAAACTCTAGTTTTAAATAAAAGTTCATTTAATTTGTATTTATTTGGATTTTGGATATTGAAATTAGGGTTTCTTCTAAGTGAGTTTTTTGTGCTGGACTTGTTTGGGCGATTTTTCTTGTGTGAGATCACCAATGAGAAAAAACTCTAATTCTAAGCAGAGGATTATAATTATTATTTTTTGTTTGCGTATAAAGAAATTGGGGATTTTGAAAAGCTTAGACTGTTCGTGGAAGGGGCATTTCGTAAGAAGATGAAAAAAATAATAAACAGGTTCTAGTTTTTGTTGTTATTTTGGTTTGATTTGAATGAGAAGCTCAACTTAG